>NC_058083.1:5289851-5909741 GCF_014858855.1 Bufo gargarizans
TCCTATAGGACTTGGCAAGTGGTCCCATCCTGTCCAGGACAATGTCCATCTGCTTCACCAGGTCACCAAGTTCCAAGCTGAGTGAGTGTAGCTTACGGTCATACACCGCTGCACAGTTTGGATTTGCAGTCTTCAGCTTGTATACACATTCAATCTCCATTTGCAGCATTTGTTTGTGTCCCTTCAGCTCCTCCATGTTCCTCACCAGGGCAGGGATCTCCTCTGCTAGCTGCAGCTCAGGTGCACGGGTCTCTCTCATTTGGGGTCCAGTCTTGGGCAGCTTCTCAGGCTGTTTGAACTCAGCAGACCTGGAGCCTCCATCAGATTTCTCTAAGGATATCTCTTGTGCCACATCCATAGATCTTTCAGCATTTTTGCTGCTGCCACCTCCAGACTGAGACCTGGTGCGGCCTAAGCGTGCCATGGTCACCACCTCACACTGCTGCAGGTTCTGCTGTAATGTCAGCCTTTCCAGAGATGTCCTCCGCTGCCTATGTGCTGGAGGGGTGAGCTGCACACCTGATGCATGTGCTGCGCCCTGTCTCACCTCCTGTGCACCCTGCAGGTTGGGATTTCCACTTTTCACAAAGGATCCCTTTTGGGGGTCACTATGCTGTACTGGACGCTGGAGGACGGCTTCACCTCACATCTCTTAGCTGTACTCACTGCTGCTGAAACCTTCTTTTCTGCTGGAATCCAAACTGTTACTCCATCTTCCTTACTTGCACTTAATGCACTGGTGTTTCCTCCATTCTGGTCATTCCTTGTCAAAGGATTCACTTTTGGACTTGTATCCATACTGGAAAGAGCCTGGGAGTTTCCTCCCAGTGGAGGCCTGGAAGCCTGGGCCTTGCTTGGGGAAGTTCCCCGCCCAGGGAGGCCCTTCCCTGGGCTAGCTCCAGACATGAGGAGAACCACTGACACATGTCCTCACAGTTAGGAGGCAGTATTATAGTAGATATATTCTTGTACATAGGAGGCAGTCAGAGGCGTACATAGGAATCACTGGGCCCCATAGCAAAAATCTGAATTGGGCCCCTTAACCCCGCCCACTACCCACCATGGCCCCTCCCACTTCCTGACTTTGCTCCTCCCATGCCACACCCCCATTAAATAAATTTATACATGACCTACAGAAACTGTTAGGGGTTTCCTGGGGGTGACCTGTCACATGGGATATCTGCTGCAGCCTGCAGGTCTCCTTATTTGGGGTGCCATGTTAGGCTACTTTCACACTTGCGTTCGGGTCTCCGCTTGTGAGTTCCGTTTGAAGGCTCTCACAAGCGGCACCGAACGGATCCGTCCAGCCCTAATGCATTCTGAGTGGATGCGGATCCGCTCAGAATGCATCAGTATGGCTCCGTCTGTCCTCCGCTCAGCAGGCGGACACTTGAACGCTGCTTGCAGCGTTCGGGTGTCCGCCTGGCCGTGCGGAGGCAAGCGGATCCGTCCAGACTTACAATGTAAGTCAATGGTGACGGATCCGTTTGAAGTTGACACAGTATGGCTCCGTCTCTCCTCCGCTCAGCAGGCGGACACTTGAACGCTGCTTGCAGCGTTCGGGTGTCCGCCTGGCCGTACGGAGGCAAACGGATCCGTCCCGCATTGACTTTCAATGTAAAGTCAAAACGGATCCGTTTGCACTATCATGAACAAAAAAAAAAATGTTTTTTTTTTTTTGTTCATGTTAATGCAAACGGATCCGTTCTGAACGGATCTAAGCGTTTGCATTATAGGTGCGGATCCGTCTGTGCAGACACCAGACGGATCCGCTCTGAACGCAAGTGTGAAAGTAGCCTTAAAGGCAATCTGTCACTAGCAATTTACCCCCAATTTTTTTTTCATGAATCCATGTTTAACAGAGTACCTGTTTTCCATCTGTCTTGTTCTTTTGATTGTGAGTCTTGTCATTTCTTCAAAAAATCGATTCTTATGATATGCAAATGACGCTGTAAGGAGCCCAGAGGGGCGTTATTCTTTCTCCACGGTGCCCAGGAACGCCCCTCTGAAGTGCCGTGCCCGGCTAAGTTTGAAAACTAATAACGCCTCCAAGTTCATCTAAATCGCCTCCCAGAGGGGCGGCTAAGTGCTCAACACCCCCCTCCTCAGTGCCGCGCTCTGCGGCAAACACCCCGATCCTCCTCTCGCCGGCATCCCAAATCCCGCGCAGGCGCAGTGCCGTCAGTCATCTTATCATAGCGCAGGCAATCGCCGGCACTGCGCCTGCGCGGGATTTGGGATGCCGGCGAGAGGAGGATCGGATTTGGGAGGCGATTTAGATGAACTTGGAGGCGTTATTAGTTTTCAAATTTAGCCGGGCACGGCACTTCACAGGGGCGTTCCTGGGCACCGTGGAGAAAGAATAACGCCCCTCTGGGCTCCTTACAGCGTCATTTACATATCATAAGAATCGATTTTTTGAAGAAATGACAAGACTCACAATCAAAAGAACAAAACAGATGGAAAAAAGGTACTCATGGATCCATGTTTAATAAAGTACCTTTTTTCCATCTGTGTTCTTCTTTTCCATGTCAGTCTTGTCCTTTCTTCTAAAAATCGATTCTTAGGACATGCAAATGACGCTGTAAGGACTGGAGCCCAGAGGGGCGTTTTTCTTTCTCCACGGTGCCCAGGAACGGTGCCCCTCTGAAGTGCCGTGCCCGCCTAAATATGAAAACTCTAACACCTCCATGTTTAGCTGAATCGCCTCCCAGAGGCGCAGCTAAGTCCTCAACACCCGCCCCCCTCCTCAGCGCTGCGCTCTGCAAACACCCGATCCTCCTCTCGTCGGCGTCCCAAATCCCGCGCAGGCGCAGTGCCGGCGATTGCCTGCGCTCTGATAATACGGCTGAGGGCAACAGCTTCAACATCGTCACTGGGCTCGGCGCATGCCCAGTGACGATGTTGAAGCTGTTGCCCTCAGCCGTATTATCAGAGCGCAGGCAATCGCCTGCACTGCGCCTGCGCGGGATTTGGGACGCCGACGAGAGGAAGATCGGGTGTTTGCAGAGCGCGGCGCTGAGGAGGGGGGCGGGTGTCTAGGGCCTTAGCCGCGCCTCTGGGAGGCGATTCAGCTAAACATGGGGGGGGGGCCCTGGGGAGAAAAGCAGCCGTATAGCCGGCTGCAGGTCATGAGTGGGCGGGGCCTTATCTGCGCTACGGGCCCCCCAGTGCCACGGGCCCCATAGCAGTGGCGTGGTCTGCCTCTATGGGCGGTACGCCACTGGAGGCAGTATTATAGTAGTTATATTCTTGTACGTAGGAGCAGTACTATAGTAGTTATATTCTTGTACATAGGAGGCAGTATTATAGTAGTTATATTCTTGTACATAGGAGGCAGTATTATAGGAGTTATATTCTTGTACAAAGGAGGCAGTATTATAGTAGTTATATTCTTGTACATAGGAGCAGTATTATAGTAGTTATATTCTTGTACATAGGAGGCAGTATTATAGTAGTTATATTCTTGTACTAGTAGCAGTATTATAGTAGTTATACCGTGTAATAGTAGTTATATTCTTGTACATAGGAGGCAGTATTATAGTAGTTATATTCTTGTACATAGGAGGCAGTATTATAGTAGTTATACTCGTGTACATAGGAGGCAGTATTATAGTAGTTATATCTTGTACATAGGAGGCAGTATTATAGTAGTTATATTCTTGTACATAGGAGGCAGTATTATAGTAGTTATATTCTTGTACATAGGAGCAGTATTATAGTAGGTATATTCTTGTACATAGGAGGCAGTATTATAGTAGTTATATTCTTGTACATAGGAGGCAGTATTATAGTAGTTATATTCTTGTACATAGGAGGCAGTATTATAGTAGTTATATTCTTGTACATAGGAGCAGTATTATAGTAGGTATATTCTTGTACATAGGAGGCAGTATTATAGTAGTTATATTCTTGTACATAGGAGCAGTATTATAGTAGGTATATTCTTGTACATAGGAGGCAGTATTATAGTAGTTATATTCTTGTACATAGGAGGCAGTATTATAGTAGTTATATTCTTGTACATAGGAGGCAGTATTATAGTAGTTATATTCTTGTACATAGGAGCAGTATTATAGTAGGTATATTCTTGTACATAGGAGGCAGTATTATAGTAGTTATATTCTTAACCAAATCTCTTTTTATTGAGAAAACAAATAGATATAAAGTGCCACAATACAGCAAACGCCATACGCAGATGGCATCAGAATAGTGCAATCAAATATCACAAAAGTCAAACAAATGAAGGGGGGGGGGGAACACAAATAGACAAACAGGACAACGGACAGGGATAAAGAAATACCAAACAAGAAGAAGGGAGGGAGGGAGAGGGAGGGAGGGGGGGGTGATGGGTTCAATAATGGCGGTGTCAGTCAGATCATGACAGGGTCTTTCAAGACGCCGGGTGGCGATAGGCTTTCCAGGGACTCCATATGTCCAGAAAACGAGGGCGAGTGTGAGATTCCCAGTGAGCCAGTTCTTCAAAACGACATATCTGATCCACTTTCTCTTGCCACATCAGCAGCGTAGGTGCAGAGTCGTTCTTCCACAGCAGAGGGACTAGCAGGCGGGCAGCAGTTAGAAGTAACGTTGGTAGGTTGTTTTTAGAAGGGGCGAGGGTTATATTGGGGCACCAAAGCAGGACTAATTGCGCATCTAGCCTTATAGGGGAGCCGCAAATGCGCCCGATTAGGCTCTCAATCTGTGTCCAGAAGGGACGGATTAGACTGCAGGACCACCATATGTGAGATAGGGACCCCTTCTCTGTTCCACACCTCCAGCACTGATCGGGTATTTCGTGATTAAGATTATGGAGGAATTCAGGCGTTTTGTACCAACGCGTAAGAAGCTTAAAGGAGTTTTCCTGTATTTTGATACAACGACTGAATCCGTGAGAGTTGGAGAGGATAAATGCTTTTTCGGGTTCTGAGAGGGGGTACGAGAGCTCCTTCTCCCAGGCCACTAAAAAGGATAGTACTGGGGGTGTGGAAGAGAGTAACTCCTTGTAGAGAGTTGACAGGGGCTTCTTCGGGGGGATCGGCATATCTAGTTTCTTTTCCAGCCAGGTGGATTCTTCCGTGCAGAAGGGAGGGAGTTTCAAAATCGCAATATCCTTGCGAAAGGCAGCGAGAGCCAAGAAGGATTGCTTTCGAACCTCAGGCAAGGCCCGAATCGTGTCCCATGCCAAGTCCCCACTCGCAGATACAACCTCCTGTAGTGTGTGGTTAGACAACTGATACCAAACACCTGAAGGGGCAGTGGTCTCGGGATGAACTAAGTTTTGCAATAAGTGCAGAGGGAGGCGAGGATTCGGGAATCTCAGATCTTTAGATCTATAGAGTTTAGCCCATTCAACGAGCATGCCCTTCCAAATGGGGGAGGCAAAGGAATGTGAGGGCGTACAGCTACGGACCCCCCACAGGACGAGATAATCTTTGTATGTAACGAGGCCTCGCTCTAGAGCTGTGCATAGATTTGGGGGGCTTCGGGAAAGAAGAGAGAAGCACCTATTTAGGTGCGTGGCAGTGTAATACAGGTGGACATCGGGAAGGCCGAAGCCACCAAACCTCTTTTCCCTCGTCAGTGTGGTGTAGGCTATCCTAGATGGTTTGTTCGACCAGAGGAAAAGGGAGAATCTCCTACGCAACTCTGTAAAGTACGAGCGCGGGAGCCATATGGGCAACGTCTGCAGCAGGTATAGGAGTTTGGGGACAATGAAGGTCTTGAGATAATTCTTCCTGCCTATCCAGGAGATGAAGGGAAGTTTTACCGACTGTAGATGGGATTTAATTGAGTTGAGCATAGGGGTGTAGTTAAGGCTGTAAAGGTCATTCAGATTCGCAGAGATGTGAATCCCCAAAAATGTGATGTCCCGAGCGGCCCAAGTGAAGGGGGTGGAGCGTTTAAGCGACGCAACAAGAGCGGGTTTACATGTAACATTCAGGGCAAGGGATTTGCTATAGTTGATCTTGAAATTGGAGACCCCACCGAATTCTTCAAATATAGAGTGTAGCCGGGGGAAGGATGTCTCAGGGTTCGTGGTCATAATAAGGAGGTCGTCTGCAAAAGCCGCCGTGAGGTGAGTGTGGGAGGCTCTCTGGAGACCTTCAATATCGGGATCTTGCCTGATTTTGCACAGGAGAGTTTCCATGACTATCACAAAAAGCGAGGGGGAGAGAGTGCAACCCTGCCTAGTGCCATTAGTAATGGCAAAGGCGGGTGAAAGAGTGCCGTTGACTTTGACCCTGGCAGAGGGGGCAGAGTACAGAGAGAGGATAGCGGAAATGAGTTGGTCAGGAAAGCCAAATTTCGACAGAGCCAGTGACATATACTGCCAGCTCACTCTGTCAAAAGCTTTCTCTGCATCAGTGCTCAGCAGAGCTAGCGGGGTAGAGGTAGACCGTGCCCAGTTCATGAGATGAAGGAGGCGAACAGTATTCTCATTACCCTGTCTGCCAGAGACAAAGCCAACTTGTTCTTTGTGAATAACATCCGGGAGAACTTTCTGAATCCGTTGAGCCAGGATCTTAGCCCACCATTTAATGTCCGTGTTTAGTAGGGAGATAGGGCGGTAACTGCCACATTGCAACGGGTCTTTATTCTCCTTATGGATAATGGTGATGTGGGCTGTGAGTGACTGGGCAGGGAGGTGGCCACCACCCAGGAGATAATTACATAGGGAGCTAAATTGAGGGGCTAGGACAGATTTAAAAGTTTTATAATAAGAGATGGTGAAACCGTCAGGGCCGGGACTGCGACCGGAGGGGATAGTGGCTAGGACGTTCAGGACTTCCGGGCCAGAGATGGGAGTTAATAGTTGGGAGGACTGATCCGGGGATATAGAGGGAAGCTGAAGGGAGGAGAGGAATTTATTCGAGGCCTCCGCGACGGAGCAGGGAGATGACCCAGGAGGGGGCGGGAGGTTGTAAAGGTCTTCGTAGAAGGCACAAAATGCTTTGGCTATATCAGGGGTAGACTTAAGGTGATTGCCCGCCGCATCTTTGATCGCCGGAATGAAGGAGTCAGAAAATTGTTGTTTAGTTAGCGCCGCCATAAGTCTGTTCCCTCTGTCGCCATGTGCGTAGGATTTGAAGCGCGCACGAAGGAGTAATTTAGCTGAAGTAACGTTCAACATATCTTTTAATTGAGATCGCGCGACAGAAAGCTCCTCCGCAAGGCTTAACGCTTGGGATTGCTTATGGCTGAGCTCGAGGGTGGCGATACGGGATAGGAGGGTGGACATGGCCTGGGCCCTTTGTTTTTTAAGATGAGAGCCGAGAGCGATGAGCTCTCCACGGATCACGGCCTTGTGGGTTTCCCAGATTACAGCGGGGGAGGGAGGGGAGGGACCTGCGGTGTTAGTACTGAAGAACTCCTGGAGGGAGGTGGCCATTTTCCCCGATGACACCTGGTCCTGGATGATGGTCTCATTGAGACGCCAGTTCCATTCCCGTGTAGGGAGAGTGGACAGCGAAACTGTCAGAAAGACAGGGGCGTGGTCCGACAACGTGATGTTGCCTATTCGGGTGTTTACAATTTGTTTGACATGCTCAGAGGAGAGAAAGACATAGTCTAATCTGTGGTGTGAGGACTTGGCATGGGAGTAGAACGAGTAGTCACGACCCGTGGGGTTCAGGGTACGCCAGGTATCAATAACACCTAGTTTACGCAGAGCCACCTTCAGGCGTCTAAGACGTACGTGAGTGATAGCCGATTTCCCCGAGGAGGAATCCAGAAGTGGGTCTAGGGTCACATTAAAATCTCCCCCCAGAATTACCATACCCTGTTTGAATGCAGCCAGCGCAGCGAGGGTCTGAACCAGCCATGCAACCTGTCCCCTATTCGGCGCGTAAATATTGGCCAGTGTAACCGGTGTGCCCGCTATAGAGCCCTTCACAAATAAGTACCGGCCATCAGGATCCGAGGAGGAGGCTGTAACCGCAAAGGGTACCTGCTTGTGAATGGCAATACTGACACCCCGGCTAGCGGAGGCCTGTGCGCTGTGGAACCACTGAGTGAACTTTTTGGAAGGAAGATTGGGAATCTTACCTGCCCGGAAATGTGTTTCTTGAAAAAAGGCTATTGAGACTTTGTCTTTTAGTAGTAAGGAAATCACCTGGGATCTTTTGCACGGCTCGTTCAGGCCCCGGACATTAAGAGAAGAAACTATAAGAGAAGCCATGTTAAGTCAGCAGGAAAGCACAAAGCAATCATAATCTGAGCGAACCAAGTAAGAACATTAGGATGGGATAAGAGGACACAGAAGGGGAAACACATGAGGGCAAAAGAAGGGAGACAATAATGCAAACAGTAAATCATAATCACAGAATGCAGAACTAAGAGCTCCACGGAGCGCCTGGGAATCAGAGGATCCTTTCTCATCACGGCCTGGTGCCGGGATCCATCAGGCGGGGGGTCTCGTAGAGCTGGGAGAGGCCATGAAAAGGCCATCAGGTAACAAGGAAGTCAATGAGGGAAACAACGGCAAACAAATCCCCTGTGCAGAGGGGGTGGGAGGGGAGAGGTAGATAACATTCAGGAGGGTGAAGTCCTCAGGGAGGTGAACAAAGGCCTGGAAACACCTAGAAAGGCCATGTCAAAAGGCTAGACGGCTCCTATGCATGTCCTGAACAATATAACAGGAGAAAACCGTAACTTCCGGAGGTCCACTTCAGGAGAACACCGGAACTGCGAACGGCGAAAATGGTGGCCAACGTAACAGAGAAGAATCAGCGATGAGGAGAGCGACCCGCAGCAGCGGAGGCCTGGGAACTCTGACTGGGTCGGGATTTCTTCCCGGCAGGCACAAGGGACCAGGTGTCTGCAGTCGGAGGCGAGGGTATAGGATCTCCCTGGTCTGCCGGCATCCAGGACGGAATTTCAATTGGAGCAATACCCAGTGGGACCCAGGCCCCGGATAGGTCCTGAGGCGTGCGTATGGTGATCTGCCGTCCGTTTTTGACGACGGCCAAGCCAAAGGGGTACAGCCAGCGGAACTGGGTCCCGGAAGATTTAAGAACTTCAAGAAGCGGACGCAAAATACGTCTCTTTGCCAACGTGGAAGGTGCCAAGTCCTGAAAGAACTGCAGCTGCGAGCCTTCATATTCCAGGCGGTCCGCCTCTCTACTGGCTTTCAATAGAGCCGCAGTGTCCACAAAACTGAGGATACCGCAGACAACATCTCTCGGAGGGTCTGAAGCCTTTGGCTTGGGGCGAAGAGCGCGATGTATGCGTTCAATGACAATATTTGCTGCTCTTTCTGGAGTTAAAAGATTCGCGAATATTTCTTTCGCGATTTTTTCAAGAACTTCCGATGCGAATATTTCAGGGAGGCCGCGGATGCGAATATTACGTCTACGGCTGCGATTTTCCTGATCCTCAATTCGCAGGAGGGCATCGTTAAGAAGATCTTTATGCGATCCGAGGGTGGAGCATGTTTCCTCACCGAAGCGAATAATCGCGTCTTGCGAGTTTTCCAGTGCAGCGACTCTCTGGCCGATGGATCGGAGATCGGTCTTTATTTCAGTCAAGTCCTGCTTCAGGGGAGCTAGCGCAGAGTCCAAAATTTCGCGAAGGATCGCTTTTGAAAGATTCGCTCCCCGCTTGCGATTTTATATTCGGAAGCATCCGAAATACTTCCCGCTTCTGAAAATTCATCCGGATCGGAATGAATAGAAGGAGCCGGCGCCATCTTAGGTGTCCCAGCAGCGGTGCCCTTGGCAGCTTTCCTCAGGAATTTCTCCATGTCAGGCTGTTTGGAGCGGCTCACAGGTGGGTCAGCAGGTTCCCTGGGGCGATCTCTCTCCACTTTGCCCATTTCAAGCTTCTAAAAGGTGCTATAAAAGGGGGTTTGTGCCGGCTAGGATGAGGAGCTCAGTCACCGGCAGCCATGCAGCTCAGCGGCCAAACTCCGCCCCCCATAGTAGTTATATTCTTGTACATAGGAGTCAGTATTATAGTAGTTATATTATTGTACATAGGAGCAGTATTATAGTAGTTATATTATTGTACATAGAAGCAGTATTATAGTAGTTATGTTCTTGTACATAGGAAGCAGGTATAGTAGTAAGGAGCAGTATTCTGTATTATATTTCTTGTACATAGGAGCAGTATTATAGTAGTTATATTCTTGTACATAGGAGCAGTATTATAGTATATTTCTTGTACATAGGAGCAGTATTATAGTAGTTATATTCTTGTACATAGGAGGCAGTATTAGTAGTATATTCTTGTACATAGGAGCAGTATTAGAGTAGTTATTCTTGTACATAGGAGCAGTATTATAGTAGGTAATTCTTGTACATAGGAGGCAGTATTATAGTAGTTTATTCTTGTACATAGGAGCAGTATTATAGTAGTTTATTCTTGTACATAGGAGGCAGTATTATAGTAGTTATATTCTTGTACATAGGAGCAGTATTACTAGTAGTTATATTCTTGTACATAGGAGGCAGTATTATAGTAGTTATATTCTGTACGTAGGAGGCAGTATTATAGTAGTTATATCTTGTACAGTAGGAGCAGTATTATAGTAGTTATATTCTTGTACCTAGAGGCAGTATTAAGTAGTTATATTCTTGTACATAGGAGCAGTATTATAGTAGTTATATTCTTGTACATAGGAGGCAGTATTATAGTAGTTATATTCTTGTACATAGGAGCAGTATTATAGTAGTATATTCTTGTACATAGGAGGCAGTATTATAGTAGTTATATTCTTGTACATAGGAGGCAGTATTATAGTAGTTATATTCTTGTACATAGGAGCAGTATTATAGTAGTATATTCTTGTACATAGGAGGCAGTATTATAGTAGTTATATTCTGTACATAGGAGCAGTATTATAGTAGTTATATTCTGTACATAGGAGGCAGTATTATAGTAGTTATATTCTTGTACATAGGAGCAGTATTATAGTAGTTATATTCTTGTACATAGGAGGCAGTATTATAGTAGTTATATTCTTGTACATAGGAGGCAGTATTATAGTAGTTATATTCTTGTACATAGGAGCAGTATTATAGTAGTTATATTCTTGTACATAGGAGGCAGTATTATAGTAGTTATATTCTTGTACATAGGAGCAGTATTATAGTAGTTATATTCTTGTACATAGGAGGCAGTATTATAGTAGGTATATTCTTGTACATAGGAGGCAGTATTATAGTAGTTATATTCTTGTACATAGGAGGCAGTATTATAGTAGTTATATTCTTGTACATAGGAGCAGTATTATAGTAGTTATATTCTTGTACATAGGAGGCAGTATTATAGTAGTTATATTCTTGTACATAGGAGGCAGTATTATAGTAGTTATATTCTTGTACATAGGAGGCAGTATTATAGTAGTTATATTCTTGTACATAGGAGGCAGTATTATAGTAGTATATTCTTGTACATAGGAGGCAGTATTATAGTAGTTATATTCTTGTACATAGGAGGCAGTATTATAGTAGTTATATTCTTGTACATAGGAGGCAGTATTATAGTAGTTATATTCTTGTACATAGGAGGCAGTATTATAGTAGTTATATTCTTGTACATAGGAGGCAGTATTATAGTAGTTATATTCTTGTACATAGGAGGCAGTATTATAGTAGTTATATTCTTGTACATAGGAGGCAGTATTATAGTAGTTGTACATAGGAGGCAGTATTATAGTAGTTATATTCTTGTACATAGGAGCAGTATTATAGTAGGTATATTCTTGTACATAGGAGGCAGTATTATAGTAGTTATATTCTTGTACATAGGAGGCAGTATTATAGTAGTTATATTCTTGTACATAGGAGGCAGTATTATAGTAGTTATATTCTTGTACATAGGAGCAGTATTATAGTAGGTATATTCTTGTACATAGGAGGCAGTATTATAGTAGTTATATTCTTGTACATAGGAGTCAGTATTATAGTAGTTATATTATTGTACATAGGAGCAGTATTATAGTAGTTATATTATTGTACATAGAAGCAGTATTATAGTAGTTATGTTCTTGTACATAGAAGCAGTATTATAGTAGTTATATTCTTGTACATAGGAGCAGTATTATAGTAGTTATATTCTTGTACATAGGAGGCAGTATTATAGTATATTCTTGTACATAGGAGCAGTATTATAGTAGTTATATTCTTGTACATAGGAGGCAGTATTATAGTATATTCTTGTACATAGGAGCAGTATTATAGTAGTTATATTCTTGTACATAGGAGGCAGTATTATAGTAGTTATATTCTTGTACATAGGAGGCAGTATTATAGTAGTTATATTCTTGTACATAGGAGCAGTATTATAGTAGGTATATTCTTGTACATAGGAGGCAGTATTATAGTAGTTATATTCTTGTACATAGGAGTCAGTATTATAGTAGTTATATTCTTGTACATAGGAGCAGTATTATAGTAGGTATATTCTTGTACATAGGAGGCAGTATTATAGTAGTTATATTCTTGTACATAGGAGGCAGTATTATAGTAGTTATATTCTTGTACATAGGAGGCAGTATTATAGTAGTTATATTCTTGTACATAGGAGCAGTATTATAGTAGGTATATTCTTGTACATAGGAGGCAGTATTATAGTAGTTATATTCTTGTACATAGGAGGCAGTATTATAGTAGTTATATTCTTGTACATAGGAGCAGTATTATAGTAGGTATATTCTTGTACATAGGAGGCAGTATTATAGTAGTTATATTCTTGTACATAGGAGTCAGTATTATAGTAGTTATATTCTTGTACATAGGAGCAGTATTATAGTAGGTATATTCTTGTACATAGGAGGCAGTATTATAGTAGTTATATTCTTGTACATAGGAGGCAGTATTATAGTAGTTATATTCTTGTACATAGGAGGCAGTATTATAGTAGTTATATTCTTGTACATAGGAGGCAGTATTATAGTAGTTATATTCTTGTACATAGGAGCAGTATTATAGTAGGTATATTCTTGTACATAGGAGGCAGTATTATAGTAGTTATATTCTTGTACATAGGAGTCAGTATTATAGTAGTTATATTATTGTACATAGGAGGCAGTATTATACTAGTTATATTATTGTACATAGGAGCAGTATTATAGTAGTTATATTATTGTACATAGAAGCAGTATTATAGTAGTTATGTTCTTGTACATAGAAGCAGTATTATAGTAGTTATATTCTTGTACATAGGAGCAGTATTATAGTAGTTATATTCTTGTACATAGGAGGCAGTATTATAGTATATTCTTGTACATAGGAGCAGTATTATAGTAGTTATATTCTTGTACATAGGAGGCAGTATTATAGTAGTTATATTCTTGTACATAGGAGGCAGTATTATAGTAGTTATATTCTTGTACATAGGAGCAGTATTATAGTAGGTATATTCTTGTACATAGGAGGCAGTATTATAGTAGTTATATTCTTGTACATAGGAGTCAGTATTATAGTAGTTATATTATTGTACATAGGAGCAGTATTATAGTAGTTATATTATTGTACATAGAAGCAGTATTATAGTAGTTATGTTCTTGTACATAGAAGCAGTATTATAGTAGTTATATTCTTGTACATAGGAGCAGTATTATAGTAGTTATATTCTTGTACATAGGAGGCAGTATTATAGTATATTCTTGTACATAGGAGCAGTATTATAGTAGGTATATTCTTGTACATAGGGGCAGTATTATAGTAGTTATATTCTTGTACATAGGAGCAGTATTATAGTAGTTGTTGAGGAAGGGTTGAGACGTATGCGTGTATATCCATGCATGCCTGCAAACACGTGCGGGCATGTATGGTATATATATGCATACATTAACCACCGCATCATGGGGTGATGTGCGCAGATGTGCCCAGCATCTGCGCACGTCTGCCCATGGTGATCCCCAGGGGCTCATGGTGGCCCCTGTGGGAAATATGTGGTCCCTGGAAGCTGTGCTCCCTTATAATCCCCCTTATATTAGTATATATGTGTCCCCTTATAGTTAGTATATATTTCCTGTATGACCGTGTATATATTGGCCCTGTATGGCAAGTGGGGACATATGCATGTCCCCTGTATGTGATGCCCCAGATATATGCGAGGGTGTGTGTATATATAGATATGTGTGTATGTATTTGCACACGTGTCTATGTATATACACTTATGTCAGTATGACAGTATGTATGTGGGCTTATTGCTGCCCATTCATACCCCCGGTTCAATTCCAACTGTTATCAACAGAGTTGTTTAGAGTAAAACTTGTGCTGATAGCCTGTAGGATAACAGCTGATTAGCATCTAGTCCCCTTTTGTTCAGGCCTAAAGCAATCAGACACTTTGGCACCATTGTGAGGGGACCTTCTAACCAGAGACATCAAAAACCACACTATGATGTCACATGTCTGAGGAAGGAGGAGGGGGCTGTTTTGGGGCTATAATAACCCAAACCGAACAGAGGCCTGGCCCCTTGCAACCAGACTGGATTCAGAGACACATGAGGACTGCTGCCTGAAGGAAGAGAGGCCCATTTGGCCCTGGAGATGGCTGAGTATACGCTGGCATGGCATTGTACCTCCCTTGCAGTGCCAACCATATTATCCTAACCCTTTGTATCCCAGACCCCATGCTGCCCCTTGTTACCCCTGATATCCCTTATCCATTAACCCCTGCTGCGCCAGTCCCCTGTTAACCGCCTTCTCCTACTCTGCACACCTTCTCCTACTCTGCCCTGCTGTGTCCCTGGACCCTTGCTGTATACAAACTGTATAACCCTCTTGTAACCCCGTAGGGACAGTATAGAGCTAGGCGGGTGGGTTGTTATACTTGTATGTGTGAATTGTCTAGTTAGTTTATGGGTGGAATTGGGAACGTGTAGCGTAGTTTGAGTATTGTATATGTGTAGTGCTGTGTATTGTTAGTGTATTGCGTGCTTAGTGTGTTAAATAAATACCGTTATATTTGTACCCTTTGTGTAGCGTGTACTTGTTAGCGGTAGCGAGTTAGTAAGGCGCATGCAGCTAGCATTAGTGATTAGTGTAAAGCATAGCGAAAGTATTGTGTATTTATTATATAAAGGCATAAATAGGCGGAGTTATCACCAGGTGGCTCCTCCTATTTAGGAATATTAATTATCGATATTCATAATATTGGTGATTACTATTCCCCCTTTACATTGGCGAGTCAGGCCCACTGCTTAGATTTTGAAATCTGTGTTTGGTTTTGAGGTTAGAGGTTGGTCATCCTGTGAATTATCAGGCAAGAGAGACGCGGTCAGCGGTCTGAGCGTCTAGGACCTGATAATTCGGACAGGTGACGCGACTCTTCCTTATGGTGTTTGAGGCTAGAGGTCGGTTGTCCTGTGAATTGTCAGGCAAGAGAGACGTGGTCAGCGGTCTGAGCGTCTAGGAGAGATGTGGTCAGCGGTCTGAGCGTCTAGGACCTGATAATTCGGACAGGTAACGCGACTCTTCCTCACAGCACCAAGCGCAGATCAAAATCTTTAGCAGAGAATCTATAATTGTTCTGTGAATTAATATTTTGCTATTCGCTTTCAACGGTCACTGCATCGCTCAAGTGATTGCGAGGGAGAAGAGGACGCGTCACTGAAGAAGATCCATCTTCATTGGAGCGGCGTACAAGTCCAGCGGGAAACGGGAAGAAGCGATCCGGGAAAATGGACTTCTTCCAAGCAGCTGCTAGGACGAAGAGGTACGGCCCCAAGGAGAAGATGGATGCTCAAACGGTGAGTATGGACTTCCCCACACTGCAACACTTGAGCAGACACAGCACATTCAATCCCATCCTCCCCACCACATACAAGTCAGCAGAAATGCTGTGGTCCGATTTGTTGGCACAGGCTTGTAGTTATGACAAGCTTTGTGTGAACAAACGGATGGTGTTAAACAAAGCCACTAAACGGCTTCAGATGCTAGCCAAACTCGTTCATACGTTTGAGGCTAGCATCTGTAAGCCAAAGGAAGTGGCTCTGGTATCTCAGTCAACGGAGACAATTCCTCCGGCCGTTCACTGCCTATGCTGTGCGAGTAATTCGGACCAGGTTTTGGCATTACGGGCACAGCTGGCGGAGAATGTGCAGTCTACTGTTGACCGAGATGCGCAGGTGGCTAGGATACAGTCACAGTTAGTAAAGCTGCAGAAGCAGAAGGAGGAAATTGAGGCTAAGTTGACCCAGTCTTAGGCCTCTTTCACACGACAGTATGTCCATTTCAGTGTTTTGCGGTCCGTTTTTCGCGGATCCGTTGTTCCGTTTTTTGTTTCCGTTGTGCTTCCGTTTCCGTTCCGTTGTTCCGTTCCGTTTTTCCGTATGGCAAATACAGTATACAGTAATTTCATATTAAAAATTGGGCTGGGCATAACATTTTCAATAGATGGTTCTGCAAAAAACGGAACGGATACGGAAGACATACGGATGCATTTCCGTATGCATTCCGTTTTTTTGCGGACCCATAGACTTTAATGGAGCCACGGAACGTGATTTGCGGCCAAATATAGGACATGTTCTATCTTTAAACGGAACGGAAAAACGGAAATACGGAAACGGAATGCACACGGAGTACATTCCGTTTTTTTTGCGGAACCATTGAAATGAATGGTTCCGTATACGGACCGTATACGGACCGCAAAAAACGGCCCGCAAAACGGAAAAAAAAAACGGTCGTGTGAAAGAGGCCTTATACTGAGGTCAAGGCCTTCAAGGAGCGGACTGCCTCTACTAATGTGACGGTAGCCAAATTGAAGGCTCAGGTTGTTGTAAGCTCCCAGATAATTTCGGGCATGCAACAGGTCATCACCAAGTTGGTGCCGGCCCTTTCTTTTCCCATAAAGTCAGGGTCGGAATATCCCAAAACTTTGCCCTATACAGGGCAAATAGGGGGGAGAGTAGTCTGTGACAGGCCAAATCACCAGACCAAGCCTGTCCAGACTAACAGAGATTTCTCCCTGACTTTGGGGAAAAGAAACATTGTGAAAAGTGCCTCCCTGAAGATGGAACAATTCAGGGAGCGCGGTTGCAGTGTGGACGGACCTAAGCCACACCAGGCAAACATCAAATGCTTTGCTTGTGGTGGCTTGGGTCATATAGCGAAGCACTGCAAAACACACAGGACAGTAAGCCCAATCAGGTGCTTCAGGTGTGGGAACAAAGGACACATTGCAAGGAATTGCCCTTGTGCAAGTAATTGCAATGTGTCCAGTGATGGGATTCAGGTAGCAAATCGTGCAGCGGGGTCTAGTCAGCTTGGCCATAAAGGGGTAACCTCTTGGCAGCATCATCAGCTGCCGAGGAGCCAGAGTGGCCAAGCTAGGCTAGGCAACATTTGACACCCCTGTACTATTTGTTACACCGTTTGTTCCCTATACATGTCCATGTTGTGTGTTTTTGTTGTCTGTTGTAACGTTCTCTTTGATGTTGATGGTGGTCCTTGTCTATGAATGTGTTCCACCAGGCTGATTTATGTAGTGTTGTAATGTCCCGTCTGCTGTCTTGTTTCATTCTGTGTCCCCTTGGAGTGGAGCAGTGTTATACTGTGGATCGAGAACGTATAGGGTCGCGAGCAGATAATATCACACGGGAAATCCTGCTGGTCGGGAGAAGGCATTAGGACCTTCTTCATGCAGCACACAAAGGACGATGTGATATTATTCTGGGCAACCAGGGTCTCGGATCGATACAGATAACACTGTTGTGCTCAAGGTTTTCGGTAGGGCTGTGTTGCGCTGGGGACTGGGGCGGACAGACAACATTGGTGTAATGTTGTGCTGCGCACTTAATTCTAGTCCGAGCAGGTAGCACAGCTCTGATAGGGATTGGACGCAGAGTGTTTGGCAGCAGAGTGTGGACTGTGTTCTTGTGTTGTGGGGTCCTGAGGAGCCGGGGCATGCCTATGCCGTTGGTTCTGCGGGCCTCCACAAGATGGGATCACAGGGGGAAGTCAGCCTGGGTACACATGAGTGGACAGGGATGCGGTGCCATCAAGATGGTGCTTTGTCCACAGAACTCCAGTTATCCTAACCTAGTAGGGAGGCCATCCTTATCTGTTGGTGCAGAGGGATGTGTAGCAGAGGACACGCTCCTCTGAAGGTAGGGTGTTCAGACACCAGTGTTGGGATAATGAGGAGTCCTGTGAGACAAAGGGCAGCCCAATACCTTTCTCTACCCATGGGTCAAAGGTATTGGTGCTGGGAATTTTTGTACATTTAACTGCACCGTTAGGGGAGAAATTCCCCTGGGAGCACCTGGTATTTTCTTCTGCCATAGGTTTTATATGGAGCGGAAGAAAAACCCAGGAGAGGCCACGGAAGAGGCCAGCTATTCCCCCTGACGCTCTTGGGAGACTCCAGAGGATCCCACTGGATTTTGGCAACCAAGCGACCTCTGCCTAGAGGTGTTTTAGAGATGGAGGACTGTGCCACAATCCAGCGGGAGCATTATTTAAGGCTCTGGAGGAAGATTTGGAGATGTTCGGGTGGAAGGTCATATCACTTGTTTCACCCAGTGAAACTTCTTCTGGTTCTGGTGATCGTCATCTACAGTAGGGTCAAGGGACTTATTGACCAAAATACACCAGAACCAGACAGAACTTTACAGAACTATCCGGAGGAGGAGGCTCAGGACATAACCAAACATTGTTCCTGTAGCCAAATATTATTGTATGGACACACATTGTTTTCTATGAGGGTTCGGGACGTATAACATGTACTACCCTGAAACCCCATAGCACATTGTATTTATTGATTTTGTTTGTCGGTTGATTGTGTACCCATGGACACTCTAGGTGCAAATGTGTGACAGCCTATATTTGACTGTACACATTTGTATCCTATAGTCGTTTCCCATTGACACAGGGGTCTACGACCTACCTGTGTCTTTGGAGGTGTAGAGAGATATGCCAGGTTGCATGAGTCTCTATGGGTACACACATATAATGGAATTTGGTGTTGGGAGGGATATGACATGTATTTTGTGTGAATGGGGATAAGGTTAGGTCACGATAGGGACAGGCATCATTCATTTGCCACCTTGAACCCTGGAACGGTGAAGTTCTTAAGGGAAGGGCTGGATGTGTAGTGTGGCGGAGGTGTTCTCCGCAGTAGAATTTAGGTACTATGACATCACCGCTTAAGAGTCTGACCTGCCTTGTAAAGACCTATTAATCTGTCCACGGGAGAACCGCACCCGTCAAGATGGAAACAGACGTTGGAAAGGTGTGATAGAAGAAAGTTGGGACTGAGACTGTGAGGGTGAACCCGCTCCAGATTCCTTGGAGGCGGGCCATACCGGAAGATCGGCATAACTACCGAGAGACTGTGGGGGTGTGGTCACTCCAAAGTGGGGGTGGCTGACACCAAGAGACGGATAAAAGAAAGGCCAGTTAAAGACTGTAAGGGTGAACCCGCTCCAGAATTGGGGGGGGGACGAAGATACCTGAAGATCGGCAGAATTACCGAGAGACTGTGGGGGTGTGGTCACTCCATAGTGGGGGTGGCCGACACTAAAAGACTGTTAAAGAGATTGTGGGTGTGTGGTATCCTAAAGATGTCAAGAAGAAGACTGTGTATCCTGTGGACGGAGGAGTAGGTTACGGTGAAGGGCAGGTCGGAGGAAAATGGATTAGGGATGTCTAAGTACCTAAAGAACAGTGTACACTACAGTTCTTCCTGAACTTCCACCTAGGATGGGGTTGAGGGGGGGGGCAAATATATCTCAACCCGTTCCCCCAATATATTGTCGTATTATATAGTCCGACAACAGGGGGATTGTTGAGGAAGGGTTGAGACGTATGCGTGTATATCCATGCATGCCTGCAAACACGTGCGGGCATGTATGGTATATATATGCATACATTAACCACCGCATCATGGGGTGATGTGCGCAGATGTGCCCAGCATCTGCGCACGTCTGCCCATGGTGATCCCCAGGGGCTCATGGTGGCCCCTGTGGGAAATATGTGGTCCCTGGAAGCTGTGCTCCCTTATAATCCCCCTTATATTAGTATATATGTGTCCCCTTATAGTTAGTATATATTTCCTGTATGACCGTGTATATATTGGCCCTGTATGGCAAGTGGGGACATATGCATGTCCCCTGTATGTGATGCCCCAGATATATGCGAGGGTGTGTGTATATATAGATATGTGTGTATGTATTTGCACACGTGTCTATGTATATACACTTATGTCAGCATGACAGTATGTATGTGGGCTTATTGCTGCCCATTCATACCCCCGGTTCAATTCCAACTGTTATCAACAGAGTTGTTTAGAGTAAAACTTGTGCTGATAGCCTGTAGGATAACAGCTGATTAGCATCTAGTCCCCTTTTGTTCAGGCCTAAAGCAATCAGACACTTTGGCACCATTGTGAGGGGACCTTCTAACCAGAGACATCAAAAACCACACTATGATGTCACATGTCTGAGGAAGGAGGAGGGGGCTGTTTTGGGGCTATAATAACCCAAACCGAACAGAGGCCTGGCCCCTTGCAACCAGACTGGATTCAGAGACACATGAGGACTGCTGCCTGAAGGAAGAGAGGCCCATTTGGCCCTGGAGATGGCTGAGTATACGCTGGCATGGCATTGTACCTCCCTTGCAGTGCCAACCATATTATCCTAACCCTTTGTATCCCAGACCCCATGCTGCCCCTTGTTACCCCTGATATCCCTTATCCATTAACCCCTGCTGCGCCAGTCCCCTGTTAACCGCCTTCTCCTACTCTGCACACCTTCTCCTACTCTGCCCTGCTGTGTCCCTGGACCCTTGCTGTATACAAACTGTATAACCCTCTTGTAACCCCGTAGGGACAGTATAGAGCTAGGCGGGTGGGTTGTTATACTTGTATGTGTGAATTGTCTAGTTAGTTTATGGGTGGAATTGGGAACGTGTAGCGTAGTTTGAGTATTGTATATGTGTAGTGCTGTGTATTGTTAGTGTATTGCGTGCTTAGTGTGTTAAATAAATACCGTTATATTTGTACCCTTTGTGTAGCGTGTACTTGTTAGCGGTAGCGAGTTAGTAAGGCGCATGCAGCTAGCATTAGTGATTAGTGTAAAGCATAGCGAAAGTATTGTGTAATTATTATATAAAGGCATAAATAGGCGGAGTTATCACCAGGTGTCTCCTCCTATTTAGGAATATTAATTATCGATATTCATAATATTGGTGATTACTATTCCCCCTTTACAGTAGTTATATTCTTGTACATAGGAGCAGTATTATAGTAGTTATATTCTTGTACATAGGAGGCAGTATTATAGTAGTTATATTCTTGTATATAGGAGGCAGTATTATAGTAGTTATATTCTTGTACATAGGGGCAGCATTATAGTAGTTATATTCTTGTACATAGGAGCAGTATTATAGTAGTTATATTCTTGTACATAGGAGCAGTATTATAGTAGGTATATTCTTGTACATAGGAGCAGTATTATAGTAGTTATATTCTTGTAATCTGGGGCAGTATTATAGTAGTTATATTCTAGTACATAGGAGCAGTATTATAGTAGTTATATTCTTGTAATCTGGGGCAGTATTATAGTAGTTATATTCTTGTACATAGGAGGCAGTATTATAGCAGTTATATTCTTGTATATAGGAGGCAGTATTATAGTAGTTATATTCTTGTACATAGGAGGCAGTATTATAGTAGTTATATTCTTGTACACAGGAGCAGTATTATAGTAGTTATATTCTTGTACATAGGAGCCGTATTATAGTAGTTATATTCTTGTACATAGGAGCAGTATTATAGTAGATATATTCTTGTAATTTGGGGCAGTATTATAGTAGTTATATCCCTTTACATGAAATATAGCATACAAGTAATCAGTAAAACTATTGCGGTCAGGAAGTGGTTAAGTAAGCTGCAGAAGTTACACATGAAGCGCCGTGACCTCACCAGGCTGATCACGTGACCAAAACACTGGCCGCTGTCAAACTATCCCAGGCGTCAATTACGTCATCCCTTCCCAGCTAATCAGATGAAAGCGTCTCCTCCCCCTCTCGGAGGCCCCGCCCAGTGAGTGCGGCGGCTGTAGTCAGTGGAGTTGGGGGTCGGGAGCTGCGCGGTTTATGTATCAGTGTGTACGGGAGCTGAGACGCTGCGTCACTTACCAGGAGCTATCCGCCGTAGCATTGCGGGTGTTTGTACTGAAGGGAGGACGCTGCTGGTGGACGTTCATACAGGGGGTGACGCCCAGGAGCTGGAGTAGCAGAGTTGTGTTTGCTGATTGATGTTACAGGTAGGTCATGGAGAATAATCAGCTTCTTCCTGTACAGTCCTATAGGACAATCCTGATAGAGACCCCCAGCCCACCCCTGTCTCCTGGTGTAGGGTTTCCTATACTTCCTGTATTGATTTGATCCTCACAGGTTCCCAAAATCTGTGCTTGCCGTCATTGACTAGCAACCTTCATTACTTCCTTCCAGACCTGGTTTAGTGAGGGACACACAGTTATCAGAGAGCACATCGGGGTGGTCAGGCCTGGGCTCTAACTCTGGAAGTAATGAAGGTGAGTGACAGCAAGCAGAGATCTTGAAAACTATAAGGACATGACACGAATAGTATATTGGAAAATTGTATAACTACGAAGGCAACTTTTTGCCGCAACCCCTTTTAATGGAGCGTCACCCAGATGGGATCACGTGGCTGCCTCCATATCCAGCGTTTTTATAGGGTCCGTTTTTCTTTTTTTTACTGACCGCCCCGCTGATAATCCAGGACACAGAGGGTCCCGTTGATGCCAGACTGACGGTCATTTCCCGGGACCCACCCTTGATTTCTTACATGGGTGGTGTCAAGCTTATGTTGGTTTTGTTTTCTGCATTTGTTTATTTTGGTTTTTCTTTTATCTTTGTTTATTTTTTTTCCCACTTTTTTATATTTATTTTTAAAGTGTTTTTATTAAAAAACCGCCAGCTCCAGCCGTAACATGGGAGTGTGTGGGAAAGATCAAAGAGAACAGACAGGATGTTTTTTTTTTTTTAGCAGTTTCTTGGGCCAGTATTTATCTTTTTTCTTTATATGGTGTCCCCCCCCCCTTACTAAAGACCCGTTTATTGAGGGGGGCGGTGCACCTTTTTAATGAATTTGTCACGTCTTCTGCGGTCAGAACCTCTATGTACTCCGGTTAGGAGCTGCTGTAGATTGCTGGTGGCTCCTGCGACAGTTTTTTGGCGGACATGTTAGATGAGTCCGGCCGCGCAGATCCCGCCTGGACCCCCAGCCAGTTTTTGGAAAAAACTAAAAAGTCACAAAATATGCTTCAAGCCACAACCTGCGACAAAATTTACTGATTTTTCTACAGCAGAAAGATGGTCTAATGCTATGGTAGCTGACCCCCATTGTCTGGTGTTTTTCTCCCATAGACCTCCGCCCCTGCTTATAAAAAAAAAATATATATATTTTTTTTTACCAGTGTATTTTTTTTAATAGTAAAAACGTAAGACGTGCAGAAAACGCCATTATAAAATGCACTGTATGGGCAGAACCGTGTCAAAATCACGTAGGAAATGGCATAAGTTCGTCAGGCAGGTTTTTGTTTTCGCCAGTGCAGTATACGGTGTATATAACTTCCTGCGTGGTGATACGGGCAGGACACGCCCTTATCGTCACCTCACCTCTACTGGACCTTGGACTGCAGTAACAACCTCATGCAGAGAAGTGCCGCACAGTCACAGTACCAGGACGTTGTATTACAGAACGCAGCGGAGAAATCATCTACGCCAAAACGCGTGCGGATTTCCACAGCATCATCTGACGCGTTGCTGATCTTAACTCCGCAGATTTGTTTCCCGCCAAGTCTCCTCCACTTTGCTCCTACTCGAAACTCTGCCGATTGTTCGCCAGCCGTTCCGCAGGGGACGATCTGCAGCGTCTTCATGAGGAGGCGCCTCCAGGTCACTTGCCTTGTACTGATGTTGAGTTCTGTGGTGTTTTCTTCTCCAGTCACATCCATAGACTTCTATAGGCAGAATGTAGTGTGATCCTTCAGTGAGCTGACGGTCCGGGCTTAGCTGAGAATATTAGTTTAGGAGGGAGAGAAAGAGACGTTTTTCTCTGATAAGATATATTACAAAGTTTCTTATATTCATCTGTACTGTTAATTTCATTATTATTATTTTTTCACTTTGCATCTTTAAATCCTTGCTCTCCTGCTTTTCTTTCCAGATAAACGTATCTGGACATACATTCAAGATGCAGAATTTGGCGCTCTTGCTAACCTTAATGCATGGAGTAATTTTGTGCTCCGGAGGATCATCTGACGACGTTCCCCGGTTAATCCTTGTATCTTTTGATGGATTCAGGGCGGACTATTTAAACTACTCTTTGCCCAATCTCCAGGAGTTTATCAATGATGGTGTCCTAGTAAGAGAAGTCAAGAACGTCTTCATCACCAAGACCTTCCCTAATCATTACTCCATAGTGACTGGTCTGTACGCCGAGAGCCACGGGATTGTAGCCAACTCCATGTATGACAAAGACACCAATCTCACCTTCATTGTTTCCAACTCTACGTCCGAGACCAACCCGGTGTGGTGGAACGAAGCCACCCCCATCTGGGTGACAAACCAGCGTGCTGGGCGGAGGAGTGGCTCCGCCATGTGGCCGGGGACTGACGTGAAGATCCAGAACGTCACCCTAAATGACTATTTACAATATAATCGCTCGGTACCTTTTAAAGAACGAGTGGATAACATCACTTCGTGGTTCACCAGGGCTAATGACTCCATCAACTTTGCGACTCTGTACTTTGAAGAACCCGACGACAGCGGACACTCTTTTGGACCTGAAAACAAATTAAACATGTCCGACGTACTGAAAGACGTGGATAAAAAAATAGGGTACTTAGTGGCCAAGCTTAAAGAGTTAAAGCTTTGGGACACGGTCAATGTAATAATCACCAGTGACCATGGAATGGCCCAGTGCTCGCCGGACAGAGTCATTGTGCTGGATAATTGTATTGGCCGGGGAAACTACACACTGGTGGATACAACTCCAGTGGCGGCCATATTGCCCCTTCAAGGTATGTGGGATCATATAATAATCCTAAGTAGGTAGATCTGACCTTATTATATCATTGGATGAATCTCCGAAGCCGGCAACTTCTCCAACTTTTCTCTGCACCATTTTTGATAAATATTTGACAAGTTCAGTCACAAACTCAGCTCTGCTCCATCTGTATTATGGCCTGTCAGTAAGGCTTCCTATATTCAGCAAAGCTGCACACAAGAACCTTATGGAGCCCCACCTAAGTCCTATAGTTCTGTTTTCTGGATGCCATGTGCCTTTGCTTGATTCCTCTGTGAGGCGCCATGTTTTGGGTGCCTCCATATAAGGCTACTTTCACACTCGCGTTTGGTGCGGATTCGTCATGGATCTGCACAAACGCTTCCATTCAGATAATACAACCGCAGGCATACGTTCAGAACAGATCCGTTTGTATTATCTTTAACATAGCCAAAACAGATCAGTCTTGAACACCATTGAAAGTCAGTGGAGGACGGATCCGTTTTCGATTGTACCAGTGAAAACGGATCCATCCCCATTGACTTACATTGTGTGTGAGGAGGGATTAGTTTGTCTCTGCATCGTCAGGCCGACACCAAAACACGGCAAGCAGCGTTTTGGTGTTCGTCTCCAAAGCGGAACGGAGGCAAACTGATGCACTCTGAGCGGATCCTTTTCCAATCAGAATGCATTAGGGCAAAACTGATTCGTTTTGGACCGCTTGTGAGAGCCCTGAACGGATCTGAGAAACAGAAACCAAAACGCCAGTGTGAAAGTAGCCTAACACAGAGGTATACATATAACCGTTACGCGTGCTATTTTGGGCTGTCTGACCAGTGAGGGTCTGGTGTCACCCCCTTTAGATGGAGTGGCTGTCAAGCTTATGCACTACCGCTCCTTTCTAAGCCTATTGGACCGACCAAGATAGCCTAGTGCAGTGCTCAGCTCTGCTACATACAGTTGCAAGAAAAAGTATATGAACCCTTTGGAATGATATGGATTTCTGCACAAATTGGTCATAAAATGTGATCTGATCTTCATCTAAGTCACAACAATAGACACTCACAGTCTGCTTAACCTAATAACACACAAATAATTAAATGTTACCATGTTTTTATTGAACACACCATGTAAACATTCACAGCGCAGGTGGAAAAAGTATGTGAACCCCTAGACTAATGGCATCTCTAAGACATAATTGGAGTGAGGTGTCAGCCAACTGGAGTCCAATCAATGAGATGAGATTGGAGGTGTTGGTTACAGCTGCCCTGCCCTATAAAAAACACACACCAGTTCTGGGTTTGCTTTTCACAAGAAGCATTGCCTGATGTGAATGATGCCCCGCACAAAAGAGCTCTCAGAAGACCTGCGATTAAGAATTGTTGACTTGCATAAAGCTGGAAAGGGTTATAAAAGTATCTCCAAAAGCCTTGCTGTTCATCAGTCCACGGTAAGACAAATTGTCTGTAAATGGAGAAAGTTCAGGACTACTGCTACTCTCCCTAGGAGTGGCCGTCCTGTAAAGATGACTGCAAGAGCACAGCGCAGACTGCTCAATGAGGTGAAGAAGAATCCTAGAGTGTCAGCTAAAGACTTACAAAAGTCTCTGGCATATGTTAACATCCCTGTTAGCGAATCTACGATACGTAAAACACTAAACAAGAATGGATTTCATGGGAGGATACCACAGAGGAAGCCACTGCTGTCCAAAAAAAAACATTGCTTCACGTTTACAGTTTGCACAAGAGCACCTGGATGTTCCACAGCAGTACTGGCAAAATATTCTGTGGACAGATGGAACCAAAGTTGAGCTGTTTGGCAGAAACACAGAACACTATGTGTGAAGAAAAAGAGGCACAGCACACCAACATCAAAACCTCATCCCAACTGTGAAGCATGGTGGTGGGGGCATCATGGTTTGGGGCTGCTTTGCTGCATCAGGGCCTGGACAGATTGCGATCATCGAAGGAAAAATGAATTCCCAAGTTTATCAAGACATTTTGCAGGAGAACTTAAGGCCATCTGTCCACCAGCTGAAGCTCAACAGAAGATAGGTGTTGCAACAGGACAACGACCCAAAGCATAGAAGTAAATCAACAACAGAATGGCTTAAACAGAAGAAAATACGCCCTCAGGAGTGGTCCAGTCAGAGTCCTGACCTCAGCCCGATTGAGATGCTGTGGCATGACCTCAAGAAAGTGATTCACACCAGACATCCCAAGAATATTGCTGAACTGAAACAGTTCTGTAAAGAGGAATGGTCAAGAATTACTCCTGACCGTTGTGCACGTCTGATCTGCAACTACAGGAAACGTTTGGTTGAAGTTATTGCTGCCAAAGGAGGTTCAACCAGTTATTAAATCCAAGGGTTCACATACTTTTCCCACCTGCACTGTGAATGTTTACATGGTGTGTTCAATAAAAACATGGTAACATTTAATTATTTGTGTGTTATTAGTTTAAGCAGACTGTGATTGTCTATTGTTGTGACTTAGATGAAGATCAGATCACATTTTATGACCAATTTGTGCAGAAATCCATATCATTCCAAAGGGTTCACATACTTTTTCTTGCAACTGTATGTGTTATATACAGATTAGTACGAACCAACTAATGCGATTATTCTCTGTTTCCAGATATAAATCTGGTTTATGGCCTGCTGAAAAACTGCAGCGATCACATGAAGGTCTACCTGAAAGACGACATCCCTGATCACTACCACTACAAGCAGAACAGCCGCATCCAGCCAATCATCCTGGTAGCCGACGAGGGCTGGACCATCGTGCAGAACGCCTCCTCTCCTGTAAAGCGTAAGACGTCACCTGTGTATTTGTGCCTGTCACTTGCTGGAGTAGTCTCTTGTTATACCATGTTTAGAGTAGTAGTTGTAGACTGCCTTGGATTGTACGCCATCATCAGCCGATCTGTCAGGTCAAAAATGCTGCTCTACCTGCGGCAGAGCCGGTTAAAACACAGTCACCATGGTGGCTTGAAGGTCAACACTGGTGGCTTGGCTTTTGGTGCTCAGTGTTACCGCCCTGCCAAGTAATATAGTATATGAGCTGGCAGGGAAGTGACAACGGCTCTGAGCTGTCAGGAGGAGTGGGCGAAGGGAAGTGACAACGGCTCTGAGCTGCCAGGAGTAGTGGGCGAAGGGAAGTGACAACGGCTCTGAGCTGCCAGGAGTAGTGGGCGAAGGGAAGTGACAACGGCTCTGAGCTGCCAGGAGTAGTGGGCGAAAGGAAGTGACAACGGCTCTGAGCTGCCAGGAGGAGTGGGGGAAGGGAAGTGACAACGGCTCTGAGCTGCCAGGAGGAGTGGGGGCAGGGAAGTGACAATGGCTCTGTAGTATATAAAGTTGGTGGTTTGCGAACTTCTTCAAGCCAGGGAACCCCAAACAGTATACCATATGGAGGGTGTGTCACCAGAAAGCCACAGTAGTGTCGTCCACATGCCACATTTGCTTACCATGACAAGGTGCTGTGCCCTCAGTGTTGACGACACATGAACAGATACCTTCCATGGCATAAACTTTTAGGCAATTTGCAGTCCCCAGAGCAAGTGCAACATCCATACAGATTCCACAGACTGATCCAGACCCAAGGAGTGCATGCAGTGCGAAAGTGAATTGGTCCGCATCCGTGATGTGCGGGGTTCTCACAGTCGGTGCCCGCATATTGCATATTACAGCCGGGCAACTGTTGTCTGCATGAGTCCTAACTTAGAGGCTGCACCAACTAAACCCAGTTAGCAACCAAAAATGGTTTACCGTGGGTCATGCTCTGTCTCCTGTCTCCGCGACTCCACATATCCAGTCAAATCTCTGATCTGTGGGTGGGACAGAAGCCATAGCCCAGGTGACCTCGGCCTAGCAGTTCTGCTGTACATTCTGAATGGCAGCATGAGGATAAATAACAAGGGGCACATTAAAGGATGTATACATATATATGTACGGTATCTGATAAGAGACTGGGTGCATGTACCACATTCCACGTACTGCACGCGTCCTGTTCATCTGAATGCAGCTTCATGTAGGTAGCCAGACTGGGAGCCGCTGCGTATACGCAGGCAGTGCACGCTCCCAGCTCCTGTAGAGAAGGGGTAAGTTCACACACGCTGGATTTGAGATGCGCTGAGAACCATTTCTTATCTTGCAGTGGGAAACCACGGCTACGACAACAGCCTGCACAGCATGCATCCCTTCCTGGCAGCCCGCGGACCAGCGTTCCACAAGAGCGTCCGGATCAGCACCATAGACATCGTGGACATCTATCCCATGATGTGTCACATCCTCGGCTTAACGGCAGAAGCCAACAACGGCTCCTTGTCCAGCACCAAGTGCCTGTTAGCCGACCAGTGGTGCGTCCAAGTCCCAGAAGCCATTGGGATCGTCATAGGTGGGATGCTGGTGCTCGCCACGTTTACCTGCGTGGTCATAATGCTGCTGAAGAAGAAGACGCCCTTCCAGGATGATGACGACCCTTTAATTGGGTGACCTTCTTTTAGTCACAAGTAAATGTGGTACTGTCATTTTAACCCTTCAAATGTTCTTCCATGTAAAACCTGGGTGTGCCGAAATCTGTCTAAATATTAGGTGGGGGATAAAAAAATAAAAAATGGTCCCAAATATGAAAGGTACAATAAGGCAAAATGCCAGATTCAGGCCCCTCCTGGACTGGGTCACTCCTCTGCTTATAGGCATGTCCGCTTACGCTCCGGCTTTCTGCTGCGGGTTGAGACCCATGCCAAAATCAGCGCCAAATCTGCTCAAACCTTTTTACACTGAATTTGGGGATGTTCCCTGAGGTATCCATCTTTGCACAATGTATAGAACTAATTGGCACATAAGTTAAGTAATGTAAAAACATTGAAGTGTTTCTTTTGCATGGCAGCCAGTACGGTTTTCTGTTGGAAACAGTCAGCAAGCTCGCCAGTAGACATATCCCAAACAGCCTAGCTGATTACTGTGCAGTTACTGTCGAAAGGGAAAACCTCTCAAAATGCAATTCGCTCTGTTCAGACACCGAACAAGCAGGAAACTGTAGAAGACTTCAGCTCTGAAGCCTGAAGAATAATGAATTCAGCTCTGGAGTATAATACAGGATGTATAACTCAGGACTGGTTTGCAGAATATTCTGTCTAAATATAGGAACCTCATCTATTATCCAGGGCGGCTACACAAAATCCCCTTTGGTCCCTTAGCTTTCAGTAAGCCATGTAATGCCTCCATTTCACCTGTGGTGGCGCTGCATTGGAATGGAACACTTGCTGATGGGTTCTGCATCAGATTGTAGCTGATTGCAGGGGCCCGTTGTGATCGGCTTATTGTCTGGAGATCCAGCACAAACACATTGTGTAAAGTGGACCGGGCCCTCAGACTCGGTACGACGTTCCACCAGGAAGCGTTAAAAGCCACAAAGGCAAATTCTCATCTCCTGCAGGGAAAAGGAAGTTGCGAATGAAGCCATTGAAATCAGTGGGCTGCCTGTGTAATGCACAGACGAGCGGGGTCCTATAGAGGAAGAATCTCTGCAAATAGAGGGGCCCTATAGAAAGCAGTTGTCCAAAGTATATGTAGAGTAGTGTTGATCGAGCACCAAAGTTCTCTGGTGCTCGAGTAGAACACTTTGGGATGCTTGGGTGCAGAGCACCCGAGCATAATGGAAGTCAGTGGGAGAACCCGAGCATTCAACCAGGCACCCCCTGCTCTGAAGAGGGTAGGGTGCCGGGTCCCACGAGGTCTATGCAGAAAATTGCTGTACAGTGGGGAAATCCCCAGTGTGAGTCCGAGCTTAGGAGTCTCTGCTCTGACTCCATATATACAGTACAGGCCAAAAGTTTGGACACACCTTCTCATTCAAAGAGTTTTCTTTATTTTCATGACTATGAAAATTGTAGATTCACACTGAAGGCATCAAAACTATGAATTAACACATGTGGAATTATATACATAACAAAAAAGTGTGAAACAACTGAAAATATGTCATTTTCTAGGTTCTTCAAAGTAGCCACCTTTTGCTTTGATTACTGCTTTGCACACTCTTGGCATTCTCTTGATGAGCTTCAAGAGGTAGTCACCTGAAATGGTTTTCACTTCACAGGTGTGCCCTGTCAGGTTTAATAAGTGGGATTTCTTGCCTTATAAATGGGGTTGGGACCATCAGTTGCGTTGTGGAGAAGTCAGGTGGATACACAGCTGATAGTCCTACTGAATAGACTGTTAGAATTTGTATTATGGCAAGAAAAAAGCAGCTAAGTAAAGAAAAACGAGTGGCCATCATTACTTTAAGAAATGAAGGTCAGTCAGTCCGAAAAATTGGGAAAACTTTGAAAGTGTCCCCAAGTGCAGTCACAAAAACCATCAAGCGCTACAAAGAAACTGGCTCACATGCGGACCGCCCCAGGAAAGGAAGACCAAGAGTCACCTCTGCTGCGGAGGATAAGTTCATCCGAGTCACCAGCCTCAGAAATCGCAGGTTAACAGCAGCTCAGATTAGAGACCAGGTCAATGCCACACAGAGTTCTAGCAGCAGACACATCTCTAGAACAACTGTTAAGAGGAGACTGTGTGAATCAGGCCTTCATGGTAGAATATCTGCTAGGAAACCACTGCTAAGGACAGGCAACAAGCAGAAGAGACTTGTTTGGGCTAAAGAACACAAGGAATGGACATTAGACCAGTGGAAATCTGTGCTTTGGTCTGATGAGTCCAAATTTGAGATCTTTGGTTCCAACCACAGTGTCTTTGTGCGACGCAGAAAAGGTGAACGGATGGACTCTACATGCCTGGTTCCCACCGTGAAGCATGGAGGAGGAGGTGTGATGGTGTGGGGGTGCTTTGCTGGTGACACTGTTGGGGATTTATTCAAATTGAAGGCACACTGAACCAGCATGGCTACCACAGCATCTTGCAGCGGCATGCTATTCCATCCGGTTTGCGTTTAGTTGGACCATCATTTATTTTTCAACAGGACAATGACCCCAAACACACCTCCAGGCTGTGTAAGGGCTATTTGACCATGAAGGAGAGTGATGGGGTGCTGCGCCAGATGACCTGGCCTCCACAGTCACCGGACCTGAACCCAATCGAGATGGTTTGGGGTGAGCTGGACCGCAGAGTGAAGGCAAAAGGGCCAACAAGTGCTAAGCATCTCTGGGAACTCCTTCAAGACTGTTGGAAGACCATTTCAGGTGACTACCTCTTGAAGCTCATTCAAGAGAATGCCAAGAGTGTGCAAAGCAGTAATCAAAGCAAAAGGTGGCTACTTTGAAGAACCTAGAATATGACATATTTTCAGTTGTTTCACACTTTTTTGTTATGTATATAAATCCACATGTGTTAATTCATAGTTTTGATGCCTTCAGTGTGAATCTACAATTTTCATAGTCATGAAAATAAAGAAAACTCTTTGAATGAGAAGGTGTGTCCAAACTTTTGGTCTGTACTGTGTGTGTGTGTAATATATATATATATATATATATCTATATATATATATATATATCTATATCTCTATATATCTATCTTACTGATATATATGAATGTATAATATGTGGGAAACTACTACTGATGGTTTTTAGCCATAATATATTTACATATATTCTAAATTTATAATAATATATGTAAATATATTATGGCTAAAAACATAAATATATATATAAATATAAAAATTATGTTTAAAGGGAGTCTGTCACCACATTTCAGCATATTAGACCGATCAAATAGGGTTATATGATCCACCCAGAACTTAAAAACGGTACCTTTGTTGTAGAAAACGGACTTTTCTTTTAGCCAAAAATGAACTTATAAGGTTATGTTAATGAGCCCTCTCAAGTGCCCAGGGCGGTGTCTCAATCCTCGGAGCCCCAGGCAGCACCTCCTAAACGGCTCAGAACCCCGCCCTCCGTGCGCCTCTGCCCGCCCGTTTACTCCCCTCCCCTTTTCCACTGTGGCTGTGCGGTCCAAATCATAGTGGGCGCATGCGCAGTAGGTATTGCGATGCCCTGCCAGGAGCGGGCATCGCATTGTGCATGCGCCCACTATGATTTGGACCGCACAGCCACAGTGGAAAAGGGGAGGGGAGTAAACGGGCGGGCAGAGGTGCACGGAGGGCGGGGTTATGAGCCGTTTAGGAGGTGCTGCCTGGGGCTCCGAGGATTGAGACACCGCCCTGGGCACTTGATAAAATTAAATGTAGCCTCTGTTTCTGCCCGGATTTGAACTCGCAACCTTCTACATAAGAGCCAAGAACATTAACCACTACGCTATAGAGCTGCATGTTAACCTGCAGTTAAATATACAATGATACTTCTGCTGTATAGGAATACTTACTACATTAGAAACTACTGTGAGGTTTTTCTGACACAGTTTATCATTCAGCTTTATAGCTGAGTGGTTAAGGTTCTTGCCTCTAATGTAGAAGGTTGTGAGTTCAAATCCCAACAGAAACTTTTAAGAAATAGAGGCTAAATTAGATTTAAATACACTGGCTCGAGCACATTCGGTGTACGGCCGAGCATCACAATGCTCGAGTCAAAATGGTGTTCAGCCGAGCATGCTCAATCAACACTAATGTAGAGTTGTGACGTTCTGTGTTTGGTACTGTCTGTAGACTGCAATACTGAGATTTTATATAAAGTGCCTTCTCTAAACAGCTCTGAGGCGGGGGGCAGCACACAGCGGTGGAGGACCTTTCCCCAGTGTGAGCAATGCCTTGTGGCATCGTCTAGATTAACAGTCTACAACCTGTTGCAACTCCAAGAAAGCAAGCCACGAGGCATGCTGAGAGTTGTAGTTGCACCATAGGTTGGAGAGCAGTAGTATAGGGGAAGAGATACAGCCTCCCATTTCCACTGCCAGGCAGTCTGCCTCGTACCCTAGCCGGGCCCACCTGCCTCGTACCCTAGCCGGGCCCACCTGCCTCGTACCCTAGCCGGGCCCACCTGCCTCGTACCCTAGCCGGGCCCACCTGCCTCGTACCCTAGCCGGGCCCACCTGCCTCGTACCCTAGCCGGGCCCACCTGCCTCGTACCCTAGCCGGGCCCACCTGCCTCGTACCCTAAACTATTATTGATATGCGAGTCCATAGCAATGTGCAGGTTCTTGTAGTTTGAGGACAGCCTGAAAGCCACCAGTCACAGACCGCTGCCTTAGCACATAGCACTTTGTGTAGATTATATGATTTACGAGGGCAACCGCTGTGTCCAAAGGTGTCATGAGGAATTTCCTTTGTCACCTTTCCCACCATATAACATTAATGTAGGAATGATGGGTGACCACTGCCACTGACTAGTCCAGGGACTGTAGTGCAGCACTAGGAGGTTATAGCGGGAGGTTGTCTATTACATGTGGGATATACAGGGTTTGCACTAATGTGTATTGTTTTTTTTTAGCAACTTTGTGTTTGATATAGACTGTTCCTACAAATTATATACTGTAGTGACTACGCATAGCCTTACCCAAAAGAGGTTTTCTGAGATTGATGGCCTCCCAGGGTTAGGACTCCATTGGTATACACTAGCAGCCATTAATATATATCCTGGAACACCCCTTTAAAGAGGAGCTGTCCCCTCGCCTAACTTGTCTCTTTTAGTAACTACTTGCATTCCCCATGTAATAACAGTAATCTGAACCGTCTATTCTTATGACTGTATGTTGTACAATTCCTCTATTATTCCTGTTAGGAGTTATGAATTGCTATCGGTTTGCAATGAGTGTTACAAGTTTGGGGGGTGTCCCAGCCTGAGCAGCACCCATTATATACTGTCGAACTGTTCATGGACACTCCCCCAACTGGTAACACCCAACTGGACCATTATTTCAGATGCCAGTAATGCATTGATCACTTCTAGCAGGAATAATAAAGGATTGGCACAACATAGAACCATAAGAATTGGTGCCCCAGAATTGTTATTGCATGGGGAATGTGAGTAGTTACTGAAACAGACATGACAGGAAAGGGGACAAGTCCTGTCGTGCACCTTTGGCGCAGCAGTGAATGAAGAGGCAGCACGGTGCGCTCTCCATTCACTGCCATGGGACTTCAAAAAATAGCCAGGTGCGCTGGCTCGATTATTTTTGGAGCTCCCATAGTGAAGAATGGGGAGCACGCTGCACCTTTCTGGCATATCCTAGCGATATGCCAACAGTGTGCGAGATGAAGGTTTAAAGGGGTTGTCCAAGTTATATTTATTGATAACCTATTATCAGGATAGTTCATCAATATCATATCGGCTGGAGTCCGACACCCGGCACCCCCGCCGATTAGCTGTTTGAAGAGAAGGCGCGCGCCGTGCCAGCGCTGCCTCCCCTTCACGGTTTACCTTCTAGCCGTTGCATCTGCAGTGGTGAGCAGGTGTAATTACACCCAAGCCTTCCTATTGAAATGAATGGAAGGCTTGGGTGTAATTACACCTGCTCACCACTGCAGATGCAACGGCTAGAAGGTAAACAGTGAAGGGGAGGCAGCGCTGGCACGGCGCGCGCCTTCTCTTCAAACAGCTAATCGGCGGGGGTGCCGGGTGTGGGACCACAGCCGATCTGATACTGATGAACTATCCTGATGATAGGTCATCAATAAATATAACTTGGACAACCCCTTTAAACCTTCATCTCGCACACTGTTGGCATATCGCTAGGATATGCCAGAAAGGTGCAGCGTGCTCCCCATTCTTCACTATGGGAGCTCCAAAAATAATCGAGCCAGTGCACCTGTGTTTTTGAAGTCCCATGGCAGATGCAACGGCAGATGCAAAGGCTGATATTGATGACCTATCCTGAGGACAGGTCATCAATAAATATAACTTGGACAACCCCTTTAAGTCAAAGTTGCATGAAGGTGCTACCCCTATAAATGATGTTACTGGAGATGGGAAGACATTTCTCCAGAGAAATTCAATCCCAATAATACAGATATTTGGGCCTGCCCATTAAAATATTTGGATTGGAGGATAGGCTAGTTTTTATTGCCTTTTGGAGAGTAGATCCTCAGCGTAAGGTTACATTTACACGACCGTATGCATTTTTGCGGTCCGACATTCCACATGGCATTCAATTTTTTTTTTTTTTGTGGATCCATTGTAACAATGCCTATCCTTGTCTGCAAAACAAGAATAGGACATGTTCTATTTTTATTCTTATTTTTTTGCGGGGCTACGGAATGGACATACAGATGCGGATAGCACACAGTTGTGCTGTCCGCATTTTTTGCGGAAGCATTGAAATTAATGGGTCTGCATCCTATCCGCAAAAAAAACCGGAATGGACACGGAAACAAAATAAGTTTGTGTGAATGTAGCCTAATCCAGTATCAATGATATCATTTGTCCTCTGCACAATGTGTATACTCGGAGAAAAGTTTTTGAAGGGCACACAGCAATAGTAGAATAGGTGATCAGTATCTGATTGATCTGGGTCCGACTCCCGAAACAGCCGCGACCTCCACAGCACATTGTATAGCGACGCTGCTCGGTATTGCAGGCCAGCCCCATTCACTTCAGGGAAGGTGAGCTGCACATAGGCCATGTGACCGATGAACGTGACATCACTGGCCTAGAAAGTGGCCGCAACGCCCACCGGAGCTAATCATCAGGAGTGTCGGGAGTCAGACCCCCACCGATCAGATCAAAATTTTGCTCCTTGAAAACCCCTTTTAAATTTTTTTTCTTTAACATGAATTGGGAATGTTGGAGGACGTCCGTACTCTTATTAATAATATCTAGAAAACTTTTAAAGAAATTATGGAAGGTGTTACAGCCCAGTGCAACCGAGATAATAATAATATACCGTGGTGATCTTATCCCATAGCAGTAAATAGGAACTTACTAAAAAAATAACCAAAAAGACCTGAAACGCGTTGCAGCATGTTGTCACCAGCTATGATACATGTCTATTCATGACTGTGGGATTCTACCTGCTAGGACCTGAAATCCATTATCTAATGACCTGTAATGAAGCCATTCTGTTCTGTCCTCTAATTGAGATGTGGGGGGTATTTAATGAGATGCGGGGGGGATTTAATGAGATAAGGGGTCTCCTCATTCTATGTCTCATACATGTCTGCACTGAAGAATGAAGAAGCACAGGTTGTCTACTCCTTTTACTATGATGAAGAGCTTTACCTGTAGGAAATAGACCCAACCTATTCAGACTTGTCTAATATATTTTTGTAATAAAAATATAACTTCACCGATGTGTCCTGTGTCATTAATATTCACGAGATGTGGAGGAAGACACCAGACCGGCAAGAACGTCTATAGTTACAATCTGCCTGTCCCATATAGTAGTTATATTCTTGTACATAGGAGGCAGTATTATAGTAGTCATATTCTTGTACATAGCAGGCAGTATTATAGTAGTTATATTCCTGTACATAGGAGCAGTATTATAGTAGTTATATTCCTGTACATAGGAGCAGTATTATAGTAGTTATATTCTTGTACATAGGAGGCAGTATTATAGTAGTTATATTCTTGTACATAGGAGGCAGTATTATAGTAGGTATATTCTTGTACATAGGAGCAGTATTATAGTAGTTATATTCTTATACATAGGAGGCAGTATTATAGTAGTTATATTCTTGTACATAGGAGCAGTATTATAGTAGTTATATTCTTGTACATAGGAGGCAGTATTATAGTAGTTATATTCTTGTACATAGGAGGCAGTATTATAGTAGTTATATTCTTGTACATAGGAGGCAGTATTATAGTAGTTATATTCTTGTACATAGGAGGCAGTATTATAGTAGTTATATTCTTAACCAAATTTCTTTTTATTGAAAGAAAAATCAAGGCCATAGCCCACACATGACAGTACAATGATGGCAATAGGGTACAAGATAGTCATCCAGCATACATGTCAAGTGCAAACAATACCAGCTGTCATTGACATTGATCATACAAAGAAATCAAAGAAAAGAGAAAAGGGGGAAAGGGGACGTCAGGAGGGGAAGGAGGGGAGGGAAACAAGGAAGGGATACACATCTGCTCTATCAAGTAAAGTTTCTATAGACTTTCCATGGAGACCATAATTTTAAGAAGCGAGAGCGTGAGTTAGTCTCCCAATGCGCTAGCTCCTCGAAACGGTAGATCTGATCCACCTTCTCAGACCACATAAGGGCAGTCGGCGGGGAATCGTTCTTCCACAAAAAGGGTATGATCAACCTAGCCGCTGTGAGCAACATCGTTGGAAGGTCATGTTTGGTAGGTGTAAGGGACTTGTTTGGGCACCATAACAGAATAAGCTTGACATCCAGTGATATCTCAGTATTACATATTTGGTTGACTAGTGCCTCAATAGCGCTCCAGAACGGCCGGATCTTAAGACAGAACCACCAAATATGTGATAGAGATCCAGCGTCTGTGCCACATCTCCAACATTTTTCGGAGACCTCTGGGTTCAATTTATGCAGAAACTCAGGTGTTTTGTACCACCTGCAGAGAAGTTTAAATTAGTTCTCCTGGATTCTCACACAACGGCTGAAAAAGTGCGAATGAGCCAGAATAAACGCCCTTTCTGGATCCGTGAAGGCTATGGAGAGTTCACGTTCCCATGAAGCCATGAAACGAAGCTCCGGGGGCAGGGAGAAGAGCAATTCTTTATACATCTGAGATAGCGGCCGAATAAGAGGCTTAGTAGTCAAAACCTTCTTTTCAAGCCAGGAGGGGGAGCCACTACCAGAGAGGAGTCCAACACAAAGTTTGGTATCCCTCTGGAAGTTCGCTAGATGGAAAAAGGGTGCAGCTTTGACCTCAGGGAGGTCCATTACTGAATCCCAGTGCAAGCTACCGTCCGGGAGAAGGACATCCCGCAAAGCAATGTCAGCGAGCTTAGACCAAATCCCGGAGGGGCGTGACACAGCAGGGTGTAGGTGACATTGAAGTAGTCTAAGCGGCATACAAGCGTTTGGGAAATTAAAGGTATGTGATTGGACCATTTTAGACCACTCTACCAGCATGCCCTTCCAAACCGGGGATGAATGACAGTGGTTAGCTGAAATAGGCCTTATACCCCACATAGCCAGCAGTTCCTGGTCAGTCAAAAGAGCATTTTCAAGACGGGAGCAAAGGGAATTGGACTGGCGAGACATAATAGTAACACACCTACCTAGCTGTACAGCAGTGTAGTAAAGCTTGACATCTGGCATCCCAAAACCCCCTAACTTCTTATCCCTTGTAAGCACAGAGTAGGCAATACGTGGCGATTTGCCATTCCATAGGAAGCGTGTGAATACCCTACGGACTTCAGTAAAGTATGAATTTGGAAGCCAAATAGGGAGGGATTGCAGCAAGTATAAAAATTTGGGGAGAATAAAGGTCTTGATGTAGTTTTTACGGCCCACCCAGGAAACAAACGGGAGTTTCAGAATTTGTAAATGTGAACGAACAGTTTGCAGGAGCGGCATGTAGTTAAGGGAGGCTAGGTCTTGAACATTAGCTGATATGTGCGTCCCCAAATACACAATGTCTCTGGAGGCCCAAGAGAATGGGGTGGTCTGCTTAAGAGCAGTGACCACTGCTTGTGGACATGAGATATTGAGAGCCATGGATTTCCCATAATTAATTTTAAAATTCGAAACGAACCCAAAGTCTTCAAATACATTCAGCAACCTGGGCAAGGCCTCCCTAGGGTTTGATGTCATGACTAAAAGGTCATCCGCGAATGCCGCAGCAATGTGAGTACAGGTACCGATACGTAGACCCTCAATCTCTGGGTCCAACCTAATTTTACATAGTAGGGTCTCCATCACCAGAACGAACAACGCAGGAGATAAGGGGCACCCCTGCCTCGTCCCATTAGTGATGCGAAATGGCGGCGATAGTGTTCCATTCACTTTGACCATGGCAGAGGGGGCCGAGTATAACGTGTAGATAGCTTTAATAAATTGGTCCGGTAGACCGAACCTCGACAGGGCCTCGGACATAAAGTGCCAGCTGACCCTGTCGAAGGCCTTCTCCGCGTCTGTGCTCACCAACACCAAGGGCTTAGCTGATCGTTTGGCCCAGTTTACAAGATGAAGAAGCCTTATAGTGTTCTCAGACCCCTGTCTGCCATGGACAAAACCCACCTGGTCCTCATGGACGATGTCGGGCAACACATCCTGGAGCCTAGTAGCCAAGATCTTCGCCCACCATTTCACATCACAATTAAGCAAAGAGATCGGCCTGTAGTTGCTGCAGCATGTCGGATCCTTATTCTCCTTATGCAGGATCGTAATATGCGCCATCAAGGAGTGTGGAGCCAAAGAGCCCCCAGTGAGGAGGTGGTTGCACAGGTCCCTAAAACGAGGAATTAAAACATCTTTGAAGGACTTAAAGTAAGCAATAGAAAACCCATCCGGACCTGGGCTCTTGCCCGAGGGGATGGACATGAGAACCTTATGAATCTCTGAATCGGTAACAGGTCTAGTTAGCCGAGATGCCTTTAGAGAGGATATGGAGGGGAGGTCTAGATTCTGCAAGAATTTATCAGTGGCTTCAGCAATATCAGTAGCAGCAGCGCCCTCTGGGGGGGGCAGGTTGTAGAGCGCCTCATAAAAAGTACAGAAGGCCTTAGCTATATCTGGGGTGGATTTATGTACTTTGCCTTTGGGGTCCTTAATAGAGGAAACAAAGGAGTCAGAGAACTGCTTCTTAGCAATCGCCGACATCAGTCTGTTTCCTCTATCCCCATGTGCATAGGCTTTAAATCGAAGAACGCAAGATCAGCTTTGCAGAGGTGACATTTAAAAGATTTTTCAAATGTACTCTAGCCTCAGTGAGTTCCGTCAGAATGGCCTTAGCCTGAGACTCCTTGTGAGAGGACTCAAGGCGAACAATTTTCGCAAGCAAAGCATCTAAAGCCTGTGTCCTTCGCTTTTTCACAGAAGCCCCTAACGCTATTAGTTCCCCCCGTATAACTACCTTATGTGTCTCCCATAAAGTGGAAGGGGAAGGAGGTGACTCCGTTGTGTCATTGAGCACAAAAAACTCAGAAAGCGAGGCCCTGATTTTGCGAGCGTGGGTAGGATCCAAAATCAGGGTGTCGTTCAGACCCCAGATGCGTTCTTTTCTCTTTGATCCGGACAGGGAGAAATTAATGATAACAGGCGCATGGTCGGATAAAGTGATACTACCAATCCGGGCCTCAGAGACATTGCGTATATGTGAGCCAGACAGGAACAGATAATCTAACCTATGGAATGACATCTTAGCATGTGAATAAAAGGTATAATCACGGCCATTAGGGTTCATAGTGCGCCAAACATCAAGGACCTTCAATTTCCGTAGGGAAGATTTAAGCCTTCTCAAGAGCCTGTAGGATACAGACGGTCTCCCCAACGATGTGTCAACAGCTGGCTCCAGAGCCACATTGAAGTCGCCCCCCAGAACCAACAACCCATCTGTGAATGCTGATAAGGAGGCGAGGGTCTGAACGAGCCATGGTACTTGGCCTCTATTAGGCGCATAGAGATTGGCGAATGTAACCGGCGAGTCACCAATTACACCCTTTACAAAAATGTACCTGCCCTCAGGATCCGCTGAAGTAGCTGCATGCTTAAAGGGGAGGTTTTTGTGTATAGCTATACTAACTCCTCTACTAGCGGAATCATGTGTACTATGAAACCACTGAACAAACCTCTTAGGAGGAAGATGAGGGATTTTATTCGTTCTAAAATGCGTCTCCTGGAGGAAGACCACCGAGACCCTATCCTTCAGCAGAAGGGATATGGTGTGAGACCTTTTGCATGGCTCGTTCAGCCCGTGCGCATTCAGGGAGGCGACTACAATTGATGACATGACAATATCCGTATTAGGAAGAGAAAGCACAAATTACCCATGAAAATGTCTAACAGAGTATAGCACATATGAGCAGAGAGAGGGAGGGAGGGAAAGGGAAAACATGTAAAATAAAATAAATTAAGAGAAATAACCAACAACATAGTGGGCTGGTAAAAAACCAGCTCAGATGCAACGTACATCTAAAAGAAAGGTAGGTGTTCACCTATCACCATCCAAGACAGGGTTGGAGTGGCGAGGGGGCAAGTGAAGCACCTCTAGGTCTACTACAAAAACGGAGACCAAAAAACAAAAAATGCTTCCAGCACCGGAAACGTTCCGGCTATTCCCCTGCAATTCGGGAGAGAGAAAAATGCCTACTGAGAGGCAGAGTCCCAGAACATGAGAAAAGAGTCCCGATTGAAGCGTGACTTGTTGTAAAAAACACTAGGACCAAAAAACGTAATACTTTGTAAAAAGCAAAACGAACAAAAAGAAGGCCTTAACCTTCCCTGTAAACAATAGGCTGTGAAGCCGGGAGACAGTCATCTCTCACATAGGAAAAGAAGGCAAGGCACGGTGTTGGCAGCCCTTGCTAGCAGGCAAAAATAATCAACGGCACCTTGTTCTGGGCTCAAGTGAGGGCCCTGTCCATCTTGCTGCGACCTATGCGATCCGACTTGCTGGCGGATGCCGTCTGCCAAGGAGACACCCGCGGCGGGACAGGTAAGGGGCCATCTTGGTCGGCTGGTAGCCACGAGGGAATCTCCACCGGAGGGACATCCAAGGACCTCCAAACTGATTCCAGGTCCGCAGGTGACCGTACTGTAAGCAGCTTTCCATTCCTAGAGACAGCCAGTCCAAACGGGTAAAGCCACCGGAACGGAGTCGACGTCTTCCTAAGAACTTCGAGGAGAGGCTTGAATAGGCGCCGCTTAGCCAGGGTGGATGGCGCCAGATCCTGGAACATCTGTATCTGCGCGTTTTCGTGCTCCAGCACCTCCATCTCACGTTGCCTTTTTAAGAGGGCTGCGGTATCAATATAGCTCAATAGGCCGCAAATTACGTCACGTGGTGGCTCTTGTGGTTTAGGCCTAGGACGCAGTGCCCTGTGTATGCGTTCCACCACGATCCCTTCCGCTCTGTCTGGCCCCAGCATGGTGGAGAACAGCTCACGTGCCACAGTCGGTAAGGCCTCTGCTGCTATCGACTCAGGAAGGCCGCGTATGCGTATATTGCGCCGGCGACTCCGGTTCTCCTGGTCCTCCAGTTTCAGGAAGGCCTCATTTAGTAGAGCTTTATGGGACGCTAGCACTTCTGACGCTTTACCTTCATAGGTTAAGATGGCGTCCTGTGTACCCTCCAGCGTGACCACTCTCTGGCCTAAATGCTTCATGTCGTCTTTGATGTCCGCCAAGTCCTGCTTAAGAGGCGTAAGGGCCGATTCAAGGACCCGACGAAGGGTCCGCTCCGACAGAGGCGGATCTCTGGGCCTCCTGTCTGAGGTATCGGAGCCGCTGCCCGCATCAGATAGCTCTCCTGCATCAGAGTCCTGTGCAATAGACGCCGCCATATTGGCGCCTTTCTGTGCGGCAGCTCTCAGCGTTTTTCGGAGAAATTTCTCCATTTCAGGCTGTCTGGAGCGCTGTGGAGAAGACTCTGAGCTTCCTCTTGTCTTTTCTTTGCCAGGTTTCCCCATAATCAGGTAAAATCCAAGCTTTTATAGGGAAAATGAGCCGGAATGCTGGAGGAGCTCAAGCTCGTGCAGCCATTCAGCAGCGTGGCTCGGCTCCGCCCCCCTATAGTAGTTATATTCTTGTACATAGGGGCAGTATTATAGTAGTTATATTCTTGTACATAGGAGCAGTATTATAGTAGTTAGATTCTTGTACATAGGAGGCAGTATTATAGTAGTTATATTCTTGTACATAGGGGCAGTATTATAGTAGTTATATTCTTGTACATAGGAGCAGTATTATAGTAGTTATATTCTTGTACATAGGAGGCAGTTTTATAGTAGTTATATTCTTGTACATAGGAGCAGTATTATAGTAGTTATATTCTTGTACATAGGAGCAGTATTATAGTAGTTATATTCTTGTACATAGGAGCAGTATTATAGTAGTTATATTCTTGTACATAGGAGGCAGTTTTATAGTAGTTATATTCTTGTACATAGGAAGCAGTATTATAGTAGTTATATGCATGTACATAGGAGCAGTATTATAGTAGTTATATTCTTGTACATAGGAGGCAGTATTATAGTAGTTATATTCTTGTACATAGGGGCAGTATTATAGTAGTTATATTCTTGTACATAGGAGGCAGTTTTATAGTAGTTATATTCTTGTACATAAGAGGCAGTATTATAGTAGTTATATTCTTGTACATAGGAGGCAGTATTATAGTAGTTATATTCTTGTACATAGGAGCAGTATTATAGTAGTTATATTCTTGTACATAGGAGGCAGTTTTATAGTAGTTATATTCTTGTACATAGGAAGCAGTATTATAGTAGTTATATTCATGTACATAGGAGCAGTATTATAGTAGTTATATTCTTGTACATATGAGCAGTATTATAGTAGTTATATTCTTGTACATAGGAGGCAGTTTTATAGTAGTTATATTCTTGTACATAGGAAGCAGTATTATAGTAGTTATATTCACAGAGATAGAAGACAGTATTATAGCAGTTATATTCTTCTACATAGGAACAGTATTATAGTAGTTATATCCCTGTACATAGAAGCAGTATTATAGTAGTTATATTCACATAGATAGAAGACAGTACTATAGTAGTTATATTCTTGTACATGGAGGCAGTATTATAGTAGTTATATTCTTGTACATAGGAGCAGTATTATAGTAGTTATATTCTTGTACATAGGATCAGTATTATAGTAGTTATATTCTTGTACATAGGATCAGTATTATGGTAGTTATATTCTTGTACACAGGAGCAGTATTATAGTAGTTATATTCTTGTACATAGGAGCAGTATTATAGTAGTTATATTCTTGTACATGGAGGCAGTATTATAGTAGTTATATTCTTGTACATAGGAGGCAGTATTATAGGAGTTATATTCTTGTACATAGGAGGCAGTATTATAGTAGTTATATACTTGTACATAGGAGGCAATTTTTATTAGTAAAAAACAAGCAATAATTATTTTACAGAAATCATACATATTGTCTGAAGAATACATTTATAATAACTTTAACTTAAGTCCATCTAAAAAATATATAAAAAAAAAACAATAAATATATATAATTTCATGGTACATGAGTTAAAATTACTCCAAATATACATTCCTCTATTTTTCATTCTTTCCCTTTTTCCTAACCTCTATAGATCTGATCCACCTTAGTTCTGACAGGATGAGGTTAATGGCTTTTATATGATTGAAGGGCTCACAGTGGATGGACACTCTTGTTCTTGTATGCCAGTGTCCGTATTTGATGGTGGTAATAATCAGATGGATGGTCCTCCGGTCAATGTCGGCTACCTGTGATGTTACACCATAGATCAGTGGTGGCGAACCTATGGCACAGGTGCCAGAGGCGGCACTCAGAGCCCTCTCTGTGGGCACCCATGCCATGGAAAAAGTCTATGGCGTACCAATTTGCCTCAGACTTTTCCTGCCATTCATCAGCGCAGGGCGCACTATGAACAGGCAGCGCACGGAATGTAGACAGGCTATTATAGCTACATGATAAAGTACATGGAAGATATAATATGTTGGACTGTAGTATTCAGGTTAAATTGCCGTGTCGGCACTTTGCGATAAATAAGTAGGTTTTGGTTTGCAGTTTGGGCACTCGGTCTCTAAAAGGTCCGCCATCACTGCCATAGATGATGTCTGGGTAGGTTAGAGACCGCAGTCTTGGGATTTTTAGCTTGCTGGTTATTTTCTGCCATTTCTGTCCCCCTCCCCAGCACTCGGTTATAAAATGTTCCATAGTCTCCTCCTGCTGACAGCCCAAGGGGTCACATGCGATCTGAGACACTTTCTTTACTGTCCACCAATAGCAGCAAAGAAAAAACATGACATAAAGGAAGAAACCATGGCAACAAGCCCCTCCCCATCTGTGCCATTATAATAGACCTCACATCCATATGTCCTTCCTCTTTCTTTGCTGCTGCCACCAAGATAAGTACATCCATAACAGTTATTTTCCTTGTTTGTCCTATCTCACTGGTTGCTTTTGGTTATTAGGTTTTCTTCCCTCAGGTTCGCCTATAGATTTATATATATATACACTCACCTAAAGAATTATTAGGAACACCATACTAATACGGTGTTGGACCCCCTTTTACCTTCAGAACTGCCTTAATTCTACGTGGCATTGATTCAACAAGGTGCTGATAGCATTCTTTAGAAATGTTGGCCCATATTGATAGGATGGCATCTTGCAGTTGATAGAGATTTGAGGGATGCACATCCAGGGCACGAAGCTCCCGTTCCACCACATCCCAAAGATGCTCTATTGGGTTGAGATCTGGTGACGGTGGGGGCCATTTTAGTACAGTGAACTCATTGTCATGTTCAAGAAACCAATTTGAAATGATTAGAGCTTTGTGACATGGTGCATTATCCTGCTGGAAGTAGCCATCAGAGGATTGGTACATGGTGGTCATGAAGGGATGGACATGGTCAGAAACAATGCTCAGGTAGCCCGTGGCATTTAAAAGATGGCCAATTGGCACTAAGGGGCCTAAAGTGTGCCCAGAAAACATCCCCCACACCATTACACCACTACCACCAGCCTGCACAGTGGTAACGAGGCATGATGGATACATGTTCTCATTCTGTTTACGCCAAATTCGGACTCTACCATTTGAATGTCTCAACAGAAATCGAGACTCATCAGACCAGGCAACATTTTTCCAGTCTTCAATACTCCAATTTTGGTGAGCTTGTGCAAATTGTAGCCTCTTTTTCCTATTTGTAGTGGAGATGAGTGGTACCCGGTGGGGTCTTCTGCTGTTGTAGCCCATCCGCCTCAAGGTTGTGCGTGTTGTGGCTTCACAAATGCTTTGCTGCATACCTCGGTTGTAACGAGTGGTTATTTCAGTCAACGTTGCTCTTCTATCAGCTTGAATCAGTCGGCCCATTCTCCTCTGACCTCCAGCATCAACAAGGCATTTTCGCCCACAGGACTGCCGCATACTGGATGTTTTTCCCTTTTCACACCATTCTTTGTAAACCCTAGAAATGGTTCTGTGTGAAAATCCCAGTAACTGAGCAGATTGTGAAATACTCAGACCGGCCCGCCTGGCACCAACAACCATGCCACGCTCAAAATTGCTTAAATCACCTTTCTTTCCCATTCTGACATTCAGTTTGGAGTTCAGGAGATTGTCTTGACCAGGACCACAACCCTACATGCATTGAAGCAACTGCCATGTGATTGGTGGACTAGATAATCGCATTAATGAGAAATAGAACAGGTGTTCCTAATAATTCTTTAGGTGAGTGTGTGTGTGTATGTGTGTATATATATATATATAAGAGAAAGAAGGACTGCACTCCAAATTGTGATAAAAATCCAAGCAGTGTTATTCACCCATAGTATGGCAAATCTTGCGACGTTTCAGCTCATACGAGCCTTCCTCAAGCATAGAGATAGTGAAAGTGAAGACATATAAAGCATTACAAAACTTGTCCCACCCATCATGGTGTTGTTACAATTAGTTTAAATTACAGACACATGATACTAATATAGAGTGCATATTTTCCAAATAGGATACACTCCCCTTTATATAGAACAAGACATATACAAAACTTGATTCCAATTAGAATAATAAAATAGTGACACCATCCTGGATAAGGATCATAGAAATGAAGACAAGGAAAGCAATGGAGCCCACATATACCGTCATGTTCCATGAGCGTCTTGATCTCCTCAGTGCGCATGCCCAGAGTGACATCATCGTGTGAGTCACAATGTGACGATCGTGCGCATGCGTTCCGCAAGGTTTTCACTTATCAACGCCATCTTACTTATGGGAGGATTGCCCTAAATATCCGTTCTCATTCATCACATAGATGATAACTAGACATATTTACTCAAAGCAGTGACTGTGGAACGGAGAGCATAGAGAGTATATAGCGAGCCGCAGTAGGGATCTCCTACAAATACCAGTATCAGGACCGGGATCCCCACCTCTCGGAGGGGATACAAGACAATGGGGCCGTATATGGCGGAGGGGGACATCCTCATGAACCCCGCCGACAGCCGTAACCCACTTACTGGCAGTAAGTGGACATTGCACCCACTTTCAGGTTGGTGCTCCCATTGGACTTTCTCTTTTTAGGAGATATATATATATATATCCTTATAGGTCTGGTTTTATTTTTGGTGTATATATATATATATATATAGATATATATATATATATTTTATTATTTTTTTCTCCCTGTTGTCATCGCTCCCACACCAGTCTCTGCCCAGGGGCTGGTGTGTTTTTTTTTGCTTCTGGTGTCTTGGATCCAATCCCCCCTTTTATTCCTTGTCCCCCCCCCTCTTCTTACTGCGTCATCCGCCATTGCGCTTACCTTCTCTTCTCTTGGCTCCGCCTCCTTGTTCTCCATCTCCCTTCTTCTCCTTCTCTTCGCGCACTCCCCGACCGCTCTGGTTCTGGCCCGCCCCTTCTGACGCACCCGTAGTCTCACGAGACTTCGCTCTTCATCCCGGCCGGCAGTTGCGGACGTCGCTCCTGTAGTCTCGCGAGACTTCGGGCGCACGATCTTCATTCCGGCCGGCAGTAACGGACGGCAGCGCTGGTCTCGGGCCTCTGGTACAATTTATTCGGCTCTTGGGCTAATATTATTGCCCCCCCCTTGTTCTGTATACCCTTGCTGCAGGAGGGATCCAGGGTCAGGTTGACCTGCTGCCCTCAATTAGTTCCTATAGATACTTTACAGGGATTCATTATGTCCAAGCATAGGGTGCCCCTATGGGGACCTTGCATCTGGAGAAGCCCCAACTAATCCTGGCCCCTTTTCCCCTGCGGGAGTGGATAATCCCTGGGTGGATGACTCCCAGGTCCTTGCGCTCCAGCGCTCTATGACAGACACCATCATTGCGGTCATGGGGTCCATGTCCTCCACACTATCCCGGTCCATTTCTGAGACCATTTTGGCCCAGCCCTCTACTTCCAGACTTCGGGTTCCCCATGCCACCCTTGAATCAGGATCTTCAGCTCCTGACCCGTCAGCCTCCAGAAACGATGTGAGCGGTGTGACTTTTGCCACCCATGATAGCGCGCCTAGGTTGCGCAAAAGGGCCTGTACGCGGCAGGCAGAAAGAGCGCGCCTGTGGAAATGTGCCAGAGCACAACCAGACACTGAGTCCGAGTCGGACTTTGGTTCAGATGAGGAGGCTCCGACTGACTCCTTTGGCGACGGGGAGGGGGATCTTGGGGACGTTCCGGTGGACCGACCCTTCTCAGCCCCTTCGGCCAGCGGCTCCCTAGCTGAGGCCAGCACTGCCTTTGCCACCACCCTTATAGACCCGGTCGGTGAACCCCTTTTTGACCCGGATGCCCTCCACCATCCCAGATCAGCGGAGTGGCTCAAGGCCATCCTTTTTAAGATTGAACCCAAATTGGCCAACCTTGCCCTTACAGAGGCGGGTAGGGAGGCACAAGGTTTGCTCTTCGGTGATTCCTTTATCAAGGATATGGGCCGTTTTGTGGGAGCCTTTATGGCCTTGGACAACGCCCAGTCCTCCATGAAAAGGGTGTTTCAGAATAGGGTTTCTACCAGGGCCGGCAGTTACAGGGGCCGTCTGTCCGGCCGGTCGACCTTCCAGACCCGAGGCATGGGGTCGAGGCTCCTTCTCTCAGAGGTCCTTTGCTCACTGGAACCCCTACCCAGAGGCGAGGCAATATTCTTCCTTCTTCCCCACTCGTGGCGGATCGGGCCGTTTCAGAGGCTATAGAGGTTCCACGGGATCAAGACGTCCTTTTGTTAAGTCCAACACCTCCTCTGCATTTTTGGGATTTTTGTGTAGGAGGGCGACTCCGTCTTTTTTCTCATGCTTGGTCTCAGACCCGTGGGTTCTTTCTACTGTTCGGGGGTTCCACATAGAGCTGGTAGACGACCCTCCTTTCCTTCCCCCGCTGCATATCCAGGTCTGCTCCACTCAGGTGCAAGCTTTGGTGGATCAGGAGCTGTCGGAACTCTACCGTAAAGGGGCGGGCCTCGGACGGGCATTCGGGAGTTGTCAGCAGCATTTTCCTAATAGAAAAGAAAGGTGGGCATATGCGCTCGGTCATCAATCTCTGAACTTTAATGCGTTCATCAGGTACCGCCACTTCAAGATGGAGGGGATTCACATCCTCAGAGATCTTCTTCTGCAATCAGATTGGATGGTGAAGCTCGACCTCAAAGATGCGTATCTGACGGTTCCGGTGTCAGAGTCTTACAGAGACCTTCTGCGTTTCCTCTGGAGAGGGGTCGGGGTCACTGATGTATGCCTTTCCGCCGTTCTCCATGATTTTGCGGGTGCTGAGTCAAGTTCGCCAGCAATTGGCCGAGCTTGTAGTTGTGGTCCCCTTGGTTTCCCTCAATTGTTAGAGCTGACAGTCGACACACCCTTCTTCCTACCTTGCTTTCTGGATCTCTTACGAGGACTGTCGGGGCTTCAGCACCCTCTCATACTGGACTGCTCTCTTCGGCTCCTGGCATGCAGGATTTCGTGAACTCCTGGGGAATCCAGGGAATTTCGGAAGCGACTCAGCGTCTTTTAGCGGACGCATGGGCTCCCGGCACAAGAAGATCTTATAGAGCGGCCTGGACATCTTGGACTAATTGGTGCCTGGCGCGGGACTTGGATCCCTTTTTGGCTCCTGTAGCGGAAATTTTGTAGTTCCTTACTTTCTTGTTCGAAGAAGGCAAGGCTTACCGCACAATTAACCTGTTCAGGTCGGCTATCTCCTCCGCTCACCGAGAATTCGACGGGCTTCCGGCAGGCCGGCAGCCCCTGGTATGTCGTCTCCGTGGTTCACACCTGGCTAGGCCCCCGAGGCCTCGGTTCTCCATGACTTGGGATGTGTCTTGTGTCTTGTCTCTTTTTTCTACCTGGCCGTCTAACCCGGATCTCTCCTTGCGCCAGTTGTCGGCCAAGCTAGTTACACTTCTGTGTCTCATCTCTTGTAAGAGAGTGTCCGATGTCCGGGCTCTGGACTATGATGCCTGTTTGGTCACCCCAGAAGACCTTACTTTCAATATTACGCACCGCACCAAGACGCACATTCACGTGATACATTATCCTGCTTTTCCTCCTACCCCAGCGCTCTGTCCGGTTCTCTGCCTCAGGGAATATGAGGCTCATACGTTGGCATATCGTTCTCCCGCATCTCCCCAGCTTTTTCTCTCGTTCCGTCTCCCCTGTCACCAGCACTACGTTGGCTTGATTGGTTGAGTGGCTCATATCCTTAGCGGGAGTGGACACATCAGTCTTCATGGCTCATTCTACCAGAGGAGCTGTGGCCACTTCTATGGCGGTATCAGGTGTTAAACTGGAAGACGTCATGAGATTTGCAGATTGATCCAGGGTTTCCACCTACAGGGAATTCTACTTTCGACTGCCACTTCATGCTTTCTCGTCGGTTATAGGTCGGCTTTTGAACTCGCAATAGGAGCCTCTGTGTCTTGAAATAAAATTGCATGATTTTCCTATTTTATGATGTAAAGTCATGATTTTATGAAAGACACGGAGGCGAGTATTTCCCTGCCCCTTTTACCCGCCCAGACAATCTTTTTTTGTGTCTATATGTGGTTCTTTGCCTTGATTAATTGCATTGATAATTATATGTTTATTTTCAGGGATGTTTGCCCCGTTTTAGGTGTAATTCCGCAATGTCCTGTTTTCTTGATTTTGCAGGATAGAATCTTCAAGATCATTAGGAGCTTCACAGTGTGGCTTCAGTGCTGAGTTCGCCAGACCGTGGCGGTGTTTCCAGTTCCGAAGAGTTCAGTGGTTCGTGCTGCATCGGTTGAAAAGGAATGTTCCGGATTGTTCCTGTTATTGAGTTGGTGTCACCTCGCTAAGAAAAAGGAAGGACTTATGGATGTGGGGTCTATTATAATGGCACATATGAGGAGGGGCTTGTTGCCATGGTTTCTTCCTTTTATGTCATGTTTTTTCTTTGCTGCTATTGGTGGACAGTAAAGAAAGGGTTAAGCAATACCTCTGTGTCTTTCATAAAATCATGACTTTACGTCTTAAAATAGGAAAATAACGCAATTGCCTCTGACAAAAAGCTTCCCATGCAACGGCAGCCAGGCGATGTCAAAAAAGCTTTTCGAAGAGCCTCGGTCCATTGAGGAACTTTAGACTTTCCTGTGAGGTGGCTGTTGTGCAGTTTCGTACTGCAGGCTGCAAGTAAAATAATATTCTACAGATCCTGGTATAGAGATCCTTCCTGGTCTTAGTTTCCAGATATACCTTATCTATTCCCCATTTCTTCAAGTACTTTAGACCATATTCCAGATACTAGAGGACCATGAAAGTCTAGCCAGCGTGTGGACACAGGGTGCAAACTCACAACCAGATGGCAAGTATAACAAGGTTTATTTGAAGACAATGCGTTTCGGGGTTTAACTGACCCCTTTATCAGGTCTGGGAGGCTACCTTTAAGTTTCATTATATAATGTAAGGTAAGCTCAATGACACAGCAGAAACAACAGAAAGCATAGAGTTAAACTGTTGTTGCTGGGCAGGAGTTTTGACTTATCACAGCCAGCCCCACACATAGCAGGTGTCTTGACCAATCACAGCCAGCCTCACACACAGCCTGTGTGGGAAATTCCCCTAGCAGGAGCTGCCAGAATCACTACACCAGAGGAGAGAAGCTGAACAGACATTCACTCCACTAAGAGCTCTGTTTTATGGAAGCAGAGAGGCCAAAATAGGTATTTAAAACAGTTTTATAATGTTCCTACTGTTAATATAGGGATTAGAACTGTACACTGAGCCAGTTATATGTATGTTTACTTTACAGTTCCACCAATTACAAACTACAAAGTTCACATACAAATTCCATATTGCAATCCAAGTTTCATACAACCATATCAGATCATACTCAACCAATCTGCAAATAGCTACTGCATACTGCAAATTGTGACCAAATTCAGCAAGTAGAACTTACTTAGACCTCAGCTTTACCTCTCAGAGAGATCATAAAGTGCTTAAATAACTTAAAGTGACAGTACAGATACTAAAGAGAGAAATATATCCACCATTTTATGTTGAATGACAAAATTGAACAGTTGAACGACGATCTTATGCATACCGCCATTTTGTGATATCTTTATGCAACCCGTGTTTTGTACATGGACTATCTACTGGGGAGACGGCAGTAATATATGAAGAAAAGTTGAAGTTAATAAAGAAGTTATTTCAAGCATTTGGTGTGCTCTTTAAACCTACTGTTTCCATAGAACGGCGCTAGACAGTAGTGTTGAGCGCAAATATTCGAATTACGAATATTTATCTCGAATATCGCAACTTCGAGAATTCGTGAATATTTTGAATATAGTGCTTTATATTCGCTATATAGAATATTCAGAATTTTTCCCATCTAAAGTCAGGATTCCTCCCTGCTTAAGTTGCTTGTGGGCCAATGAGTCAAGCAACTTAAGCAGGGAGGAATCCTGACTTTAGATGGGAAAAATTACGACTATTCTAAAAAACAAATATATAACACTATATCGAATATTAGTTTTTTTAGAATATTCGTAAAATTCTAAAACAATATTATATAGCAATATAGCGAATATTCGGAAAAAAAGGAATGTAGAGCAATTTAGCTAATATAGTACTATAATCTTCTTTGTCTAATAGTTGTAATTTTTTTCCAATCTGAAAAATGTAAAATATAATGAATATTCAAATTTGCAAATATTCAACAAATATTCTACAAAATATTTGTGAAATATTGCGAATTCGAATATGACCCCTGCGGCTCATCACTAATGGTCTGTTTAGACTAAAAGTCAGAGATATCAAAATTCTTCTAATGCCACAGCGCAAAAGGCACTTCATAGTGCTGCGCCTGCCACAGGACAGTCCTTGTGGGGATGACCAATCTTACCACACAAATTACATCTAATGACCTCGCAATTTGCACTTACATGACCAACTTCCCCACACAGGTTGCACTTCACCATGGTGCACGCACTCGCTAAGTGACCAGTCTTCCCACACTTAAAGAGAACCTGTCACCTGAATTTTGTGTAAAGAGCTGAGGACATGGGTTGCTAGATGGCCACTAGCACATCCGCAATACCCAGTCCCCATAGCTCTGTGTGCTTTTATTGCGTAAAAAAAACGATTTGATACACATGCAAATTAACATAAAAGAGCCATATCTTACTTGTGTGACCAGAGAAGAGTCATATTTTCAAGCTCTGACTCATCTCAGGTTAATTTGCATATGTATCAAATCGGTTTTTATACACAATAAAAGTACACAGAGCTATGGGGACTGGGTATTGCGGTTGTGCTAGCGGCCATCTAGCAACCCATGTCCTCAGCTCTATACCCAAAATCCAGGTGACAGGTTACCTTTAAAGCACTTTCTAGGCTGACCCGCATAGAAACATACACCCTTCTCCCGGCCAATGAAGAAAGAATTGGGCAGATGGGTTATATTTTGGTGTTGATGAAGCTTTACCAAGACCCTCCACCCCCCCAGTCCAGATACCGTCTTCATCTCTGGTCTTAGTGAGTTCTGACATAAGGTCCCAATGTCTCCTCAGCCAAACTACAATGTCCTGGTGCGGAACGGACTCGTTCCAGAAAATGATGGTGATATTAACGGTATCTGGCTTAGAAATGAGGGATAAAACTGAACTTATTCCAGTCCTCTTCTTCTCTAAACCTGATGAAGCTAGCCCAGAAGCGGTCTAAGTCAGACATGAGCTTGAAACTAATGTCATAGCCCTGTCTGTCCGGAAGGTTTATCACGGCCAGGATGGTGCTTACATAGCAGCTCTCTGATGACATACCTCCTATCGGGCACCTCTTCCTTGGCACATGTATGCCTGAACCTGACCATGTCAACCCAAAAACAGAACCAATAACCCCAAAGAAAAGTGGGAGACACACATATAAAATATATGTAATTTATTGAGACATGATCACATAACAAACAATATATGAAACATAAGGCACAAGTGTACAGGAGGGGGGGGGGAGACCTCATGTAAGGAGGTCAGATACAACCTCTCTCCCAAACACCCAACTGGCAGGGAAAAAGATGTCACAGCCCCTAGGCATACATCAGCATGAAAACTGTAGGTTCACTCAAAGTAACATGTACTAGTATGTATGTTGCATGCACAGAAAGATAAATGAAAAAATTTACAAATAGCACAAGGCAAACTAGCCCACCCAAAAACCTGGGATGGCCGCATAAGGTAGGCACATAGCCATTGAACTGTACAATACAGACAGAGGCAAGTGTGCCAAGTGCAGGTGGCAATAGAGATATAAAAAGAGATGTAACAACTAACTGAGCAAAACAACAAAACATGTATTACCCATGATATGCTGGACCCAGAGCGTGTGACCAAAAGCTGCACCTCAACGTACGTTTCACCTGGAGAGGCTTCGTCAGGAGGTAAAGTAACAAACTGAGTTCGTCCTTAAATGGTGTGGTCCACAGCTGGCAGCTGATTAGCGCATCCGCCCAGTGTTGCAGGGATGACATCATAAAGACGCGCCACCCAGCCTACAGAGCAAGGCACGCCCACCGTGTCACATGACCAGACCAGGAGGAGGGAGGGAGCCGCATCTGACATCACGCAGCCACACCTCCCCGCCCCGGGTCCGATCACATGACACTCACGTGCGTGTCATGTGATCGGACCCGGGGCGGGGAGGTGTGGCTGCGTGATGTCAGATGCGGCCCCCAAAATTAGGCATTCACCTGACAGAAAAAGCCTTTTATGCCGCTTTATATACATAATGCAAGGAACATTCTTTGTTCTGGGTGGTGGCGGATATGTGTGGGCTGGCATGAGGAAATTCTATTACACGTGGTCGTCACAGGTGTTGAATTCCTTTGAGATCCATGTCTCATTCATTTTTAAAAATGTGAGGTAGTCCACACTGTCGTGAGCTAGGCGAGTGCGCTTATCGGTCACGATCTCCCCTGCTGCGCTAAACGTCCTTTCGGACAGGACACTCGACTAGGGGCAAGCCAAGAGTTCCATGGCAAATTGTGTCAGCTCTGGCCACAGGTCAAGCCTGCACACCCAGTAGTCCAGGGGTTCCTCGCTTCTCAGAGCGTCCACATCGGCCGTTAACCCGATGTAGTTGGACACCTGTCGGTCTAGGCGTTCCCTGACGCTGGATCCGGAGGGCGGCTGTCGATGGGTTGGCTGCAAGAATGATCTCATATATCCGAATAGACCAACACATATACAAGGTGGAGTTCCAACGCGGCGGGCAGTCACAAATCAGACGTCTGAGGGGCAAGAGGTGCATCTGACGGGCAAGTAGTGTCTCCGCTGAACGTCAGCAAGGTGAGCTATGGCCGTGTAAGATCTTCTAAAATGCCCAGAGATTTTCCTGGCCTGCCATAAGATGTCCTGGACCCCGGGGTATTTGGCAACAAATCGCTGCACGACTAAGTTCATGACGTGTTCCATGCACAGCACATTCATTAATGTCATTTTGCCCTGTTTCAGAGCGCTCAGCAGATTGTCACCATTGTCGCACACCACTTTACCAACTGTCAAATTGAGCGGGGTTAGCCACTGATCGGCCTGTGACCGCAGAGCTGAAAGCAGTGCAGGATCGGTGTGGCTCTTGGCTTCCAGGCACAAAGGCCGCAGCACAGCATGGCAACGTCTATCCTGGCATGTCGAATAGGTTCTGGGGAGCTTGGGGAGTGCAGCGGAAGAGGTGGTAGCAGGGAAAAAGGAGGAGTCAGCCAAGGAGGAGACGGAGGATGGAGTAGGAGGAGAAGAAGAGACAGGCCTGCATGCAATCCGTTGCGGTAACACCAAATCCACACGGGTGCTACGGGTTACATGCTTGACGGCAGTCAGAAGGTTCACCCAGTGGGCAGTAAAAGTTATGTACCTTCCCTGCCCGTGTTTGCTAGACCACGTGTCTGTGGTCAGATGTATCTTGGCACCAACACTGTGTGCCAGAGATACATTCACTTGCCGCTGAACGTGGCCATATAGCTCTGGGATGCCCTTCTGGGAGAAATATTTCCTTTCGGGGACCTTCCATTGCTGTGTGCCAATGGCCACAAATTTTCTAAAGGCCTCCGAGTCCACCAATTTAGTTGGCGGGCTAGCAGTTCTGACAATCCAGCAGTCAGCCGTTGGGCAAGAGGATTATCTGGCGTCATAATTGTTTTACGCTCGAACATTTGGGCCACGGAAGCCTGCCTTGTGCTAGATGAACGCGACAACGGCACATATTCTTGTACATAGGAGCAGTATTATAGTAAATATATTCTTGTACATAGGAGGCAGTATTATAGCAGTTATATTCTTGTACATAGGAGCAGTATTATAGTAGGTATATTCTTGTACATAGGAGGCAGTATTATAGTAGTTATATTCTTGTACATAGGAGGCAGTATTATAGTAGTTATATTCTTGTACATAGGAGCAGTATTATAGTAGTTATATTCTTGTACATAGGAGGCAGTATTATAGTAGTTATATTCTTGTACATAGGAGGCAGTATTATAGTAGTTATATTCTTGTACATAGGAGCAGTATTATAGTAAATATATTCTTGTACATAGGAGCAGTATTATAGTAGTTATATTCTTGTACATAGGAGCAGTATTATAGTAGATATATTCTTGTAATTTGGGGCAGTATTATAGTAGTTATATCCCTTTACATAAAGTATAGCATAAAAGTAATCAGTAAAACTATTGCGGTCAGGAAGTGGTTAAGTAAGCTGCAGAAGTTACACATGAAGCGCCGTGACCTCACCAGGCTGATCACGTGACCAAAACACTGGCCGCTGTCAAACTATCCCAGGCGTCATCTACATCATCCCTTCCCAGCTAATCAGATGAAAGCGTCTCCTCCCCCTCTCGGAGGCCCCGCCCAGTGAGTGCGGCGGCTGTAGTCAGTGGGGCTGGGGGTCGGGAGCTGCGCGGTTTATGTATCAGTGTGTACGGGAGCTGAGACGCTGCGTCACTTACCAGGAGCTATCCGCCGTAGCATTGCGGGTGTTTGTACTGAAGGGAGGACGCTGCTGGTGGACGTTCATACAGGGGGTGACGCCCAGGAGCTGGAGTAGCAGAGTTGTGTTTGCTGATTGATGTTACAGGTAGGTCATGGAGAATGATCAGGGGGCAGTATTAGAGTAGTTATATTCTTGTACATAGGAGCAGTATTATAGTAGTTATATTCTTGTACATAGGAGCAGTATTATAGTAGTTATATTCTTGTACATAGGAGCTGTAGTATAGTAGTTATATTCTTGTACATAGGAGCAGTAGTATAGTAGTTATATTCTTGTACATAGGAGCAGTATTATAGTAGTTATATTCTTGTACATAGGAAGCAGTATTATAGTAGTTATATTCTTGTACATAGGAGCAGTATTATAGTAGTTATATTCTTGTACATAGAAGGCAGTATTATAGTAGTTATATTCTTGTACATAGGAACAGTATTATAGTAGTTATATTCCTGTACATAGGAGCAGTATTATAGTAGTTATATTCTTGTACATAGGAGGCAGTATTATAGTAGTTATATTCCTGTACATAGGAGCAGTATTATAGTAGTTATATTCTTGTACATAGGAGCAGTAGTATAGTAGTTATATTCTTGTATATAGGAGCAGTATTATAGTAGTTATATTCTTGTATATAGGAGCAGTATTATAGTAGTTATATTCTTGTACATAGAAGGCAGTATTATAGTAGTTATATTCTTGTACATAGGAACAGTATTATAGTAGTTATATTCCTGTACATAGGAGCAGTATTATAGTAGTTATATTCTTGTACATAGGAGGCAGTATTATAGTAGTTATATTCCTGTACATAGGAGCAGTATTATAGTAGTTATATTCTTGTACATAGGAGGCAGTATTATAGTAGTTATATTCCTGTACATAGGAGCAGTATTATAGTAGTTATATTCTTGTACATAGGAGGCAGTATTATAGTAGTTATATTCTTGTATATAGGAGCAGTATTATAGTAGATATATTCTTGTACATAGGAGCAGTATTATAGTAGTTATATTCTTGTATATAGGAGGCAGTATTATAGTAGTTATATTCCTGTACATAGGAGCAGTATTATAGTAGTTATATTCTTGTACATAGGAGGCAGTATTATAGTAGTTATATTCCTGTACATAGGTGCAGTATTATAGCAGTTATATTCTTGTACATAGGAGGCAGTATTATAGTAGTTATATTCTTGTACATAGGAGCAGTATTATAGTAGTTATATTCTTGTACATAGGAGCAGTATTATAGTAGTTATATTCTTGTACATAGTAGGCAGTATTATAGTAGTTATATTCTTGTACATAGCAGGCAGTATTATAGTAGTTATATTCTTGTACATAGGAGGCAGTATTATAGTAGTTATATTCTTGTACATAGGAGCAGTATTATAGTAGTTATATTCCTGTACATAGGTGCAGTATTATAGCAGTTATATTCTTGTACATAGGAGGCAGTATTATAGTAGTTATATTCTTGTACATAGGAGCAGTATTATAGTAGTTATATTCTTGTACATAGGAGCAGTATTATAGTAGTTATATTCTTGTACATAGTAGGCAGTATTATAGTAGTTATATTCTTGTACATAGCAGGCAGTGTTATAGTAGTTATATTTTTGTACATAGGAGCAGTATTATAGTAGTTATATTCTTGTACATAGTAGGCAGTATTATAGTAGTTATATTCTTGTACATAGCAGGCAGTATTATAGTAGTTATATTCTTGTACATAGGAGGCAGTATTATAGTAGTTATATTCTTGTACATAGGAGCAGTATTATAGTAGTTATATTCCTGTACATAGGAGCAGTATTATAGTAGTTATATTCCTGTACATAGGAGCAATATTATAGTAGTTATATTCCTGTACATAGGAGCAGTATTATAGTAGTTATATTCTTGTACATAGGAGGCAGTATTATAGTAGTTATAGTCTTGTACATAGAAGGCAGTATTATAGTAGCTATATTCTTGTACATAGGAGCAGTATTATAGTAGTTATATTCTTGTACATAGGAGGCAGTATTATAGTAGTTATATTCTTGTACATAGGAGGCAGTATTATAGTAGTTATATTATTGTACACAGGAGCAGTATTATAGTAGTTATATTCTTGTACATAGGAGGCAGTATTATAGTAGTTATATTCTTGTACATAGGAGGCAGTATTATAGTAGTTATATGCTTGAACATAGGAGGGAGTATTATTGTTGTTATATTCTTGTGCATAGGAGGCAGTATTATTGTAGTTATATTCTTGTACATAGGAGGCAGTATTATAGTAGTTATATTCTTGTACATAGGAGCAGTATTATAGTAGTTATATTCTTGTACATAGGAGGCAGTATTATAGTAGTTATATTCTTGTACATAGGAGCAGTATTATAGTAGTTATATTCTTGTACATAGGAGCAGTATTATAGTAGTTATATTCTTGTACATAGGAGCAGTATTATAGTAGATATATTCTTGTATATAGGAGCAGTATTATAGTAGTTACATTCTTATATATAGGAGCAGTATTATAGTAGTTATATTCTTGTATATAGGAGCAGTATTATAGTAGTTATATTCTTGTATATAGGAGCAGTATTATAGTAGTTATATTCTTGTACATAGCAGGCAGTATTATAGTAGTTATATTCTTGTACATAGGAGCAGTATTATAGTAGTTATATTCCTGTACATAGGAGCAGTATTATAGTAGTTATATTCCTGTACATAGGAGCAGTATTATAGTAGTTATATTCTTGTACATAGGGGGCAGTATTATAGTAGTTATATTCTTGTACATAGGGGCAGTATTATAGTAGTTATATTCTTGTACATAGGAGGCAGTATTATAGTAGTTATATTCTTGTACATAGGGGGCAGTATTATAGTAGTTATATTCTTGTACATAGGAGGCAGTATTATAGTAGTTATAGTCTTGTACATAGAAGGCAGTATTATAGTAGCTATATTCTTGTACATAGGAGCAGTATTATAGTAGTTATATTCTTGTACATAGGAGGCAGTATTATAGTAGTTATATTCTTGTACATAGGAGGCAGTATTATAGTAGTTATATTCTTGTACACAGGAGCAGTATTATAGTAGTTATATTCTTGTACATAGGAGGCAGTATTATAGTAGTTATATTCTTGTACATAGGAGGCAGTATTATAGTAGTTATATTCTTGTACATAGGAGCAGTATTATAGTAGTTATATTCTTGTACATAGGAGGCAGTATTATAGTAGTTATATGCTTGAACATAGGAGGGAGTATTATTGTTGTTATATTCTTGTACATAGGAGCAGTATTATTGTAGTTATATTCTTGTACATAGGAGGCAGTATTATAGTAGTTTTACAGCAAGACACGGAGGCGAGTATTGCTATCTCCTTCTTTACTTTCCACCAATAGCAGCAAAGAAGAAATTTACATAATCATAACAATAAAGGACCCTCCCCTGACAGATCCTATAATAAGCAGTGTCCTCTTCAGTAACTTCCTCTTTCTTTGCTGCTCCACCAAAGCTAAGTAACATCTATTCACTATATGGTTATTGCTTTTACTGCGATTTAAGGGTTAATCTCTGAGCTTTAGTTTGCTCAGGGTGCCATATTTTATGCTGTTTTTCTTTATAGGGTTTTATCCCCTTATATTTATGTTATTTTACTTGGGCCTTTATATCTTGTTGATTTCTGGGCCCTCTTTACCTTCTTGGGGGGGTTTCTCCCCCTATTTAGCGTTACCCTATTGTTTTAGTGCCAGTTTTTCTTCCGGCTGCGCTTTGCTATTGGCGATTCTCGCCATTTATTTATTCCTCCTGGCCTGTGGCCTGTCCTGCGTCCGGAGGGTTTTCTCCCCTCTTACCTTTTTCCTCAGCGCTACGCTGTTAGTTTCGCTCCGGCGAAGGCCCGGCTTGGTTTTCCCGCGGGCCGCGAGATCTCGGCGGCCATTTTGGGAGCTCTCGCGCGTGTTATCGCGGGATTTCGGCTCTGCTTGTGCACCGGACGGTATCGGCTACTCTCTGCGGCTCCTGGGGTGATTAACCCCTCTCTTGGTTAGTTCTTGGGTTCTGTTAGGCCTACCTCTACCCTTGTTAGTCTCCCCTTAGGTTCTGTGTTGCCATTATTATTATCTTATAGAATTAAACATGTCATCCGACCGATCCCCATCCGGGCCTACCCCCCCTACATCTGGGGACCCCGGAAGGTCTGAGATGAAGGTGCAGGCCCTGGAATTGCAGCGCTCTGTGTCAAGCGCAATAATAGAAGCCATGGGATCCATGTCAACCATGATATCCCAAACCATATCCCAGGCTCATTATCTGCCCATGCTCCAGGCCCCTCTAATCAAACGCCTGCTATACCTCATCCGCAGCCTGCCGCTTGTGATACTCCTAATATACAGGAGAACCTGACTGGTGTGATCTCAGCCACCATTGATAGCGCGCATAGATCGCGCAATAGAGCCTTACCGCGCCAGGCAGAAAGGGCGCGCACGTGGAAATGTGCTAGAGCACAAAACAGTGATGTGGAATCAGAGTTGGATTCTGATGCGGAGGCTTTTGCGGAGGCGAGCGGCAATTTGGAAGTGGAAATGGAATATGACATTCCGGGCACTACTGACCCCGTGCCTTCCACCTCTGGGTCTATGGGTCCTGCCACCACCACTCCCAATGCGGCACCTGCCCTGGTGGACCCCTCTGGCGACCCTTTATTCGACCCTGATGCCCTCCACCACCCTAGATCGGCGGAGTGGCTGCCGACGGCTCATGTGAGCACGTATCTGGAGCACTGGGTGCGCCGTCCTCTCAGTAGAGGCGCGCAGCAAACTCAGATCCGAATGTCCCAGACCACTAGTTCCCAACAGGGTCTGTGAGACACCTTCAGTCGACCCAAAAATGACCCAGTTCCTGTCTAAGACCGGCTGGAACCCCCGTAAGGGGTTGGATTCGGCACTAAGGAGTTGCCAGGACAAGCTCCTAGACATATTTGGTCCCCTGGCCAAAAATTTTGAGATGGCCGAATCGGCCAGAGTTGACGGCTCTCCAATAACGGAGGAGCTTTCTGGATGGATACAGAGAGCCATCTGTATCGCGGGCAGCTCTAACTCGTCCCTGGCCATTGAACGGCGTAAAGCCATACTGTTCAAAATTGACCCGAAACTGGTTAACCTGGCACTTACCGAGGCAGGAAAGGACGCTAATGGCCTACTGTTTGGGGACTCCTTTATCAAGGACCTCGGCAGATATGTGGGGGCATTTACGGCACTAGACAAGGCCTGGTCCTCCATGCGTAGGGTGTTCCAGGGACGGGTCTCCACCAGGGCCGGCAGTAGTAGGGGCCGCCTGTCCGGCCGTTCCACGTTTCAGGCCCGTAGCTGGGGCAGAGGCTCCTTTTCGCAAAGTCAGCCCTTTCAGGAACAGAGGAACCCTCCTCCATTCTTCCCGGCCAGAGGCGGCCAATGGCGATCGAGGTCCGTTCGAGGGAATCCGTCTTTCCGAAAATCCTACGGTAAGTCTTTCCCCTGTGGGGACTTCTTTGGATCTTTGTGTCGGGGGCAGACTCCGTCTTTGTTCCCACGTTTGGTCCGGAATTACATCAGACCCATGGGTGCTGACCACATCTTATCCCTTCACCCCCTCCACTTCCTCTGGCGCGACCAGACAGGGAACTCGTGGACTCAGAACTGTATTCCCTTTTTCAAAAAAGGGCCATAGAAAGGGCCCCTCCTACTCCGGAGGGTGTACTCAGCAACATTTTTCTGGTACAGAAAAAGGGCGGACAAATGCGTCCGGTGATAAATCTCCATGCCCTTAACGCAGTGGTGCGCTATCGCCACTTCAAGATGGAGGAAATTCACCTCCTTCGGGACTTGCTGGTTCCGGGGGACTGGATGGTGAAGCTGGACCTCAAAGATGCCTATCTGACGGTCCCAATTGCCTCCACGTCCAGGGATCTCCTGCGCTTCCTGTGGAGGGGCGAAGTGTGGCGCTTCACTTGCCTTCCATTCGGCCTTTCTTCAGCGCCTTGGTGCTTTACCAAACTTCTGCGCCCAGTCATGGCCTGGCTACGGAGTCGGGGGGTGCGTCTAGTCATCTATCTAGACGACATCCTCATTATGCATCAATGTCAGTCGACGCTGCTTCAACACCTTCAGTGGACCTCGAACCTCCTTACGGCTCTTGGCTTTCTGCTGAACCCCGAGAAGTCCTGCCTCACGCCGTCTCGACGGATGGAGTTCCTAGGCTTCACGGTGGACTCTGTCGCGGAATCTCTCAGTCTTCCATCAGAGAAATTGCGGACGATACGCAAGGAGTTGAGACATGCTCTCTCAGCTACCTCCCTATCCTTACGCCACCTGGCTCGCATCATTGGCCTGTTGGCCTCCTCTATCCAGGCGGTGTTCCCCGCTCCTCTCCATTATCGGGCTCTACAACGCCTGAAGATCGCCCACCTTCGTGCTGGGGCCTCGTTCGCGGACCCGGTGGTTCTGGATCAAGAGGCTCGGGAGGAACTCTGTTGGTGGATATGCAACTTTGGAGCCTAGAACGGCAGAGCGATCTTCGGATTTCAACCAGAATTCACGGTGGAGTCGGACTCGAGTCTCCAAGGCTGGGGTGCCCACTGCGAGGGTGTTTCCACAGGGGGTCGATGGTCGGAGGACGAGACCCAATTCCACATCAACGCTCTGGAACTTCTGGCGGGCTCCTTTGCCATCCGGAGTTTTACCAAGGACATCGCACATGCGTGCATCCGTCTACGCATGGACAATGTGTCGGCGGTCCGCTCTGTCAATCACCTGGGCGGCACCCAATCGGCTACCTTGGCCCGACTGGCGAAAGAGTTCTGGTCCTACTGTCTTTCCAGGGACATCATGGTACAGGCGGAGTACCTTCCGGGTCTACACAACTACCGAGCGGATCGGAGTTCCAGATGCTTCACGGACGGCAGCGATTGGAGGCTCGCACCGGAGATGTTCTCCGTGATCTCGGACGCCTGGGGTCCTTGTGCCATAGACCTCTTTGCGTCCCGGCTCAATACTCACCTGCCCAGGTTCTTCAGCTGGCGCCCGGATCCGGAGGCGGTGGATGCGTTTCTCCAGGACTGGTCATCAGCTCTACATTACGCGTTTCCACCTTTTGCCATGATCCCGAGGATGTTGCTACAGACTCGTCGTCAGCATGCAGAGTTGGTGGTGGTGATCCCCTTCTGGGGGTCTCAAGCCTGGTACCCGATCCTCCTGGAACTCCTAGTGGATGCACCTCTTCTCCTTCCGGATCGGACGGATCTCCTCCAGGACCCTCTGGGTGCTCCACACCCCCTGCTGGGCGACGGATCCCTTCAACTTCTTGCGTGCCGACTCTCAGGACTCCCGGAGAGGTCGAGGGAATTTCGGAGGCAACTAGACGCCTCCTGGACAACGCTTGGGCTCCCGGCACCAGAAAGTCTTACCGGGCAGCTTAGGGATCTTGGGTTAGCTGGTGCCTGGAACGGGACCTGGATCCCATTTCGGCGCCTGTGACCCATTTATTACAATTCCTTACGTCTCTTTTGAGGCAGGAAAAGCTTATCGGACCATTAATTTGTTCCGTTCAGCGATCTCTTCTACTCATCAGGGTTTTGATGGTGTTCCGGCGGGTCAACACCCTTCGGTGTCACGCCTTCTGCGTGGCTCACGCTTGGCTCGGCCTCCTCGGCCACGCTTCACCACTACGTGGGACGTTTCCCTGGTCCTTTCTTTCTTCTCTGCGTGGCCTGAAAACGCGGCTCTTTCCCTCCGTCAGCTGTCGGCCAAGTTGCTGACCCTCTTTTGCCTCATTTCCTGTAAGAGGGTTTCCGATGTCAGGGCTCTGGATCATGATGCGAGATCCTTTACTCCCGAGGGCATCACATTTCACATTACGCGGCGCACCAAGACCAATATTCGGTCTGTGTCTTATCCCTGTTTCCCGTCTTCCCCGGCGCTTTGTCCTGTGGCCTGCTTGCGGGAATATGAGTTGCGCACTCGGGCTCACCGCTCTGCGGACGTTCCACAGTTGTTCCTCTCTATTCGCCATCCTTTTGGCCCGGTGACTAGTCCCACTTTGGCGCGTTGGATGAAGTGGGTCATGTCCCTTTCGGGGATTGATACGGCGGTCTTTACCGCTCATTCGGCCAGGGGCGCGGCTGCCACTGCCCTGGCTGTTTCGGGGGCTCGTTTGGAGGACATTTTGCGTTTGGCTGACTGGTCTAGGGCCACGACGTTTAGAGAATTTTATTTTCGGCCGCCACCTCATGTGTTTTCTTCTATTATTGATCAGCTTTGAACTTGCAATATGAGCCTCCGTGTCTTGCTGTAAAACTAAATGATTTTCCTATTCCATGACGTAAAGTCATAGTTTTATTAAAGACACGGAGGCGAGTATTGCCCGCCCTGGGTTTTTCCTGCCCGCCCTTTTGTGGTGTTATTATTATTGGACTGTTTACATTGTCGTTTATGGTTATTTATTACGTATAATTGTATTAATGACTGTTTATGGTTCTGTTTTCAGCGACCTTATAATGTACGACCGTTTCCAGGGTCGATCTTGCTCAGTTTCTGCCTGCCTCTTACACTGGCTATATTATTTGCTCTGTTTCAGGTTGAAGGTTCCACGGCGTATGGACTTCTGCGTTGTCCCCGGTTTCCGGAGGTGTTAGCCATGTTGGCTTGAATTCTACAGTGTGATGGACCAGTTTGTTTATCGTTCTCGGGTCCAGTTCCAGTTTCCGGTTTCGGTTCCAGTTACGGTTATGCGGTTGGTGTCATGGATACAAAGAAAGAGGAAGTTACTGAAGAGGACACTGCTTATTATAGGATCTGTCAGGGGAGGGTCCTTTATTGTTATGATTATGTAAATTTCTTCTTTGCTGCTATTGGTGGAAAGTAAAGAAGGAGATAGCAATACTCGCCTCCGTGTCTTTAATAAAACTATGACTTTACGTCATGAAATAGGAAAATCATTTAGTTATATTCTTGTACATAGGAGCAGTATTATAGTAGTTATATTCTTGTACATAGGAGCAGTATTATAGTAGTTATATTCTTGTACATAGGAGCAGTATTATAGTAGTTATATTCTTGTACATAGAAGCAGTATTATAGTAGTTATATTCTTGCACATTGGGGGCAGTATTATAGTAGTTATATACTTGTACATAGGAGCAGTATTATAGTAGGTATATTCTTGTACATAGGAGCAGTATTATAGTAGTTATATTCTTGTACATAGGAGCAGTATTATAGTAGTTATATTCTTGTACATAGGAGGCAGTATTATAGTAGTTATATTCTTGTACATAGGAGCAGTATTATAGTAGTTATATTCTTAACCATATTTCTTTTTATTGTGGTAAGAAAACAAGGCTTCATGCCCACACATGACGGCAGAATCATAACATTAAAAGTCACAATAGTTATCCATCATACAAGTCATATGTAAACATTTCCAGCGATTATCATCTGCATCAGAAATAAACATTTAAAGAAAAGAAAAGAGAAAAAAGGGAAAAAAGGGGGGGGGACACAAGGATAGGAAGGTGAAGAGAACCAGGGAAGGGGAGGATTCCTGCTCTATCATGTGAAATTCCTGTGTGATTTCCACTGGGACCATAGTTTCAGGAAGCAGTGGCGTGAGTTTGTTTCCCAATGCGCCAATTCTTCAAAGCGGTAGATTTGATCTACTTTATCCGTCCACATATTGAGATCTGGAGGAGAATCAGTTTTCCACAAAAAGGGGACCAGTACCCTAGCAGCTGTAATCAGCATTGTAGGGAGGTTATTCTTGGCGGGGGTGAGCGTATCATTCGGGCACCACAGTAAGATAAGTTTGGCGTCCAGGACGACTCTGGTTTTGCAAACACTATTAATCACTGATTCTATCAATTTCCAGAACGGTTGGATCTTATGGCATAGCCACCAGATGTGTGATAATGAGCCAATTTCTATGCCACACCTCCAGCACATTTCAGAAACCTCAGGGTTAAGTTTGTGTAAGAATTCAGGAGTCTTATACCATCTACTTAGTAGTTTAAATGAATTCTCCTGAACTCTCACACAACGACTAAAACCATGAGAGTGAGCCAGAACAAAGGCCCTCTCCGGATCCGTTAGGGTCACCGAAAGCTCTCGTTCCCATGAAGTCACATAAGCCAACTCCGGAGGTAAGGAGGAAAGCAATTCCTTGTACATCAGGGACAGTGGTCTAGAGGGAAGTTTAGGAGCTAAGACCCTCTTCTCGAGCCAAGAAGGGGAGCTGTTGCCAACAAGGGGTCTAACGCAGGACTTGATATCCCTTTTAAAATCTGCCAAATGGAAAAAGGAAGCTGTCTTAATTTCGGGACGGTCCATTATTAAATCCCATTGTAAACTGCCATCTGGGAGAAGGACATCCCGCAGGGATAAGTCAGCGAGCCTAGACCAAATCCCAGAGGGGTTTAGCACAGAAGGGTGAATATAGCTCTGCAGCAATTTGAGAGGCATATACGGATTGGGGAAGGTAAACTGCTTGGTTCGGACCATTTTAGACCATTCTACTAGCATACCTTTCCACACCGGGGAGGAGGCGTAGTGGTTGGCTGAGAAGGGCCTAACACCCCATAGAGTAAGCTGATCTTGGTTGGTGAGCAGTACAGATTCGAGACGTGAGCAAAGGGAGTTAGATTTGCGGGTCAAGGCAACTACACATCTACATAACTGAACAGCTGTGTAGTATGACTTTACATCAGGCATCCCAAAGCCTCCAAACTTCCTATCCCTTGTAAGGACAGAGTAGGCTATACGTGGTGACCTGCCATTCCAGAGAAAGCGCGTGAACACTCGGCGGACCTCTGAAAAGTATGAGTTCGGCAACCATATAGGAATGGCTTGCAGCAAGTAAAGGAATTTGGGGAGGATGAAAGTTTTCAGATAATTCTTTCTCCCTATCCATGAAACAAAAGGGAGTTTCAGATTCTGTAACTGGGTGCGAATCCCTTGCAGGAGTGGGGCGTAGTTAAGGGATGCTAGATCCTGAATGTTGGCCGAAATATGTGTTCCCAAGAACGTAAAGTCTCTGGAGGCCCAGGTAAATGGGGTGGTGTGTTTAAGATTATTGACTACAGATTGGGGACAAGAGATGTTTAGTACCATAGACTTCCCATAATTTATTTTAAAATTGGATACAAACCCAAAATCCTCAAAGGTAGTCAACAATTTGGGCAAGGCTTCCGCAGGGTTGGAGGCCATAACCAGTAGGTCATCCGCAAATGCTGCAGTAACATGGGTTTGTGAGCCCACCTGAAGGCCCTTAATAACAGGGTCTGATCTGATTTTACACAGAAGGGTTTCCATCACCAGCACAAAAAGCGCCGGGGAAAGGGGGCACCCCTGTCTCGTCCCGTTGGTGATGCGAAATGGTGGGGATAATGCTCCATTGACTTTGACCCTGGCAGAGGGGGCCGAATATAGGGTGTTAACAGCACTAATAAACTGGTCCGGGAGGCCAAACTTCGCCAGGGTCCGCGACATAAAGAGCCAGCTGACCCTGTCGAAGGCCTTCTCTGCATCTGTGCTTACCAGGACCAAAGGTTTAGAGGATCTCTTGGCCCAGTTCACAAGATGTAAAAGCCGCACTGTATTTTCCGACCCCTGTCTGCCACGGACAAAGCCCACTTGTTCCTCATGTATAATGTCAGGGAGAATATCTTGAAGCCTGGAAGCCAGAATCTTCGCCCACCACTTCACATCATTATTAAGCAACGATATTGGCCTATAATTACTGCAGCAAGTTGGATCCTTGTTTTCCTTATGGAGAACAGTAATGTGCGCCATTAAGGAATGAGGAGCAAGAGCACCCCCTGTCAGAAGATAGTTGCACAAATTCCTGAAACGTGGGATTAAAACATCTTGAAAAGATTTGTAATATACAATGGAAAATCCATCAGGGCCAGGACTTTTACCTGACGGAATAGACATCAGTACCTTGCGGACCTCTGAATCAGAAATGGGCTTAGTCAGGAGAGACGCTTTAGATGAGGGTATGGAGGGAAGGTCTAGAGAGTGCAAAAATTTGTCGGTAGCCTCAGATAAGTCACCAGGTGTAGTCCCATCAGGGGGTGGTAAATTATATAAGGCCTCATAAAAGGCGCTAAATGCCTTGGCAACTTCTGGAGTGGATTTATGTATTCTGCCTTTAGGGTCTTTAATAGAGGAAACAAAGGAGTCAGAAAGCTGCTTCTTGGCAATTGCCGACATCAGTCTGTTTCCTCTATCCCCGTGAGCATAAGCCTTGAAACGGGAACGTAGAACTAGCTTTGCAGAGGTAACATTCAGTAAATTCTTTAATTTTGCTCTGGCTTCAGTTAGCTCCGCTAGGGTGCTTATAGCTCGCGACTCCTTATGAGAGGATTCTAGACGAGCTATGGTCGCCAATAAGTCATCTAGGACTTGTGTCCTTTGTTTTTTCACAAAAGCGCCTAAAGCAATAAGTTCCCCCCTCAGGACTACCTTATGGGATTCCCATAGTATGGAAGGGGACGGGGGTGAATCTGGGGTGTCATTAAGCGCGAAAAATTCAGATATAGAGGCTTTGAGTTTACCGGCGTGACTTGGATCTGAGATCAGGGTGTCATTGAGACGCCATAAGCGCTCCTTTCTCTGTGGTCCGGACAGGGAGAGGCTAACAATAACAGGGGCATGATCAGATAATGTTATATTACCTATCCGGGCTCCAGAGACATTACGTATATGCGAACTAGATAGGAAAATATAATCCAATCTGTGGAAAGAAAGTTTAGCATGTGAGTAAAATGTATAATCTCGGCCACTGGGGTTCAGGGCCCGCCATACATCTAATACTTTAAGTTTCCTTAAAGAGATCTTCAGCCTTTTCAAGAGCTTGTAAGAAACAGAGGGTCTACCCGCCGAGGTGTCCACCGCAGGCTCCAGGGCGACGTTGAAGTCACCCCCCAAAACCAGTAACCCCTCCGAGAAGGAGGACAGTACAGCAAGGGTCTGAACGAGCCATGGAATTTGGCCTTTATTGGGAGCGTACACATTGGCAAAGGTTACTGGGGACTCACCCAATAAACCCCGTACAAAAATGTACCTGCCCTCGGAGTCTGCTGAGATAGCTGTGTGTTTGAAGGGGAGACATTTATGCACAGCTATACTAACCCCCCTACTGGCAGAATCATGAGTGCTGTGAAACCACTGGACAAATTTCTTAGGGGGAAGACCAGGAACTTTACCCGTTCTGAAGTGGGTCTCTTGCAAAAAAGCCACAGAGACCTTATCTTTCAGAAGGAGAGATAGTATTTGAGACCTTTTACATGGCTCGTTCAGCCCATGTGCATTTAGTGAAGCGACCACTATAGAGGACATTACTGCATACATTCAGATGAATAAAGGCATAATACGACCATGGAAATACTGAAAGGTAGACAGATGACATGAGCAGGAGGGGGGAAGGAGGGTGGAAGAAACAGAAAAGAACAAAAAATTAATAAGAGAACATTAAACATGTCAAGTTGACAAGTGACTATCTCAGACAAAGCCCCTGTCCGAGAAGGGGTTGGTACTTTACTTATCACCAGCCAAGACAGGGTTGGACTGGTTAGGGGGCAAGAAAAGTACCTATGGTCTAAACAAAAGAGACCAAAAACAAAAAATGCGTCCAGCATCTTAATCTATCCGGACATTACCCTGCAATGAGGAACAAAATACGTCGACCTAAAGGAAGCGTCCAGTAACAGCAATAAAGCGGCCCAGACCCACATATATAGCTTAAGAGAGCATTAAGCCCAAACATGAGATAGGCCGAAAAGATTTAACATTAAAACATAGAAAACGTCTAAAATGTAGAAAACGTAGAGAACGTAGAAAGGACAAGTCCGCCGTGAATAACCCATATACATGGAGGCGAGCGACAGTCATCTCCTTTCCTGGGGCGGTAAAAACAATAGCATGAAATGCGTACAAACACCTCTGATCAGGTAGGAGCTCTATCCATCCTGCTGCGGCCCGAACGATCCGATTTGCCCGCGGACGCTGTTTGCCAGGCGGTCACACGAGGTGGTGTGGGAAGGGCGCCATCTTGATCTGCCGGTAACCATGAGGGGATTTCCATCGGAGGAACATCCAGGGATCGCCAGACAGATTCCAGGTCAGCAGGAGAGCGCACGGTAAGTTGCTTACCATTCCTGGAGATCGCCAGCCCAAAAGGGTATAGCCAGCGGAATGGGGTCGAGGTCTTCCTTAGTATGTCCAGGAGAGGCCTGAATAGGCGCCGCTTGGCCAAAGTGGATGGTGCAATGTCCTGGAACATCTGGATCGGGGTATTTTCGTGCTCCAGTACCTCCGTTTCTCTTTGACTTTTAAGGATGGCGGCGGTATCAACATAACTCAATAAGCCACATATCACATCACGTGGCGGTTCTTGCGGTTTAGGCCTGGGGCGCAGCGCCCTATGTATGCGTTCCACCACGATTCCCGCCGCTCTGTCAGGACCAAGCAGTTTGGAGAACAATTCCCGTGCCACTGTCGGTAAGGCCTCCGCTGCAAATGACTCAGGTAGGCCGCGGATGCGGACATTGCGCCGGCGGCTACGGTTTTCTTGATCTTCCAACTTTAGGAAGGCATCGTTTATCAAGGCCTTATGAGACGCCAGTACCTCCGACACTTCACCTTCGTAGGTCATAATGGCTTCCTGAGTAGCTTCTAGCGCCACCACTCTCTGTCCCAAATGCTTCATGTCGTCCTTAATATCAGACAGATCTTGTTTCAGGGGCGAGAGGGCCGATTCAAGGACCCGTCGCAGGGTCCGCTCTGAGAGAGGTGGATCTCTAGGCCTTCTAACCGAGGTATCGGAGCCGCTGCCTGCATCTGATAATTCTCCTGCATCGGAGTCATGTGCAACAGACGCCGCCATGTCAGGGCCTTTCTGCGCTGTGAACCTCGGCGTTTTCCTAAGAAACTTCTCCATCTCAGGCTGTCTGGAGCGCTGTGGGGTAGACTCTGAGCTTCCTCTGTTCTTTTCCTTGCCAGGTTTCCCCATAATCAAGCAAATTATAGGCTTATATAGGGCAAATGAGCCGGAATGCTGGAGGAGCTCAAGCTCGTGCGGCCATTCAGCAGCGTGGCTCGGCTCCGCCCCCATAGTAGTTATATTCTTGTACATAGGAGCAGTATTATAGTAGATATATTCTTGTATATAGGAGCAGTATTATAGTAGTTATATTCTTGTACATAGGAGCAGTATTATAGTAGTTATATTCTTGTACATAGGAGGCAGTATTATAGTAGTTATATTCTTGTACATAGGAGCAGTATTATAGTAGTATATATTCTTGTATATAGGAGCAGTATTATAGTAGTTATATTCTTGTACATAGGAGCAGTATTATAGTAGTTATATTCTTGTATATAGGAGCAGTATTATAGTAGTTATATTCTTGTACATAGGAGGCAGTATTATAGTAGTTATATTCTTTACATAGGAGCAGTATTAGTTACATAGGAGGCAGTATTATAGTAGTTATATTCTTGTACATAGGAGCAGTATTATAGTAGTTATATTCTTGTACATAGGAGCAGTATTATAGTAGTTATATTCTTGTATATAGGAGCAGTATTATAGATAGGTATATTCTTGTACATAGGAGGCAGTATTATAGTAGTTATATTCTTGTACATAGGAGCAGTATTATAGTAGTTATATTCTTGTACATAGGAGGCAGTATTATAGTAGTTATATTCTTGTACATAGGAGGCAGTATTATAGTAGTTATATTCTTGTACATAGGAGCAGTATTATAGTAGTTATATTCTTGTACATAGGAGCAGTATTATAGTAGTTATATTCTTGTACATAGGAGCAGTATTATAGTAGTTATATTCTTGTACATAGGAGGCAGTATTATAGTAGTTATATTCTTGTACATAGGAGCAGTATTATAGTAGTTATATTCTTGTACATAGGAGCAGTATTATAGTAGTTATATTCTTGTACATAGGAGCAGTATTATAGTAGTTATATTCAGTATTATAGTAGTATATTCTTGTAAATAGGAGCAGTATTATAGTAGTTATATTCTTGCACATAGGAGGCAGTATTATAGTAGTTATATTCTTGTACATAGGAGGCAGTATTATAGTAGTTATATTCTTGTACATAGGAGGCAGTATTATAGTAGTTATATTCTTGTAAATAGGAGCAGTATTATAGTAGATATATTCTTGTACATAGGAGCAGTATTATAGTAGTTATATTCTTGTACACAGGAGCAGTATTATAGTAGTTATATTCTTGTACATAGGAGCAGTATTATAGTAGTTATATTCTTGTACATAGGAGCAGTATTATAGTAGATATATTCTTGTAATTTGGGGCAGTATTATAAATGTATATCCCTTTACATGAAGTATAGCATACAAGTAAACAGTAAAACTATTGCGGTCAGGAAGTGGTTAAGTAAGCTGCAGAAGTTACACATGAAGCGCCGTGACCTCACCAGGCTGATCACGTGACCAAAACACTGGCCGCTGTCAAACTATCCCAGGCGTCAATTACGTCATCCCTTCCCAGCTAATCAGAAGAAAACGTCTCCTCCCCTCTCGGAGGCCCCGCCCAGTGAGCGCGGCGGCTGCAGTCAGTGGAGTTGGGGGTCGGGAGCTGCGCGGTTTATGTATCAGTGTGTACGGGAGCTGAGACGCTGCGTCACTTACCAGGAGCTATCCGCCGTAGCATTGCGGGTGTTTGTACTGAAGGGAGGACGCTGCTGGTGGACGTTTCATACAGGGGGTGACGCCCAGGAGCTGGAGTAGCAGAGTTGTGTTTGCTGATTGATGTTACAGGTAGGGCATGGAGAATGATCAGCTTCTTCCTGTACAGTCCTATAGGACAATCCTGATAGAGACCCCCCAGCCCACCCCTGTCTCCTGGTGTAAGGTTTCCTATACTTCCTGTATTGATTTGATCCTCACAGGTTCCCAAGATCTGTGCTTGCCGTCATTGACTAGCAACCTTCATTACTTTCTTCCAGACCTGGTTTAGTGAGGGACACACAGTTATCAGAGAGCACATCTGGATGGTCAGGCCTGGGCTCTAACTCTGGAAGTAATGAAGGCTAGTGACAGCAAGCAGAGATCTTGGAAAGGATAGTATATTGGAAAATGGTATTACTACTAAGGCAACTTTTTGCCGCAACCCCTTTTAATGGAGCGTCACCCAGATGGGATCACGTGGCTGCCTCCATATCCAGCATTTTTATAGGGTCCTGTTTTTGACCGTCCCGCTGATAATCCAGGACACAGAGGGTCCCGTTGATGCCAGACTGACGGACATTTCCCGGGACCCACCCTTGATTTCTTACATGGGTGGTGTCAAGCTTATGTTGGTTTTGTTTAGTTTTTTTGCATTTTTTATTTTGTTTTTTGTTTTTCTTCACTTTTTTATATTTTTAAAGTGTTTTTATTTAAAAAAAAAAACACCAGTTTCAGTTGCAACATGGGAGTCTGTGGGAAAGATCAAAGAGGACAGACAGGTGTTTTTTAGTAGTAGCATTTTTTGGGCCAATGTGTTTTTTTTTTTTTTTTTCTGGTGTTTTTTCCCCTCTTACTAAAGACCCGTTTATTGAGGGGGGGCACCTTTTTAATGAATTTGTCACATCTTCTGCTGTCAGAACCTCTATGTACTCCGGTTAGGAGCTGCTGTAGATTGCTGGTGGCGCCTGCGTCAGTTTTTTGGCGCACATGTTAGATGAGTCGGGCCGCGCAGATCCCGCCTGGACCCCCAGACAGTTTTTGGAAAAGCTAAAAAAGTCACAAAATTTCCTTCAAGCCACAACCTGCGATAAAATTTGTGATTTTTTTTCGACGGCAGAAAGATGGTCTAACGTTATGGTAGCTGACCCCCATTGTCTGGTGTTTTTCTACCATTGCCCCCCCCCCCCTTTTAGTTTATTTTTTTATATTTTTTTATACCAGTATACTAGATGCGCACAGGTATATTTCATCTATTTCATTTAATGTTTCTGTGTGTCGTTAAAAGATATCGACAGTGTCCCCCATAACAGTGACCTCCACTGCCCCTCACTCATTAACACTGACCCCCCCTCCTTACAATGGGACGTCTACAGCAGCCCGTCTGCTTAACTTTGAGCTTCACAGCACCTCACTCCCTTGACATTGACCTTCTCAGGGGCACACCCCTTTAACAGTGACCTCCACAGTGCCCACCTCTTTAACAGTGACCTCCACAGTGCCCACCCCTTTAACAGTGACCTCCACGGTGACCACATATATGGCAGTTGGGATATGAAGAGAAAGACTTGCAGGCTTGTATTGGCTGATGCAGGTCATTTTTTGGGAATATCTAAGGAACGGTACGTCCTAGAGAGCCTGTGACCCCCGCAAGATTTCTTTCCAGGTAGGCAAGGGATGTGTATACCAAGTTCCGTTGAAATCGATGGTTGCGTTTTTGAGTGATCGCGGAACATACACATATACGCCCTTTATATACCGTATTTTTCGCCCTATAAGACGCACCTAGGTTTTTGAGGAGGAAAATAAGAAAAAAATATTTTTAACCAAAAGGTGTGCTTTTGGTGGGTTTTGAACTAATGGTGGTCTGTGGATGACGCACTGTTATGGGGTGATCTGTGGATGGCACTGTCATGGGGGATCTGTGGGTGACGCACTGTCATGGGGGATCTGTGGGTGACGCACTGTCATGGGGGATCTGTGGGTGACGCACTGTCATGGGGGATCTGTGGATGACGCACTGTCATGGGGGGATCTGTGGATGACGCACTGTCATGGGGGGATCTGTGGATGACGCACTGTCATGGGGGGATCTGTGGATGACACACTGTTATGGAGGATCTGTGGATGACGCACTGTCATGGGGGATCTGTGGATGACGCACTGTCATGGGGGATCTGTGGATGACGCACTGTCATGGGGGATCTGTGGATGACGCACTGTCATGGGGGATCTGTGGATGACGCACTGTCATGGGGGGATCTGTGGATGACACACTGTTATGGAGGATCTGTGGATGACGCACTGTCATGGGGGATCTGTGGATGACGCACTGTCATGGGGGATCTGTGGATGACGCACTGTCATGGGGGATCTGTGGATGACGCACTGTCATGGGGGATCTGTGGATGACGCACTGTCATGGGGGATCTGTGGGTGGCACTGCTATATATGTGTCACCCACATATCCCCCACCCCATAATAGTGGCATCCACAGATGCCCTAATATACCGGAGCTAAACCTGTGGGAGGGGAGGGAGGAGGGGCCGGTGTCATGCAAATGCGGCGAGGCCGGTGCGGGTCACAGTACTCCGCCGCTCACTCACTTCCTTATTGCCTAAACATTTTATAATAATAGCTTTAATTGACGTTCCGATCCCCAGCCCCATCTGTACTACTTACTAAATGTCCTGTAGCAGGCAGAGCAGAGCAGGGCGGGCGGGCGGCCGGAACTCACTGACGTCACGTGATGTGCCTGCGCTGCCTACTTTATGAATGAAGTAGGTGGCGCAGGCACGTGACGTCAGTGAGTTATGGTCGGCCGCCCGCCCTGCCTGCTACAGGACATTTAGTAAGTAGTACAGATGGGGCTGGGGATCGGAACGTCAATTAAAGCTATTATTATAAAATGTTTAAAGGGTTTCCCCATCTTAATGATCACTGTTAAATCTGTTAATGATTTGTGGTCAGTGATCATTTTTCTAAATATATTTAATTAACAAATCCCCACCCCTTAGAAGAAAATAAACATATACTTACCTGACTGTTGTCTTCCATCTCCCCTGGTTACGGCCACCGCTCTTCTCAGGAATTGCGGTGGCCGCGTGTGCACAGACGACTTCTCTTCTCCCGGCCGGCCGCGCGCTGTACTGAACGCACACGCCGAGGCCGCGCATGCGCTATGGTGATTTCTTCCTGGCCAGTATAGTATACTTGCCAGGAAGAAGTCACCAGGGCGCATGCGCGGCCTCGGCGTGTGCGTTCAGTACAGCGCGCGGCCGGGAGAAGACTTCAATCAAGATGGAGCCAGGAAGTGGACAGCGCGCCGGGAGCAGGTAAGTATGAAATAGCGTGTGGATAATACCCCTTTAAGCAAAAAAAGCAGTGAGTGAGCGGCGGGGCCGGAGTACAGTGACCGCACCGGCCCCGCTGCATTTGCATGACACCAGCCCCGCCTCCCTCCCCCCGTCCAGCTGATACACCACAGTCTGCTGATGGGGGGGGGAAAAGTGCGTCTTATGGGGGCGAAAAATACGGTATGTAGATTTTCCCCATACGGCTCTGCAGATGAAGTGATATGACTGACGGACGGGGGGGGGACACACACATACACTTTTTTTTTTTTTTTTTTTTTTTTATATACTTAAGTAAGACGTGCAGAAAACGCCATTAGAAAATGCACTATACGGGCAGAAACGTGTCAAAATCACGTAGGAAATGGCGTAAGTTCGTCAGGCAGGTTTTTGTTTTCGCCAAAGAAGTGCAGTATACGGTATATATCACTTCCTACGTGGTGATACGGGCAGGACACGCCCTTCTCGTCACCTCACCTCTACTGGACCATGGACCGTAGTAACAACCTCATACAGAGAAGTGCCGCACAGTGGCTTTAAACCACCGGCCCGCGAATTGCAGCTCTGCCTCCAATTGAAAACAATGGGAGGCAGACATCAGGCGACTGCGCGGGGGCATAATCCATCATGTGAACCGGCACAAAGAATCGAGGAAGAAAGTATAAAACAAAGGATTTACAAAGTTGCACAGGTAGAAATAGCAGTGGGGGTCATTTATCAAACTGGTGTAAAGTAGAACTGGCTTAGTTGTCCCTAGCAACCAATCAGATTCCACCTTTCATTTTCCAAAGGAGCTGTGAAAAATAAAAGGTGAGATCTGATCGGTTGCTATGGACAACTAAGCCAGTTCTACTGTACACCAGTTTGATAAATGACCCCATATGTCCCCAGTAGTCACTGACAGGTCCCCCAAGTGATTGCAGCAGGACACTACACAAGCAGGGAATGCTGGGAGATTTCAGCTCAGAAGCCAGCAAAATTGTGAACCACACATGTGTGACTGGCGCTCTGTTCAAATGGAGGTACGCAGGCCCCATTCTCCTGATCGGCAGGGGCCCCAGCAGTCGGACCCCCACCAATACTATGAATAGGGGATAAGTTGTATTGGGGCACCCCGTGTAAGTGCTTGGAGCATGTATTGCTGATGCACTACCAGAACCAGCCAGCCTCCATTTATATGTGTGGTACTGACACATGATTGGCTGTGTCGGTCACATGATACGTGTTCTGACTTGACCACGGCGGTCACAAGTCTTCATAGGAGCTGTCGCCATACTGTATGCCCCATATCACTGTACGGAGCCTCGCTGACAGGGTCATTGTGCTGAAATCTGTTCCTCTTACTGTATCCAAACCTGAACAGAAGCTTCTAGACAGACGTGACTAAGGAAATCAACATCAGGAGGTGGTGGAGCTTATCCTTTCCATTGAGGTAGATCGGTACAAACATAGAAGAGCTGAATATGTATTTGAAGTGTTATTGTCGGGGACGGTGTACAGGAAACAAGACAAAGCAACATGCATATATGACTCACTGGATCCAAAGCTAAGGAACTAAAGGGAGACCCCTGCACAAGACCTGAGACTTTCCCTGGCTGCTCAGCCTATGCAAAGATCCCAGAGGTGGATGGTTGCATATCCACGTACCTCGACTATATAACCCCTGAACACCCTACAATAGTGAGGGGACACGACCACCGGCTCCCTACACCAGACACGGAGGGAGTCAGGGTCACCTGGGATCCAGCAAACAGAAAATAACAGATAAATGTTCAGCACTTAACTTTGTAGCAGACTGGAAAACAAGATCAGCATGCACACACACTCCAGGAAGTAGTATAAGCCGCCCAGTAATGCATTATGGGGCGGAATTTAAAGGGATGCAATCAGTCCAACTACATGACAGCTGAGAGAGGCTAACGAGATGAGGAACTGAATATCACAACAAAGAAACTCAAGGAGGAGGTTCTGAAAGGCTTCTGTCAGAGCTTCTCAGCTGTCTGGTTGTGACAGTACCCCTCCCTCTACGAGTGGACTCCGGACACTCAGAGCCCACCTTCTCAGGATGGGACCTATGGAAAGCCCTGATGAGACGAGAGGCCTTAATGTCCGTCACTGGGACCCACATCCTCTCCTCAGGACCATAACCCTCCCAATGAACAAGGTACTGAAGAGAACCACGGACAAGACGAGAATCCACAATCCTAGAGACCTGAAATTCAAGATTCCCATCAACCATAATCGGAGGAGGAGGCAAAGGCGAGGGTACAATGGGTTGAACATAAGGTTTCAATAAGGACTTATGAAAAACATTATGGATCTTCCAAGTCTGAGGAAGATCAAGACGGTAGGCAACAGGATTGATGACAGACAGGATTTTGTAAGGCCCAATAAACCTAGGACCCAACTTCCAGGAGGGAACCTTCAATTTGATATTCTTGGTAGACAACCACACCAGATCACCAACATTCAGGTCCGGACCAAGCATACGTCTCTTATCTGCCACACGCTTATATCTCTCACTCATGCTCTTTAGATTATCCTGAATCTTTTGCCAAATAGATGACAAAGACGAGGAGAATCTGTCCTCATCAGGTAAACCAGAAGACCCCTCTCCCGAGAAAGTCCCAAACTGCGGATGAAACCCATATGCACCAAAAAATGGTGACTTATCAGAGGACTCCTGACGACGGTTATTTAAAGCAAACTCAGCAAGGGACAAAAAAGAACACCAATCCTCTTGATTCTCCGCCACAAAACAGCGCAGATATGTCTCCAGATTCTGATTGACGCGCTCTGTCTGGCCATTCGACTGCGGGTGGAAAGCAGAAGAGAATGACAACCGAACCCCCAAGCGAGAACAGAAAGCCTTCCAGAATCTGGAAACAAACTGCGTGCCCCTATCAGAGACTATGTCTGAAGGAATACCGTGCAATTTGACAATGTGATCAATAAATGCCTGCGCCAGCGTCTTAGCATTGGGCAAACCAGGAAAAGGGATGAAATGCACCATTTTGCTAAAACGGTCCACCACCACCAGAATCACAGTCTTCCCTGAGGAACGAGGCAGGTCCGTTATGAAGTCCATGGACAGATGTGTCCAAGGACGGGAAGGAATGGGTAAGGGAAGGAGAGGACCTGATGGCCGTGAATGAGGGACTTTGGCACGAGCGCAAGTCTCGCAGGCTGCCACAAAACCCTCAACCAGACTTACGAAGCGCAGGCCACCAGAATCTCCGAGCGATGAGATCCAGTGTGGCTCTTGCCCTCCGGGTGCCCAGCAAGGACCGTATCGTGGTGTTCCTTAAAAATCTTGTGTCTTAAAGCTGATAGGCACAAACAACCTCCCAGGAGGACAAAGATCAGGAGCCTCTGACTGGGCTGCCTGCACCTCTGCCTCCAATTCAGAAAAAAGAGCAGAGACCACCACACCTTCAGCCAAAATGGGACCCGGGTCTTCAAAATTCCCGCCTCCCGGAAAACAACGTGACAGGGCATCTGCCTTCACATTCTTAACTCCAGGGCGGAACGTGACAACAAAATTAAACCTAGAAAAGAACAAAGACCATCTGGCCTGTCTCGGGTTCAGACGCTTGGCTGACTCCAAGTAGGCCAGATTTTTATGGTCAGTAAATACGGTAATAGGGTGTCTGGCTCCCTCTAGCCAATGGCGCCATTCCTCAAAAGCCAACTTGATGGCCAACAATTCCCTATCTCCCACATCGTAATTTCTCTCTGCGGAGGAGAGTTTTTTTTCTAGAAAAAGGCACACGGTCGCCATTTGGCAGAAGAGGAACCCTGAGACAAGACCGCCCCCACACCCACCTCAGAAGCATCAACCTCAACTATGAAGGGTAAAGAAATATCAGGTTGCACCAAGATGGGAGCGGAAGCAAAACTCTCCTTGATATTAGAAAAAGCCTTACGCGCCTCTACAGACCAAGAAGAAAAATCTACCCCCCTTCTGGTCATATCAGTGAGTGGTTTAACAATAGAGGAATAATTCAAAATAAACTTCCTGTAATAATTGCCAAAGCCCAAAAAACGCATCAGCGCCTTCTGATTCTCAGGAAGCTCCCACTCAAGCACAGCGCGGACCTTCTCGGGGTCCATGCGAAAACCAGAAGCGGAGAGAAGAAACCCCAGAAATTGAATTTCTGGAACCGCAAACACACATTTTTCCAGTTTCGCATATAATTTATTCTCCCGCAGGATGAGCAAGACCTGACGTAAATGTTCCTTATGAGTTTTGAAATCAGGAGAAAAAATCTAAATGTCATCCAAATACACTAATACTAATTTTCCCATCAAATGATAAAAAATGCTGTTCACGAAATGCTGAAAAATGGCTGGGGCATTCATCAAACCAAAAGGCATAACCAAATTCTCAAAATGGCCCTCAGGGGTATTGAAGGGCGTCTTCCATTCGTCTCCTTCTCTGACCCTGACCAGGTTGTATGCCCCTCTTAGATCTAATTTGGAAAAGACTTTAGCCCCAACAACCTGGTTAAACAGGTCCGGGATCAGAGGAAGCGGATAAGGGTCAAGAATAGTGATATTGTTCAGCTCCCTGAAATCCAGACAAGGTCTTAAAGAACCATCTTTTTTCTTAACAAAAAAAAACCAGCGGCAACAGGTGACTTCGAGGGTCGTATGTGTCCTTTTCTCAGACTCTCAGAGATATAAGCACGCATAGCGATCCTCTCAGGTTGGGAAAGATTGTATAAACGAGATTTAGGCAGTTTGGTGCCTGGGATGAGATTAATAGGGCAATCGTACTCCCTGTGCGGGGGCAAATCCTGAACTCAACTCTCAGAGAAGACATCTGAAAATTCAGAGAGAAAAGATGGTACAGTCTTAGTAGCAACCTCAGAAACAGATGTCGTGAGGCAATTCTCTCTGCAAAAGTCACTCCAACCATTTATTTGCCTCGCTTGCCAATCAATGGTGGGGTTATGTTTAGTGAGCCAGGGTAGCCCCAACACTAGAGGAGTAGGCAAACTGCTAAGGACGAAACATGACACATCCTCAACATGAGCATCACTCACAATTAAACGGATATTGTGAACTATGCCCTTTAATGATTTCTGAGAAAGTGGAGCGGAATCAATAGCAAAAACAGGAATATCCTTTCCCAAAGTGCGCAACTGGAAACCATGAGTTATTGCAAATTGATTATCAATGAGATTGACAGCTGCTCCACTATCCACAAAAATCTCACAAAAAATGTTCTTGCTGTCTACCCTGGCAGGTAGGAGAAAACGGGAACTACAAGTAAATGGCAAACCTTCAATTTCCGCATCAACCTTGCCAATAGTAGCAGATGGAAAGTTTTTACAGGGTTTTTTCTTTTTGTTTTTCTTTTATTACCCTCTAGCGCCACCCTAACCGGCAGGACAAAACGGGAACTACAAGCAAACGGAAAACCTTCAATCTCCGCCTCAACCCTGCCAATAGTAACAGACGGAACATTTTTTTAAATATTTTTTCCTATTTGTTTCTTTATTACTCCCAGAAAACTGCCTGAATCTCCTAGAAGGACAAACATTTGCCAAATGATTTATACCTCCACAACAAAAACAAACCCTCCCATGCGAGCTGAATCTTCTATTGTCAGAAGCAATCAACCCCAGCTGCATGGGCTCCTGCTCAGAAGGGGCTGACAGCGACTGAGACCCCTGCGCACAGAATGGGACCGCTGCACTGTCCTGGGACTGAGTATGACAGGAAGGAGACATCTCTCCTCTCTCTCTAAGACGCCTGTCAATACGAACGGCCTGAGACATAGCAGAGTCCAAAGAAATAGGCCTCTCATGAAAGGCAAATGCATCTTTCAATCCCTCTGAAAGACCATGGCAAAATTGACTTCGGAGTGCAGCATCATTCCAACCAGTATCAGCTGCCCATCTCCGAAATTCTGAGCAGTATATTTCTGCGGATTGTTTACCCTGGCATAATAGACGTAGTCTAGACTCAGCCAGAGCAATACGATCCGGATCATCATATATCTGACCCAGGGCTAAAAAGAAATCATCCACTGAACGGAGAGGCCGTGCCCCCTCCGGCAGCGAAAAGGCCCAAGACTGAGCCTTACCCCTGAGCAGCGATATAATGATCCCCACCCTCCGTTCCTCATCACCAGAGGAATGGGGAAGAAGGCGAAAATGGAGTTTGCAAGCCTCTCTAAAATGCACAAAATTCTCACTACCCCCGGAGAACGTATACGGGAGCGAGATCTTAGGCTCAGAACAAACTCCATGAACGCAAGCTGAACCGGTCACTTGAAGCTGAGAAAAAGTCTTACGGAGATCAGCTACCTCCAATGAAAGACCCTGGAAGCGTTCAGCCAAAAGTGAAACCGGATCCATGCTTGAGACGGTTTTGGCGGCTTATAATGTCACGGACGGTGTACAGGAAACAAGACAAAGCAACATGCATATATGACTCACTGGATCCAAAGCTAAGGAACCAAAGGGAGACCCCTGCACAAGACCTGAGACTTTCCCTGGCTGCTCAGCCTATGCAAAGATCCCAGAGGTGGATGGTTGCATATCCACGTACCTCGACTATATAACCCCTAAACACCCTACAATAGTGAGGGGACACGACCACCGGCTCCCTACACCAGACACGGAGGGAGTCAGGGTCACCTGGGATCCAGCAAACAGAAAATAACAGATAAATGTTCAGCACTTAACTTTGTAGCAGACTGGAAAACAAGATCAGCATGCACACACACTCCAGGAAGTAGTATAAGCCGCCCAGTAATGCATTATGGGGCGGAATTTAAAGGGCTGCAATCAGTCCAACTACATGACAGCTGAGAGAGGCTAACGAGATGAGGAACTGAACATCACAACAAAGAAACTCAAGGAGGAGGTTCTGAAAGGCTTCTGTCAGAGCTTCTCAGCTGTCTGGTTGTGACAGTTATCCATTGGCACCACGTCTCTGAGTCAGCCCTTTGTTCCAGTTGGCACACAATTTTACATTTTTTTTTTTTTTTTTTTTTTAAACTGGAGAAAAATGTCCAGGCTTTGTAGTAGATGGTGGAGAAACTGCAGGTCACAACAGTTGGTGTCAGATGTGTGGGCTAGTCTTCAAGAATTTTGCACCAGAAGCATTGTCATGGCGTAACCGGTAATGTCTCGGTATAGACATCTCTAGGCTGTGCCCCTGCCCGAACCATATGGCAGCTGTTGTAGAAAAGTGCAATGCCACTTTGTCTCTCTCCTTCTTCTGGGCACCCACATGGTCAGCCATTGAGTATAATAGACCAAGCCTTTGACCTCCAAAGACTGCCTGGTGGAGAAATTTGGATTAAATGGCAAGCACTTTCCGAGTGCCATTGCTGCTTTGTTCTACAGATTTACTGCTGTGACCCCTTCCGTTTGGGCAATGGTGGCATATCCGGGTAGTGTACCACCAGCGTCTATCCTGAGACAACCCCTTGCCAGTTCTGAACTTAATTTGTTAGACCCATCATTAGGTGTGGAAGTCTTTGCTGTACCAGGAGGTAGACTAGGTAGTCGTCCAAATGTGCTTCTCTTTCCGCTTTCACAAAACAATGGACCTGCTTGGATTTGGATCCCTCTTTGCTCCTTGAACGTCCCCTCTTTGGCACATGGTTTTGGAAATAATTGTAAGGATTTGTGTTCAATCAGCCACAAGAACATTAGTGAGGTCAAGGTCTGACGTACAAGTAATTCCCAAGATGTTCATTAGGGTCTAGGGTAAGGGCTTGATGCAAGCTTGTCAGATATTTTTATGGACCTTCAGGAGCATTGTCCTGTGGAAACATGGTGCCACAATTTTGGAAAGCCATAATTATTTGAAAAATCACTGCACCCTACAAAGTCATACCAGAGATGTTCAGTAGGTCTAGGTAAGGGCTGGATGCAATCCAGTCAGTATTTTACATGCAAAACAATTTTATGGCCCTTCAGGAGCAAATTCCTGAGGAAACCTGGTACCACAATTTTGGAAAGTTCTAATTTTTGGGAAATTCACTGCACCCTACATTATCATAATTTCTCAGGTCCACGAGAAGACTATTTTTCTTGTACACAACATTAGAAATGGTGCCACCATACTTCTCCTAGTATTCTCCAAACACAGATATATGTCCATCACATCGGTAAGAAATGATACCACGCGTGTGACACTACTTGGGTGAAAATTTGCAGAGCACCCAACACATGACAATTCTTCATCTAAGGTTGCTTTCCCTTACCATGGATAGTGAGGAGAACAGGAGCTGTAGTCATGAACCCATTTATAAGAGGAGGTATTTTTATTTTTTTGACCACATAGTCCTCATGGCCTGGTCCATGGTTGCTGTATGTTGAAAGACTACTGGCAGCTGTTGCCAACCTGAGTTGTTCTCCATCTGATGGACTTGCAGGGTATACTTAAGTGAGTTAATAAACCCAGTGACTCATGGACATTGACCATAGTATTGCTGCCTTAACCCAGTTCTCTTACGTGGAAAACTGGAATTTCTGGTTGTGGTTATTGTAGGACTTCGGAAGTATTGTATGCTACTCTGGAAAAGTGGATTAACTGGATTTACCAGTCTTCACGGCTTGTTGGACTTGCTGTAGCCGGATGGTAACCTAACACTAGCAGTTTGTTACTTGTGTGTCACCATACTTTTTTTTTTTTTCTGCCAGTTAAAACCAGATTGTTACACGTGTTCCTTCTTTCTACTTTTTTATACTGATTTCAGATTTTTTTATTCTGTTTCCCGAACATGATTATAGAGGTGGCCATCTTGCCTGAGCTCTTCTTAACAGCATTTAGAGATTTGCTTTACCATGGGCCATAGACACAGTGGACAGGAGGGGACCTCATTGACTTCTATGGGAGAGTTTTCTAGGCATGCTCTGTGACCTGTGCAGAGGTCAGATGGGAGAAGATAAGCTGTGATATCATCTATTGTGAACTGTAGATCTTGTGTTATCTATACAGAGGTGATATCTGTCCTGTGGTAATAATGACATGACTGCTTGAAAGTGATCGTACAGACTATTGTTAGGCTTAGTGGCCAGTGGAAAAACTGCAGCCTTTTTTTGAATTTTTTTTATATATTTTTATATATAGATTTTGACATGGAAAATTAAAAATAACATGACCAGACATTTTCTTAAAAAATATGTTTTACGTAACATGGTCATGTATAATCTAGAGTGTGAGCTGGCTGTCAAGCATAATAACAGAATGAGCGTGGGTTCAACATCTAGAATGTAATAGATCTGAGCTGGACCTCTAGAGTGTAATTGGAGTGACCTTGATATCTAGAATGCAGTGGGTATGGGGTGGACCACTAGAATGCAGTGGGTATGAGGTGGACCTCTAGAATGCCCTGGGCGGGAAGTGGACCTCTAGAATGCCCTGGGCGGGAAGTGGACCTCTAGAATGCCCTGGGCGGGAAGTGGACCTCTAGAATGCCCTGGGCGGGAAGTGGACCTCTAGAATGCCCTGGGCGGGAAGTGGACCTCTAGAATGCCCTGGGCATAATCTAGAATGTGAGCCAAACTTCCAGAACGGGTAGTAGAAATGTACTGACTCAAGCTCTGGCTTCAAAATATTATGAACTATTATATATTATTAATAATGTATCACTTATTATACCCAGAGCGTCTTGCATATGTACTTTAATGGTAAATTAACAAAGTCTAGAAATTGTATTCATATAAATATATATTATTCTGGCAAGCTCTCATTTGGCCAACTGTCTGTCCTGATGCTCTCATACATATGGTGGCTTATCTCCTGAAAGTATAAGGTTGAGCAGTTAAAATCCAACATGCCTGATCCTTACCTATCATTGCACTTGCTCAGTAGTGAAGTTTCTCTTGCGAAGACCAGAGGGAGGACATTCAACACTGAGTAAGTCTTCTCGGACCAGCTGGAGAGAACAGGACACAGGTGTTAAGGCATATCCTTAATAAAGGTGAAGAAAAGCCCAAGGTCACCATAATACTAAAATAAATGTATTACTAATTATTGTACTTGAGCCATTTATATTAGAGTTGGCGTGTGAAAAAAGAGAGGCGTCTGAGGTGGAGCTGGGAGTCTGGCTTACCATTCCACAGACCTCATGGCCATCTAGACCGAGTGCCTGCCAAGAAGAGTGTTCGATAGCTGTCTCTGACCGTCTCTATAGTTAAATGGACACCGTACTTTCAACAAATTTTGTATAAATCTGTAGCAGTAATAGAAGATGCTGCAATATATCTTATCAAAGAAAAGTGCCTTTTTCTCGCTCGTATCATTAGGGGACACAGGACCGTGGGTATAGCTGCTGCTGTTGCCAATAGGAGGCGACACTAGGCTGAAAACTGTTAGCTCCTCCTCTGCCTGCTATACCCCCTCCAGCCTGGAGAGAGCATATCAGTTTTTAGCTTAGTGCCGTAGGAAGCAGACCTCCCTGCTTAGCAGGGCGGCTTCCTTTGATATATATTTTTTTAAATCTTTTTCTCCATTTTCACTTCTGGATGGGGAACAGAGTCGCATTGCCTCTCTGTCTACCCGGGGAGGCTGGCCGGTGTCTGTTGTCCCACCTGCCCTGCCTCCCCCAAGAAGAAAAGGTGAAAAAAACATCTTTTAAACCCCAAGCGGCCTGGCGTCCATGGGCTCAGCCGCCACGTTCCGCTTCTGGCAAGCAGTTTTCCGCATGAAGGTGCGCCCCCGCCCTCGCGGGTGGGGGGTCGTCTCCTCCTTTTTCAGGAGACATGGCGGGCTCACATCTCGGAAGCGTGGGCACTCGAGGTCGTGACCTCGGGTTACAAAATCGAGTTCCCCTTCACCCCTCCCAACCGCTTTTCCTCTCACAACCCCCCAGGGATCCAGTTCGGGCTGCGGCATTCTTTCAGGCGCGGCATTCTTTCAGGCGGTTTAATCCCTCCTCACACAGGGTGTGCTAACTCCAGTTCCTCTGGATGAACGATTTACGGGTTTTTATTCAAACCTGTTCGTGGTTCCCAAAAAAGAGGGCGCTGTCCACCCGGTTCTAGATCTCCAGGTGGTAAACCGGTTTCTCCGTGTTCAACGTTGCAGAATGGAGTCCCTTTGCTCCGTGGTTGCTTTGTTGGTTCAAGGGGAATTCCTAGCGTCCATAGATATTCAGGACGCCTACCTGTACATCCCTATCGCAGCCGCCTACCAACGCTTTCTCTGTTTCGCTATTCAGTCGTGCCATTACCAGTTTTTCGCCCTGCCCTTCGGCTTGACGACAGCTCCACGGGTATTCACGAAGTTACTCGCTCCCCTCCTTGCCCTTCTGCGATCCAGGGGCATCACTCTGCTCCCCTATCTGGACGACATCCTGATCAGGGCTCCGACAGCCGCTCAGTGCGAATGAAGTCTACGGATCACCTTGGACACTCTCTCTCTCGCTTCGGCTGGCTGGTGAACCTGCAGAAGTCTTCCCTGCGTCCCTCCACACAGATCAGGTTCCTCAGCATGATTTTGGATTCGGGCACAGCATTGGTATGCCTTCCCCCCCGGACAAGAGGCTGGATCTTCAGCGGTCGGTCCGTCTCCTCCTCCAGCGCTGAAGCCCGTCAATTCGCAATTGTATGCGGATACTGGGTACGATGGTAGCCTCCTTCGAGGCAGTTCCATTCGCACAATTCCACACACGGTCATTTCAACGCGCCATATTGTCGTCCTGGGACAAATCCCTGGATTCCCTGGATCGGTGTATCCACCTGTCTCGACAGGTACGGTCGGCACTCAGGTGGTGGATCGCACCTGGAAGTGGGGAAGTCCTTTCTCCTAGTGACATGGACAGTCATCCCCACCAACGCCAGCCTTCAAGGTTGGGGCGGGTCTTCGCCACCCTGGAAAGTCCAGGGCGTTTGGTCTCCATCGGAGTCCAAACTGCCCATCAATATCTTGGAGCTCTGGGCCATTTATCTGTCTCTTCGGCATCGGACCCCTCTCCTGGAGGTCCGTCCACCCTAGGGTACAGTCGGACAATGCCAAGAGGGGACCCGCAGCCTTGCCGTGATGCAGGAATCAGCAAAGATCCTACAGTAGGCGGAAGCCCACGTTCCGGTAATCTCAGTGGATTTTCTCAGCCGGACGATGGTGGACCCCGGGGAGTGGTCCCTCCATCCATAGGTGTTCAAGGCGCTCTGTCTCCGTTGGGGCCGACCGGATGTGGACTTGATGGCGTCAATCACAAGGTCCTTTGCCCCTTCTCTCGCGCAAGAGACCCCAAGGCGTACGACGTAGACGCCCTTGTGGCACCATGGGATGACTTCTCTCCTGTATGTCTTCCCACCTCTTCCTCTACTGCCTTGGATTCTGCGCAGAGTCAGGATGGAGGGCATCTGGAGAATTCTGGTTGCCCCAGACTGGCCTCGTCGAGCATAGTACACCAATCTCATTCTTCTAGGGGACACACCGTGGCCCCTTCCTCTCAGGGCCGATCTTCTCTCACAGGGTCCGGTCTTCCACCAGCGTTTAGATACGCTACGTTTGACGGCGTGGCTATTGAAAGCTTCCTTCTAAGGCGGAGAGGTTTCTCTGATACAGTCATTTGTACTGATGATTATTGCCAGAAACCCCACGTCGTCCAAAATCTATTACAAGACTTGGAAGTCCTTCCTGCGTTTCTGTGAAGAACGCGGTCTCCTTCCCAGACGGTTCTCCTTTCCGGCTATTCTGGCATTTCTTGAATCCGGATTTGGAACTTGTACTCGCGCTTAGTTCCTTGAAGGGACAGGTCTCAGCCCTGTCCATATTTTTCCAGCGTTCCCTGGCTGGGTTAGGCCCCGTTAAGACATTTCTGCAGGGGGTGGCTCACACAGTGCCTCCTTATCGTCCCCCATTGCATTCTTGGGACTTGAACCTGGTCCTGGGCTCGCTCCAGGCCGCTCCGTTCGAGCCTTTGAGTGTGGTTTCTCTTCACTTGCTCTCCTGGAGGGAGGCCTTTTTGATGGCCATCACGTCTATCAGGAGAGTTTCAGAGCTGGCAGCCCTTTCTTGCAAGGAGCCCTTTCTGGTGTTTCACCAAGGTAAAGTGGTGCTCCGCCCAGTGCCTTCTTTTCAGCCGAAAGTGGTGTCGGCCTTTCATGTCAACAAGGACATTGTTCTCCCCTCGTTCTGCCCGCAGCCTTCTCATCCGAGAGAGTGCGAACTCCATCGGACCTGTCCGTTTCTGGTTCTTTTCGGTGTACGGACTAGCGATCGACCGATATTGATTTTATTTTTTTAGAGCCGATACCGATAATCTGTGAATTTTCAGGCCGATAGCCGATAATTTATACCGATATTCTGTGCATTTTTATTTTTGAAAAAACACAAAAAAATTCTTACACAAATCTGCTGAAAATAAACATGTTTATTGTTAAAGTGGAAGCTTTTTTTTTTTTTCTCAATCTTTCTTTTTCATTTATACTTAATATTTAGGTGTTTGTGTTTTTTTTTTTTTGTTTTTTTTTACACTGACTTTTAGCCCTCTTAGGGGCTAGAACCCTTGTTCAGGGTGAATAGGATTTCACACTCTCCCTACTGCCCTGTGCATAGTACACACGGCAGCAGGGAGCTGACTATGGCAGCCAGGGCATCAGTAGGTAAGACTGGTAACCACCAATCGGAGCCCCAGGATTACACTGCTGTGGCTCCGATCAGAAGCTGCCACTGCACCACCAATGAGGAGGAGGGGACCCTGTGGCCACTGCCACCAATGATTAATACTGGGGGGGCGCACTGCGCCACCAATGTCTTTAATACTGGGGTTGGGGGGGGTGCACTGCGCCACCAATGAAGATAACTCGCCCATTAATTCATATACAGGAGGCGGGAGCTGGCTGCAGAATCATATAGCCGCACCCGACCTCTATGAGCGGTAGCTGCGATCCGCGGTAGTTAACCCCTCAGGTGCCACAGCTACTTGTCATAGAGTTAGGGTGTGGCTATATGATTCTGCAGCCAGCTCCTGCCTCCTGTTGAATTTGAATGGTGAGTGAGTCAGCATCTTTGGTGGCGTAATTGCCACAGCCCCTCCCCTCCTTATCTCCTCTCATTGGTGGCAGCAGCCGCACAGGGGGAGGGAGACACTGCTTCCTTCTCCCCTGTGCTGCTGAGGGAACACGGATCGCGCTGACAGCAGCAAGATCCTTGTTCCCGATTCGTTATCGCCATATCGGCAAAATAGATGCTGATACCGATAACTTTGAAAATCCTGAATATCGGCCGATCATATCAGTAAAACCGATAATCGGTCGATCCCTAGTACGGACTCTGTTTGTAGTCCCTGAAGGATTTCGCAAGGGATTGGCGGCCTCCAAGGTGACGATTGCCAGGTGGATTCGGTCAGCGATTGGCGAGGCATACCGCTCCCGGGACAAGGCACCTCCCCCTGGGATCACGGCCCACTCTACCAGAGCGGTCAGGGCTTCTTGGGCTCACCTTCACCATGCATCTGCGTCTCAATTGTGTAAGGCTGCGACTTGGTCCTCCTTGCACACGTTCACAAAATTTTACCAGGTGCATTCTCTGGCCTAGGCAGGTGCTGCACTGGGCCGCAGGGTCTTGCAGGCCGCAGTGTAGTAACTTCTGCGAGGGAGTTGTTTTCCATGGGGTTCTGGTTTTCCCTCCCTGTGGACTGCTTTAGGACGTCCCACGGTCCTGTGTCCCCCAATGATACGAGCGAGAAAACAAGATTTTTGTGAACTCACCTTGTAAAATCTCTTTGTCGCTTAGTTCATTGGGGGGACACAGCACCCACCCAATTTTCTTAGTGCAGCATGTAGAGGACAGTTGGTTGCCGGTTGGGACCTCGGTTCTGGTTTGGTCCTATGGCGGTGTGCGGTTCTAGTTTGTTTTTCAGTTTACTTCCTGCTTCTACTGCTAGGGCACAAACTGATATGCTCTCTCCAGGCTCAAGGGGGTATAGCTGGCAGAGGAGGAGCTAACAGTTTTCAGCCTAGTGTCGCCTCCTAGTGGCAGCAGCAGCTATACCCACGGTCCTGTGTCTCCCAATGAACTAAGCGATTTTACAGGTGAGTTCACAAAAATCTTGTTTTTTCCCTCTAGCAGCATTCTTCCACCTTCCTCCGAAGACCTCTGTGGGCAGCTCGCTCCTCCTCACCCCAACCCTATCCATAGACTTCTATAGGCAGCATGTAGTGTGATCCTTTAGTGAGCTGACAGTCCGGGCTTAGCTAAGAATATTAGTTTAGGAGGGAGAGAAAGAGACTTTTTTCTCTCTGATAAGATATATTACAAAGTTTCTTATATTCATCTGTACTGTTAGTTTATTTTTATTTTTTTCCACTTTGAATCTTTAAATCCTTGCTCTCCTGCTTTTCTTTTCCAGATAAACGTATCTGGACATACATTCAAGATGCAGAATTTGGCGCTCTTGCTAACCTTGATGCATGGTGTAATTTTGTGCTCCGGAGGATCATCTGACGACGTCCCCCGGTTAATCCTTGTATCTTTTGATGGATTCAGGGCGGACTATTTAAACTACTCTTTGCCCAATCTCCAGGAGTTTATCAATGAAGGTGTCCTAGTAAGAGAAGTCAAGAACGTCTTCATCACCAAGACCTTCCCTAATCATTACTCCATAGTGACTGGTCTCTACGCCGAGAGCCACGGGATTGTAGCCAACTCCATGTACGACAAAGACACCAATCTCACCTTCATTGTTTCCAACTCTACGTCCGAGACCAACCCGGTGTGGTGGAACGAAGCCACCCCCATCTGGGTGACAAACCAGCGTGCTGGGCGGAGGAGTGGCTCCGCCATGTGGCCGGGGACTGACGTGAAGATCCAGAACGTCACCCTAAATGACTATTTACAATATAATCGCTCTGTACCTTTTAAAGAACGAGTGGATAACATCACCTTGTGGTTTACCAGGGTTAATGACCCCATCAACTTTGCGACTCTGTACTTTGAAGAACCCGACGACAGTGGACACACTTTTGGACCTGAAAACAAATTTAACATGTCCAACATACTGAAAGACGTGGATATAAAAATAGGGTACTTAGTGGCCAAGCTTAAAGAGTTAAAGCTTTGGGACACGGTCAATGTAATAATCACCAGTGACCATGGAATGGCCCAGTGCTCGCCGGACAGAGTCATTGTGCTGGATAATTGTATTGGCCGGGGAAACTACACACTGGTGGATACAACTCCAGTGGCGGCCATATTGCCTCTTCAAGGTATGTGGGATCATATAATAATCCTAAGTAGGTAGATCTGACCTTATTATATCATTGGATGAATCTCCGAAGCCGGCAACTTCTCCACCTTTTCTTTGCACCATTTTTGATAAATATTTGAAAAGTTCAGTCACAAACTCAGCTCTGCTCCATCTGTATTATGGCCTGTCAGTAAGGCTTCTTATATTCAGCAAAGCTGCACACAAGGAGCCTTATGGAGCCCCACCAGTCCTATAGTTCTGTTTTCTGGATACATATGGATGCCATGTGCCTTTGCTTGATTCCTCTGTGAGGCGCCATGTTTTGGGTGCCTCCATATAACACAGAGGTATACATACGGCCTATAACCGTAACGCGTGCTATTTGGGGCTGTCTGACCAGTGAGGGTCTGGTGTCACCCCCTTTAGATGGAGTGGCTGTCAAGCTTATGCACTACCGCTCCTTTCTAAGCCTATTGGACCGACCAAGATAGCCTAGTGCAGTGCTCAGCTCTGCTACATATGTGTTATTTACAGATTAGTACGAACCAACTAATACGATTTTTCTCTGTTTCCAGATATAAATCTGGTTTACGGCCTGCTGAAAAACTGCAGCGATCACATGAAGGTCTACCTGAAAGACGACATCCCCGATCACTACCACTACAAGCAGAACAGCCGCATCCAGCCAATCATCCTGGTAGCTGACGAGGGCTGGACCATCGTGCAGAACGCCTCTTCTCCTATAGCGCGTAAGACGTCACCTGTGTATTTGTGCCTGTCACTTGCTGGAGTAGTCTCTTGTTATACCATGTTTAGAGTAGTAGTTGTAGACTGCCTTGGATTGTACGCCATCATCAGCCGATCTGTCAGGTCACAAATGCGGCTCTACCTGTGGCAGAGCCGGTTAAAACACAGTCACTAGCGTCATTGCGTAGCTTCATTCACCAGCGTCCGGAGTCGCAGGAGAGCACAGATGCGCGTCATCAACCACATGACCGTCAGATCAGCTCCGTCTCTTTGCGCTGTCATAATATTAAGAAGCGATAATATTTTTTTTCCTAAACCTGGGTATATATAAAGGGCTCCAACACCCATCCTGCATATCGAATCTAGCCAGTATTAGCCTAAAATTGCTGTGATTCGGTGGGAGTGGACAACCAAAACTCAACTACCAAAACTTCTCATCACACGAGTCGGCAACAGCATGTACAGTTAGCAGTGTGTTTATATACAGGTCCTTCTCAAAAAATTAGCATATTGTGATAAAGTTCATTATTTTCTGTAATGTACTGATAAACATTAGACTTTCATATATTTTAGATTCATTACACACAACTGAAGTAGTTCAAGCCTTTTATTGTTTTAATATTGATGATTTTGGCATACAGCTCATGAAAACCCAAATTTCCTATCTAAAAAAATTAGCATATTTCATCCGACCAATAAAAGAAAAGTGTTTTTAATACAAAAAAAAGTCAACCTTCAAATAATTCTGTTCAGTTCTGCACTCAATACTTGGTCGGGAATCCTTTTGCAGAAATGACTGCTTCAATGCGGCGTGGCATGGAGGCAATCAGCCTGTGGCACTGCTGAGGTGTTATGGAGGCCCAGGATGCTTCGATAGCGGCCTTAAGCTCATCCAGAGTGTTGGGTCTTGCGTCTCTCAACTTTCTCTTCCCAATATCCCACAGATTCTCTATGGGGTTCAGGTCAGGAGAGTTGGCAGGCCAATTGAGCACAGTAATACCATGGTCAGTAAACCATTTACCAGTGGTTTTGGCACTGTGGGCAGGTGCCAGGTCGTGCTGAAAAATGAAATCTTCATCTCCATAAAGCTTTTCAGCAGATGGAAGCGTGAAGTGCTCCAAAATCTCCTGATAGCTAGCTGCATTGCCCCTGCCCTTGATAAAACACAGTGGACCAACACCAGCATCTGACATGGCACCCCAGACCATCACTGACTGTGGGGACTTGACACTGGACTTCAGGCATTTTGGCATTTCCCTCTCCCCAGTCTTCCTCCAGACTCTGGCACCTTGATTTCCGAATGACATGCAACAGTCCAGTGCTGCTTCTCTGTAGCCCAGGTCAGGCGCTTCTGCCGCTGTTTCTGGGGAATGCGGCACCTGTAGCCCATGTCCTGCACACGCCTGTACACGGTGGCTCTGGATGTTTCTACTCCAGACTCAGTCCACTGCTTCCGCAGGTCCCCCAAGGTCTGGAATCGGTCCTTCTCCACAATCTTCCTCAGGGTCCGGTCACCTCTTCTCGTTGTGCAGCGTTTTCTGCCACACTTTTTCCTTCCCACAGACTTCCCACTGAGGTGCCTTGATACAGCACTCTGGGAACAGCCTATTCGTTCAGAAATTTCTTTCTGTGTCTTACCCTCTTGCTTGAGGGGTCAATGATGGCCTTCTGGACAGCAGTCAGGTCGGCAGTCTTACCCATGATTGCGGTTTGAGTAATGAACCAGGCTGGGAGTTTTTAAAAGCCTCAGGAATCTTTTGCAGGTGTTTAGAGTTAATTAGTTGATTCAGATGATTAGGTTAATAGCTCGTTTAGAGAACCTTTTCATGATATGCTAATTTTTTTAGATAGGAATTTTGGGTTTTCATGAGCTGTATGCCAAAATCATCAATATTAAAACAATAAAAGGCTTGAACTACTTCAGTTGGTGTGTAATGAATCTAAAATATATGAAAGTCTAATGTTTATCAGTACATTACAGAAAATAATGAACTTTATCACAACATGCTAATTTTTTTAGAAGGACCTGTATATATGTATATATATATATATATATATATATATATAAGTAAATCGGACTGCACTCCAGATAGATCTTCAGTGAAAAAAGGATTTATTCACCCATAAGGTGGCACAAGCGACGTGTGTGTGTGTGTGTATATATATATATATATATATAGAAATAAAAAAGCAATGGCAGCACCGTCCTCAATGCAGGCTGGTGGGTGCAGCAGGCCCAATATGGATCACTACAAAAATGGAAAAATGGGCAGCACTCCAAAGAGTAAAATATAGAAAAACTTTATTTATCCCAGTGGGAAATGCGCGACGTTTCGGCTCCGAATCAGAACCTTGAGAAAGGTTCTGATTCGGAGCCGAAACGTCGCGCATTTCCCACTGGGGTAAATAAAGTTTTTCTATATTTTACTCTTTGGAGTGCTGCCCATTTTTATATATATATACACACACACACACAAATGTATATACACTCAGGTCCATAAATATTGGGACATCGACACAATTGTAACATTTTTGGCTCTATAAACCACCACAATGGATCTGAAATGAAACGAACAAGATGTGCTTTACCTGCGGTCTGTTAGCTTTAATTTGAGGGTATTTACATCCAAATCAGGTGAACGGTGTAGGAATTACAACAGTTTGCATATGTGCCTCCCACTTGTAAGGAACCAAAAGTAATGGGACAATTGGCTTCTCGGCTGTCCCATGGCCGGTGTGTGTTATTCCTTCATTATCCCAATTACAATGAGCAGATAAAAGGTCCAGAGTTCATTTCAAGTGTGCTATTTGCATTTGGAATCTGTTGCTGTCAACTCTCAAGATGAGATCCAAAGAGCTGTCACTGTCAGTGAAGCCATCATTAGGCTGAAAAAACACAACAAACTCGTCAGAGAGATAGCAAAAACATTAGGCATAGCCAAAACAACTGTTTGGAACATTCTTAAAAAGAAGGAACGCACCGGTGAGCTCAGCAACACCAAAAGACCCGGAAGACCACGGAAAACAACTGTGGTGGATGACCGGAGAATTCTTTCCCTGGTGAAGAAAACACCCTTCACAACAGTCGACCAGATCAAGAACACTCTCCAGGAGGTAGGTGTATGTGTGTCAAAGTCAACAATCAAGAGAAGACTTCACCAGAGTGAATACAGAGGGTTCACCACAAGATGCAAACCATTGGTGAGCCTCAAAAACAGGAAGGCCAGATTAGAGTTTGCCAAACGACATCTAAAAAAGCCTTCACAGTTCTGGAACAACATCCTATGGACAGATGAGACCAAGATCAACTTGTACCAGAGTGATGGGAAGAGAAGAGTATGGAGAAGGAAAGGAACTGCTCATGATCCTAAGCATACCACCTCATCAGCGAAGCATGGTGGTGGTAGTGTCATGGCGTGGGCATGTATGGCTGCCAATAGAACTGGTTCTCTTGTATTTATTGATGATGTGACTGCTGACAAAAGCAGCAGGATGAATTCTGAAGTGTTTCGGGCAATATTATCTGCTCATATTCAGCCAAATGCTTCAGAAATCATTGGACGGAGCTTCACAGTGCAGATGGACAATGACCCAAAGCATACTGCAAAAGCAACCAAAGAGTTTTTTAAGAGAAAGAAGTGGAATGTTATGCAATGGCCAAGTCAATCACCCGACCTGAATCCGATTGAGCTGCATTTCACTTACTGAAGACAAAACTGAAGGGAAAATGCCCCAAGAACAAGCAGGAACTGAAGACAGTTGCAGTAGAGGCCTGGCAGAGCATCACCAGGGATGAAACCCAACGTCTGGTGATGTCTATGCATTCCAGACTTCAGGCTGTAATTGACTGGAAAGGATTTGCAACCAAGTATTAAAAAGTGAAAGTTTGATTTATGATTATTATTCTGTCCCATTACTTTTGGTCCCTTAACAAGTGGGAGGCACATATGCAAACTGTTGTAATTCCTACATCGTTCACCCGATTTGGATGTAAATACCCTCAAATTAAAGCTGACAGTCTGCGGGTAAAGCACATCTTGTTCGTTTTATTTGAAATCCATTGTGGTGGTGTATAGAGCCAAAAATGTTACAATTGTGTCGATATCCCAATATTTATGGACCTGACTGTTCATAATGTGACAGGTATGGTGCATAACCCAATATCCAGCATTATATTATCCTACCACACCTTCGGTCAGCTGGTGGAACACAGGTGTCTCAGATCCGCCATTAAATTCACCATAAAAACTATATCAAAAATAGTGATAAATACATAGATTAAAACCACATAAAATACTGTAATGTATACACTAATACTGAATCAGATATACACACATTCCTTATTTGACTCCACCCCAGTCACATTAAACTCGATATTGAGGCCATTGGTTGTAATGCTTTCAACAAAAAAATCTATTTCAATTCCTTTTTTCTGAGGATACGTTCCTTGTCCCCACCCATGGTGGCTTGGAGGTCAGCACTGGTGGCTTGATTATTTTGGTGCTCGGTGTCACCCCCCTGCTAAGTAGTATAGTATATGAGCTGCCCGGAGGAGTGGGGGAAGGGAAGTGACAACGGCTCTGAGCTGTCAGGAGGAGTGGGGGAAGGGAAGTGACAACGGCTCTGAGCTGTCAGGAGGAGTGGGGGAAGGGAAGTGACAACGGCTCTGAGCTGGATTTGAGCTGCGCTGAGAACCATTTCTTATCTTGCAGTGGGAAACCACGGCTACGACAACAGCCTGCACAGCATGCATCCCTTCCTGGCAGCCCGCGGACCAGCGTTCCACAAGAGCGTCCGGATCAGCACCATAGACGTCACGGACATCTATCCCATGATGTGTCACATCCTTGGCTTAACGGCAGAAGCCAACAACGGCTCCTTGTCCAGCACCAAGTGCCTGTTAGCCGACCAGTGGTGCGTCCAAGTGCCAGAAGCCATTGGGGTCGTCATAGGTGGGATCCTGGTGCTCGCCACGGTCAGCTGCTTGGTCATAATGCTGCTGAAGAAGAAGACGCCCTTCCGGCACCGGTTCACACGGCTGCAGTTCCAGGATGACGATGACCCTTTAATTGGGTGACCTCCTTTAGTTACAAGTAAACCTGGTACCGTCACTTTAACCCTTTGAATGTTCTTCCATGTAAAACCTGGGTGTGCCGAAATCTAAGTCTAAATATTAGGGGGGGGGGATAAAAAAAAATAATCGTCCCAAATATTAAAGGTACAATAGGGCAAAATGCCAGATTCAGGCCCCTCCTGGACTGGGTGACTCCTCTGCTTATAGGCATGTCCGCTTACGCTCCGGCTTTCTGCTGCGGGTTGAGACCCATGCCAAAATCGGTGCCAAATCTGCTCATAACTTTTTACACTGAATTTGGGGATGTTCCCTGCGGTATCCGTACGGTTTTCTGTTGGAAACAGTCAGCAAGCTCGCCTGTAGACATATCCCAAACAGCCTAGCTGATTACTGTGCAGTTACTGTCGAAAGGGAAAACCTCTCAAAATGCAATTCGCTCTGTTCAGACACCGAACAAGCAGGAAACTGTAGAAGACTTCAGCTCTGAAGCCTGAAGAATAATGAATTCAGCTCTGGAGTATAATACAGGATGTATAACTCAGGACTGGTTTACAGAATATTCTGTCTAAATATAGGAACCCCATCTAATATCCAGGGCGGCTACAAGGACACGGCACAAAATCTATGGCCCCTTTGCTTTCAGTAAGCCATGTAATGCCTCCATTTCACCTGTGGTGGCGCTGCATTGGAATGGAACACTTGCTGATGGGTTCTGCATCAGATTGTAGCTGATCGCTGGGGCCCGTTGTGATCGGCTTATTGTCTGGAGATCCAGCACAAACACATTGTGTAAAGTGGACCGGGCCCTCAGACTCGGTACGACGTTCCACCAGGAAGCGTTAAAAGCCACAAAGGCAAATTCTCATCTCCTGCAGGGAAAAGGAAGTTGCGAATGAAGCCATTGAAATCAGTGGGCTGTCTGTGTAATGCACAGACGAGCGGGGTCCTATAGAGGAAGAATCTCTGCAAATAGAGGGGCCCTATAGAAAGCAGTTGTCCAAAGCAGGGCCCCCTTTTAGAGACGTATATGTAGAGCTGTGACGTTCTGTGTTTGGGACTGTCTGTAGACTGCAATACTGAGATTTTATATAAAGTGCCTTCTCTAAACAGCTCTGAGGCAGAGGGCAGCACACAGGAGGACCTTCCCCAGTGTCACCTCACCTTCTGTGAGCCATGCCTTGTAGCATCCTCTAGATCAGGGATGGCTAACCTGTGGCTCTCCAGCTGTTGTAAAACTACAACTCCCACCATGCCCTGCTGTCGGCTGGTAGCTGTAGGCAGTCTGGGCATGCTGGGAGTTGTAGTTTTGCAACAGAGAGCCTCAGGTTGGCCATCCCTGGTCTAGATTAACAGTCTACAACCTGTTGCAACTCCAAGAAAGCAAGCCACAGGTCATGCTGAGAGTTGTAGTTGCACCCTAGGTTGGAGAGCAATAGTATAGGGGAAGAGATACAGCTGCCCATTTACAATGCCAGGCAGTCTACCGCGTACCCTAGCCGGGGCCCACCTGCCGCGTACCCTAAACTTTTATGGATCTGCGCGTCCATAGCAATGTAAATGTAGTTTGCGGACAGCCTGAAAGCCACAAGTCACAGACCGCTGCCTTAGCACATAGCACTTTGTGTAGATTATATGATTTACGGGGGCAACCGCTGTGTCCAAAGGTGTCATGAGGAATTTACTTTGTCACCTTTCCCCCCATATAACATTAATGTAGGAATGATGGGTGACCACTGCCACTGACTAGTCCAGGGACTGTAGTGCAGCACTAGGAGGTTATAGCGGGAGGTTGTCTATTACATGTGGGATTTACAGGGTTTGCACTAATGTGTATTGTTTTTTTGCAGTTTTCAGTGTTTGATATGGACTGTTTCACTGTTCCTACAAATTATATACTGTAGTGACTACGCGTGGCCGTACCCAAAAGGGGTTTTGTGAGATTGATGGCCTCCTGTCAGGACACACAGGTACTGCTGCTTCTGCCATTCTAGTGGATAGGGCTTGGCGTACTTTCTAGTTGCAGCCATACGTATGGATGAAGCTGTTCGGTGATGGGACCCCCCGGGGTTAGGACTCCCACCGGTTATACACTAGCAGCCATTAATATATATCCTGGAACACCCCTTTAAAGAGGAGCGGACATGTCTGTTTTAGTAACTACTTGCATTCTCCATGTAATAACAGTTCTGAACCGTCTATTCTTATGACTGTATGTTGTACAATTCCTCTATTATTCCTGTTAGGAATTGCTATCGGTTTGCAATGGGTGTTACAAGTTTGGGGGGTTTCCCAGCTTGAGCTCATTCGGACACTGGCAGCACTGACCCCCCCCCAACTGGTAACACCCAACTGGACCTTCATTTCAGATGCTAGCAATTCATTGATAACTTCTGGCAGGAATAATAAAGGATTGGCTCAACATAGAACCATAAGAATAGAGGCTCCAGAATTATTATTCGATGGGGAATGTGAGTAGTTACTGAAACTGACAGGAGAGGGGACAAGTCCTGTCGTGCACCTTTGGCGCAGCGGTGAATGAAGAGGCAGCCATACATGCACGGTGCGCTCTCCATTCACTGCCATGGGACTTCTGAAAATAGCCAGGTGCGCTGGCTCGATTATTTTTGGAGCTCCCATAGTGAAGAATGGGGAGCACGCTGCACCTCTGTGGCGTATCCTAGCGATATGCCAACAGTGTGCGAGATGAAGGTTTAAGTCAAAGTTGCATGAAGGTGCTACCCCTATACATGATGTTACTGGAGATGGGAAGACATTTCTCCAGAGAAATTCAATCCCATCAGTACAGATATTTGGGCCTGCCCATTAAAATATTTGGATTGGAGGATGGGCTAGTTTTATGGCCTTCTGGAGAGTAGATCCTCAGCGTAAGGCTACATTCACACAACCGTATGCGGTTTTTGCGGATCCATTGTAACAATGCCTATCCTTGTCCTCCAAACGGACAACAATAGAACATGTTCTATATTTTTTTTTTGCGAGGCTACAGAATGGACCTACAGATGCGGATAGCACACGGTTGTGCTGTCCACATTTTTTGCGGACGCATTGAAATAAATGGGTCTGCATCCTGTCTGGAAAAAAAAAAAAACGGAACAGAAACAAAATACGTTTGTGTGAATGTAGCCTAATCCAGTATCAATGATATAATTTGTCCTCTGCACAATGTGGACGGGTGGTGTATGCTCGGAGAAAAGTTTTTGAAGGGCACACAGCAATAGTAGAATATTGATGAGCTATCCTCTGGATAGGTGATCAGTATCTGATTGATCTGGGTCTGACTCCCGAAACAGCCGCGACCTCCACAGCACATTGTATAGCAACGCTGCTCGGTATTGCAGGCCAGCCCCATTCACTTCAGGGAAGGTGAGCTGCACAAAGGCCATTGGACCGAATAACGTGACATCAATGGCCTAGAAAGTGGCCGCAACGCCCACCGGAGCTAATCGTCAGGAGTGTCGGGAGTCAGACCCCCACCGATCAGATCAAAATTCTACTCCTTAAAAACCCCTTTAAATTTTGTTCTTTAAGATGACTTCGAAATGTGGGAGGACGTCCGTACTCTTATTAGGGTACTTTCACACTTGCGGCAGAGGATTCCGGCAGGCAGTTCCGTCGCAATCTAGACGCAAACTGATGGCATTTGCCAGACGGATCCGGATGCGGATTCAGTCTCTCCGGAAAAACGCTGGAACACTTAATGCCGGCGTTCCGGCAAGTGATCAGTATTTTTGGCCAAAGAGAAAACTGCAGCATGCTGCGGTATTTTCTCCGTCCAAAAAACGTAAGAGGGACTGAACTGATGCATCCTGAACGGAATGCTCTCTATTCAGAATGCATTAGGATAAAACTGAACCGTTTTTTTCCGGTATTGAGCTCCTGTGACGGAACTCAATACCAGAAAACAAAAACGCTAGTGTGAAAGTACCCTTAATAATCTCTAGAAATTACGGAAGGTTTTACAGCCCAGTGCAACCAAGATAATATTATTATACCGTGGTGATCACATCCCATAGCAGTAAATAGGAACTTTCTAAAGAATAACCAAAAAGACCGGAAACACATTGCAGCATATTGTCACCAGCTATAATACATGTCTCCTGCTAGGACCTGAAATCCATTATCTAATGACCTGTAATGAAGCCATTCTGTTCTGTCCTCTAATTGAGACGTGGGGGGTATTTAATGAGTTGAGGGGTCTCCTCATTCTGTGTCTCATACATGTCTGCACTGAAGAATGAAGAAGCACAGGTTGTCTACTCCTTTTCTATGATGAACAGCTTTACCTGTAGGAAATAGACCTAACCTATTCAGACTTGTCTAATATATTTTTGTAATAAAAATATAACTTCACCGATGTGTCCTGTGTCATTAATATTCCCGAGATGTGGAGGAAGACACCAGACCGGCAAGAGCGTCTATAGTTACAATCTACCTGTCCCATATAGTAGTTATATTCTTGTACATAGGAGGCAGTTTTATAGTAGTTATATTCTTTTACATAGGGGCAGTATTATAGTAGTTATAGTCTTGTACACAGGAGGCAGTATTATAGTAGTTATATCCTTGTACATAGGAGCAGTATTATAGTAGTTATATTCTTGTACATAGGAGCAGTATTATAGTAGTTATATTCTTGTACATAGGAGGCAGTATTATAGTAGTTATATTCTTGTACATAGGGGCAGTATTACAGTAGTTATATTCTTGTACATAGAAGGCAGTCTTATAGTAGTTATAGTCTTTTACATAGGGGCAGTATTATAGTAGTTATAGTCTTGTACATAGGAGCAGTATTATAGTAGTTATAGTCTTGTACATAGGAGCAGTATTATAGTAGTTATAGTCTTGTACACAGGAGGCAGTATTATAGTAGTTATATCCTTGTACATAGGAGACAGTATTATAGTAGTTATATTCTTGTACACAGGAGTCAGTATTATAATAGCTATATTCTTGTACATAGGAGTCAGTATTATAGTAGTTATATTCTTGTACATAAGAGCAGTATTATAGTAGTTATATTCTTGTACACAGGAGGCAGTATTATAGTAGTTATATTTTTGTACATAGGAGCAGTATTATACCAGTAGTAGTTATATTCTTGTACATAGTAGCAGTATGTCACAAAGAGGGGTAGAGGGTAGTGACCACTAGCTCAACCCACACCCCTCTCCCTGCCTACTTGCACCACTCGTCCTAGGCAACGAGGTACAACTGGGCGGCGTTCCCTAGCCTGGGTAAGTGCGGAGGGACATACAAGAAAAACAACAGATGTCCGCAAGCAGAGTCAGAACCAGGATGTCACTATAGTACTAAAGGATAATCAAAAAGAAGTCAAGTCCACGCCAAAGGTCAAACCAGGAGAAGCCAATATACGCAGGGAGCAACCAGAGATGGAGTCAGGAACGGAGCCGGGAATCTAGCCACATGTAACGCTGAACAAGTTCAGGATAGAGACTGAATTCACAGGCAACCTGTGGCCAGTAGGCTGCCTGTTAAATAGTGGAGGCCACGTCACATGACTCATTCTCCTGAACCCAGCCGAGCACCGAGTGATCAGCTCTGCGCTCAGGCTTACCGCAGTTGCCATGGACGCATCACCGCACCAAGGGAATGCGCACGGCCAGATCCTCCCCGCCCCTCGTTGCTGTGGAGACTAGGGCGTAGCGCATGTCCTCGCTCCGTATGAAAAGCAGAGCGGTGAATAGGGGGAGCCTGTTGTTGGTGCCCCGTGACAGTACCGCTCCTTCTACACGGGGCCACCGGAACCCCAAGCCGACGGAGCAGGTTTGTCAGGATGATCACGATGAAACCTTTAAATCAGCCTATTAGTTTGAATCTTATTCATTGGTACTAATGATCTTTTCTCAGGTCCGTAACCTTTCCAATGAACGAAGTATTGAAAAGAATTACAAACCTTCCAATCGTCAATGATCTTAGAAATGACATACTCATCTTGCTCAATCACCAGCACTGAGGGAGGAGCACTTTGCGACGGAACCACGGGTGAAACATACTTTTTAAGCAAAGATTTATGAAACGCATTGTGAATGCAAAATGAATCTGCCAACTTCAACCTGAAAGATACGAGAGTAATAATTTCGAGGACTTCATACGGACCAACAAAACATGGTGCAAACTTCCCGGCGGCACTCTTGGAGACAAATTCTTAGTGAACAGTCAAACTTTTTCTCTGACCTTAAAGTTCCCTCCTTTGGAACGTTTTCTATTAGCATATGTTTTCTGACTATCTTGAGCTTTCTCCAGGTTCTGCTGAACCCGAGCCCAAACTGTGCACAGTTCTGAAGTTACACTGTCAGCCTCAGGATTAGGTGATGGAACAGATGAAACAGAACTAAATCTTGGGTGAAAACCAAAATTGCAGAAAAACTGAGAAACCCCTGTTGTTGATGGGAAAACTCAGTCAAAGAGAGATATTTCACCCATAGTTGCTGGTTATCAGAGATGTAAGATCTTAAAAACTGCTCAACGGCTTGATTAAGGCATTCGGTTTGTCCATTCGACTCAGGGTGAAAGGCTGAAGAGAATGACAAAGATATTTCACATCTCTGACAAAAAGCACTGCAGAAGCCAGAGTCTTGGCATCAGGGAGTTTGGCTAACGGAACGAAGTGTACCATCTTACTGAATCTGTCGACCGCTACCCAAACCACGACTTCCCTTCTGAGGGAGGTAAGTCAGAGATGAAATCCATCGAAATATGTGACAAGGGTTTACTCGGAATGGGTAGTGGTTGTAATTCACCAGCAGGACATGATCTGGGCGTTTTGGACCTGGCACATACCTCACATGCAGAAACATAAGATTTGACATCCCTGTATAGTGTGGGCCACCAATAAGATTTGGACACGAGTTTCATGGTGCCCCTCAATACCGGGATGTCCGCACAAGACCGAGTCGTGACACTCACTCAGCAAACGGAGACGAAACTGTTCAGAAACAAAAAAACTTATCAGTAGGTGTTTGTGGCGGTGCAAAGAGAGAAGCCAGTTCCTTGGACAAAGCTGCCACAGTGATGTTAGCTGGTAGAATGCGTTCAGGAGGAATGTCAGGGGGTTGAAAAGCACAGAAACTTTGAGACATCAGCTTTTAAGTTCTTACTTCCTGGCCTAAAAGTAATCAAGAAGTTAAAACACGTGAAGAACAAAGCCCTGGCTTGATGTGGGTTCAGGCGTTCAGCAGATTCGAGGAACAATACATTTGTATGGTCAGTGAGCACAGTGATACAATGTTTAGCCCCCTCGAAAAAATGTCTCCATTCCTCAAATGCCCATTTGATGGCTAGCAATTCTCGATTACCAATGTCATAATTCCTCTCAGTGGGAGATAATTTCCGTGAAAAAAAAGCACAGGGTCTTAAATTGGTAAGATTAGAGGGTCCCTGCGAAAGCACTGCCCTCACACCATCCTCCGAAGCGTCAACCTCTACAATGAAAGGGCTCTCTTGATCAGGCCGAATCAAAATTGGGGCGTTCCTAAAAGTCCTTTTAAGTGTCTCGAAGGCTTCAATAGCCTCTACAGACCAGTTCTCCAGATCCGCCCCCTTAGCGAGATCGGTCAAAGGTTTGGCAACTACCGAAATTTTTTTGATAAATTTACGGTAATAGTTGGAAAACCCTAAAAAGCATTGTAAGGCTTTCAGGGATGATTGTCTTATCCAATCTAAAATGGCTTGTACCTAACCAGGGTCCATTTTAAAGGCATGAGGAGTGAGAACATAACAGTTGACAGTTGATTTTTTCTGAGAATCTCCAGAACTTGTCTGGTATGCACAATATGAGATTCCCAACTTGAAGAAAAAATCAAAATGTCATTGAGATATACAATCATACATTTTCCAACAAATTCTCTGAAGATGTCGTTCATGAATTTTTTGTTTAAACTGCAGGAGCATTACTAATCCCAAAAGGCATGACCAGGTATTCGAAATGCCCCTCCGGAGTATTAAAAGCAGTTTTCCATTCGTCCCCTTCTTTAATTCAAACTAAGTTGTAAACTCCCCTTAGGTCAAGTTTGAAGCCCCTAGAACTTGATTAAACAGATCGGGAATCAATGGAAGATTGTATTGATTTTTAACAGAAATGTTGTTCAATTCTCGATAGTCAATACAAGGCCTAAGCCCTCTGTCCCTTTTTTTTGACAAAAAAGAACCCTGCCTTCATAGGAGATACAGAGGGCCTAATATGTCCTTTAACCAACCTTTCCTTGACATATTCTTTCATGGAATCACGTGCTGGACCAGGTAGATTATATATACGCCCCTTGGGAAACCTTTAACCTCCTACCAATTCAATAGCGCAGTCATAATGTCTATGGGGTGGCAACCCTTCAGGGTCATATACGGAGAATACATCCAAATAATCCTCTATGAATGGAGGTAATATTTTGGATTCTGCTGAGACTCCTGCATGGACAATAGACAAACATGAATCACATTTAGGGCCCCTTTTGACTAGTTCACCTCTGGTCCAATCAATCACAGGGTTGTGTAATTGGAGCCATGGCATACCTAGCACCACAAGACATCAACAGGCAAATTCTCCAAAATTAATAGGGCACAACTTTCAGTATGACACACCCATACCGTTAGCGTAATCTTGGGAGTAGAAAACTTCACGGTACCTCCTAATAATGGGGTAGAATCAATAGCAACAATGTATACAGGATCAGGAAGGGACAGGATAAGAATTCCCACCTGGTGGGCAAATTTGAGATCAATAAAGCTAGCAGCTGATCCAGAATCAATAAAAGCTTTACCTGAACCCTTATTTAGCCCTGCTGAAACAGTAACAGGCACCAAGAATTTACCTTTAAAAATATCCGGGAGTACCTTGTCATTAGATGTCCCAGGTTTCAGTGATCTACTGGGAGTAGACTTCTTGGGACATTGTCGAATCCAATGGTCAGAACAGCCACAATAGAAACATGTCCCCTGATGGTGTCGTTGTTCCCTTTTGGTCATACCAATCTGCATGAGTCCTTCAGCACCAGGTTCAGATTGGATACCCACGAGACTGACCTTAGATTTAGACGTCACCTGGGAACAAAGCAAAACCTCCTGCTGTCTCTCCCTAATGCGTCTTTCAATTCTTACAGCAAGTGTCATGGTCTGCTCCAAAGTCTCAGGAAGGGGGTAACCTATAAGCATATCTTTAAGTTTATCGGACAAGCCTGACCTGAACTGACACTTGAGGGCAGGTTCATTCCAGTCGGAGGGAACACACCATTTCCTAAATTGAGTACAGTACTCCTCTACCGGTAGGTCACCCTGTACCAAAGCCTTTAACTGCGTCTCTGCTACGGTAGCTCTGTCTGGTTCATCATACAGAGCACCTAGGGCCTGAAAGAAAGCATCAACTGATCCAAGACACAACGAGTCGGGGCGTAATGAAAACGCCCACTCTTGGGGGTCACCGTGTAACAGAGAAATTATAATTCCCACTGGTTGTGGCCCCAGGCCAGAAGAAAGAGGTCGTAGCGCGAAATATAATTTGCAGCTTTCTTTAAAGGTCTGGAAGCTCTTGTGGTCTCCTGAAAACCGCTCGGGAAGTTTAAAAAAAGGTTCTGTCTGCATGACGGACGGAAGGGGAACCGTGAGGTTACGGCCCGCTTCTTGGACTTGTAACCTCTCCCCTAATTCCTGAACTATCTGGGCCAGGTTCTGGACATGATCCATCAGGTGTTGTAGAAGATCCATAGTAGTTGTATGGGCCTGTGAATCTGTCACAAAGAGGGGTAGAGGGTAGTGACCACTAGCTCCACCCACACCCCTGTCCCTGCCTACTTGCACCACTCATCCTAGGCAACGAGGTACAACTGGGCGGCGTTCGCTAGCCTGGGTAAGTGTGCACGTCCTTGCTCTGTATGAACAGCAGCAGCAGAGCGCTGACGGCGGTGAATAGGGGGAACCTGCTGTCGGCGCCCCGTGACACAGTGTTATAGTAGTTATATTCTTGTACACAGGAGGCAGTATTATAGTAGTTCTCCAGCCATCAGTAACTTCGGATCTTTATTGTAGTTACTCAAGTAAAATCCACAAGGAAGGACACATCAAGCCCATGTACAGTATCTACTGATGCGTTTCGTATGCCTCAGCACCCTTAATCGTTGCAACAAATTTATATTTGTGTACATAGGGGCATTAATGTACAGACACTGCATCCTATAACTTATGTAACATGTTACATAAACAATTGTAGCAAGTTTGTCGTAGATATTTATTTTAGTGTGTGAGGATGTAGGTGGATGAGCCGAGAACCTTAAATCTGTGCTTCATCATGAGGCATGGCGAGTGACATTTAGCTAAATATATTTGTCACTGTGTAACGCTGGAATTTTTCTAGAAATTCACGGTTATTTGAAGGCTGATGGATACATGTAGATGCAAGATGATGAAAGAAGGGGTCCTCAATGACCTGTCTTTCCCTCCCCCTGTATGAGATACCCCTCCATCCTTCACTGGGACTATAGTTGCCTTTGTGGTGCAGTCACGTCCAGTTGCGCCCTCTTATCTGCGCACGCTGGGAGTCGTCATTTAGGGCACGTGCCACTTGTTCAGAGGATGACATGTAATTGAAATCAAAGCATCTATCTATATTGAAAAGTGCAGAACAAACACAGATGTCTCTTCCATCTGCTCAGAGTCATTTTCCAGTTATGACATAATGATATTTAAGCGGAGAAGATGGGACATGGCGCTCACAACTGCACCTAGTGAAAACCTGAAACTCCAGAATCGTACGACCGTGCCCATACTCTGTTAATTTTAAAGAAATCCATTATGGCAGCACCTAAAATGGTGTCAAAATACATTAGCATATCCTCAAATTGTACTAGGCTCATTGCGTGATGAATAAAGCCTCATTCATACGTCCGTGTTGAAATCTGTGAAAAGGTGGTCAGTGATGCCTCCGTTAAGATGTCCTTGATGGATCTGTGTTGGGTCTGTGTGTCCGTTTTTGTGTCATCCGTGTTTCACTGACACTGCGCAGTGGAAAAATCATCTGGGGCCTTTGCTGCATTTGTCACAGTGAAATACAAGCTTGAAATACTGCAATTATATTCTGGGTTTAAAAAAAACACACATTTTTGGCAATACTCTACATCTTGGGCCTTTGCTGCATTTGTCACAGTGCAATACAAGCGTTAGATACTGCAATTATATTCTGTTATTAAAAAAACACCCATTTTGGGCAAGATAATACATTTTCGGCCTTTGCTGCATTTGTCACAGTGAAATACAAGCGGTAGATACTGCTGTTATATTCTGTTATAAAAAAAAACACCCATTTTGGGCAAGACACCACATTTGTGGCCTTTGCTGCATTTGTCACAGTGAAATACAACCAGTCAATACTGCAGTTACATTTTTAGTTGACAAATTGCATGATTTTCCTATTGTATGACGTAAAGTCATGATTTTATTAAAGACACGGAGGCGAGTATTGCATCACTCTTTCTTTACTAAATTCCTCAGCAGCAAAGAGTTAACATAAAAAATCAAGGACAAACCCCCAAATAACCCCTCCCATAAACCAGTCCATAAATAGGTCTTCCCTCTACATATCTTCCTCTTTCTTTGATGTGACTAGCCAATCCATACACGAAACCGAACCGAAAACTCTTCCAACCGAACTCTAACCGGGATCCGTGGAACTAGATCCTGAACACCAGAACTCAAACGGAACAGCGGTCAACCGGAACTAAGAATTTCTTGGAACCATCACGGGGTGAAAACCAGAAGTCAGCCTAAGGAGACAACAGAAATAGAAGAAGGTAATACATAGAATCTGAAATCGTATACAATCATGTGGCGATAAAAAATCAAATATAAAATATAATATACATCAAATATAAAATCTAAATATAATACGGTAATATGAACATCAGAACCTAAAATATAAAAAAGGGGGGGAACAATAGGGTGGGCAATACTCGCCTCCGTGTCTTTAATAAAATCATGACTTTACGTCATACAATAGGAAAATCATGCAATTTTATAACAAGACACGGAGGCTTCGTATTGCAAGTTTAAAGTGACGACATTACAGTAGAAAAAGCATGAGGAGGTGGCCTGAAGTAAAACTCCCTAAACGTTGAAGCCCTTGACCAATCCGCCAACCGTAGGACATCCTCTAAACGGGCTCCGGCAACAGTCATGGAGGTAGCATAGGCTCCTCTAATCGAATGAGCCGTGAAAATAGACGTATCAACTCCGGCCTGAGACAAAATCCACTTAACCGAACGGGATAGGGTGACACTAGTGACCGGAAGAAAAGGTCTGCGGAAAGAAATGAACAGTTGCGGAGAAAGCGGATCACGTAAGGAAGACGTGCGTCCTAAATATTCCTGCAAACATTGCACCGGACAAAGGGAAACGTTATCCGGAAAAGCCGGATAGGAAACCGACCGGATATTAGTTTTGGTGCGGCGAGATATGTTAAAGGAAACCCCGCTAGGAGTAAAAGATAAGTCATCAAAATCCAAGGCTCACACGTCCGAGACCCTTTTGCAGGAAATCAAGCAAAAAAGGGTGACCAGCTTTGCCGAAGGGATAAATCCGAATTGAGGGGCCAAGCCGGGAAAAAACGAAGGACCAGCATAACATCCCAGGAACTAGTGAAACGGGGTCTGGGTGGACGAGATAACCGAGATCCTTTAAGAAGTCGACACACCAAGGGATGCTGACCCGCAGGGCAGCCCGCAAAACCCTGGTGGCGAGAAGATATGGCAGAACGGAAGAGGTTAATGGACCTATAGGCTTTACCTTCATCAAAAAGAGACGACAGGAACTCAAGCATGTCCGTCACAGGTGCCGAAAAGGGATCCAGACTCCGCCCCACGCACCAATCAGACCAACGCCTCCAGGCTGACTGATAAGCACGTCGGGTGCCGGGAGCCCATGCGCTCTCCAAAAGGATACGAGTCGTTCTCGATAAGCCCGAGACATTCCACTGTTCCCCGAAACCCTGCACGCGAGGAGAGTGAGAGAGCCGTCTGTCACTAGTGGATGACGTTGGTCCCGGGGTCCGCAAAGGAGATCCAGAAACGATGGAAGAAGCCGGGGGTCCTCCACTAGAAGTTCCAGGAGTTCAGGGAACCATGATTGGGCCTGCCAAAAGGGCACCACCAGCACCAAGTCCGCCTGTTGACGACGAACTTGCGACAGCACCCGTGGGATGAGAGCAAACGGAGGGAAGGCGTAAGCTCGATGATCCGACCAATCCTGTAGAAGGGCATCCACAGCTTCCGACAGAGGGTCTGGTCTCCAACTGTAGAAACGCGGTAGCTGAGTGTTCCACCGAGAGGCAAAAAGATCTATAGATAGGGGTCCCCAAATCAACATGATGGAGGAGAATACCGTTGGATCTAATCTCCAGTCGCTGAAATCCGATGAGTGGCGAGAGCTCCAGTCCGCGAAGGTATTGGGAAGTCCTGGAATATGTTCCGCGATAACCGTGAAGCCCTTGTCGAGGCAAAAGGCCCAAAACTCCTTCGCTAGATGGGTCAGGATCGAAGAATGGGTGCCCCCCATGGCATTCACATAACGCACAGCAGACACGTTGTCCATCCTGAGTCTGATGCACGCCGATATCTTGTAGTTGGTGAAGCTGCGTATGGCAAAGGAACCTGCCAATAGTTCCAGAGCGTTTATATGAAGGCGAGTTTCGTTGCCTGACCAGGGACCTCCGGTGGAGACCCCATTGCAGTATGCACCCCAGCCGAGAAGACTGGCATCTGACTCCACAATTAGGTCGGGTTGGGGTCCCACGATGGCCTTGCCGTTCCACGCGTCGAGGTTGGATATCCACCACGCAAGTTCGTCCCTCGTCTCGCGATCCAGAGTCACCAGATCCGCATGGGAAGCCCCCGCTTGCAAGTGGGCGATCTTGAGCCGTTGCAACGCTCGGTAGTGAAGAGGAGCCGGGAAAATCGCCTGGATGGAGGAGGAGAGGAGACCGATAATGCAAGCTAAGTGACGAAGCGACAACTGAGGAAGTCTCAGAGCGTGACGAAGTTCCTTGCGTATGGACCTTGACCTTGGTTCTTGGCAGGAAAAGGGATAGTTCGCTGGAGTTCACGACAAAACCCAGAAACGCTATCGACCTGGAAGGCTGCAGACAGGATTTCTCGGTGTTAATGACAAAACCATGACCTGTAATGAGGGACATCGCAGAGTGCAGATGAGAAAGGAGCTCTGATGGGGATTGAGCCATGAAGAGGATATCGTCCAGATATATCACAAGGCGAATACCCTGACTGCGAATCCAAGCCACTACCGGTCTCATTAACTTGGTAAAACACCAAGGGGCTGACGAGAGGCCAAACGGCAGGCACGTGAACTGCCAGAGGAGGTCGTGCCAGCGAAATTGTAGGAGTAGTCTGGACTGGGGGGAGATAGGCACCGTCAGGTAGGCATCCTTCAGATCTAACTTCGCCATCCAGTCCCCTGGAAGAAGAAGGTCCCTGAGTAGATGAATCCCTTCCATTTTGAAATGGCGGTAACATACAAACCTGTTCAGACTCCGTAAATTTATTACTGAACGGAATTGGCCTCCCTTCTTTTCTACTAAAAAGACAGTGCTGATTATCCCGACCGTATGGGGAGGAGCTCTCTCTATCGCTCCTTTGACCATAAGGGAATGGAGTTCTAGGTCCATGAGAGACCGGGCCGATTCTGCCAAGACCAGCGGATGAGGTTCCGGAAGTGACAACTGAGTAACTACCAGATCTATCTGGAACCCTTGAACCGTGGCCAGCACGCACGGATCGGAGGTGACACGGCTCCAAGCGGTTAAAAAATGTCGGAGTCTGCCCCCGATACAATGGCTGGAAGAAAACCATAGATTTTGAGGACTTACCAAGTGGACATCTTGAACCAACAGAGCCTCTGAATCCTCTGGGACGGTAAGATTAGCCCCTGGAAAGGAAGAAGGAGGACTGCTGTCTCTGGTCCTGGAACGAAGAACGTTGATGATAGGGGCCTCGAGCGTTTCCACGCGTCTGGAAGTGGACACGGCCGGACAGTCGGCCCCTGAAGCTGCCGGCCCTGCTAGAGACACGCCCATGGAAAACCCTGCGAATGGAGCTTTGTGCCTTATCAAGAGCAGTAAACACTCCCACAAACTTTCCTAAATCTTTGATGAAGTTATCCCCAAAGAGGAGCCCCTGAGCCTCCTTGCCCGTCTCAGTCAGTGCCATATTGGACAATTTGGGCTCAATCTTCATAAGAAGAGCCTTTTTCCGTGCGATGGAGAGAGAGGAATTGACATTCCCTATCAAACAAATGGTGCGCTGCGCCCAGCCACTTCTGGGTCTATGGCCGTACCCTCAGATCTGGCAGTTTCAGCCATTTCAAATATTTTTGTCAGGGGCCCTAGACTGTCTAGGAGCTTGTCCTGACAATCTCGGAGAGCCGAATCAAGGCCTTTGCGGGGATTAAAGCCCGATTTTGAGAGGATTTGGATCATTTTGGGATCCACATTTGGTGTTTCGCACACCTTATTTGGTATTAGGGGTCGGGGGCATTCTGCCTTTAACTTATTCCGGGTCTCCTTGGAGAGTGGCTTTCTCACCCTATTCTCCAAATAGTGGGCCACGTGAGGGATGGGTAACCATTCAGCCGACCTGGGGTGGTGAAGGCTGTCAGGGTCAAACAGGGGTTCACCCTGCAGATCAACAAGGGAGTCAGGACCCGAGGTACCAGCTTCTGGACCTGCGCCAAGAGGGGGGGAGAAACCAGTAAACTCGTCAGCCACCCGGACCCCTTCAAGGTCCATATCAGAGGAATAAAGATCCTCACTCAAAACCTCCTCATTCGACTCAATATCAGAGTCAGAACTAGACTCGGGACAAGCACGAGCGGACTTCCAGGGGCGCGCTTTTTCCGCCTGGCGCGGGCAGGCTCTCTTACGTGACCTTGGCACGTCGTCTCTTGATGGAACTAAGCCATCTACATCATCAATTCTGGAGGTAACAGGAGCCGGGCAAACAGTGGGGGTGGCGACTGGGTTTTGCGCTCTAAGCGCTTGAGAAACTGACTGTGAGATAATAGTGGACATATTACCCATGGCGTTGGCAATAGCTGAAGAAATGGATTGTTGTAAATCCAGTACATGGGACTCAGCTTGCCTGAGGTTAGAACCAGCAGGGGGCGCAATGGAGCTGGTGGTAGGATTCACAAGAGACAAGGGGGTGTCGCTGGGCAGAGACATGATAAGGAGTTAGTCACTCCTGGTGAAAAACACAGACAAACAAAACAATAGCAGCCGAGACTCAGAGAGCAGGCAGTCTCGGGCACCGATGCGGACGTGCAGGGACGGTGAACCGGAAACAGGATAGAGGGTGGAGGGGGAGGAAATAGAAACGCCCCCTACACCCCAGGTGTAATAAGATGGCGGCCGAATAACAGCCGGCACTGCCGGTAGCTGGAAGAAGCCAGACGGGGGTAGCAAGATGGCGCCCGAGAATCTCGGGCCCGGCGCGCCCTGGCCCTCAAAAGTGAATGCCGCCGAAATCCCGGATATCGCGAGATTTCGGACGGCAAGAAGCGCGAACGCTGAACAGATAGAGGAGCAATGGCGTCGGAATTAAGGCAAGGACAGATAAGGTACAGTGAGAAAACCATATATAAGTGAAAAGGGACAAGCAAAATTGAACAGAAGAGATGCGCTCAACGAGTGAAGGAAGGACAACTTGACCTAGACAAGGGAAATATGACAAAAACGAAAAACAGGATACAAATATACACTGGACAATTAAGACCAAGGGTAAAAAGACCAATGATATTACATCAAAGGACCTAAGATCTAAAACCCTCTAATATTAATACAATAAAATAATACCACAATTCGAATAAGAGGTACTTATCTGCTGGGGAGCAGCAAAGAAAGAGGGAGATATGTAGAGGGAAGACCTATTTATGGACTGGTTTATGGGAGGGGTTATTTGGGGGTTTGTCCTTGATTTTTTATGTTAACTCTTTGCTGCTGAGGAATTTAGTAAAGAAAGAGTGATGCAATACGAAGCCTCCGTGTCTTGTTATAAAATTAACATTTTTTGTGATCGTGAAGTAATTGTATACAATTCGCCTGTCACACTATTGTGTGACATCAAGAAATGTTTCCTCTTTATGACACCGGCACTGCCTTACTCTCAGTGAACTTAATTGTTGACTATTGGCGGTTACATTGTCGCCTGACATAAACCATCTGTTAGTTTGGGTGAACGCAAAGAATGAGGAGAGCGTCAAATAGGGGACGTGGCCCCGGTCGTTGTGCTGCTGGTGGAGCTCCTGTTGCAGGGAGAGGACGTGGTTGATCTGTGCCAGCTACACGCACAAGTGAAACACCTTCCTCAGGTGCGAGTAGGCGACAGAACCTTCAGCGTTATTTGGTCTCGCCAAATGCAGCTCTACAAATGGTGAGGCCAGAACAAGTACAGGCGATAGTAGATTGGGTTGCTGACAGTACCTCCAGTTCCTTCACATTGTCTCCCACCCAGTCTCCTGCTGAAAGCTCAGAGTTGGCACCTAAAGCCGATGTCCATCAGTCCTTCACCTCACCCCCTTGCAAATCAGCCAAGCAGTCTGAGCCCCAAGTCTTGCAGCAGTCTCTTCTGCTTTTTGATGACTCTGCAAGCAGGGTTTCCCAGGGCCATCCACATAGCCCTGCCTCAGAAGTGGAAGAGATAGAGTGCACCGATGCCCAACCACTTATGTTTCAGGATGAGTACATGAGTGGACCACCGCAGTACGTCTCGGATGATGACGAAACACAGGTGCCAACTGCTGTGGCTTTCTGCAGTGTGCAGGACCGACAAGGAGGGCAGGGGTGAAGACTGGGTGGAAGATGATGTGGAGGACGATGAGGTCCTTGACCCCACATGGAATCAAGGTCATGCGAGTGACCTGTGTAGTTCGGAGGAACAGACGGTGGTTGCACAGAGCCACCAGCACAGCAGAAGAGGGAGCAGGGTGCAAAAGCGGAGCGGCCATCCCCTAGACAATACGCCTGCTACTGCCAACCGCAGCAAGGGACCGAGCACACCAAAGCCAGCTCCAAGGAGTTCCCTGGTATCTGAGTTTTTCAGACAATGTGCTGACGACAAGACACGAGTGGTTTGCACGCTGTGCAATCAGAGCCTGAAGCGAGGCATAGACGTTCTCAACCTGAGCACAACCTGCATGACCAGGCACCTACAGTCATGTGAAAAAATTAGGACACCCTTTGAAAGCATGTGGTTTTTTGTAACATTTTTAATAAAAGGTTATTTCATCTCCGTTTCAACAATACAGAGAGATTAAAGTAATCCGACTAAACAAAGAAAACTGAAGAAAAGTCTTTTCAAGATCTTCTGTAAATGTCATTCTACAAAAATGCCTATTCTAACTGAGGAAAAAGATAGGACACCCTTGCCCCTAATAGCGAGTGTTACCTCCTTTGGCTGAAATAACTGCAGTGAGACGGTTCTTGTAGCCATCTACCAGTCTTCGACATCGGTCTGAGGAAATTTTACCCCACTCCTCAATGCAGAACTTTTTCAGCTGTGAGATGTTTGAGGGGTTTCTTGCACGTACAGCCCTTTTCAAGTCACCCCACAGCATCTCAATGGGATTCAAATCTGGACTTTGACTTGGCCATTCCAGGACTCTCCATTTCTTCTTTTTCAGCCAATCTTTGGTTGATTTACTAGTATGTTTTGGGTCATTGTCATGTTGCATGGTCCAGTTCCGCTTCAGCTTTAATTTTCTAACTGATGGTCTCACATGTTCTTCAAGCACCTTCTGATACACAGTAGAATTCATCGTGGATTCTATGATGGTGAGCTGACCAGGTCCTGCTGCAGCAAAGCAGCCCCAAACCATGACACTTCCACCTCCATGCTTCACAGTTGGTATGAGGTTCTTTTCTTGGAATGCTGTGTTTGGTTTACGCCAAACATGTCCTCTGCTGTTGTGTCCAAATAATTCAATTTTGGACTCATCTGTCCAAAGAACATTATTCCAGAAGTCCTGGTCTTTGTCAACTTTATCTCTGGCAAATGTCAGTCTGGCCTCGATGTTTCTCTTGGAAAGCAAAGGTTTCTTCCTTGCACACCTCCCATGCAAGTTAAACTTGTACAGTCTCTTTCTGATTGTAGAGGCATGTACTTCTACATCAACAGTAGCCAGAGCCTGCTGTAGTTCTCGAGATGACACTTTAGGGTTTTTGGAGACCTCTTTTAGCATCTTGCGGTCTGCTCTTGGGGTGAACTTGCTGGGGCGACCAGTCCTGGGCATGTTGGCAGTTGTTTTGAAAGCCCTCCACTTGTAGACTATCTTCCGGACAGTGGAATGGCTGATTTCAAAATCTTTTGAGATCTTTTTAAATCCCTTCCCAGACTCATAGGCTGCTACAATCTTTTTTCTGAAGTCCTCTGACAGCTCTTTTGCTCTCACCATGGTGCTCACTCTCACTTCAACAGTCAGGAGCACACCAAACTAAATGTCTGAGGTTTAAATAGGGCAAGCCTCATTCAACATGCAGAGTAACGATCTACTAATTATGTGCACCTGGTGTGATATACCTGTGTGAGATCTGAGCCAATTTAAGAGGGAATACATGTGAGGGTGTCCTATCTTTTTCCTCAGTTAGAATAGGCATTTTTGTAGAATGACATTTACAGAAGATCTTGAAAAGACTTTTCTTCAGTTTTCTTTGTTTAGTTGGATTACTTTAATCTCTCTGTATTGTTGAAACGGAGATGAAATAACCTTTTATTAAAAATGTTCCAAAAAACCACATGCTTTCAAAGGGTGTCCTAATTTTTTCACATGACTGTAAGTGCTAAGCACGAGCTGCAGTGGAGTAGACACCTCAAAAACAAAGAAAGGTCTCTGGCTCCTCCTGCTTCCTCTTCTGCTGCAGTCTCGGCCTCTTCATCCACCTCTGGAGTGACAGCGGTACCTGCCACCCCGCAAACAGAGGATCTGCCAGCAACATTAACACCTGGGTCACCAAGCATCTCCACAATGTCCCATGGAAGCGTTCAGCATTCTATCTCCCAAACACTGGAGCGGAAGAGAAGTTACCCCCCCTACCCACCCGCGATCCTTGGCCCTAAATGCCAGCATTTCAAAATTACTGGCCTTTGAAATAATGTAATTCTGTGTTGTGGAGACGGAGAGTTTTAAAAGCCTTATGGCGGTGGCTGTCCCACAGTACGTCGTTCCCAGCCGCCACTACTTTTCAAGGCGAGCCATCCCTTCCCTTCCCAACCAAGTAGGGGACAAAATCAGGTGTGCACTGCGCAACGCCATCTGTGGCAAGGTGCACCTGACTACGGATACGTGGACCAGTAAGCACGGCCAGGGACGTTATATCTCTATAACAGCACACTGGGTAAATGCAGGGGCGGCTGGCCCTGAGGCAGATAGCAGTTTGGCGCATGTCCTTCCACCACCGAGGATTGCAGGGCGCTTCAGTTTGCCTCCTGTTGCTTCCTCCTCCTACTCTGCTTCCTCATCCGGTCAGCGTAACACCTTCACCACCAACTTCAGCACAGCCAGGGGTAAACGACAGCAGGCAGTTTTAAAACTTATCTGTTTGGGGGACAAACCGCACACCGCGCAGGAGCTGTGGACGGGCATGGAACAACAGACCGACGAGTGGTTGCTGCCAGTGAGCCTCAAGCCCGGCCTGGTGGTGTGCAATAATGGGCGAAATCTCGTAGCAGCTCTGGGACTAGCTGGTTTAACGCACATCTCTTGCCTGGCGCATGTGCTGAATTTGGTGGTGCAGAAGTTCCTTAAAAATTACCACAATATGTCAGAGCTGCTGCATAAAGTGCGGGCCGTCTGTGCACGCTTTCGGTGTTCTCACCCTGCTGCTGCTCGCCTGTCTGCGCTACAGCGTAACTTCGGCCTTCCCGCTCACCGCCTCATATGCGACGTGCCCACCAGGTGGAACTCCACCTTGCACATGCTGGAGAGACTGTGCGAGCAGCAGTAGGCCATAGTGGAGTTTCAGCTGCAGCACGCACGGGTCAGTCGCTCTGCGGAACAGCACCACTTCACCACCAAGTGGGCTTCCATGCAGGACTTGTGCGCCGTGTTGCGCTGTTTCGAGTACTCCACCAACATGGCCAGTGGCGATGACGCCGTTCTCAGCGTTACAATACCACTTCTATGCCTCCTTGAAAAAACGCTTTGGGCGATGATGGAAGAGGATGTGGCCCATATTCAGCCTCTCCTCAATATTTATTCAAGGTTTCTTTGCACATTTGTATTTCCGTATGTAGCGACAGCAATTTCTCATTTTCAAATTCAATAATTAATGCCATGAGTTGCAATGAACAGTGTGACCAAATACTATTCCATTTTGTTACAAAGACATCTGAAAAAATAGTGGTAGGTATTTTCTTGATCCTAAGTCCGCGCGGGATCATTGATTTCTCCATATATTTCACCAACGTGGTGAAGTTTCCTGTGACATGAGTTTTTCCAGATCCTTCATTTTACTCTTCAGATCCAAATCCCTTTTAGCAGACTGGTCATCCATGGGAAAAAAACAAATCTGCTTTGGACCTGCGATCAGGTGTGGTCATAAATGCCATAGTGCAACAGGTATGCAAGTGATATGAACAGTCCGCAGTGCTTACTTCAGTTACTGAGGAAGTTTCATTGTATATTTAACGGGAAACCGACGGTGTAGCACGGAATCATCCTTGATGAAACATATAAAACATTGTTTGTCCAGGTCACCTATTCGACGTGTCTTATCCCGTGTGCTCGGAATCCAACCAGCAAGTCCTTGGATAAATCAAATAATGTGAAGAAAATGGTTCCGGCACTGAAGTTTTCTCAATAAAATCTTCCTCTTTAGTGACGTAACAACGACGACAAGTGCAGACAAATTCATGCAGCAAGCAGAAGTTTACGCGTTTCGGACACCTTGTCCTTAGTTGTAACAATGTTGTCTGTCGGTTTGGGAAATTTAAGGATCCATGCTCCCTCCCCCAACGAATGGGGGGTGGGAACGTATCATCGGAGATAAGACATGTCCTCCCTTTTGTGGCAAGGTCGCATGGACCTGGAAACACACGGAAGGATCTGGGTCTGTGCAGCCACACCGCAAAAGATAGAAATGATCTTATCTTTGGCCACAACATGTGGATTGCGGAACCTTTGAAGTCGATTAGTCCGCAACACGATCCGGGGTGTGCATGGTCGGTGTACGTTTTGCGGATCTGAAGTTGGCGGTCCACAAAACTGACATAGTTGTGTGTGTCGGGTCTAAGGATGTTCAACTTGTGAAGAGGAAATGGCTAGGTTTGAAACGCGTGTGACAGACGGATCAGGACGTTTTTATAAGGTAAATGATACAGGAAGGACAGTTAGACTTTGCATCAGTAATGTGAGGCTAAGGGCAATGGAAAACTACTGTTTTCTGTGAAAGTATTGTATAGTTACTGTGAAACTACAACTCCCAGCATCCAAACATGCACGGATGTTCTCACAACTCCCATAGAAGTGAATGGAGCATTCTGGGAGTTGTAGTTTCCGAATATCTGGAGTGCCAGAGGTTGCTGATCCCTGTCCTACAGGCACCAGGACATAACTGTACATCTTTGATGCGCAGTAAATGTATGAAGGAGGCTCATGCTCTGAACCCGCTCCATATGCGGTGGATGCCGCCTGTGTAATATCAATAAAACCCAGCCACACTGACTAGGATCAGAGATAACGCTGATCCAGATCGTTTAATCCTTTGGATGCCACAGTCAATAGTGACTGCAGCATCTGAGCAGTTAGAGGAGGGATTTCATTTGTCCTCCAATCGTAGCCCCTGCATCAAAAATTGAGGGCTCCAATCAGTTGCTATGACAGCCTTGGGCCCTGTGAAGACTCTCAGCCTACCATAGCAAACTGCCTGTTAAGATGTACCTTCAACAGGGCTTAGAGGAGTTCTCAGAGATTTTGATATTGATGGCCTATACTCAATATCAGATTGGCAAGGGTCCGATTCCCGGCACCCCTGAAGATCACCTGTTTAAAGGCCAGTGACATTGCATTCATCCAGGGGCGGATTTGCCATAGACCTTACAGGGGCAGCCTGGGCCTTCCTCACGGCCGGCCAGTGGAAGTTTTTGGGGATGTATATTGTGTTGCTTGCAGCAGTATGTTGTGATGGTCTGTGGTATTTGGCTCTGTTAGGGTAGTATAATGTGCCACAATATGGTATTTCTGGCTCTGCCTTTCATAACTACAAAATGGGGCCACTTTTAGTATTTTTTCCAGGGCCACTTTAAGTTCCCAGTCCGCCCCTGCAATCATCGGTCACATAGCCTAGTTGCAGCTCACCCCATTGAAGTGAATAGGTCTGGGCTGCAATACCAAGCACAGCCACTATGCAATGTACAGCACTGTGCTTTGTAGACTGCAAGGAGGCCGTGATGCTCACCAAAGCGCCACAGCTTCCTCAAAAAACTGATCGGTAGCAGTATACTATTGCAGTCTATGGGATGAGCAATCAGAAAATCGCATGTACAAGTCCCCTAAGGTTCCATTCACACATCCGCAAATTGCAGATCCGCAGTACATCTGGCTGGCACCCCCCATAGAACTGCCTATTCTTGTCCGCAATTTTTTTGCAGAGCCGCGGCCCGGAAGTTCAGGGCCGAGCTCCGGAAATGCGGATGCTGACAGCACACTGTGTGCTCTCCACATCCATTCCTGCCCCATTGAGAAGGAATGGGTCCGCACCCGTTCCCGATATTGCGGAACGGATGCGCACCCATTTGCGGACATGTGAATGGACCCTTAGTGGACTATAAATTACAGTTAGAAAAATGTAAAAAAAATTAAAAATATTACAGATTCAAATCACATAAAATAAGTAAACAATAAAAGATAAACCATTGCAGCGTCTGAAAATCTCTGAACTATTAAAATATTTAAAAAAATGTATCATACATGGTGAACGCTGAAATGGAAAAATATCTAAAATGGCCAATTTGCTGTTTCTTGTCCCAGATAATGAAATGTAACTTTTAATGATTCGCTTAAAATGAAGTCAGCACATCTATTAACTATTATAAGTGAGCTCTAAAGACTGTGGGTTAGAACTAGCTGATGCTCAGTATTAGTGCCAGATCACTATGTTATTGAATTGCTTCGTTTTTAGATGGTGGCTGGGAGTGCACTTCCCCACACCACTACCTCGCCCCCAAAAATAAAAAAAATTGAATAGAAAATGATAAAAAAAAGTTGTATGTAACCTGAAATTGTACCAATAAAAACTACAGCTCATCCACATAAACACGTGCCTCACTTAACTCTGTGGATGGAGATATAAAAACCTGCCCTACATCTCCTGTATAACATTTTCAGTCTAATTTATTTGCGCATACACTTACAAAACCTGCGCTACTGTACGTGTCACATACTTGCAAGCACATATACCATTTAAAGGGCTTCTGTCACCCCCCAAAAGTCATTTTTCGTTTTTGGGCTACTTAAAATCCTTATACTGCGATTTTTCAATATATAGTGCTATTACCCTTTTTCGTTCTCTAGTTTCTTTAAAAAACGCACTTTTATAATATGTAAATTACCTCTCTACCAGCAAGTAGGTGACAAATAGCACACCGCCGCAGGGCTTTGGCAGGGTATAAGGGACCAGACTGAGCTGTGGCTCTCGCCACTCAACCTACAACCAGGCATGGTTGTGTCTGACAAGGGCCATAACTTGGTGGCGGCTTTGGAGCTCGGCAAGCTCACACACATACCATGCCTAGCCCACGTTTTAAACTTAGCGGTTTCTCAAAACCTACCCCAATTTGACTGAGCTACTGGTGAAGGTGCGCCACGTGTGTGCCCATTTCTGAAAGTCATCTACAACTGCCGCCGGTCCAGCAACGCTGCAGCTCATCGACTGTTGTGCGACGCGAGCACGCGCTGGAACTTGACGTTCCACATGTTGGCCAGGCTTTGTGAGTAGCAGAGGGCAGTAGTGGAATACCAGCTGCAACATGGTCATCGCCTTTCCAGTCAGCTTCCACTCTTCACAAGCAACGAGTGGGCATGGATGTCTGACCTCTGTGAGGTTTTACGCAACTTTGAGGAAACAACACAGATGGTGAGCGGCGATGCCGCTATTATCAGCATAACCATCCCACTTCTGTGTTTACTGAAACGCTCGCTGCTCAGAATGAAGGAGGACGCTTTGCATGTGGAAGAGGTGTAAATAGCGGAAGACAGTACAGAGGGTGATAGCCAGACCGCCCTCAGTTCGTCTTCTCAGCGCTAATTGGATGATGATGAGGAGGAGCAGGAGACGGTTGCCTCCACTATAGAGGGTAGTACCCATAGCAGAATATTCCATCTGTTCAGCGTGGATGTTCCGAAGAGGAGGAAGAGGATGAGGAGATTGAGAGTCATCCTGAGGAGGACAGCGAAGTCTTGTCTGTTGGGACTCTGGCACACATGGCTGACTTTATGTTATGCTGCCTTTCCCGTGACCCTCGCGTTATACGCGTTTTGGCCAACACCGATTACTGGTTGTTAACCCTTCTTGACCCCCTAGAGGACTAGCAAAATGGTGCAATACCAGAAGGTCCCTGTGGAAAAATTGCTCCACAAATTTCCAGCTGACAACGCTGGCGGCAGAGTACGTAGTTCCTTGGGCAACCGAGGAGAGGAGACAATGGGAACACACAGCAGTTCCAACAGAGGCAGGGCAACACTCTCCAAGGCCTGGGACATTTCATGACACCCCGCCAGCACCTTCACCCTGATGCGCTGCCTAGTGTCACAAGGAGGGAAATGTTTTGGAAGATGGTGAAGGAGTACGTAGCAGACCGTGTCAGAGTCCACAGTGATCCATGTGTGCCTTACAAATATTGGGTGTCCAAGCTGGACACGTGGCACGAACTGGTGCTCTACGCGGTGGAGGTGCTGCCCTGCCCTGCTGCCAGCGTTTTGTCAGAGCGTGTATTTAGTGCTGTTGGAGGCATAATAACTGATAAGTGCACCCGACTGTCAACTGAAAATGCTGACCGGTTGACTTATATCAAAATGAACAAGGCCTGGATTGCCCCTGACTTCTCTACTCCACCAGAGGAAAGCTGCTGAACATAAAGGCACTCTAAATGTGGCTTTTATGGTGTATTGAATACACTGTATTCCCATGCACCCTTCCATCACAAAAAAGGGTATATGGTTCAATCTCCCTTTTCTCGTCCTCCTTCATCATAGCCACATGCTTATTAGCCTGCCCTTGCTCCTAATGTTTTAGAGGGTCAGCTCAGCAGCAGACCCTCACCCCTAATGTTTTAGAGGGTCAGATCAGCTTGTACAACAAAAGAGCAAGGATTTTACAAGGTAAAAAATCTAATTTTATTCAACTCAAATCACATGATCAATACAAATAAGAGTCAAAGGGACAAGGCATAGAGACTAGGCCACAGTTGGGCTCTACAATGTGGAGAATCACAATAAGGGATGATGTGACCATGGACAGCAGGTAACACACAATGAGAGCAGAGGCTATGAACCCTGGGGTAGTTGCGGGTGCAAATGCTGTTCCCTAATGATTAACAACTACCTTACTATCAGTCATAGCGTCTAACCATTGGATGCTGTAGGGTATAAGAGGACGGTGGAATAATACTCATAAAGATGGCATTTAAACAATAACTTCAAGCCACTCGTCCCACCGTATTCCAGATACCATGTAACCTACCCATGTTGCTGCTGTGAACTGGTGACACTAATCCCCAACCGCTTCAACCTGGACACATGTTTCGCCACGTAGGCTTCGTCAGGAGGTACAAGTACCCCTAATGTTTTAGATGGTCAGATCAGCAGCAGGCCCTCGCCCATAATGTTTTAGATGGTCAGATCAGCAGCAGGCCCTCGCCCATAATGTTTTCTAGGGTCACCAGCAGTCCATCAATCATAATTTCCCAAGGCTGTGTATGATGCCCTCCTTTATGTGTAATAAAGGGTGTATTGGAGTGCCGGTTCCTTGTAATTTTTGGCAGCCCTTTTACTTACTGCATAGGCTTTATGAGTGCAGGAGTCCCATTACCTGAACTATTGTACCACAATGTGAATGAGGCCCTCCTTTATGTGATATACAGGTTGTATCGGAGTGCCTCTTCCTTGTAATTTTTGGCAGCACTTTATATACAAGTAAATATACAGGAAAGAATGTTTACTAACAATTTTTCTTTAAAATTGATTTTATCTTCGGTTTTGTGCGTATTATTGTCAGTCTGTAAAAGTGGTGTACTACTCGGACAACATCGTTCCCAGCAGCGACCTGGGAGTCCAAGATGCATCCAGACATCCTCCCCATGCTGTTTACGAACCATTTCAGTGGTGTTTCCATCAATTTCTGACCTTTTCCTATGAACCAGACACCCTCCCCTCTTCAGAGCAGGGGTTGCCTGGTTTAATGCTTGGGTTCTCCCATTGACTTCCATTGTGCTCGGTAGAACACCTGAGCATCCAGATGTGTTCTACTCGAGCACCGAGCACTTTGGTGCTTGATCAACACTAGGGGTGACCACAAATAAATTTTTTGAGCCAAGTCAAGTCTGGATCCAAAAGAAAAACACAGTGAAGACTGACACCTCTCATCTTCCTCAGGAAGGAGAAGACCTCTTTATACTGGATGTCCAGTTCCTCTCCAATCCACTTCTGGCTCAAAAACTGCACATCAGAGACGGCTGGTGTGATTTCAGCTTTATCAATCAGACCCAGCCCTTCTTTGCTGGAGCCAAAAAGACTATTATGGTACATATGATCTTTGGTTGCTCTATATTACATTTTTGTAAGGCAAGGTTACAAAAAGTAGAAATTCTGAAATTTCATCTCCATTTGCCATAAACTCTTGAGGAACACCTAAAGGGTTAACAAAGTTTGTAAAATCAGGTTTGAATACCTTGAGCGGTGTAGTTTCTTAGATGGGGTCACTTTTTTAGAGTTTCTACTCTAAAATTGGGGAAGGGGATTATAAATGTAGTACTTTATGGAAGTGTGGTACTCCCTGAAGCAACCAATAACGCAGAGGCCCAGATGATCGGGGCCCGTGTCACACTGAGTAGTGGTGTCCTTCCGTATCCCCCTCCTGTGACACACTCTGCACATTTTTTGGGTTCGTCCCTTCTTTCCAGTATGGGGGACCACACCTGGAAAGTGTTGGCCAGGGACGATCTGTACTTTTTTGTACCGTGTCTGTGTTTTGCGCATGGCATTATATGGATAGAGGACTTGATCAGAGAGATTAACTCCTCCCATATACCGATTGTAGTCGACGATACAATTGGGCTTGAGGACCGTTGCCGCGGTACCTCGCACAGAGACGGGGGTGATGCCGTTACCGTGAATTGTGGACAGTACAAGGACATCCCTCTTGTCCTTATACCTGACCAGCAACAGGTTTCCACTGGTTAGGGCACGGGTCTCACCCCTGGGGATAGGTACCTGGAGGGGGTGGGCAGGGAGGCCGCGTAGATTTTTCCGCACGGTCCCACAAGCGTATGTGGATCTGGCGGTGAGGGACTGGAACAAGGGGATACTAGTATAAAAGTTATCCACGTACAGGTGGTAACCCCCATCTAGCAGTGGTCAACCAATATTAACCGGACAGAGTAAATCTCTAAACAACGGACCCACAAGGAGCCATAATTATCACCAAACAAATGAACATGACTTTCGTATATATGAAAATCCAAAAAGGCTTTATTATAAATATTAGTAGCGATATATAGGTATATACAGAAGATTGTCACCATACATAGATTAATTAAATAAATTAAATTGTACACCCTAAACAGAACTAGGCCTCTAAAAATACATAAAATTATTAATAAAATACTGATTGATAAAATAATATTCAATCCAATATCAGTCCACTGATATAGCTGGTGAGCTGCAAAGGCTTGGATCCCGATCGAATGGTGTGTAATATCTGAAGTCTGAGACAGGTCTATCCAGGCTGCGGACACACCAAACTGCTGGCTGCGATCAATTGACTACAGCAGTGACTGATACATTGAATAACCGTAAAGTGCAAATAATCCAAAGTGCACAAGTGTTAAAAGTATTACACTGAATGCGTAAGAGAAGTGAAGAAATATAATAATAATGAAAAAGATTTTGTAAAAATTTGAAACGGTCTTTTGTTTCAAGTGCTGGTAGTGCAAATTTGCGCAATATGCGTCAACATAACAGTGTTCAAGTACTTGGAATATTCAGTATCAGTATAGCTAGGTTGCTATTAATGGTGGACAGTCCGTCTAACCACTTTGTTGTATTACTAAAATTCAGTCTTTCTGCTGTAGTATAGCGGATCTCCTGGAAGTTGCCTTAATGTCACAATGTTGCAATCCACATAGATACTCGAGGTATGCTCAATAGTGAACAGTGCCAGTGTGATATAAATGCGGTCAAATTAAGCAACGATCAATGAAGTTACGGCAGTGTTAGTTTACTACTCATGTTTAATCCTGTTGTTCACACCGTGGCGTCCCACGTAGTGTAAGTTCGGGGTAAGCTTACCTTTTGGTAGTGAGTTAAATGGAGTTGCTGTGTAGTCCAGTCTTGCGGTTTTACAAGTCCGGCTGTGAGTGAGACTCTAACACCTCGCAGGTTCACACTGGGCTTCTTTGATTGGGGTAGGAATTCCACCTGTCTTTGATAACACAAATGGTTCTACTTTGCCTGTAGATCGCTGAACTATATCCAGAAGGACCGCGGTTCCTTTTTCTTTAAAGCGCTTTCATATTCCAGCAAAAAGTATCAAGCTGTTGTAGTTGTAGATTAGCCGTTTTTTGTCAGGTCCAATTCCTCCATGCCAGACGCGTTTCGAAGGTTATCCACCTTCTTCCTCAGTGGCTATGTTGGATCTGACTGACTTGCCGGCTTTTATTCATTTTAGCTTCCAAAGGGACTCTATAGTAAATCCGAGATGGATCCAAGGGATCTGGTGTTCACAGATGCAGTTTTCCATGTGTTGCGTTATTCATACAGTTCGTCTGCGGTTTTTTGTGCATTCATGCGTTTTTTGTGTTATGTGATCTTGGGTTCAACGGAACATTACCCATATTTTATTTTTGTTATAACTGGTTGCATTTTCATCTTATATAGATAATTATGTCAAATGGCTTATTCAATAATACACAGTCTCAGGAGCACATATCTGCATAAAAAATCGAATCAAATCCCTTGGCATCTTATTCCAATTATCATGGATATTTGACATTTTTGATATATTGAATGGTTTAAATTTTATATATAAACAATTAGTTGATTACTATATATAAATCCAACTGTGAGCCATTCCTATTCTAATTTCTTTTACAATATATATATATATATATATATATATATTAGATTCAATTGGGTGGTGGTGTTAGGATTTATTTATGTATTAGGATTTATTTGTTAGAAATTTATTTATTAAAAGTATTAAAACAATTTTTATTGGAATATATTACAAATATATAAAAAATATATTAAACATAGTAAGAGGCATCTGTAATCGGTATAAAAATTATATAATATATAAAATGTTATAAGATATTTATGCAACCTCGGTTGCAGGATATATAACTGAATATAAGTATAATATAGAATAGAAATTTGAGAGTGACGCAGAGATGATTCCAGACAAAGGAGAACTGCAAGCAGATTAGCATATGCAGCGTTCTGAATATATATGGTTCCAATGGGGGTCATTGCCTAACATGGTTTGGGTATGAGTTGGTAGATGGTTTCTCCATAGGGATGGGATGGGGGGGCGGAGACCCTCAGCGCAGGAGGGGTCATAGTGCTGCTAAACAGCCCGACTAGTACCCCTCGTGAGCCGAGGGCGTCCACCCCATTATAAGAACCCGAATATTTCTAGTTCGGCATTTAGCCCTGCTGGAGCCAAACTGCCGAATTCGAAAATCCTTCTCGACTCAGCCCTAGACATTCGTGCAATGTGGTTGCCTCCCCTCCAATGGTGCTCTATCTGTTCAAATGCTGCAAATGTTAGAGTCTTAGGGTCTTGATTATGCATCAATTTAAAATGTTTGGATAACACATGTTTTTCGTAGCCCTTTTTAACATTGTTTATATGTTCCGCTATCCAGATTTTTAAAGGTCTTTTGGTCCTACCAATATATTGTTTGGCACAGGTGCATCCGATAATATAGATAACATTAGAGCTGTTACAAGTAAGAAGGTTCTTTATCTCAACTGAAAACGTATTTTGTGTTGAGCTCACTCGTGTAGTCTTTTTAGCAAAAGATGTGTTCTTACAATTAACGCAGCACCCACATCTATGGAACCCACTTCTTTTTAACCACTAATTAATGGATCCGGTTTCTCTTATCTGATTTTTAATAGATGGTGCTATTTTCAGACCCAAATTAGGGGCCTTCGTGTACACTATCTCCGGTATTGGTGGGACCAAAGGACCTATAGTTTTATCCTTCTGGATTAGGTGCCAATGATTTTTGATACTTTGCTCAATTTTCTTATGTTGTGTATTATAAGGCAGTATTATGCGGAATTTGTTTTCATTGGTGGGTTTGTCAACCTTCTTTTGACTGGCTTCAAAAAACTTTTTCCTATCCATTTTTCTAACTGTTTGCAAAGCATTTTCGACCACTTTATCTGGGTAATCTTTCGCCAAAATTTTTTCTTTCATGTTTATATTCATGTTTATAGCTTCCTCCTCAAATCCTACCTGGCTTGTACAGTTCCTTTTAATTCTACGGAACTGACCAGTGGGTATATTCAATAGTCAGGAGGGCAAATGGCAGCTAGAGAAGAGGATGAAGCTATTCTTAGCTACCTTTTTTTGAAAAGTGGTACATATATAGTGGTCCATCTGGGTAGTGATCCGTATATCCAGAAACTCTGTGTAGTCCTGATTTATATTGGAGGAGAAATTGAGATTATATTCGTTCTTATTGATTTCTTCTAAGAAGGTGTGGAGGCCAGATAAATCTCCTTGCCAAATAAAAAATTTATTTTAATTATTATAAATATATGTCGGGGTACGACATCTGTCTGGTGCACCTTGCCATCTTGAGCCAGGGGAGAGCCGTCCTTTACCCTATTTATCTATTTATTATAAATATACATAAACAGTACATACATACATAATAATAAAAAAGGCAGCACAAGGCGGGACACACGGATGAGGAACAGGACCCAAGGAGAGGCCGGGAGATCAGCACACCAAAGGACAGGGAAAAAGAATGCTGGCTAGAAAAGCATACGAGTGTACTGTCTGAAACAGTTTAATATACCTGATCAATAAAAATTATTTGATAAAAAAAAAAAAAGCATACCAAAGAACCTCATGGCAACAACGCCCCAAACAGAATACAAGAGAGGCGATTGTAAAAATATTGAGGTTTGGTGAAAGAACAAAATAAGCATACCCTGAATGGTGTGTCGATTCGCCAGTAGACCTGGCTTCTTCCGGGAATTCTGTTTGGGGCGTTGTTGCCATGAGGTTCTTTGGTATGCTTTTCTAGCCAGCATTCTTTTTCCCTGTCCTTTGGTGTGCTGATCTCCCGGCCTCTCCTTGGGTCCTGTTCCTCATCCGCGTGTCCCGCCTTGTGCTGCCTTTTTTATTATTATGTATGTATGTACTGTTTATGTATATTTATAATAAAGCCTTTTTGGATTTTCATATATACGAAAGTCATGTTAATTTGTTTGATAATTATCTAGCAGTGGGTGCATAAGGTTCCACACAAGTTTCACACCCAGAGTGGGGGGGACATTCTGGAGGTTCAATACGGGAATCTCGCCCCTCGTACACACAAAACTTGTAAGTGTACCCTGAGGTTACTCTCACAAAGTTTGTACAGCTTTACACCATACCTCGCCCGCTTAGAGGGAACATACTGGCGGAATATGAGTCTCCCCTTGAAAGCAATGAGAGACTCATCAACAGCGACCTCCCTTCCAGGTACATAGGCCTCCAAAAATTTGGCCCCGAAGTGATCGATGACCGGCCTGATTTTGTACAGGCGGTCATATGCAGGATCACCTCGGGGGGAGGACATGCTGCATTATCTGCATAATGCAGGCATTTCCGGATGGCCTCAAAACGGGAACGTGTCATGGCCATACAGTAGAGTGGGGTTTGGTAGAGGACGTCCCCGCTCTAGTACTGCCTGACACTGTGTTTTTTGACTAGGCCCATGTGCAGCACAAGGCCCCAAAACATCCTCATCTCCGCTGCACTGACCGGAGTCCAGCCACCGGACCTAGCCAAAAAGGAGCCCGGGTGTTGAGCAATGAACTGTTGGGCGTAAGTTTGTTTGCTCCCCAAAATAAAACTAAAATAGTCATATTCAGTGAAGCCCACTGTGGGAATCTGGATTCCTGGTTGGCCAACAAAATCAGGAATCACAGGCTCAAAATCCTCTGGGGTACACCATGCAAGTTCACCGGTAGGGGGCTCAGGTGGACTTATCTGGTGGGCCGTAAAACTAGTACAAGCACCAGAGCTGCTCGTAGTTGTGTGGGCCACAGGGTCCCTGGCATGGGGGTCCCCTGGCTCTGCTTGGCGGCGTCTCCTCCGCCTTGGGGGCTCATCATCATTAGATGATGATGAGGACGCGGATGACAAGAGGAAAGTGGGGTCATCCTCGTCCTCACTGGGGCTCTCGGAGTTGGAGGCAAGCAGGGCATATGCCTTCTCGGCTGAGAACATCTGTCGAGCCAAAAGGGAGTGTGTGTGTGCGTGTGTGTGGGAACACGGGTGTTTGCGTACTTACCCTAAACCTAACAGAAGAAAAAAAAACTCAATAAAAAAAAAATTGAAGCCCCAAAAAAGTGAAAAAAACAAACAAACTCGCTGATCAGCGGTGGGGTGGGCGATGTGCTAACAGTGGCCGGACGCTAAGGCTGCCGGCCACAGTCAGCACACGCACACGCACACAAAATAAAAAATAAAAAAAACTTGCGCCCCCAAAAATGTGTGTGTGTGGGGAGCAAGCTGCAGCACCCCTGGGGGGTCTAGGGTCATACAGCTGAGTGCTGTGGACCCAGACACCTGATCTGGGTGCTAAGCCCCAAAATCATTTATTTTTTTTCCCCTAACTCTCCCTCACTATCCCTGCCTAATCTAACCTCTCCCTCACTATCCCTAAAATACTTTTTGAAGAAGACTTATGTTGGTGGCAGAAGACCGGACGGCTCCTCTCTCTCCTTGCTCCACGCAAGTCTATGGGCGGGGAGAGAGGAGCTCCGGCAGTTCAAATCTCCCGCCCGCCTGCCCAGCTAATCAGATGCGATCCTGAGAGGTGGCGTCACCGCCACATCTCAGGATCTAAGGACGGTGATTGGTGGTATATTATCACACCACCGATCACCGTCCTATTCCGGGTGATCGGGTCACTGGAGACCCAAATGACCCGGAAAGGTAGCAAACTGCAGGTCTGAATTGCTGCGAATGATTTCAGCAGGCACTCTGTTCCGATCACCGCGCGGCAGTGATCGGAAATACACATGATGTACAGGTACGTCCCGTGTCCTTAAGTACCGGGACATCATGCCGTACCTAAGAGGTTAAAGAGGTTTCCAGTTTAAAAAATACTATTTTGATACTTACCAAAATCGGGGCATCTAAGCCCTGCCCCTGGGAACACCCCGACCCACATTGGAACACCCATTTACGGGTGAGGTTTGCTTAAGCTCCAGCCATTTTCAGCCCTGGACAGCGCAAATTTGTCTGAATTGTCTATAAAAATCAGGGACAGTCCCTTCAAATTCGGGACAGTTGGCAAGTTGCATTTTCATACATCCTAATAGGGAACTCTGAGTTAATAGATGGGGTTTCCCTTACAGGGTCCTCATCTCTTGCCCATAGTAAGATCAGTTACAAAGATTGTCTCTCACTCTGGAGGACCTGTCCTGTCCTACATTACATAGACAATCCATTGATTTGAAAGGACACTGTGTAATTCTTTGTTTCCCCTGTGGTGGCGCTGTAGGATAATTGACCATTTCTTCACAGACTACAGCTGATCTCTGGAGATCCCAGCAGGGGGACACTAGGATCAGATTATTGTCAAGGCAGAGACTGTCAAAAGTAGAGAACCCTTTTAACCTCTTAGAGACCAGCCTGCACCTTAGTCACCAAGCAATTTTAAAACATATATTTTTACTTTTGACAGCCCTGTGTGAGGGCTTGATTCTTGCAGGATAACTTATAGTATTCATTGGTACCATTTGGAGGTACATGAGACTTTTTGATGGCTTTTTATTTAGTTTTTTTGGGTAGTGGATAAACAAAAGCAGTAACTCTGTCAGTGTTTTTTTTTTGTTTTTAACACCATTCACCAGAATTAATACATTTTAGGGAGAAAAGGTGTAATAAAATAAAATAAAAAAAAATTGAGAGAGAGTTCTTAACAATATATATGCATTGTGGAAGTGGTACTCTTTCTTATTATGGAGAGCCCAAAGTATTCCGCATACACATTGTATGCCAGACAATGCCCCTAATATGCCAACTACATGTGTGCTGTATTGTAAGCCAGGCAGTGCCCCTCAGGGCTTCTGGGAAAGATATTTAAATTAGCTATCCTAAACCTGGCGCTGGAAGATGTTAGACATGGTAATTTGAATATATTTTACCTAGAAATCCAGAGGAGCATCGTCTAGCCTACAATAGTCATCACGTATATCAACTCATCTCCATAATAGAAATAGTACCCACCTAGAGATTCCCCCTAAAGCCTTGCAACTAGAAATGTTGTTCTCATTTTCTTTTCTCTTATTAAGGGCTTTTGTCCTGAAAGAACCAGAATGTCTCAAGAGAAACTCATCTTAGGCTACTTTCACACTAGCGTTTCTATTTTCTGGTATTGAGATCCATCATAGGATCTCAATACCGGAGAAAAATAATTCCATTTTGTTCCCATTAATTATCAATGGGGACAAAAAGCATTCCGTTCAGTTGCGTTCCCATACCAGAGAGCAAACCACGGTTTTCTCCCCATCATGATCCACAATGCAAGTCAATGGGCACGGATCCGTCCCCATTGACTTTCAATGGAGTTCATGACGGATCCATCTTGGCTAGATGTTAAAGATAATACAACCGGATCCGTTCATAACGGATGCAGACGGTTGTATTATCAGTAATGGAATCGTTTTTGCCGAGCCCTGCCAGATCCAGTAAAAACGCTAGTGTGAAAGTAGCCTTACTTAGTTGACTTGCCTTGTGGGGTACTCTTTGGGGTGCTCTTTATCATTGGAGAGAATGAAAAATAAGCATGAGTATTATATGCAAGGTGACGCTACTCTTGGTTTCTAGGGACAGTATATGCAAATCACATATCCTAATACAGCTGGCATGGGAAAAGCTAATTTGAATATCTTTCCCAGAAACCCAAAGATATGCAAAGTAGCTCTTTCTCACAACGAATTTGGGTTTGACTAAATCTGAAGTTTGGACCGAACCAGTTTGCTTATCCTTACAATACACTACAACACTTTTGGATGAAAAGTGTGTAAATTGGTGGAAAAGTATATTAAACTGTGCCACTCCTTTCCGGAATTTGAGTCTCATGGCTGCTTCGGTGCCACATTATCAGGAGTAGGAGGTGTTTGCTCTGCTCATTATACTGTTCGTGGACAGTAGTGGTGAGATCTGGCCACTAGATGGTGATGTTGCACAGCCAAAGCAGTGAGCAATGAAGAGAAAGTACAGGATAATATGCGGGACCCTGATAAGAAGGACTGTAGGGAGCAGGGCTGCCAACCAGAATTTTTCTTTTTTTCTGGACAACTTATTCAAAAATCACAGACAGACAACATTTTTTACAATCTGGAAAACCATAACGAATGCTAAAGATTATAAGTAATCCATGTCTATAGTTCACCATAATAATCTAGTCAAGTACCACCAACCTAAAAAAAAATCATGGACACATCTGTTTTTTTTTTTACGGACATAGGAAAAAAGTCGCCTATTTTTAAGAACTGTCCAGAAATTTCTGGACGGTTGGCAACCGTGGTAAGGAGCAATATTGGAGGAGAAAGGCTGGGGATGCAGGAATTAGGCCTACTGCAGTAGAGGATATGCTGAGTCACTGGGTGTCTTCTCTGTCCCTAAGGGAGCAGACACAGAGGACACAGTAGCACCAACCGATATGCGCATTTCACTGCTGGGGTTGTGCTAAAGAAATGCCCTGATCAGTGCATCAGCTTCCAAAGACACTTGACCTGGATGGAGCTGGTGGAGCAAGGTGACTCCCTACCAGGGTCCAGAAGATAAAGTGTGATGGCTGCAAGTGAGGAGTGACCCATAGAGCTGGACACCTGACGTTGCTCTTGTAGCAGGGAGGTCCCCCTGGGATTACTACTTATGGACTGTATTAGTGATTGTACATTCGGACTCGTCCGGTTTAGATAAATTCACATTTTTATCATTTTGTTCTTGTGTTTACAGTAAATATAGTGAGTTCGCAATCGCCCACTGTAAGGCTTAAAGTATTTGGCCCACTGTAAGGCTTAAAGTATTTGTCCCGCTGCGGCTGAATGAACAAGGCTGCTAGTAAAGTAAGACTATGGGAGTCTCGCACATGCACTGTTACTGTAATCCGCAGCGCATGCTGAACTGTATTAAAAGACGAATCAGAACCCGGCCATTGGGCCACAGCGAGGCAAATACGTTAAACCTTACATCGGGCAATCGGGAATTCATCATATTTACTCTAAACACAAAAAAGATTTTGGACTAATTCGAGTCTACCATCACTAGACTGTGTATATGGACAGTATATTGTTAAAGAGACGGTGCCTGTCGGTGAGATCTGCTAGGCTTGCTGTGCTCTTTTAAAAGACTTGCGACCATTTAAGAGTGCTGTACCTTTAAGAGACTGTAAATTTGTGTTATTTATGTTGTGATGCAACTTTACAAGTGAGGAGTGATTATATGTATGTTCTATGTATGTTGTTTTGTGTATGTGAAGTTGCGTTGTTTTGCTGCCTCCGGCATCTCCCAGTCATTGCCTGTCATTCTTTTCTACTTGTAATCTATTAGGCCATGCCCCTCGCACACCTGAGGCCTTCATTAGAGCCCTGACTGCCATGTAAATACATTGGCACCCTGCAAGCACATTCATGGGGGGCACTATTGACTCACTATTGACCACAGCACCCCTTCCGCCCCAATGCATCAGGAGCCTGCAAGGGGTTGTGCCGAGGTAAAAATTTCATAGTTTGTTAAAGTAAGGAGAAATTCACCGCCGTGCCCGTGTTGGGGACCACAAACCGCGGAGCCGCAAAACAAGGGAACCAGCCGTTTGTGCTCTGTATTGCAGGGCAGACCCATTGACTTTAATGGATCTGCGATCTGCAAGATGCGGCAAAAGATAGGACAATGTGTATAAATTTCTTCGGCTTCAGGTTTAGCTTCCCTCTACCCCAGCACATGCCGTCCCAGTCCGGCTGACGTGGACACACCATAAGGAGGGGCTTCCTGGGAGGAGCTTCCACTTCCCTTCTTCATACAACAGTCTCGCTCCCTGTAGGCAGGGCTAGAGTTTCCAGCTTCAGAGAGGGGCGTTCCTGCATTTTCCCGCTCTAGTTGGGCATGACAAAGCTGTGCCATTACATGTAAAAATGGTGGATTAACCCTTCAGGTGCTGGCACGCAGTGTTTTGTGTCGGTCGCTCCATAACAGATGCATCAAAGTCCTTTTTAACGGCAGTTTTGTAAATCCAATAGGCTATAAAGTTCAATTGCACACAGCTATAACGTATTCGTATCCTGTTCGTGATGCCAAAAATCTGCAGCAACAACAGGTGAGAAGTCGGCCAGGGGGTCCCTTTAAGGTGTTATGAAAGTTTTTGAAGTTTGTCGTGAAACCAGTTGCACTTCAGCAACGAGGGACTTGATCCCCCTAAGTAGATGGTATTGGTGGTACCCAGGTGTAGGAATGCCATATATGTGTAAGGGTTGCCTATAATGTCCCTTTAGGTGTTGTGGCTGTGCACGTGTCACAGTGCTCCTACCTGGATATCCTGGAACCCCAGGTGTGTTTGTCCGAAGCAGTGCAAGCTAAGATGGATAGGTGATGAAGATGAGGATGAAATAAATTGAGTCCAGACTTTGTATTAACGTCAAACACAGCTTTACTTGAATAAGTTTGCATCACAGAACAATCTTCCAACTTTATTTTGGTCACCAGCAAGCTTTGGCTTAAATTCTGGCAGGCTAACTCATTCAGCTCTGCTACATCTATTGCTCTTTAGCGCTACTGTGCTATCAGGATTAAATAGAAACTTTTCCTTTCTGCTGAACTTAGCTTGGTAGTCTGCCTCAGTCTTTATCTTGATCAGTATCTTTATCTTTCTCTTTGTCTTTTAACTTTGTCCAGGGAACTTCTTCATGGCTTCTTAGTCTCTTTACTCTTTCCACTTGTTCCAGCAATGCTGATGGTGCTCTGCTGGCCTTGGCAGGGCTCGTCCAGCAGGGAAGAGGGCCTGCTGCACACCCTTCCCCTTACAGGGGGTAGACTAGACTGACCTTCACTAACTAAACTCCTCCCTCTCTAGAGAGGGCTAGAATGGCTCTGCCATTGTTGCCGCCATCTGCTGGTAGACCAGGTACATTACACTTTAACAGTTGCATTACAGGGCAAAGAATATTCACATGATACAGGACCTGGAAATCAATACATAAGATGACATTGGGTCAACCATAGGAGAGAGTAGGGGGCACAAAGAGGTGGTAATACCACTGTGGGGTATTACAAATGTTCTATCTTTTGCGGCACGGACCTGGAAGCACATGGAAGTCTTACATGGACTTACGGGTCCGCGCCTTTACAGCGCAAAAGATAGAACATGTCTTGTCTTACACCGCATCTTGCAGTTCTCAGACCCATTGAAGTCAGTGGGTCCATAGCTGGGATGTTGGGTGCACACGGCTGGCCCTCTAGTTTTGCGGCCTGGTGCATAGTGGCACTACAGTCATGTGAATGCCCCCTAAAAGAAAAAATGGTTAACGGCAATCAAAGATTATCATGCAAAGTGACAACTGGGGACAAAAATCTGTAAAATGTGATCTTGGAGTCCGTTCCTTCAGATGTTTCTTCAGCCGTAATCGGTGTGGTTATCCACAGACTTCTTGGGTGCCCAATTCAGTACAATTTCAGAAGACCTCATAACCATAAATGTTTGAAGAAAGATGTTTCAGCTGGTAGCATACTCCACATCCGTCCCAGAATGTGACGTTACATACGTGATGATATGGTGGTCAGTAGACTTGTTTTAGAATATGTTTGCTTCCTTCGCAGGGGAATAATAATTTCTTGACTAAGAAAGCTGAAGTCTTCTGAAGAACATTCGAGAACCTGTTTTTGTCTCTTGTTTTTTTGGGATCATTGTTTTTGACTTCTCAAGATGGGACTTAGACATCATTTCGGATGCAAGCATGTGGGGTTCACTGGCAGACAGAGCTTCTCCTTCAGTCAAGCATTTCACAGATACTAATTCTGGATACCAATTACAATGGGAGGAGCATCTGCAGGAATGGGTTGTGCTCCTTAGCAGATAGGAAGTTATCCGATCACTCCAAGGTAGAAAATATTCTCTTTTTACGTCTTATTTTTTCTCCTTAATTGTTGTCACTTTGTAGGACTATCTTCATTTGACATCATATTTTTGTAATGTAATGCATAATGACTTTAATATGTCTATTACAGGACCCACCACATTCCCAGAGGGGACCTACGGAGGTCAAGGATGATGCTTTCCGCCTCAACAGTTATAGGGATGATGGACTCCGTGGAGGCTTCCCATTTGCTTTGGGACAAGACCAACCCCCAACATTCGGACCTGGCATTGAACCATCGCCTATGGGAGGAAATATTTGTGGCGCTCGTCCTGACATATGACAGCCTGTCCGCAAAGAGAAAGTATCAGATCGGTAAGGATACATGTGATGCCTGGGTGCTGTCTTTACTTCACAAAACTAAAATGAAATTGTGACCAAAAAAAAATAAAAAAATTCACTTGACTTAAAAAAAAACGAAATTAAATGGTAAAGTTTTTTTTTTTTAAACTTCCGCAAAGGCTCACTGATACAGATGAAGTGGAGATCGCTGCGTGACCGCTTCTTCCGAAACCTAAACAAGGAGTCCAGGGCTACCCACCGTACAGAAAAGCTTTATATAAATATTCTAGGCAAGGGATGGCCAACCTGCAGCTCTCCAGATGTTGTAAAACTACAATTCCCACCATGCCCTGCTGTAGGCAGATATTTGTAGGCAGTCTGGGCATGCTGGGAGTTGTAGTTTTGCAACAGCTGGAGAGCCACAGTTTGGCCATACCAGTTCGTGGCAGTTGAAATTCCTGAGAAGATGTTTCCCGCCCCACCAGTAATTGTTAATCCATACCTATCTGACCTGGTGATATGCCACCAATGTGACGACTCTTTTTACTTGGGCACAGGAATCTTAGGAGTTAAAATTACATTTATATTCCCCCTTTCTATGCAATCTAATGCTCCGTTACATTCACTGACCTGCGATCCCTGTGATAATAATTCATGAAGCAGCCGCCGGCTCACTGCGCACAGCGCTTCTACTTCCGGGGGCTGCTACATGAATTATTATCACAGGGATCGCAGGTCAGTGAATGTAACGGAGCCTTAGATTGCATAGAAAGGGGGAATATAAATGCAATTTTAACTCCTAAGACTCCTGTGCCCAGCCTTCTGTTTCCCAGGGAAGCAGGGGAGGCGGAAGCACAGCGTCTGCACAGCCCGTCTCCCCTTTGCTAATCGGAGACGGATGGCCCTTAGCAACGCTCTTTTGAAGAGTGCTGCTAAGGGCCATTTCAGACCCAGTTTTCTACCCAAAATATACGTTTTGGCTAAATAAAGTCTATTGCAAAATTGTTACCTATAACTTGCCCTACACTTTAGCAAAAAAATAAAAATTAAAAATATGACAGTTATCCTTTAAAAATATATACCGTACTTTTTGCTCCATGAGCCAAACCAGACTATAGGATGGAGGAGGAAAATAAGAAAAAAATATTTTTCTTCAGAGGTCAGATGAGAAATAAAATATATAAAACATCTTACCTCTCCTGTTCCAGATGGCACCATCACTTCAGAGATCCAGTGTTCTTTTCCTGCAGCACTGCACTCTGACCTGACGTCACACAGCGTCAGGTCATGGTGCGCTACGTCCTGACGCTGTATGCATTTGGAATACAGTGCAGCACCGGCAGAAGACCAGGGAGCGCTATATTCACCACTCCCCAGTCCTACCTTGTACTAATGAGCTCTTCCATAAAGGAAGTGTAACATCCTGAAGTATGTCCCTAAACTACTGTCACCCGGCTTCATAATGTTAAGTGTATATTTATTATCATCCTGTGTAATCTTGCTTTGCATTGTCACTTATATGTATTTTCTATGTCTGTTTTATACTATTGCTATAATTTTCAATGTACACCAGCAGGTGGCAGCAGCATGTAGCAGATCTTAGTTAGTGTCTCTAGCCTGGAATAGTCCATTCCAGGTTAGCCCCCCCCCTTTCTGAGGAGGAGTGGTATGTTCCCACTTCCTACCTCATGGGGAGGAAGGAAAGTTCTAGTCAGTGTACCAGCCACCCCTGCTGGGGTAGGTTGTGTTAGTAGGAGCTCCTAGAAACAGGGATCCCAACCCTGGATCCAGCCTCGGCTGAGGTAAAGATCCATTTCCCCAGGCTGAGTCATCTACCTTAGCTGGTGGACAAAGAAAGCAGCCCTCTACAGAACTATAGATCTCCAGGAAGAAGACATCATACCCTGCGAGCAGTCCTGTGAGTACAGATCCCAAGACCAGGAGAAGCTAAATTCCTCCTCAGCTAGTCAGGCCCAAACTGAGCAGACTAAAGACAAAGCAGAAGATAGATACCTGCCAGATTCTACTAGGCGTATGTACAAGAAGCAGAATAGATAAATTCCTGCCACATATTGCCAAAACCTGCTGGGACCCAAGTCTTATGCTGTAACTTGTATGGACCAAAGCTGCCACTCAGTAAACTCAAGTTGGACTTTATTACCTGTTTGGATCTCAATTATTCCTCAACTACTCCTGCTAACCACACTCAAATTATATTGCAAGTGAGCCAGGATTCAGGAGTCCAGCCGTACCAAGGTAGGAGACCCCGTTGACACTACACAGAGACATTATCCCCCTCTGGCATTCCTCACCTGGTACGTGATCTATAACATCTTAAAGGGCCCTGCTATAGTACCTGCGCAAGCTGCAATTGGCATCACGAACTATTACACATATATACTGACCCACTGCATAGCAACCCCACTGTACCGGTGTCCTGCTCATTGCAGAAGCACTCATTAGACTTCACTTCATAAGAGGCACTGACAATTTACCCACACTTTTGATGATGCGTCTTATGGGGCGAAAATTATGGTACTTTATTAAATTACAAACATGAGAAGTCCCTTAGTGGTGAATGGAGGGGTGGCTGCTCTTTTGTGGCTTGCCTACCAATCACTAATATGGAACTTCTGAAAAAAGCTGTGTGTGATTGCTCAACTATTATCGGAAGTCCGTGTGTTTTCTGGGTCTGTATATCCATTTTGCAAAAAGATAGAAAACATCTACAAAATGCAGACCATGGATCCATTGAAGTCAATAGGTCCTCAAAAAAAATGCCGACATCACGCTGATCGCATCCGTATTTTACGGATCTGTGATTTGTAGATCACAAAACTGATGAGGTCGTGTGTGTGAGGCCTTACCAAAAGAAAGAAAGGTCCACAGAGATGTATTGGGAGTGCTTGCAGGTGATAAATAATTTGTGGCCAAACAACAATAAATGGTGCGATTTATTTTATCTAGTAGTGGGGAAAGTTATTTTTGTATGTGTTGAAGATGAAGAAATGTTAACCCCCAAGAACTTAAAGGGAAACTGTCACCCCTTGTATGCTGCCCTTGCTGAGGGAAGCATAGTACAGTGCTGTGATGGCTAACCTCCTGCACTCCAGCTGTGGTAAAACTACGACTCCCAAGATGTACACTTGCTTAGCTGTTCTCAGAACTCCATAGAAATAAATGGAGCATGTTGGGAGTCATAGTTTCACCACAGCTGGAGTGCCGGAGGTTCGCCATCACTGGTATATTGGCAGACCTGCTGATTTCACTTCTGGGATAGAATTCTGTACTTTTACAGTACTGACAGGCCAAACAAACACTGCCGCGCGCTCGAGCGCTGCGAGAGAGATGAGTCTGATGAGACTCACTGGCCCTGCCTCCTGCCCACGACTGACAGTTTTTTTTCAAGTGATGCATAGGAAAGAAACCTGCCAATCATGGGCAGGAGGGCGGGGCCACAAGTTTCATCAGACTCATCTCTCTCACAGCGTTGGTGTGCTCTGCAAGGTTCGCCCTGTCAGTACTGTAAAAGTACTGAATGCTAGTCCAGAAGTGACAGCTGCTAAATTCAGTGGATCTGTTACTATCCAATGCTGCCTTCAGCAAAGGCAGCATAGTAGAGGTGACTGGTTCCTTTTCATGGTAGGTTGAGGTCAGTCAAATGGAGAGGAGGCAGCTAGCAAAGTTTAAATGTGAGAGGAGAGAGATAAATTTAGGATCTGCAATTCCCCCATGTTGCCTTTAAAGTGTAACTGTTATATATATATTTATTTTTAATTTTTTTTATTTGCTAGTTTATTAGACCTAAGCACGTTTACCTGAGTCAGTCGATCAATGATTGCCAAAAGGTCTGTAATTACCTTATAATAACAGCTTTCATTAATGTCCCCTGTCCCTTTCCACTGCTTCCTTAAAAGACTGTTGCAATGGCTTGTCTGTCACCGGCTCACTGTAAACAGAAGACAGAGGGGCGGTCCTTCACACTGCATGCCTGCATTAGGTTTCAGAGTGAGGAGGCGTGTCTCTCAGTAATCCAATCTGATTGGCTGGCAGGAAGCTGCTGGCTAAAACAAGTGTGTATGTGAAGTGAGGGAAGGGAAGGCAGTTTTGGCACATGGGCCCCCGGGTTGTCCACAATCAGCTCACCCCGATGGTCCTTCTGTGATCTTATTCAGCTGCATGATCTGAGGGGTGTCACCGGATCATCTGTCTTAATTAGGGACTCATGCACACGACTCACCCGCAAGCGGATAGGGGGCCAGGTGAAGTCTGGAATGGGAGTCTAAATCATGCTTGAAGGGACACTTGCATCCGAAGGAGCTTTTTTTTATTTCAGCAGCACTAGCCCACAATGTAAATACAAAATACTGTCCTTATGTAGCTGTCAGCAGAACTGAGAAGACCTCCTATATGGATAAGTGATCCAATTGCGAGTTTACTGCTGCTATGGGAAGATGTTATCTGCCAGGTAATCCTCATGATCGTAGTTGTACAATTGGGATCGTAGTATGACAGCTCTATTGTTTTCTTGGTGGACATTGATTAGTGTGATGCCGTAACTGAGCCACTACAGGGTCCAAACAAAGGAGGATGTTACCAGCCAGAACAGGAAGCTGAATACATGGAGAAACATAATTTTTTGTAAAAATATATCTAGAAAACCGTACACCTGTTTTAATAAAAAAAAATATATATAATAATTACATACTGTATAATATTCACATATAGGCTGTAATAGATGACAAAAAATGATGGAAGCGTCCGTTTAATTCGACCCCGGCTACAGCTAATAAATGTTATTCAAAGCTAGAGCTTCACTTCACTTTAATCTCCCACCACAGAGAAGGTTCCGCTTCACCACTACTTGTTTTATGGCCACAAGGGGGCGCCGTGGCTCCATTACATAGAGTGTGCTAGCAATGAGCACTGGGAAGTCTTCCATGATTATTAATTAGTTGAGGTGAGAAATTCAGGGGGTTTTGATTACCTGGTCATGTGATGTGTGCGCCATTTCCATTGCACTTTATTTCAGGTTGCTTTTTTTTAAAAAAAATTTGCATGTGACAATTCACATGTATAGGTTTTGCAACTTTTTACAAACGCTTAAAATTTTGCATCCAGAAAAAGCTTCCTGGTTACACGTTTCAGTCGTATGTGACGCATGATACGTCGAAGTTGTCGGTCCTAGGCATGTTCCCCTTTGATTCTTGTGTGGTCTGGGTACGAACGCCTCACACTTTACGACAAGGAGGATTTTTAGCATGCGGTTACCCTCAGGATGAGTCTTTATATTCTGAGATTTATGTCTTGCTTTTAAGATGCTCTTGCGCTGTCTACTTGCTGTATGCGCAAGAAAATCTCGCAGCGCATACGTTATAGATACCCATAGTCTACTATTCACCCTGACTAAAGCCAAAAGAGTGTCCTTTTACCATTTTTTAAGTGCTGGAAAATGTATTTTAAATAGTTGTTTTTTAATGTTTGCCTATGCAGGGGGGTCTGGCGGTGGTGTACAGATACCTCAGACAGCATTCCGGAGTGTTGTACCACAATGAAGCTGTATGGGGATGAATGATTGTAGTATATTTTTACATGTCATTTTTATATACATAATTACTTTTTTTATAATTTTTTTAAAACTACATCTAAAAAAAAACCTTACATTTTTGCTTCTTTTTTTGGGGGGTAATTTATGTGTATTCGTCACAGACTACTGTATATATTTTTCCCAATTTCAACTAAAGGTCTTTTCTAGGCTCCCGAAATTGTTGACCTATCCTCAGAATATCTGATCATTGGGGGCCTAACCCCACACCCCCCCACTGATCAGCGGTTCCCTGCAGCCTCCTGTGCTGGAACTAGCACTTTTAATGGAACAGGAAGCAGACCGCTCCGCTCAAAGTGTAGTGGCCATAATGGGTACTGCAGCTCTGCTCCCATTCACTTCAATGGTAACTGAGCTGCAGTAACCTGACATAGCCACTACACTTAGAACGGAGCTGTCTGCTTCCTGCTCTGTTTAAAGGAAACAAAAACAAAAAAAACTGTGCTGCTTGTATATTCTAACTAGCCATGCTTCCCTGAGCAGAGCATACTTTACTGTATGTTCCTGCGACGCGCCCCTTCTTCAGTTATGCCTCCCTAAAGGTCCAGCACCACACACGTCACAGGGTGTCAGACCCTCACCAATCGAAAAACAATGACTTTTTTTTTAACTTTTGTTTTTAAACTTCCTTGGTATCTAAGCAGTGAACCTCTGACACATGCGCAGGCACTGTGGGCGCAGCCATGTCAACAGAGCAGGCGCTGGCTGATCCCTGCTTCCCATGAACAGAATATGGAAGACACGGCCATTCAATAAATACATCAGTTCATTAGATAAATATATTTTTATGATATTTTAGGATGAAATAGAATTTTTGATGTATGCGGCTATTGACATAAAATGAATTGTGAAGCGTCAGTGAGCGAAGCGCATGCGGAGGAAGTTCACTGCTTTGCTTTCCTCCCAGTACTTGTTAATTTGATGGACCTTCCCACTACAGGACACAACAGATAGCGGAAAACCAGGCTGGAAAGGAAAGGACGCAATGCCGGAGAGGAGCGGATGGGGTCATGTGACTGCATTCACGATCACTGAGAGAACGTGCATTCGTGTAATTTAGTGAAAGATGGTCCACACATTCGCCAGAAAGGGGTGCTGATAGAAACTGGAAAACTCTTCAACCAATGCAATTTGGTTTTTACTTTATACATATTATTTAAAAAAAAATATTTAACGTATATTAAAAGTAAAATATTGCAGTTCTCCTACTGGCCACTAGAGCAGACATAATAGGAGAAACTTCCTGTTTCCTGCAGTAGACTTGTCAGCTTTGCTGTATAGCTTGGGACACAGTGAGCAGAGTCATCTCATTATCGCTAGAAGATGACAGAAAGACAGATCTGTTCTACTTCTGGAGGCCTAGATAAGGCAGGGTAATAACAATATAAACCCAGAAAAGACTGTATGCAGCTAGCTCCCCTGTTGGTCCGTAGAGTATATGTGAGGGGCGGTATTCCATCACTTCCTGTTATAATGTATCACATTTTCTGATAAAGGGCATCTGTCAGCATATGCAAATGAGTCCCTAGGAGCAACGGGGGCGTTGTCACTACACCTAGCGGCTCAGTTCTCTCTCTGCAACTGCAGTGCCCTCTGCATTTTAATGATGTTTTCACTGCCTAGCTCTGTCAAAGTTCAGACGACGCGGCAGTTGCAGAGAGAGCAGAGCCTCTAGGTGTAACGACAACACCCCCGTTGCTCCTAGAGGCTCATTTGCATATATTAAACATAATTTTTCTCAGCAGTGCGGACACATATGAACATGGGACCAACACAGATGCCTTCAGCTGCCAACAGGTCAGCCAGTTTCATAGGTACAAACCTGCTGACAGATGCCTATTAACTCCTTCCTGCGGCTGCTAGAAAGCACACACCCTACAGGAAGAAAGTGTTTGCCTCCAATATGGTGACATTCACTATATTACGTAACATGAGTAATAACGGGAGGCCGGAAGCATAAATAATCACAGTTTATTTTTTTTCTCTACTGAAATTGTAGCTAATTTATACAAAACACCATACTCAGGCGATTATACAAATGTACAAAAAATGCATTTGCTTGAACACATTGTAACTGGACCTAGTAACAATCGCAGTTCATTTTAGGCTACGGTGAAATGCGTCAGTGCGTTATTAACAACAGAGACCTGTACTGTCAGAACAAAGGACCCAACACATTGATTTTTCTTATTACACAAAAAGAAGACTCTGCCATGCGGAAAGATCTGCAACATGCAAATGTTAGATGTAGGCAGGATGATGGCGATCAGGGCTGAGAATTACACAATCTACCCAGAAAGTACAAACCAGGATCTGCCAATTCTGGTGTACAGGCAAGGATGAAGTGCTGTACCTACAACAGAGACAGCTCATGGAACTGCTATGGTGCCTATGGTAGAAGTGTGCCCGGCACTAAACTACTTTCTATAACATGGCCATAGCGAATACTCAGTCACCACCAGGGGGAGCTCATGGCATACATTTGTATACAGCCTCTGTTAAAAGGTGGCTCCCATTTTAGTACGTAGAGGATATTCTTTGCATACAAGTTATACAATTTTCCAATATACTTTCTTTATAAATTCCTTGCTGCTTTCAATACCTCTGCTTGCAGTCATTTCATAGTGATATTCATTATTTACTTCCAGCAGACAAAAATTTCTCTAGGGGATGTGATGCGACATATAAGTTCTCAGAGTTGTGTCATGTAACAAGTAGTAAGCCATGCAGGTTCTTATTGAATGACAGAAAGCAGAGATCTTGACATTCTTAAGAAAATGATAGAGGAAGTGAGATGGAAAATTGTACAACTTATTATACAATCAAGACGCTTTTTATGCTGAAAGCTCCCCCTAGTGGTGACTGCAGGCAGCCAGATAAATGGAGCTCCCCTATAGAAATATTATGGAGTTAAAGGGGTTATCCAATTTTAAGAACCCCCCCTCCACATGTGCTGGGCCTCTCACCGGTAATATACTTACCCCGCTCCCAGTCCCGGCATCCCCGCTGCCAGTGAGGGGGGAAGGCAGCCAATGGCAGGCGGGGACGGGGAAGAGCCTCCCTAGGGAGGCTCGTCCCCGTCCTCGCGTGCCATTGGCTGCTCCCCCCCGACACCGTATGTTTTCATCCGTGTAGAGGGTGAAGCAGCAGCGGCGATGCGGGGACCAGGAGCGGGAAGCGGGGTAAGTATATTACTGGTGAGGGGCGCGGCACATGTGGTGGGGGGGGGGGGGCTGTTTTTGGAATTGGATAACCCCTTTAATCAGTGCAGATTTTTTGCACCTAAAAACAGAATGGTGGAACTTAAAGGGGTTTTCCAGGACTTGGATACTAAATGTCCTATTCTCAATATAGTCCAACAATAATAGATTGGTGGGGGTCCGACACCCAGAACCCAATGATCAGCTGTTTCCGGGAGCCACCTTTGCCAGAAACTATACAGAGGGCAACTGTGTAGTATCCATGACAACGTATTGCACCCCCCACATGAATGGGAGCTGAGCTGCAGTACCCAGGTACGGCCACTACACATTAGATGGCGCTGTCTGCTTCCGATTCTGTCTAGTGTACAGTTTCTGCTGCCGGCAGCTGCCTGAAAAAGCAGGACAGGTTATCAATAAAAGTCCTGGAAAACCCTTTTAATTTTTATAACTGAAACGCTCGGTGGGCACATTTTGAGTTTTGCGATGGTGCCTTACTATATGACCATTTGTATTTGTCATTTTAATTAATAAATTCTAATGGGGTTCTTTATCAAACTGGTGTAAAGTAGAACGGATTTAGTTTCCCATAGCAACCAATCAGATTCCACCTCCCATTTTTCATAGCTCCTTTTGAAAATGGAAGGAGGAATCTGATTGGTTGCTATGGGCAACTAAGCCAGTTCTACTTTACACCAGTTTGATAAATGACCCCGTAAGTTTCTATATGACCGGAAGCCATAACCATAATACTGACTGATCTGAAATTATCCAGTAACGGCTTTCAGAACATAACACAAACATAAATCTATTCTCCAGACACAGAATGCATTGGGCAAATTTAAAGGGGATTCCCACCTAAAATGTAAAGTAGCAAAATGTATTAGTAAATCAGAAGGTGGAACAGCAGGAAAAAGCTTGGTCATTCACTTACAGATACACTGACAAAGTAAAGAGTTTCACCGGGTTCTGAAAAGGCTACACAAAACTGACATCCAATATGGCGGCACTTCCTGTTGTCCATTTTGCAAAATGACAGCTAAATGTGAACAGGAAAATGGCAGCAACTCTGTAAGTAACTGAAATATAACTGACAAACTTTGTCTGCTGCCCAAACTTCTGATTTACTACTACTTAATGTACAATTTTGGGAAGAAATTACTCTGGCATAACTGGGGACATTTAAGGAAAATGCCTTTGTTGCCCACAGCAACCAATCACAGCGCAGCTTTCATTTCATATTCTTCTCTTGCAAAATGAAAACTGTACTGTGATTGGTTGCTACATCAGTTATTCTTTTAGCCAATTTTTCTTAAATATTCCCTATTGTGTTACGCGTAGGGCTCATTCACACGGCTGTTGTCCGGCCGCATGCGGATCGCGGACCCATTCACTTGAATGGGGTCCACGATCAGTCTGTTCTGCAAAAAGATAGAACTTGCTCTATCTTTTTGCGGTGCGGAGGCACGGAACGGAACCCCACGGAAGCACTCTGTAGTGCTTCTGTGGAGTTCCATTCTGTGCTTCTGTTCCGCACTGCATCTCCAGATCTACGGACCCATTCAAGTGAATGGGTTCGCATCCATGATGCGGAATCCACATGGCCGGTGCCCCATGTATTGTGGACCCACCGTATGCGGGCTGCAATACGCCCACGGGAGCATTACGGCCGTGTGAATAAGCCCTTAGAACATGGCATGGCACAGGGATTATCTATTTGTTCAATTATTGTGCCATGCTCCACCCCTTCATGCCACGTATTTTTTGTCAGTTTTTTTTTTTTTTTTTTTTGTATCCAGTATGTCCGCAAGTCCGTTCTGCGGACAAGGACAGGCATTGTTACAATGGATTCGCCCAAAAAAAATGGATGCAACACGGACGTCATCCGTTTTATTTGTGGATCCCTGTTTGGCGGACTGTAAAATACATACGGTCGTGTGCATGAGCCCTTAGGCAGATCACAGTGTATACATTTTTCCTGGAATACTCCTTTAAGGGCTCATGCACACGACCATATGTATTTTGTAAAAATACTGCAAAACAAAAATATCCGCAAAAAAAAAAAAGTATGACATCCATGTGACGATCTGTCTGATCCATTGTAAAAATGCAGACAAGAATAGGACATGCTCTATTTTTTTTTGCCGAATGGTTACATTTCTTTTTTTTTTTTTTCAAGCCCCATTGAAGTGAACCGTTCCGCAAAACGGAACAGAAAAAAATACGTTTGTGTGCATGAACCATAAGTAAAACAACTTTTTGCTATTATAATACGGCCTGCAATAGAAGACTGGTATATCTACTGGTGTCTCAGTGCAACGCTTAAAGGGATTTTCCATTTTCATAAAAATAATGCTTCATCATTATGAAATCATGAAAAGTTCTGACATTTTATAACACACTTTGGGGGTCATTTATCAAAGCACAGCATTTTACGGCAGTCTTTGATACCCCCTTGTTAGACGCAGGCCTCATCATAAATTAGGCTCCAGTCCGTACGCCTAGATTGACATCTAGTCCAGCCTCTGACTGGAGAAGATTTCAATGGTCATTTACGCCAGTGTCCTGGTGCAGAAGTTAGTAAATGTCCCAGGGCTCAGTGTTCGGCCCCAGCCACGGCCGGTCTCTAGGGCATCCTAAAAAAGCTGGCGTAAGGGGCCATGACCCCCTTTGTCATTCAACTCTTCCCTTTTAAAGATCTCTTCTTGCAGTCAATGAATACATCCAGAAGCTGGAATCCCTTTACAGATCTAATAATTCTCACGACTGAGGGGTTGGTACGGTTGTATCCAGTCTAGACAATGCTCCGTGAGACCTTTTACCTGCACTGACACACTGCAGCAAACCATCAGGGCAGTAGAGAGATTTGTGCTGCAGATGTATTTAGCTCATAGAGGATTGTCTAGACCGGATACAATTGTAAATTCAGGTCAGTATAACATTTTAGTACCTGGTTGTAGAAATATACAAAATCGCTGACAGCAAGCAGAGATCTTGCAAAAAAATATAAATAAATGGTGCAGAATTAGAACTAAACGAGTATTTTAGAAAGTTTCAGATTTTTACTATATATGAGCTTAAAAAGGGATTTCTGAGATTTTTTAACCAATTACCTATCCTCTGGATCTGATCGGTCCACGGACCCCCACTAATCAACTGTTTGAGAAGGCGATGGAGCCCAGTGACATCACGTTCATCGGTCACATGGCCTAGGCGCAGCCCAGTACTATTCAAATCAATTGCCCTGGGCTGCAATACCAAACTCAGCCACTATACAATGTTCTGATCGGTCCACGGACCCCCACTAATCAACTGTTTGAGAAGGCGATGGAGCCCAGTGAAATCACGTTCATCAGTCACATGGCCTAGGCGCAGCCCAGTACTATTCAAATCAATTGCCCTGGGCTGCAATACCAAGCTCAGCCACTATACAATGTACGGCGCTGTGGTTGGTGAGCTGAAAGAAGGCTATGGCGCGTACAAGAGAACCGGCACCTTTTCAAACAGCTGATTGGCGGAGGTCTCGGGTGTTGCACCCCCTGATACTGATGACCTATCCAGAGGGCAGAGTCTCAGAAAAACCCCTTTAAGAGCTATTTACATAAAAATAAACAACCCCTTTAAGACTTGCACTGTGAGGCCAACATAGATAGAACTGCTTGTCTTCTAATGATACAGAACTACTAGGATTAATCCATTTGACTCCCTAATGATATATCGATACTTAAAATTAACACTCCATGAAAAACTGATCTGTTGTGTCACCTTCTACGCATGACACAAGGGCCTAAGGTGACGGCGCATGACAGAGGAATTCTATCTTTGGCGTTCTTTGAATCCATGTGCCATGCTCCATGCCTTTAGGCCCTGCACTAAGCATTGCCCACCATGGAGTGGTCCTTAAAGTAGGCCCAATACCAGCACAAAATCAGCAGCCATTTTGTATCATGAGCCAGCATTCAATAAAACACAGCCTATTCACCATAGCGTTCCCATGTGGTTATTCGCTTCTTGGACCATTCGTGGACATGGGTTCAGATACTAAAATGGCATTTCTGAACGACATGAAACACGCAACTTTTACGAAATGTGTCGACGACTCACAATATAACCGTAACGGGATGTGCAAACATTAAACAAAACAGGAAACACTTTTTTTTTTTTTGCCTATGATATGTTATCGATATCAATAAAGAAACCCTGTTTCCAGCCCTTTAGGAACTCGCTTGGTGTCAGAAGGACCTGGAAGATGATGAGATGCGTTTCAAGTCGTCACTGGCACGCAGCAAGTTTATGAAGGCTTCACTACAGCTTTCATAGGGACACATGCTAATATGACCGTGTAGCAGTAACTTTCCTATAAAAAGGAAAACAAATCCTACTGTCTATAGGAGGAAGAGAAAGGGATACAAATCAGTGTTAGAAAGATCAAGAGGAACATGGTGCAGGGGGCGGGTTAGTTGGATTGGGTGGGGGGCAGGCCAGGGCGCCTTGTTGGGATGATTCGAGGCTTGGGTGAAGTTTTTGTGTCTTCCTCCTCTTCCAGATCACTGTCACATACGTGGACTACTACGCTGGGGGTGGACTCTGTTCCTGCGTGAAGCTCATACTTCTGACCTGCAGGGAGATAACAAGAAAAAAATAATTATTATTATATGTGTCTATAATAGGATAATCAAACACTTTCACTTGATTGTTGGCCACACCCCTGCTTAAAGTCTGTGCCCACCCCCTAGGTGCATTTGTAAACATCAGAAGCAGAAACGTCTCTTTGCTTAGCTGCTCTGAGACTGTTACAGTGCCTTAAAAAAGTATTCACCTCCTTGACTTTTTTTGTATTTTGTTACATTACAGCCTTAAGTTCATTGTTTTGTTAATCTGAAATTTATGTGATGGATCAGAACACGATAGTCTAAGTTGGTGAATTGAAATGAGAAAAATATATAAATAAAACAATTTATTAAAAATTGAAAATTGGCATGTGTGTATGTATTCACCCCATTTGTTAGCAAGACCATAAAAAGCTCTGGTGCAACCAATCACCTTCAGAAGTCACATAATTAGTGAAATGATGTCCACCTGTGTGCAATCTAAGTGTCACATGATCTGTCATTACATATACACGCCAGAGGCTGCAACACCTAAGCAAGAGGCATCACTAACCAAACACTGCCATGAAGACCAAGGAACTCTCCAAACAAGTAAGGGACAATGTTGTTGAGAAGTACAAGTCAGGGTTAGGTTATAAAAAATTATCCAAATCTTTGATGATCCCCAGGAGCACCATCAAATCTATCATAACCAGATGGAAAGAACATGGCACAACAGCAAACCTGCCAAGAGACAGCCGCCCACCAAGACTCACGGACCGGGCAAGGAGGGCATTAATCAGAGAGGCAGCACAGAGACCTAAGGTAACCCTGGAGGAGCTGCAGAGTTCCACAGCAGAGACTGGAGTATCTGTACATCGGACGACAATAAGCCGTACGCTCCATAGAGTTGGGCTTTATGGCAGAGTGGCCAGAAGAAAGCCATTACTTTCAGCTAAAAACAAAAAGGCGCATTGTGAGTTTGTGAAAAGGCATGTGGGAGACTCCCAAAATGTATGGAGGAAGGGGCTCTGGTCCATCTTCATCCATCAAAGGAAACGCTATGTCTGGCGCAAACAAAAAAAATAAAATCACATCACCCAAAGAAGATGCTGCCAACACAGTGAAACATGGTGGTGGCAACATCATGCTGGGGTGACCGGGGGAAAGATGGCTGGTGCTAAATACAGGGATATTCTTGAGCAAAACCTGTCCCACTCTGTGCGTGATTTGAGGCTAGGACGGAGGTTCACCTTCCAGCAGGACAATGACCCCAAACACACGGCTAAAGCAACACTTGACTGGTTTAAGGGGAAACATGTAAATTTGTTGGAATGGCCGAGTCACAGCCCAGATCTCAATCCAATTGAGTGCTAGGCAGTGAAAACATTTTCACATCTACCTGGCCCTGTCAATCACAGTGCAGAGGGTGCAGCAGATGCAGAGAGTGCAGAGCCTCTAGGTGTAACGGCAACGCCCCCGTTGCTCCTGCATATAATAAAACATAATTTTTCTTAGCAATGTCGGCACATATGAACATGGGATCTACACAGATGCCTTCAGCTGCAAAGTGCACATGTAACAGGTCAGCCAGTGTCATAGGTACAAATCTGCTGACAGATGCCCTTTAACTCCTCGTACCTCTGCTCCCTAGATCCCTATGAAGGCAGGAATGGCTGTGCAATGATACCTTCATCCCCTGCTGCCACATCTAGCCAGGTTCACCTTTCGAGAATCTAGTAAAGCCGACAACTCTTATGGGGCTTAGTTGTCATTAGAGGTGGAATCAATCCCTTATAGTTACCACATTTACCTAGTGGTGCACTATAGCTAAATGATAGCGCTTGCGCTGTGACTTGGTACACCTTTGCACGGTAATCTCAAAGTATGCAGATAGCTGCACGTTCAGTTCCCACCATTCATGATGCAGTTGGCAGGACGCCAGCAATTATATGCCCAGTATACAATACGTGCAGCTCCACATGAGAGCACGGGAATAATTAGAGGGCTGCGTCCTACAGTAAGCACGTACGACATGAGCGTCTGCATTGTGAGAAGGACGGTGTCCTACTAAATCCAGGAAACTTACACTGCCGTCAAAAAGGACACACTTTCAGATTTTTATTTATTAAACATTTTGAAAACCAGTTACTTTGTGTTGGTCTATCACATAAAATCCCAATAAAATACATTTAAGGCCTCTTTCACACGACCGTATGTCTGTCTTTTTCAGTGTTTTGCGGTCCGTTTTTCACTAATCCGTTTTTTTTTCCGTTTTTCCGTATGGCATATACAGTATACAGTAATTACATATAAAAAAAAAAAATTGGGCTGGACAGAAAAAATAATTTCAATAGATGGTTCCGCAAGAACGGAACGGATACGGAAGACATACGGATGCATTTCCATATGTGTTGCTTTTTTTTTGCAAACCCATTGACTTGAATGGAGCCACGGAATGTGATTTGCGGGCAATAATAGGACATGTTCTATCTTTCAACGGAACGGAAAAACGGAAATACGGAAACAGAATGCATACGGAGTACATTCCATTTTTTTTTGCGGAACCATTGAAATGAATGGTTCCGTATACGGAACGCAAAAAAAACGGCCCGTAAGTGAAAAAAAAAAAAAAAAAAATGTTCAGGGGGGTATGAATACTTTTTCAAGGCACTGTAGGTGCCTTATCTAGAAACGGAGGTGCCTTGAAAAGCCTTGGCGCATACACACAAAAAAAAGATTCAACAATAGGGATTTGCAGCCATATTTCCGGTAACTGAAGTGCTGGCGGCACAGAAGTGGGCGCTACGAGCCCGGCCATCTCCACAGGTCTCTGTAGTTGCTTAGCAAACAGAAAAAAAAAAAAGATTCAATACCCCATATGAAGGTTTTTGGCAAGTGCTTGGACCTGCCTCAATGAATGGCGGAGGTCCTATTCCAGGTCTCTAAATCTGGCCCATGGTATCTCCGCTGTGTTCCATTCACATCCTGTAGCTCTGCTGTGACTGGTGACTCCACCTTAGCTGCATTGTCTAATGGGAGTCTACGGTAGTCTGAAATCTCCTTAAAAAAGGATTTAAAAAAATTCTGCGAGTCCCAAATAAAGTTTTAAGATTTTATTTCCCGGAGCTGGATGCCTTCCACTTTGGCAGCTATCTAAGCTTTACACTGCAGCTCTGCTTCTTCTGCCAGGCCGCTATGTACTAGGAAATGGAGAGAGCCGATTTTCATTACAGAGAAGGATTCAAATTTAATTTGGGTTTTCCTGCCTACAACATCCAGGACTAACGTAAGGCTGAGGACTAAGCCGACATTGTCACCGCACAGCCCTGGGAGGGGGGGTTAAGGTCCTGATGCTCTTGGTCTCAGGAGTCACCCTTTCTGCTTATCACAGGCGACCTTTCAGTGAGCCACCTCGATACCAGAGATTAATTGAGGTTTCCAAAAATAATTCCCATGCTCAGTGTGCCAGAGCGGATTACACAGCATGCCACGCACCCTCGGGGGAGCGGCAGGACTGCGTCATGGCGGCAGCGGGTGTCACTACGCATCATCTGGAATGGTGCACTTTTCACCCAGTTATCTCAGTCTGTCGCACGGCGCTTCATGCACTTTGCAGGCTCTCAAGAAATAAAGGAAGACGACGGCAGAAGAAAGGGGGTGGGGGGAGCAAGAGGCTGAATGAAGGACCTAGTGCGGTGATGGAAGGAGATTACGGGGCAGCGAGCTCCGGGCGCTGTTGTTAGAGGAAATTATTTGATTCTTCTGTGCTTCACTGCCCTCCAGGCACCGGCTCATTTCTCAGCCACAAGCTGACGTCAACTCTGACAGCAAAGCCCCGCACCAGCCCATGGGGCTCTGAGGGATGCAGCCTAGACACAAAAGAGGATCGCCCCCTGTGCCCGCTGATAAAATCCACCTAAAATGTCATGGAGCATCCACAGGGAAAAGCTTCCTGCTACTCATCCTCCTGCACAGATGTAGCAGAGCCAAGCATGTCATTGCAATGCATGGAAAACCATAATGAACATATCATGGTATCATAATGAATTGCAAACTGACTCAGCTCTGCTACATCTGTAAATACAAGAGAATGGTTTTTCGCTTGATTGTCACATCAGTGAAGAAGAACAGAGGTATAGTCCGCCAGCGGAGGAGTCGGTCTTCGGAATATGAGCCATGTAGGATACGCGACACTGACCCTGAGGGCCTTGTACAAGCCGATGCCACTAGTCCATGACGAGGTATATATATCTCTGCCCTCTGTAAGTGCCCCTGTGTTTACCACTGGCCTCAACTTCAACTGCCCGAAAAAAGGGTAAGGGCCGACGAGTCTCCCAGGGGCCCTACAGGCTCACACCTCCTCATACATGCACTCCAATCTACTTTCAGGTGCTGCAGGTTTTAGAAGGCCCCATTTACACTACCGTATTTTTGGTCCGCATCCGATCTCCATTTTTTGCGGATTGGATGTGGACCCATTCATTTAAAAAAATGTGGATAGCAAACCGTGTGTCCATTCTGTAGTCTCACCAAAAAGATAGAACGGGTCTTATTCTTGTCTGTTTTGTTGACAAGGATGGGCATTGTTACAATGGCGCAAAATACATAGTCGTGTGAATGCACCACTGCGTATGGTCTTTGGTCTGTTTTAAATTTGGGGTGTGCTGAAGAGAGTCATATGCACTATATGTGATTCAAAAGCCATTTGTTGGGGGTACACCCCATATCAATGTATAATGTGCTCAGCAAGCCAATTTCTATTCTTCCCTTTGAAATCTCCCTTCTTAGTAGTTGGCAAGTATACAGTAAAATTGGATCCTATACCCCCATACATAAAACTAGTCTGTACAAATTGCTAACAGTAACACTGGCTTGCACGGACTCACTGGTCTGTACAGACCAGTTCCTATGTATACTATTGGCCTTCATGGACTGGTTCACATGTATACCGCTGGCCTCCATGGATTGGTTCCCATATACACTGCTGGTCTCCAAGGACTAGTTCCCATATACACTGCTGGCCTCCATAGGCTGGTTCCCATATGTCCTGCTGGCCTCCATGGATTGGTTCCCATACACACTGCTGGTCTCCATGGACTAGTTCCCATATACACTGCTGGTCTCCATGGACTAGTTCCCATATACACTGCTGGTCTCCATGGACTAGTTCCCATATACACTGCTGGTCTCCATGGACTAGTTCCCATATACACTGCTGGTCTCCATGGACTGGTTCCCATATACACTGCTGGCCTCCATGGACTAGTTCCCATATACACTGCTGGTCTCCATGGACTGGTTCCCATATACACTGCTGGTCTCCATGGACTGGTTCCCATATACACTGCTGGTCTCCATGGACTGGTTCCCATATACACTGCTGGTCTCCATGGACTAGTTCCCATATACACTGCTGGTCTCCATGGACTAGTTCCCATAAACACTGCTGGTCTCCATGGACTGGTTCCCATATACACTGCTGGTCTCCAAGGACTAGTTCCCATATACACTGCTGGCCTCCATAGGCTGGTTCCCATATGTCCTGCTGGCCTCCATGGACTAGTTCCCATATACACTGCTGGTCTCCATGGACTAGTTCCCATATACACTGCTGGTCTCCATGGACTGGTTCCCATATACACTGCTGGTCTCCATGGACTGGTTCCCATATACACTGCTGGTCTCCATGGACTGGTTCCCACATACACTGCTGGTCTCCATGGACTGGTTCCCATATACACTGCTGGTCTCCATGGACTGGTTCCCATATACACTGCTGGTCTCCATGGACTGGTTCCCATATACACTGCTGGTCTCCATGGACTGGTTCCCATATACACTGCTGGTCTCCATGGACTGGTTCCCATATACACTGCTGGTCTCCATGGACTGGTTCCCATATACATTGCTGGTCTCCATGGACTGGTTCCCATATGTCCTGCTGACCTTTATAGATGGTTCCCATATACACTTCTGGTCTCCATGGACTAGATCCCATTTATATTGCTGGCCTCCACAGACTGGTTCCCATATACACTGCTGGCCCCCATGGACTGGTTCTCATATACACTGCTAACCACTGTGGACTGGTTCCCATATATACCGCTCGCCTCCATGGACCAGTACCTGTATTTAATACTGACCTCCCAATACTGGATCCTCTATATACTAATCACCTCTGAAGACTGGTTTCATATAGATCGCTGGTTCCTGGATAGATCACTGGCCTCCAAAGACTCTTTGCTGCATACAAATTTGAACAAAAGGTGATTGCCCTCATATCTTCTGCTACGTATAATGGACATAATTAGATAAATGCTGATATAAAGCAGTTTTCCAAGAAAATATTTTACGTAGAAGAAAATATCAAATGACAGGGTTCGGCTTTATCTGCAGCCTAACAGAGAATATCAATGTTGTAGAAGATAATGAAGGGGGATTATAGTGGTCCGCACCGGCCTGCCAAGTTGACTGCGGTCATCCAGACCTCTAAGGTCCCACGGCCTGACAGGATTTCTGCTCCGTGACTGTGATCGTGGCGGTATGGCGCACTACCTGTTCCCGCCCTTCACTCTCTCAATTGTACAAGATGATGGGTTAGAAAATGTATAGAGTGGCCCATGAAAACCAGGGATAGTATCATCCTAAATACAGACACAGCAGAGCCGACTTAGTTTAACCTGCAGCATTCTGCATAGAAACACCAACTGCACAACATCAAAGAGATATAAATCCACCTAAAACCGTACATCGTCACAGCCTTGGGCGGATTTGGCCATAGACCCTACAGGAAATTTTCCCAGTGGGCTAATGCCCATAAGGCCATCCTAGCCCACCTCACTGCCACTGGCCTGGTACATACTACTAGGGGAACAAAGGAGGTCATTATTAGAGGAAGTCCAGGCAGCATGATGAAGGTAGGGTGGGCTTGGTGTTGTGGCCCATATTTACCTTCTAAGCCCCCTGCTCCATATCCATATTAGAGACATTTGGAGGAGGAGAACGTGGCAGCTATTGATGACCACCACAGAGGGACAGCTTCTGGAGAAGTATTTTTGGTTCTGTGGGATGGTATTCTGAGCACCACCTTCTGTCGGTTTGGACCCACCTACAACGTTGGGCCGTTTTTTTGTTTTTTTTTCCAGGGCCACTTTAAGTTCTCAATCGACCCCTGGTCACAGTTCTAGGAAGCAGAGATATAATGAGCTGTTTGTAGGGACCCACATACTGCTGGAGACATGTGGACTGACTATTTTTCAGGAAAGCAAAATCCCATGTGAACATGGTGTCCTTACAGGGTACACACAGGCACAAAGAACATCAGTTCTACATGGTCAGATCCCACTAAACAGCACCTCCTATCTCAGCGTCCTCCTAGGTGTGCTGCTATCTCCAGCTTCATTGCATTTTACAGCTTTTGAATGAAGAACAGCTTTTTATTTAGGTCCAACATTCATATGACAGCTATCTTAAAAGGGTTGGTAAATCTCACACATTGGTGGCGTATTGCTAGGATATGCCACCAATGTCCCACAGGTGGGACCTGCACCTATCTCTAGAATGGGGCCCCCAAAATGAATGAGGGTGCACCGCAGAAGAGCAGTCACCTTCAATTCTAGAGATAGTTGTGGGTCTCAGATGTCGGACCTGCCCCTGACACCCGTGGCACATCCTAGTGATATGCCACCAATGTACGAGATAGGCCAACCCCTTTAAGAAAGCCAAGGCCACTAGAGGTGGCAGCAGCAGAATAAGGCAGGGCATTGGGATTAGGCCTGGCCCAACAGAGGAGCTTCACTTAGGCCTCGGCATTGACACATTAAAGGGGTTGTCTCACTTCAGTAAGTGGCATTTATCATATAGAGAAAGTTAATACAATAATGTATTGTGATTGTCCATATTGCTTCCGTTGCTGGCTGGATTCATTTTTCCATAACATTATACACTGCTTATTTCCATGGTTACAACCACCCTGCAATTCATTAGTGGTGGTCATTCTTGCACACCATAGGAAAAAGAGGCAGCCTCTCTGGTGGCCAGGACCATGGGAGCGCATTTAGGCTAGTGTTTTTCCTATATTGTGCAAGCACGACCACCACTGATGGATTGCAGGGTGATCTGTAACCATGGAAACGAGCAGTGTATAATGTGATGGAAAATTTCATCCAGCCAGCAAAGGAAGCAATATGGACAATCACAATACATTAGTAATTGGCTTGTGTTAACTTTCTCTACATGATAAATGCCACTTACTGAAGTGAGACAACCCCTTTAAATCGACCTATCAATAGACAACCCCATTTGGAGGCAGTCTCTTACAACAATAGTCTATTATGGGACGATCACAAATAATTCATTCGATTTTATTGATGATGTCCTGTGTGCATATTGGGAACAAAGAATATAAGTTGGGGGTGAGAGAATCATGTCCCCAATCCGACACCAAAGCCACTGGAAGTGTCCTTACGAAGGACACTGGAGAGTAGTTTGCTATCAGGAGACACTGGTTTGATATTGTGTCTATAGCGGACTCTAGTCGCAGACCTTGAGATCAGACCTTATCATATGAAATTGACTTCTCCATAGGGTGCTTAGTACTCGTGTCAGTCTACTGACTCATGGAGTACATTACGTAAAACAGAAATCACAACAACTCCTCCGGTACAGCCTAGATCCAAGACTACATAGAAAGATTACCTGGATCTAGAATCCCAGGTTTTGTGGCCTTTCCAACAATCTTTAACCACAACACCTCTAAAGAATACTTTTCCTTAATATGTGAGGTAAAAGGGGGTAATAAGAAACCATTTTGCTAGTCCTCAGCCCTGAACCATAATCTATGCAGTCAGGTTCATCGCTGTAGGACTCTTGTTCCCTGGTGAACCTCCTTAGAAAATTACTGCTGGGGCAAACATCTAGGAGATGGCTTTCATGGTGTCTACTGGATGCCCTTAATTGTCTAAACACTACAAATATTCATTACAGCTAAACATCTGGAGGCAGATTTATAAAAAAAGGGTTTGTGAAAATAATGCCCAAGATTCTTCAAATTCTCTAAAATGTTGTAGGAGAACTTGGGATTACTACTATATGTACGCAGACATTGGACAATGCTCAACCAATGAATTACTATGTACATAGAGGACATCTGACAGACATCGCAACGGCAACCCCTGATCCATCCACCAGCTTGGACTTGGAAAATTATAAAATTACTATTAATGGTTTTTGGACTTGCCAGTCAATGACCAGGGGTATTTCCATAGGAGGTGCAGTAGGTAGCAGTTAAAAGAGTGTTTTTGTAGATTTTTTATTGGAGCACCCTTGTTCGGATGGGAGTTTATGCTTTGGCTCCACCAGAATAAACATAATAGCTGGGGTGGTACACCAGATTTAAAGGAGCTCTCTGGGATTTTGATATTGGTTGCCTATTCTCAGCATAGGTTATCAAAATTAGATTGTTGGGGGATCTATGCCAATCTCATATTGATGACCTAATCTAAGGATACGCCATCAATATAAAAATCCCCTTTAAAAGCAGGCTGTAGCACTATTATGGTCCTGGGATGTGGCCAATAATAGTTTGGGGGAAGGTCTTCAGCACTGTGGGGGTGGGATATGCAAAAAACTAGAGAGGCTAGACACCACCCCTGCAGAGCAGCTGGTATTGTTCTCCACTCTTACTTTGCAGAAGTAATTATTATAGTGCTTACCTGGGCCTAGTTTAGCAACTGCATAAAGGAGATCATAATTGATTACTGGTGTGGCATCATCTATGGGCTTCCAACCAACTGGAGGGGACACAGGCGGAGAGATAAGGAATTGTTTAGCAGGCTGTGGGGGTGCCAGGTGGAGTTTGTCTCCGTCTGTCTCTGTCGTTTGGACCTATATGACAGATATAATCAAAGTTTTCATGCAAAAAAAGTCATGAATGAACATTGTGAGATTGGCTTAAAAATAACCCAAAAAATTAAAAACACTTGCTGTAATAGAATTTACTTACCTGTGCAAAGTAAAGCTTTAATTTCTTCCCTCTGAACTGTGTCTCGTGGAGCTCTATCCTTGCCCGTGCCGCTGCCTTGGGGTTACTGAAATTTATTCGTACCCTCCGGAAGCTCTTGAAAAGTTGTAAGGTCACACAATCGTCATATGCTCGGAAAAGACCCTTGAATTTCTCCTATAGTAAAAGAAAAAGTGAAACTCCTGACTCAAAGTACACAGGAACATACATCTCTGTATCAGCAGAGGCATCCTACTGTACCATATATGATAGATAGCTAACCTCTGTCCAGGCCCATAGGCCCGGCTTCGACACTGGAAACCTTGAGGTCTGCCAGACCAGATACATTTTTGCAATATAAGGAAGAAATATCTGCTTAGTTCCTAACACAATTTTGTGTTAGGAACTATCTGGGTCACCTAACTACTGAACACAATGAATGTCTTTGGGCACCAAGTCACTGTCTTCATTGGACTGACTAAACCATCATCCACTAGGCACTAACAGGGTACAAAGCCACTGGAAACCAGTGTTAGGGGACTGGTGATATCTGGGACTATCTGGAGCAAAACGGTAAATGGGCAATAAGGACTGCCTGAGCCACTGTAACATTAGACACCAAGGACTGTGAGTCACAAAACTACTGGATAAAAATAGAGACTGCATGAGTCAAAAAATTAATGGATATCAGGGACTGTCTGAGAAACAAAGCCAATGGACACCAAAGACTGTCTGAACCAGTAAACCACTGGACAATAAAGACTATCTGAACCACAAAAACTAATGAATTTCAGGGATTGCACTGAACCAATAGACCACTGGACATAAGGACTGCCTGAGCAACAAAGCCAATACAAACCAGGGATTGTCTTAGTCATTAAACCAATGGACACCAGGAACTGACAGACACAAAACCAATGGAGAGCAGGGACTTTCTGTACCACTAACCTAATGGACAGACAAGAAACCCAATGGACAGCCTCTGATAGCCATCAGTTTTGTGGCCACCAAACTACTGGACATCATCATTATCTGGAATTCGGAGGCAGCTCAAGGCCACATTTCCTATGGGCTGAGGGCTCATAGGGGGCAGTACATCAGCCAGGATTTTCAGTATCTTTCATAGCAACAATTTTTGTTGAAAAATACATTTAATTGGAAAACACCTGTGGTTAAGGTGTACAGTAAAGTGCTGGAAGACATGTATACTTCACCCAGAATCCTCAGCTGGTGGGTAAAAGATAGTCAGAAAGCTGCAGTGGTTTCAGCAAAGAGCAGTTTGCTGAGACAGGCTTGGTTAGATTCTGTTCTGGGCTGGATTTCGTTGGACTGGTGGGTAGGTTTGGCAGTGGGACCTACCAGTCCACACACTTCCAGCATGGCTATTTCCCCTAACCTGAGGTGATCTCAGGTGTGACTGCTGAGGACTGGGGAATAAAAGAGGCTTCAGATTGTCAGTAAGCTAGCTGACCTGTTAGCTGTCTGAGCCCGATTCCCCTTGAGTGTGAACTGCACTCTATAGGTGAGACAGAGATGACCTGTCTAGGTAGTGCCCAGACGGGCAGGAGTTTATTTAGTGATGTTGGTGCCGCAGCTTCACCCCACCAAGTGAAGTGACAACGTGGATGCTGTATGTTTTGCTGTGTACCAGAAAATAAACAGTTTGGACTTTTTAAAGGGGGTTTCTGAGATTTTGATACTAATGACCTATCCTCAGGATAGGTCATTAGTATCAGATTTGTTGGGGTACAACACCCGGGACCCCTGCCGATCAGCTGTTTGAGAAGGCTTGGTGAGCATAAAGAACGCTGCAGCACTCACAGGAATGCAGAGCCTTCTCAAACAGCAGATTGGCAGGGGTCCCGGGTGTTGGGATGACTAGTGTTGAGCAAACTTGTTTTTTTAAGTTCAAAAGTATCCCGATATGGATTCTGCTACCCCGGACCATAACGGAATTTGGAATCCATAACGGGATTCTTCTATAACCCGAACACAAACTTTGGACGCTCAACACTATTGATGACCAATCCTGAGGATAGGACATCAGTATCAAAGTCTCGGAAAACCAGGGGTCGAGTGGAGGGGGAACGCGTGGGAACGGCATTCCTGCACTTTTTTCATGGCAGGAACGCCGTTCCCTTTCAGCCTCAAGCCAGGAGATCGCGGCTGAATCAGAATCAGATTCACAGGGGGAGACGGAGCGCACTGTGCAGGGCAGGCTAAGGGAGGAGGAGCGGCTTCAGTTGAGAGGAAGCTGTCTGTGCGGTGCTGCTGCCTGCGACTGCCTCACTGTGACTCCTCTCATGGCGCCCCGCCCCCTACTGACATCATCTCCTTCACTTCTTCTGTTGGCCAGATACGCTGCAAGTATGTTCAGTCACTTCGGGCAGAGCGTTCGCAGCTGACACATAGCTACGAGATCATTTAGAATGTGAATGTCTTTCAGAAAAGTTTGTCCTGGGATTCGAACTCACAACCTCTACACATCAGAGGAAGGCATTTACCCTCACAGCCATGAAAGCTGTCTAGGTAGTTGCTTAAAAAAAAAAAAAAATATATATATATATATATAAGACTTCTACTTATACCTAGTGTACTGATACCTAGTGTACAACCATACACATGACAGCTGCCCACTGTGTATGGATGTAGCAGAGCTGGGTGTGTTGGGGCAGCTGTCATGTGTATGGTTGTACACTAGGTATCAGTACACTAGGTATAAGTAGAAGTCTTATTTTATTTTTTTTTAAGCAACTAGCTAGACAGCTTTTATGGCTGTGAGGGTAAATGCCTTGCCTCTGATGTGTAGAGGTCATGAGTTCGAATCCCAGGATAAACTTTTCTAAAAGTGTATTTTTTTTGTTTTTTTATAAGACTTCTACTGATACCTAGTGTACAACCATACACATGACAGCTGCTCCAACACACCCAGCTCTGCTACATCCATACACAGTGGGCAAAGTTACCTACAGTAAAAGTCTTATATTTTTTTTTTTTTTTAAGTAACTAGTTAGACAGCTTTCATAGCTGTGAGGGCATATGCCTTGCCTCTGATGTGTAGAGGTCATGAGATCGAATCCCAGGACAAACTTTTCTAAAAGTGTTTTTTTTTGTCCGCAGCGAAATTACAGCATGCTAGATTTTCTGTGCTTTTTTATTTTTTGGAGGGGGAGGGGGGTTGCAGTGGATCTTGGGTGAGTTCCCACACTTTTTTTCCCAGGACTTGACCCCTGCGGAAAACCCCTTTAAGTTGCCATCTCTGCTGAAGTCTGTCATTGCCGACCCCACCCCAAGTACAGATTCCAGCACACCTTTAACTTCCCATTTCCCATATGGATTTCAAATCTTGATTAGAGAAGCCATAACGAAGGGGTAAATGACTAAATAACACAATGACATAAACCAATGGTTTCCAACAAACGAGAGAATAATCCGGGTGGAAGGGTTAAGTCCTGCCTGTGCTCCGTCTGCCAGACTTCACAGTTTAGGGTAGAGGTAAAACTTTAGGTTCTCAATGAGGATGAAAATGTCAAGTTGTTGTGCTGGCACTTATCAGCGTAGCACCACTAAATACCATCTCTTCCAGAGCCGGCATTTGATATTTGCAGATCCCACAGGAAGCCAACAATCACATGCTCTCTAGAGAAGTCTGACCTTATGTTCTGTGAAGCTAGACCGTATATTCTGCGCAGGCACAGGGAGTTTTGGTGCACATTCAACACACTTTTGGTGTACATCTGTAGCACAATGCAGATACGCGAGGTACAGGAGGATACGCAATTTATTATTTATGTGTATATATCACACTATATGGCCAAAAACATAGGGATACACCTCCTAATCCGTGAATTCCACTGTTTCTTTCAGTCCCATTTCCACAGGTGTATAAAATCCAGCGCTAGCCATGTAGTCTGCCTTTACACACATTTGTGCCAATGTCCCTTTCTAAAGAGCTCTCTGAATTCCATCGTGGTCTCCTATGATAGGATGCCCCCTTTGCAACTAGTCAGTTTATGGAATGTCGTCCCTCCTAGTTATTGCACCATCACCTGTGAGTGCTATTATTGTAAAGTGGAAAATTTTAGGAACCACAGCAACTCTGCCATAAAGTGGAGAGTACGTAAAGTTAGAGTGGGGTTGCCAAGTGCCAAGACACTTAGGGGGTCATTTATGAAGCGAAGTACACCACTGTTTTGTAAAATTTTGTCGCAGATTCGGTCTCAAAGGGGATCTGCAGCCGAATCTGTGAATATTCCTGCGCACGTCACTTTTCTGAGGTCACGGAAAAAGTGGGCATTGCGTGGGTGGGCAAGGTGACGGTCTGTCCTATTTATCATCTTCTATGCTTGTTTTTGGCATAGAAAATGGATTAAATCTACCTTAGCTTTCTTTATGAAAGTTGCACAGCCAGCGGATAAGTTAAGTAGAGGCCGGTGACTCTACATAACTTGGGCGCATCAAGCGGCAGTCTAAATAAATGATCCCAATATGGCATGAAAGTCACCAGTGCTCTGCTGACTCCATAACTGCAGAGCTGCAAACCTCCTTTGGCATTAACATCAGTATCATGAATGTGCACCCAGAGCTTCATGGCAAGGGTTTGCATGACCGAGCACCTGCATTACATCACCAAGCACAATGCCAAGCATCAGTTGGAGTGGTGTAAAGCATGTCGCAACTGGACTCTGGAGAAGTGGAATACGTGATTTGTGGAGTGATGAATAACGCTTCTCTCTCTGGCAGTCTGATGGATGAGCCTAGGCTTGTTGAAAGCCCGGAGATTGTTACCTGCCTGACTGCTGTACAGCTACTATAATACTGCCTCCTATGTACAAGAATATAACTACTATAATACTGCCTCCTATGTACAAGAATATAACTACTATAATACTGCCTCCTATGTACAAGAATATAACTACTATAATACTGCCTCCTATGTACAAGAATATAACTACTATAATACTGCTCCTATGTACAAGTATATAAATACTATAATACTACTCCTATGTACAAGAATATATCTACTATAATACTGCTACCTACGTACAAAAATATAAATACTATAATACTGCCTCCTATGTACAAGAATATGACTACTATAATACTGCTCCCATGTACAAGAATATAACTACTATAATAATGCTCCTATGTACAAGAATATAACTACTATAATACTGCCACCTATGTACAAGAATATAACTACTATAATACTGCCACCTATGTACAAGAATATAACTACTATAATAATGCTCCTATGTACAAGAATATAACTACTATAATACTGCCTCCTATGTACAAGAATATAACTACTATAATACTGCTCCCATGTACAAGAATATAACTACTATAATACTGCTCCTATGTACAAGAATATAACTACTATAATACTGCTCCCATGTACAAGAATATAACTACTATAATACTGCTCCTATGTACAAGAATATAACTACTATAATACTGCCACCTATGTGCAAGAATATAACTACTATAACACTATATACAAGCATATAACTACCATAATAAGAAATATAACTGATTTAATACATGTGTAAAGCACGCCCTTGTACAGTCTGCACATCAGACATGTACAAGATTGGGTTAAGTCTGAAAAAAACTCAAAAAATTGTTCCGTTTTTCATCTTTCCCCACACTGACAGTCACATCTCTACCATGGAGCGGCTGGCTGGCTCTAGGCATGTGCCGCTGCATGGCAGATATGATGAAGTTTGCGCTTTACTCAGCATGGTCGCTTCTACCAATGAAGCAATAAGCATTTAATTTCTATCCAACGTGGTCACTTAGTGGATGCGCCGTATCTATGGTAACCATATGAAACCGTGAGGCATGTGACCTGAGTAAAATGTCCTAATCTAGCAATTTGTATTCCAGGACAGTCTGCTGCTCGGCTGGTTCTCCCTTCACTATAGACACTGGTAGGGACGAAGCAGATTCACTTATCACTCCTTTATTTACTTGTCACCCTTTTACTTACAATGGCAAGAGGAGGTGAAGCAGCAGTGGCGGGTGAGACAAAGGAAAACCTGAGTACAGTTGCAAGAAAAAGTATGTGAACCCTTTGGAATGATATGGATTTCTGCACAAATTGGTCATAAAATGTGATCTGATCTTCATCTAAGTCACAGCAATAGACAATCAAAGTCTGCTTAACCTAATAACACACAAAGAATTAAATGTTACCGTGTTTGTATTGAACACACCATGTAAACATTCACAGTGCAGGTGGGAAAAGTATGTGAACCCCTGGACTAATGACATCTCCAAGAGCTAATTGGAGTGAGGTGTCAGCCAACTGGAGTCTGATCAATGAGATGAGATTGGAGGTGTTGGTTACAGCTGCCCTGCCCTATAAATAACACACACCAGTTCTGGGTTTGCTTTTCACAAGAAGCATTGCCTGATGTGAATGATGCCTTGCACAAAAGAGCTCTCAGAAGACCTACGATTAAGAATTGTTGACTTGCATAAAGCTGGAAAGGGTTATAAAAGTATCTCCAAAAGCCTTGCTGTTCATCAGTCCACGGTAAGACAAATTGTCTATAAATGGAGAAAGTTCAGCACTGCTGCTACTCTCCCTAGGAGTGGCCGTCCTGTAAAGATGACTGCAAGAGCACAGCGCAGACTGCTCAATGAGGTGAAGAAGAATCCTAGAGTGTCAGCTAAAGACTTACAAAAGTCTCTGGCATATGCTAACATCCCTGTTAGCGAATCTACGATATGTAAACCACTAAACAAGAATGGATGTCATGGGAGGATACCACAGAGGAAGCCACTGCTGTCCCAAAAAAACATTGCTGCACGTTTACAGTTTGCACAAGAGCACCTGGATGTTCCACAGCAGAACTGGCAAAATATTCTGTGGACAGATGGAACCAAAGTTGAGTTGTTTGGAAGAAACACACAACACTATGTGTGAAGAAAAAGAGGCACAGCACACCAACATCAAAACCTCATCCCAACTGTGAAGTATGGGGGTGGGGGCATCATGGTTTGGGGCTGCTTTGCTGCGTCAGGGCCTGGACGGATTGCTATCATCGAAGTAAAAATGAATTCCCAAGTTTATAAAGACATTTTGCAGGAGAACTTAAAGGGAACCTGTCATGTGGGTATTTGATTAAAATCTAACTAATTAATTACAATCATTAACTACTAAAAAGTGCCTTAGATGTATTCATTTACTGGTGTGACAGATGGTTACCTCATAATATACACACAAAGATGCCACATGCCTCATGCTAATGAGCTGATTTGAGTCCAGCGTGATGTCAGCGAGTCCAGCGTTTTTTAAATTCAGAGCTATAGCCACTCCCCTGCCCACCTGCTGCTGATTCATATGGAAAATAACTGTCAATCAGTAGCAGGTAGTCGGGGAGAGTCAGGAGCTCATGAATATTCATGACTCATCATTATCAGCTGGAGCTTTTCAATACAAGATGTTGGCAGATTGACCCAGCATTTTGCTAAGAGAATCAGTCACTTATTTATGTTGCCCTTAGTTAGGACACCATAAAACTGGTGACAGGTTCCGTTTACCAACAGAAGATGGGTGTTGCAACAGGACAACGACCCAAAGCATAGAAGTAAATCTACAACAGACTGGCTTAAACAGAAGAAAATACGCCTTCTGGAGTGGCCCAGTCAGAGTCCTGACCTCAACCCGATTGAGATGCTGTGGCATGACCTCAAGGAAGCGATTCACACCAGACATCCCAAGAATATTGCTGAACTGAAACAGTTCTGTAAAGAGGAATGGTCAAGAATTACTCCTGACCGTTGTGCACGTCTGATCTGCAACTACAGGGAACGTTTGGTTGAAGTTATTGCTGCCAAAGGAGGTTCAACCAGTTATTAAATCCAAGGGTTCACATACTTTTTCCACCTGCACTGTGAATGTTTACATGGTGTGTTCAATAAAAACATGGTAACATTTAACTCTCTGTGTGTTATTAGTTTAAGCAGACTGTGATTGTCTATTGTTGTGACTTAGATGAAGATCAGATCACATTTTATGACCAATTTGTGCAGAAATCCAGATTATTCCAAAGGGTTCACATACTTTTTCTTGCAACTGTAAGTGCTGCAACAGTGTGACCATACTGTACGGTGTGGCTTATAGATAGCACTGACATATTACAAGAGAGTATATGTCAGGCGCTCAGCTGGGTCCGTCACCGCCATACTCTGAATGGATTCCTCCGAGCTGCAGTATTGGCTGAGGCCCCCCGTTCTGGTGATCAGTGGAGGTCCCAGTGGCCAGACATCAACAGGTCCAGTGGATAGAGTGTGTGTGGTATGCATGAATGTGTTTTTACCAGGCCAGCAGGGGGAGGCACTGGGTGGGAGTGCTGGCTGCAGCAATGATGGTGGTGCAACCCTTCTTCCCCTTGGGGCACAGCCTGGCCTTTTTAGGCCTCCTGCCTGGCGGTGGCTGGGGTGCCCTTGATGTTAGGTGGATGGGCAGCAGGGTGCAAGGCAGGAGCCGGCGAATGGCAGAGGAATTGACCAGGCCAGTTTGGTTGGAATAAATAAAGCCTCTCTGTACTGAATAGATAATGGGAGTATAAATGCAAGCTGCAGGCACAGTTTTTGGGTAATTCACAATGCAGCAGTTTTCCAAAAGACTGTATAGGGGATAGGCAGTATGATGATGCTGTGTAAGGCCTCTTTCACACAAGCGAGTTTTCCGTCGGCAGAAGGGCAATTGTCTGTTTGTGCAGTATAGTATTGAGAAGCACAGTATGTGGTGCTGTATTACCCTGTATGTTTTGTAGCTTTGTATGTAATGTTTTCCAATATGTGGGGCTGAAGGGAAGGGGTTAAGAAATTGGCATTGGGGCGCGGTTTCAGTTTTCGCCTCAAGCAGCATAAAGGCTATTGATGGCCACCACAGAGGTGCAGCTTTTGTGGCAATATACTAGGCTGCACTGCGGTATATGCTTCTGCTGGGGCGGTATTTTGCGCTATGGTATTGCTGTATCGCGTGCTTGTGTTGCCCCACCTTATGTCCATTTGCGCCCACCTACAACATGGGGATACTTTAATTTCCCAGTCTGCCCTCAGAGTTTGTCGGTTGTTTTTCTGGCAGCTTCAGACCACGGACAGGCTTCAGCCACAGTGAAAGGATTCTGCTAGCCTCGTAGAGTGGTCTGTAAACCAGCCACAACACACCAGAGGGGGGGCGGGGGCAGCCCGTCTCCTGACAACTACATTAAGAGCTGCCAGGTTAACCATTTTCTACCTATACATAGCCTTTCTGGATTACACATGGCATAAATAACAGTATCCAGGTCATGGTATATCAGTAGTAAAAAGTCAGAGCTACTGGACTTGTATTGTTTCGCTAGTCATTCTCAATTAGAATGGCTTGTACAAGAATCGTCCCACATTTAATAATACTGGTGACTCATGCTTCAGTCATGGAGGTAAGGTGCATGACTGAAGCTATGACGTGCGATTAGGCTGCCTTGGGAGAGGTGAATAGAGGTGGAGAGTGCAACATCTATTGTAAGCCACTTACAGTGCTGTTCTATCACCTCTCCCAAGGCAGTTTAGTATTAGTAACACCATACTAATATTTTGTAAGTAGTGTATCTGAGAGTTTCTAGCAGGTCACTGCACACTGATCAGCCAGAACATTAAAATGGGGTGAAATATATATGGCAGCAAGCGAACAGTCAGTTCTTGATGTTTATGTAGTTGAAGCAGGAAAATGAGCAAGCGTAAGGATGTGAGCGACTTTGACAAGTTTGACTTTTATATAACAATTATTTTGTTGAGGGTTTTATCCTTTTTACTAGATGTAATAAACGCTACATTTCGACTAGGGCCAAATTGTAATGGCTAAGACTAGGTAGCAGCATCTCCAAGATGGCAGGTCTTATAGGGTGCTCCCTGTATGCAGTAGTTAGTACCTACCGAAAGTGACCACAACAGGCTCACTGATGTGTGTGGGGAGTGAAGGCTAGCGAGTCTGGTCCGATTCCACAGACGAGGTACTGTACAGCATACTGCCACAAAAAGTTGTATGAGGCGGTGTACTGCAGAGCGGTCAGGGTGCCATGCTGACGCACTGCCGAAAGTGCCCAAATTGGGTACATGAAGACCAGAACTGGACCGTGGATGAAGCCGGCCCGGTCTGATGAATCCCGTTTTCCGATTACATATCACATAGCAGAAGTGTGTGATGAAGACGATGGCGATTCAGCAGGGAGGAAGCACAGCCACAGTCTTCTGAATGGCAATAAGGCGGCATGCAGGTCAGTGATTGCAGAACCGGCATCCGTAATCCAGATAAAGGACGGCTAATCAAAGGAAGGTCTCGCTGAGCGCGCTCCTAATCTTGATTAATTATGAACCAAGGCATCAACAGCAATTAAAGGGAATGTTCCGTTCTTGGAAACTCTTGTTCATAACATGGAAGGGAAAAATAAAAGATATATGCAAGGGGAGGGGGGCCCAGCATCCAAAAAATGGCATCAGCAAGGCAAGAGCAAGAGCAAGAACTAGAAATCACAAAGGTAACGCCCGCAGCACACACTGTGAAATTAGCCTAAGAAAGACTGGCGTCTTCATGCAACTTTAACATCCATATCCCTTTTATTTGTGGACAAAGCCAACTTGTGTTTGGTGCCATCCATCTGCAGGCTACCCCATGTCCATGCAGACGGTCTTGGCGAAGCTGCCCACTATATTTAAGCACAGCTCTTACAGTACCAGTCAAGGTGTCCACAGTAACACAAGCCACCGTGTTTGCCATAGTATCAGTGGCAATGCCAGCCAGAGTACCACCAATAGTGACAACCCCAGTGCAACTCAGCTACAGTAGCCCTGCCGGTGCCTACTGCCAGCCACAGGTTAATGGAGGCTACTGGGCAAAAAAATTGGTGGGGGTTCATGCCACCCCTCTGACTGACAGGTAAGGCTGCCATGCATGCTTATGGTCTCCACTGCAGGGAGTTACACAGACAAGCCAACATCTCCCCCTTAGGCTCTGTTCACACTATATGCACAGAGTCTAAAAGGCTTCTCGCAGCTGGGTGTTTGCTACAATTCTATCCAGCACAGACAATTCTCTGTCAGCTGAGTAGTCTAGACTCCAGGCTGATTTTATCTCCGGTGATACATTACAGGATCCCCAGTAACAAGGACAGCCTCAGGGCCCCCCAGTAAGAATCAAAGACCCCCCTTCCCCCAGTAACAGCAGCAGGACCCCTGTAGTGCACAGCTGCAGCCTCTCACACCCTGCAGGGCACTCTGCTGCTGCGCATGTCAGCAGGAACAGCACCATCCCAGAGGAAAAGGGGGGCCACAGGTGGGGTGCTGGTACATCACATGTGCCACGCCACAGCTACCATGCCAGGAGAAGTCTGTTGTGCGATCAAATTCAGTACATGCCACAGGCTCACCCCTGCTCTGTCGTTACAAGGTCTAACATTATAAAGCCTTGGGTTATTTTTATTTATTTTTTTTAGATTAATTTTTGCTCATGAATATGAAGATATGGAACTATCCAGTGTGGTAACCACTAAAGGACTGCAGTTATTTATTTATTTTTTCAGCTGCCACTAAGGGGAGCTCAGATATTCCCTATGAATTGAGCTCCCTCTAGTGGTAGCTGCAGGCAGACAGAAGTTTATCCTGTTACCCTAAGAGTGGGTGATGCGAAGCTGGGTATTTGGTACTTTGTATCAGAAAATCATAGCAGCTGACCCTTATAGAGAATTGTGAGTTAATTTACATTAAACATTACATTATAGATACACAAACCCTTTCATTATTGGGGTGCAATATGGATCAACATAACAGGCGAGAGAAAATAAATGGATACGCGAGAGATGGATACGCGAGAGATGGATACGCGAGAGATGGATACGCGAGAGATGGATACGCGAGAGATGGATACGCGAGAGATGGATACGCGAGAGATGGATACGCGAGAGATGGATACGCGAGAGATGGATACGCGATAGATAGATATGAGATAAAATTAAATAGATATGACAAGATAGATTATAGATAGATATTGGATAGATAGATATGAAATAAGTATAGATAATATACTTAGATATATAGATACTGTAGATAGATAATCATATAAATGTTACATATAATCACCCAGTTATCTAGAAGTTTTGATAATCTGGCAGCCATCAGATCCCATTGAGGCCAGATACAGGATTTTCTCCCCCACTACCTATCCCTGATATTCATCTATTTGTCTGGTTTACGATAGATAATACATAGATAGATAGGAGATAGATACTAGATAGATACAAGATAGATAGATAGATAGATAGATACAAGATAGATAGATAGATAGATAGATACAAGATAGATAGATACAAGATAGATAGATAGATAGATAGATAGATACAAGATAGATACAAGATAGATAGGATAGATAGATACAAGAAAGATAGATAGATAGATAGATAGATACAAGAAAGATAGATAGATAGATAGATAGATAGATAGATAGATAGATAGATACAAGAAAGATAGATAGATAGATAGATAGATAGATAGATACAAGAAAGATAGATAGATACAAGATAGATAGATACATAGATGATAGATAGATACATAGATGATAGATAGATACATAGATGATAGATAGATACATAGATGATAGATAGATACATAGATGATAGATACATAGATGATAGATACATAGATGATAGATACATAGATGATAGATACATAGATGATAGATACATAGATGATAGATACATAGATGATAGATACATAGATGATAGATACATAGATGATAGATACATAGATACATAGATAGATAGATACATAGATAGATAGATACATAGATAGATAGATACATAGATAGATAGATACATAGATAGATGATAGATAGATAGATGATAGATAGATGATCTTCTGCTACTATCGCCAACTGAGAAAGGTCTCCAAGATAACCTGAAAATCCTGGAGAAGTTCAGTAACACATGGGCACTGCCCATCAATCCAAAGAAAACCAACATCATGGTGTTCCAGAAAAGAAATCGAAAAGCAGCCGGGCGTCCTCTCTTCCTGCTAAACAACTGTCCAATTTCAGAAACAAACAGCTACACCTACCTGGGCCTAGAAATCAGCCAATCAGGGAATTTTAAGAAAGCCATGGAAATACTGAAAGACAAGGCGAGCAAAACCTTCTATGCCATCAGAAGGCGTCTGTATCACCTTAAAGCACCAGTGACCGTCTGGCTTAAAATCCTTGACACCATCATCGCCCCAATCCTCCTGTATGGCAGCGAAGTCTGGGGCCCAGACACATACCCAGACCGGGCAAAGTGGGACTCTGGGCCAACAGAACTATTCCACCTAGAACTCTGCAAACACTTTCTCCAGGTCCACAGGGGCACCTCAAACAGCGCCTGTCGAGCAGAACTGGGCAGATTCCCACTCTACTTTGCTGTACAGAAGAGGGCGCTATCATTCAGAGCCCATCTACATAGCAGCAGTCCCAGCTCCTACCATCACAAAGCCTTGCTACACCAAGAAGCCCCAGAAAAACAAAGCACCCCGCAACAAGTCACCCAAACCCTGCCTGCCCAATCCACCAACCAATATAGCCTGACAAAGGGCGGAATCCAGAGGACGATACACAAGAGCAAAGAGGATTATATTAGCGTCTGGAAAAACGACATAAGAACATCCCAGAAGCTGACAGTATACCAGAGCCTGCAGAGGGAGTACAAACTGGCCCCATATCTGGAGAAACTCCCCAATCCAAAAGACAGACAGATCCTGAGCCGCTACAGACTGAGCGCCCACAGCCTGCTCATTGAATCCGGGCGTCATCGACAGAGGTACATGCCCAGGGAGAGCAGACTGTGCCAGCAGTGCGACCAGGAGGCCGTGGAGGATGAGGCTCATTTCCTGCTGCGGTGCCCCAAATACTCAGCAGTGAGAGAGACTCACTTCAGGAGACTGTCTGATCTCTGCCCAGACTTCACCTCCATGGAGGAGGAAGAGAGACTCTCCATACTGCTGGGGGAAGAGGAGAACACAACGGCCATAGCAGCACAATATATTACTGCCTGCCATAGACTGAGAGGAGCCTGATATACCATGGACTCCTATATCCCCACCCTGGACCTGTCCCCACCCCCCAACCCTACCCAATTATTTACCACTTGCTTTGGCAATGCTAAAATGTATTTAGTCCTGCCAATAAAGCTGATTTGATTTGATTTGATTTGATTTGATAGATATGAGATAGATAGATACATAGATAGATACATAGATAGATAGATACATAGATAGATAGATAGATACATAGATAGATAGATAGATACATAGATAGATAGATAGATAGATAGATAGATACATACATACATAGATAGATAGATACATAGATAGATAGATACATAGATAGATAGATACATAGATAGATAGATACATAGATAGATAGATACATAGATAGATAGATACATAGATAGATAGATACATAGATAGATAGATACATAGATAGATAGATACATAGATAGATAGATACATAGATAGATAGATAGATAGATACATAGATAGATAGATACATAGATAGATGATAGATAGATGGATGATAGATAGATAGATAGATAGACACTACGATAGATAATACGATTAAATAGACATAAGATGAAAGATATGACAGTGTTCAGTCTAGTTGGTTTTTTTGATCCCATTTCCCATGTTTAGAAACGACAGAGGTAACGCATCTACCTGCAATCCTATGTGAAAGCTCACATACCGATACCACAAGAGGTTGTGCCTACTGACACACTCAGCACTGCTACATCTGACAACATCAGCTCACCTACATCTGCATTCCAAACAAAGTGAAGCAGAGAACCAGTAAGAAAATACATTTCATGCGCATTCCCAGTGCAGGACCACAAATGAATCCCAGCCTAACATGGACCGCAGACTGTGCTGGGACTTGCAGTTCAATTCCCCTACAACGCACAAACTAGGAAAGAAAGCTAAGAAAAACAAATGACCTGTTCTCCTCTGCTTCCGAAAAGAGCTTGATGCATCAGATGTAGCAGAGCAGAGTTTGTCATGTGAAGTAACTCCTCATGAGACCACAGTAAACATACACAGGACTTATTTCCGATAGGTAGCTCTTTATATGACAAACTCAGCTCTGCTCCACCCTGAACTTACCTGTACGCTCTGGTTGGTGAATACCTCCATGTCCGGCACACATGCCACCAGCGTGATGATATCGAAGTCCATACTACGGACAGGCATGTCACCTCTAGGTTACGGCTCAATGTAATGGGGTGAATGGGCAGCGTGAAGAGGGCAATGTCTCGGGCGGCAGATCCTCAGAGCCAGGAACATGCAGGGGATTAGGGGACGATCGTCGCCTGGTACAGCCGTGCCGCTCTCTGCCTTGTAAGCGTCTGCACCGCATAGCAACCACTCCAGCCCGTCTCTCCCAGCGGTGACATCACCGGCAGCACTGACATAAGCGACATCTAATTTGTGAAGCCTTTTATCTGCAGGCGGTGCGGCGGAGCAAGCACAACGTGATTATGTACTAAGGGTCAACTCCATCCTCGCCAGTCACTAGCAGGGCAGCTCTGCCAGGGGCCACATCAAAGGCAAGGCCAGGAAACGGCATTTAATGTACCAGACTCAGCATTTCCAAGAACAGCATCCAGTACAATCTACCTACAAGCGCAGCAGAACTGAGTTTGTCATTGTGCGCCATTATGTTCCATCAGAGGAACAGTCTTACATGGGACTGCAGGTGCACAAAGTACAGATGTAAATGGCACATTCTGCTCTACTTAAAGGGGTATTCTGATTACAGAAATGTATTCCCTATCCACAGGATGCTGGGACCCCCACCACTGTACTCGGCCATCTCCGGCGCTCCCATAGAAATAATTGGAGCGGTGGCGCGTATTTCCAGCCAGCCACTCCGTCCATTTCAGGGGCACTAGCAGTAGGGGTCCTGTGGATAGGGGATAACCTTCTGTAACCGGAATACCCCTTTAAAGGGGTTGTCGCATCTGGACATTTATGATATATGGATAGGATAGGACATGTTAGGTGCTGGTTCAGACGTGAACAGAAGGCACGCCGCGCATGCGCACTGTCCTATCCATTCACTGCTAAAGTCTCATAGAAGTGAATGGACAGGACATTGCGCATGTGCAACCACCACTCCATTCAGCGCTATCGGATTTCCAAAAGTAGCAAAGCCAGTGCTCAGCTACTATCGGAAGTCCCATAGCAGTGAATTTAAAACGCTGTGCATGCGCAGCTTACTCTCCATTCACATTTGGAGTGGGTTCCAGAGGTGGCAGCGCACCTATAGCACATTTATACATACCCTTTTGATATGCCATAAATGTCTAGATGGAACAGACTGAACATCCCCTTTAATATACTGTATAATTTACACACACAGGGGGAGATTTATCAAACTGGTGTACAGTAGAACTGGCTTAGTTGCCCATAGCAACCAATCAGATCTCACCATTCATTTTTCACAGCTCCTTTGGTAAAATGAAAGGTGGAATCTGATTGGTTGCTATGGGCAACTAAGACAGTTCTACTTTACACCAGTTTGATAACTCTCCCCCACGGTATTTACACAGTATAAGTATGTATGTATGTATACACACATACTGTATATACACACACACACACACACACACTGTATACACACACACACACACACACTGTATACACACATACTGTATACACACACACACACTGTATATATACACACACACTGTATACACACATACTGTATATACACACACACACTGTATACACACATACTGTATACATACACACACACACACACTGTATATATACACATACACACACACACACTGTATATATACACACACACACACACACACACACTGTATATACACACACACACACACACTGTATATACACACACACACACTGTATACACACACTGTATATACACACACACACATACTGTATATACACACACACACAAAGTATGCCGATTGGTGGGGGCTCTGGTGTGGGCAGTGCAGGCGAACTGAAATGGCCCTCCGACCTGCTTGCCGGCGCGATGCTGTGGGCAGCGCGTCCGCATGTGGAGCGCTGTGTCCTGATTGGTTGCCCCGCCACGCATGCCCAGTGCAAAACTGGTGACACACACATGGACACAGCGCACACAGGGATTTTAATTTTTATATTATATATACACATATATACACACACACAGTTGGATATAAAAAGTCTACACACCGCTGTTAAAATCTCAGGTTTCTGTGATGTAAAAAAATGAGACAAAGATAAATAATGTCAGAACTTTTTCCACCTTTAATGTGACCTATACACTACCACTCAATTGAAAAAGAAACTGAAATCTTTTAGGTAGAGGGAAGAAAGAAAAAATATAAAAATAAAATAATATGGTTGCATAAGTGTGCACACCCTTAAACTAATACTTTGTTGAAGCACCTTTTGATATTATTACAGCACTCCTCATCACCCCCCTCCCCATCACCCACTGCTCTGCTGTAGCTGCGACTGATGGTTACCATGGCAACCGGGCCTTAACAGGCGTCCAGCTGTCCATGGTGCTGATCACACTTCTGCTAAAGGCAGAAGTCTAATCAGACTTTGTAAAGTGAAAATACAGTACAGTACCCTATATAGTGTACTGTACTGTATTATACAGACATCATACCCACTGGATCTTCAAGAACCAAGTGGGTCTGGGTCAAAAAAAAAAAAAAAAAAAAAGTGAAAAAAAATGTAAAGAACAAACAAACAAAAACAAAACACATGATTTCAAATGGAAAAAATAAAATTCACTACACATGTTTGATATCACAGCGTCTGTAACGACCTGATCTATAAAACGGTCATGTTACTTTCCCCGCACGGTGAACGCCATAAAAAATAAAAACTATGATGAAATTTAAATTTTGCCCACCTTACTTCCCAAAAAAGGTTATAAAAGTGATAAAAAAGTTGTATGTACGCCAAAATAGTACCAATCAAACAGTCAACTCATCCTGCAAAAAATGAGCCCCTACATAAGACAATGGCCCCAAAAAAAAAAAAAAATATGTCTCTCAGACTATGGAGACACTAAAGTATGATTCATTTATTTTTTGTTTCAAAAATATTATTGTGTAAAACTTACATAAATAAAAAAAAGTATACATATTAGGTATCGCCGTGTCCGTAATAACTTGCTCTATATAAATATCACATGACCTAACCCCTCTGGTGAATACCGTAAAAAAAAAGGCATTTTTTGTCACCTTACATCACAAAAAAAGTGTAATAGCAAGCGATCAAAAAGTCACACGCACACTAAAATAGTGCCAATCAAACAGTCATCTCATCCCGCAAAAATCATAACCTACCCAAGATAATCGCCCAAAAACTGAAAAAACAATGGCTCTCAGACTATGGAAACACTAAAACATGATTTTTTTGTTTCAAAAATGAAATCATTGTGTAAAACTTACATAAATAAAAAAAATAAAAAAAGTATACATATTAGGTATCGCCGCGTCCGTAATAACTTGCTCTATAAAAATATCACATGACCTAACACCTCAGGTGAATACCGTAAAAAAAAAAAAAGCCATTTTTGTTCACTTTACATCACAAAAAGAGTTATAGCAAGCGATCAAAAAGTCATACGCACCCCAAAATAGTGCCAATAAAACCGTCATCTCATCCTGCAAAAAATGAGACTCTACCTAAGATAATCGCCCAAAAACTGAAAAAACTATGGCTCTCAGACTATGAAGACATTAAAGCATGATTTTTTTTTTTGTTTCAAAAAGGAAATAATTGTGCAAAACTTACATAAATAAAAAAATTGTATACATAATAGGTATCGCCGCGTCCGTGGCAACCTGCTCTATAAAAATACCACATGATCTAACCTGTCAGATGAATGTTGTAAATAACAACAAAAAAAATGTGCCAAAACAGCTATTTCTTGTTACCTTGCTCTATATTACACTTTTTGTGAGGCAACCAAAAATCATATGTACCCTAAACTAGTACCAACAAAACTGCCACCCTATCCCGTAGTTTCTGAAATGGGGTCACTTTTTTGGAGTTTCTACTCTAGGGGTGCATCACGGGGGCTTCAAATGGGACATGGTGTCAAAAAACCAGTCCAGCAAAATCTGCCTTCCAAAAACCGTATGGCATTCCTTTCCTTCTGCGCCCTGCCGTGTGCCCGTACAGCGGTTTACGACCACATATGGGGTGTTTCTGTAAACTACAGAATCAGATCCATAAATATTGAGTTTTGTTTGGCTGTTAACCCTTTCTTTGTAACTGGAAAAAAAATATTAAAATGGAAAATCTGCCAAAAAAAGTGAAATTTTGAAATTGTATTTTCCATTAATTCTTGTGGAACACCTAAAAGGTTAACATAGTTTGTAAAATCAGTTTTGAATACCTTGAGGGGTGTAGTTTCTAGAATGGGTGGTTTCTATTATGTAAGCCTCGCAAAGTGACTTCAGACCTAAACTGGTCCCTAAAAATTGGGTTTTTGAAAATTTCAGAAAAATTTCAAGATTTGCTTCTAAACTTCTAAGCCTTGTAACGTCCCCAAAAAATAAAATATCATTCCCAAAATGATCCAAACATGAAGTAGACATATGGGGAATGTAAAGTAATAACTATTTTTGGAGGTATTACTAAGTATTATAGAAGTAGAGAAATTGAAACTTGGACATTTGCAATTTATTACAAATTTTGGGTAAATTTGGTATTTTTTTATAAATAAAAAAGAATTTTTTTGACTCCATTTTACCAGTGTCATGAAGTACAATATGTGATGAAAAAAAACTCTCAGAATGGCCTGGATAAGTCAAAGCGTTTTAAAGTCATCACCAATTAAAGTGACACTGGTGAGATTCGGAGGACGCGGGGCGGTGCTGGGCTCCTTTCCGCTTGACTCATCTCCGGCTACAGACTCATATCAGGTCATTTGCATATCAATCAAAACGTTTTTTTAACAATAAAAGCGCAGAGAGCTATGGGACCTGGGTCCTGCAGATGTGCTAGCGGCCATCTAGTTGCCCATGTCCCCAGCTCTATGCGCAAAATCCCGGTGACAGGTTTCCTTTAAGGGTCCATTTACACGTCCACAAAACACGGACATCGCCGGCACTAATAGAATATGCCTATTCTTGTCCGCAATTGCTCTTGAAAAATGAAAGCTGTGCTGTGATTGGTTGCTATGAGCAACAGTTTTTCTTTTAGACAGTTTCATAAATCGGCCTAAATATGTTTAGCTGTAGATTTACACAGGACTGCAGGTACACAGGCATATGTAAGTGGTGTCTGGCTAGGTGTTTTTTGTTGTCTGACTTTTTTTTGCATACTGATCCAACGCCCATAGCTGGAGATACACCCTTAAAACTGATATGCTGGATGCCAGAAATGATCCTATTGAAATCACATAGGGTCACTTCTAGGGTTGCCACCTTTCCCAACATAAAACGCCAGCCAAGTTAAGCCAAAGGGTGTGTGGTTTTGGGGGCGAGGCTCAACACTGGGTGTTAAAGGGATTCTGTCACCTCGTTTTAGCTTATAGAGCTGCAGACATGCACGGCTAGATCGCCGATATCATGTCCACAATATACCTGTCCCATAGCGCGGTGTCCTTTTATTGTGTTTAAAAAAATTATTTTATATATATGTAAATCAGCCTGGTAAGGAGCCCAAGGGGCTGTACTAACCTTCTTGGTGCCCAGCCACGCACCCCTTTTAAAGGAGCCCAGCACCGCCTGCGTCCTCCGAATCTTCTCCTTTCGGCAGTTCCTTCCCTGAGGCAGATGCCAGCACAGGGAAGGAACACGATGCCGTAATCTCTCAATGCGCAATGCCGGTAATCTAACTGTGTCGAAAGGAGGAGATTCGGAGGACACAGGCGGTGCTGGGCTCCTTCACAGAGGGGCGTGGCTGGGCACCAGGAAGGTTCGTACAGCCTCTTGGGCACCTTACAAGACTAATTTACATATCTCTAAAATCATTTTTTAAACAAAATAAAAGGACACAGCGCTATAGGAGAGGTATATTGTGGACATGCTAGCGGCGATCTAGCTGTGCATGTCTATAACCTAAAACGAGGTGATAGAATCCCTTTAAGTCGCTGTCATACTGTGGTTCACAATAATATTAATGCCTTGATTAATGCCACCCCAGTAATATTAATGCCTTCATTAGTGCGGCCCAGCATTCATATTGCCCCCATTAGTGCCCACAATAATTTTAATGCCCCCATTAGCGCACCCCAGAATTAATATTGCCCCCATTGGAACCCCTAGTAATAGTAATGCCCCCATTAGTGCCCCCCAATATTAATGCCCCCATTATCACCCCCCAGAATAAATATTGCCCCATTAATGCCCCCAGTAATTGTAATGCCCCCCTTAGTGCCCTCCAGTAAGAATAATGCCCCCATTAGTGCCCCTCCAGTAAGAATAATTCCCCCATTAGTGCTCCCAGTAAGAATAATGCCCCCATTAGTGCTCCCAGTATGAATAATTCCCTTATTAGTGTCCCCAGTAAGAATAATGTCGTCGGCCCCCCCCCCCATTAGTGCCCCCTTCTCGGCTTCTGCAAAAATAAAAAAAAAATAAAAAAATAACCTCCTCCATTTGCTCGCACTGTGGTGAACACTCACTGCTGACTGGATGGGCAGGAGAGGCCCGCAGGTCCTGCCCTCCAGTGTCCCCCGCAGTGCGAGCAAATGGAGGAGGTCAGTGTTTTTTTTCTTTTTTCTTTTGTTAAAGACTGTACTAATGAGCGCTCCACAATGGAAGCGCTCATTGTAGAAAAAGCCGTCAAATAAATTACCGGCACCAGCAGGGCCACTAAAATACCGGCCTTGCTGGTGAGATACAGGCCGTGTGGCAAAGTCTAGTCACTTCTGGCATCAGGTGTAGCTAATATCCGCACAATTTAGAAAGTGGGACCTCAGCTTTATCGGAAAATCACGCCGCTATTGGCTTCTGCAGGTGGGCACCCTAAAAACTAAAGAGACCATCTGGTTCAAAAACAATAATTCATGTTACCTGGGGAATGGACAGAACACTCACATGGCGCCCTCCTTTTCATCTGCAGCTGATTCCCGGGCCCCTCTTCTACCATCCAACATGGCTGTGCAGTGAATCGGTAGTCCAAGGCACTTCCTGCTTGTCCAGCACTGCCCTCAATAGCAGCAACAAGTGCCTTGGACTACTGATGTACAGCACAGTCATTTTGGGTGGAAGAGGGACACGGGAATCAGCGGATCTGTGGGTGAAAAAGATGAAACGGGGGGCACAAGGTAAGTGTTCAGTTTGTTCCCCAATTAAAAAAAAAAAATCTTGAACCTTAAAGGGGTATTTCCATCTTGGAATACCATTCATGTATGAAAGGCAGGCGCAGGTCCCCGAGGAGTTTAGAACGGAGCCCACAAGGTCCCGGAGGGCACACTGCGACTGATTCATTCCTATGGTACTGCCAAAAACAATTCTGCCTCGGTTTTACGGGTTTTGTTTTTACAGCCTTTCCTATGCAGTAAAACTAACCTGTTACCATCATTCTCCGGGTCAGTAGGATTACAGCGATCCCACAATTATATAATTTTTCTTGTGTTTTTTAAAAAAACTTTCGACAAATGTTTTTTTTTTCTTTTTATTGCCATATTCTTACCCCCATAACTTTTTAGGTCTTTGGATCTGTAAGATGGCTAATTTTTCGGTGGGTTTCATCGATAACATTTTGGGAGGTTTATAACTTTTCGATCGCTTTTTTAATTCAATTTTTGGGGGGAAGGTAAAGTGACAAAAAGTTGCAAATTTTGTCGTTTTGATTTTTTTTTCCCCATTATGCCATTTGTCGTAGATTTTAATAATACAGGTGTTTTTGGATGCGGCAATGCCTATGATTTTTTATTTTTTATTCTAATTTTGGGAAAAGAGAAGGGGTGCTTTGAACTTTTTATATATTTTCTTTTCCAAGCAGTCATTAGATTGCCATTTGTATGCTGTAATTCATTTTTATCCATTACAGCAGGGGTGGCCAACCCGTGGCTCCTTACAAATTCATTTGCGGCTCCTGCTCTCAGCAGCGCTCTGTCTACATATGCGGCTCGCAGGGGAGCGGGACAGCTAATCAGTGGCGGATTATAATAGTCGGCAGCCCCGAGCTTGATGTCTTTATGGGGCCCAACGCCGCCCCAAACGCCCCTCATTGGTTTGGTTTTACAAAGTGTAAAGCGCAGCACTGCCGAGAGTTGCAGTGCCACGCTAATAAGTCTCACAACAGGCCTACAGTGATAACGTCCTGACGCTTGAGGACGTTCTGCGCGGGAATTAATCAGCACCACCTCCTTGCTGGCCTAAAGTACAGGAGCGACGGGAGGTGGCTTTAAGGGTGAGCACATTGCTCACTGTACTGAACGCTCGCTGGGCAACTTCTGCAACCACAGTGCTGCTTCAAGCTTGCAGGTCATCAGTGCTGCCTGCAGGCTGCAGCTTGAAGTGGAAGCTATACGAGGGGCAATGTGCGGCTGGTAGATAACCCAGTCACAGTGGTTGGGAGGGACATTTTGACAGTCAGCCATATTTGTATTTCTGCAGTTACATAACGACTTTGTAACCCATCAAGCATCAGCATGGCCAAAGGAAGAAAACTCTTCTGGTATACTCACCTGTTGGCAGTGTAGTTTCTTGGGAGGCAAGAAACACGGTTCGGCGTACGCGGTTCGGGTAAGAATTCCATTATGGATTCCGTTACCAGCGGAATCCATAACGGAATTCTTAGATAACCCGAACGTTGTACGCCGAACTTGTAGACAGAAGTTTGCTTATGTGGGGATTCGCTCTGGTAGTTAGGACTAGCGGATGCAGTATAGAGGCAAAGTACACAGTTCTTGCATCAAACGGCGGTGATTATTCACACATTGGTGTATAACAAAATGCAGATAAGGTGTATCACAAAATGCAGGTGGCTGGGTGTTTGTTCACACACAAGGCAAATCCATAAACAATAAAAGTCACCTTTTCTCCTGGGTGTTAATTCACACCCTGTTAGCCGTTCAGCCTCATCAAGTCCATAGGCGGCCTGTTCGCCTTTAGAGGGACCTGAGTCCTCCAGCCCGGCTCAAACCTCAAATCTCAGCACAGCCCTCAGTTCACAGCACACAGACTCCTGAGCTCCACTGTCAGAGGGAGGTAAATCCACACACCGGGCAGTGCTGGCTGGTTTTTATGCCTGGCAAAACCCGGCCTGGAACATGGGGAGTAGTCACCCACCCAGCACTTTGACTACTCCCAATAAAAGCCGTCCCGGATAGGCTATGACAGCCATGCTAAATCTCACGGTGTCAATTAGCAATAGCTGCTGCCGACACATAAAATACCGGCTCTTACTTCACCGAGGCCAGGAACCTCGGTGACACATACCTACCATCCACGAGGATTCCAGGTACCTTTTTACACTTAACACTAGTGGCAATGCAAAATAGCCACAAAATTCACTATTTATGACAGTAATTGCCTCCAAATTATAATATCACTGCTGCACTCGAATTTTATGCTGCAGAACAAAAAAATTAAATAAAAATGTTGTAAAGCATAATATACCCCCTGTTTGAATCATCCTCTCAAAAGTTACTTAATTAGCATGATTATCCACTACCTTACCACCGTATGACTCGTTGGTGATATTATCTTTAAAAACGGCAGACACCCGGCCAATTTGCCATTTTTTCATCTCTTCATCTGCCTAAGCCTTGAGCACATGCCCGTGGCCATATTGCGGGCTGCAAACAGAGGGTCTGCAATATGTAAGCACCGGCCGTGTGCTCCCCGCATCACGGATGCGGACCCATTCCACGTGTTCTATTTTTTTGGCGGTGCAGACGGATCACGGACCTATTCAAGTTGAATGGGTCTCGATCCGTCTTGGCCGCTGCATGGACGTTGCCCATGCATTGGGGATGAAAAATTGCGGTCCCCAATGCACGGAATGGCCGTGTGCATGAGGCCTAAAAAACATGTGATACACACCAAATTGACACGACATTGGTATCAATAAAAGTTACAGTTCACCCCACAAAAATGAGCCCTCACACGTAACTATAGAAAAAAGTTATGGGGGCCAGAATATAGTGATGAAAAGAAGAAAATTATTTTTTCCAAAGCTTTTATTTTTTTCCAGTATAAAAAAAAAAAAAAAAAACATACAAACTTGGTGTCGCTATAATGATAGTTACTACGTGCAGGCCCGCGCTCTGACCTGACCCTGTGCACGTCAGGTCACTGTGGAGACTGTTCTCCATGTGTAGGGGGCTTATCCTGCCGTACCTCTGCTGCCGCTGCTCTGAGGACTGTGTGCGCAGTTCTCAGAGCAGCGGGAGCAGAGGTCCGGCAGGATAAGCCCCCTACACATGGAGAACAGTCCACAGTTTTTTATTGAAGTACTGATCATGTGGGTCTTATCTGACATGGGGGTTGTATGAGCTCAGATAAGACCCTCTGAGCATAGGGGGGGGGGGGGGGTTGTCTGAGCATTGTGGGTAATCAGCGCATGGAGGTGTCCGATTTGTGATGTATCATTAGGGGTCTCATTTTGGAGGTCTGATGAGGATTGGGGTTTTTTTTTCATATTTTTCTCCTCTAAAACCTAGGACAAAAAAATTATTGGAGGAAACCAAACAAAACTAGGAATCCAAACAAAATCACAGCCAGCCTCCACCCCTCAGTAAGGAGAACGCTGCAGGCTGGACTAGAATGGCAGATAAGGAGATAACTGCAGTAAAGTGATCTGTACAGACCAAGGAGTGGTGCCAGTTATTAGACAGAGGCCAGTGCGAAAAAACTGCAGGAATTTATAGTTTGTGTTTAAATAGATAGTGACATGGAAAATGAAAAATAATAAAAATATCAATAATACTTTAAACAATAGGTTATTTTCTGAGGACACATTCCCTTTAATATTACTGGCTGACCAGAAGGCACTGGGAATGAGCTACATAGCCCCCATATACCACCCGCTCATTACCAGTGGTGAACGAGTGGCAGCTGCAAGCCATTCAACATACATTAGATGGATTTGTTAAGCCCACAAAAGGGCACTGCGCTTTCTCAGAAAGGTTAATTGCTTCCCGAACCGACACAAGAGTCGTCAGCAAAGAGCCCTGTCTGCGTCTGCACAGCAAAGAGCGTCAGCGGTTATCACCCTGCGAGCAGCGAGGAAGAAGAAAGACACCAGCGAGAGCCAGCAGGCAATGCCAAGTTGTGCAGCCGATACAATAATCAGGAGAGGAGAAGAAGAGCCGTACTCCACTCGCTCTGCCCCATCTCCGGTGGGCACTGCAGGACTCACTCTGGTTTCTCACAACAGGCGGGCATGTCCGGTCAGCCAGTGCCGTGTATACAGAGAGGGGGCACAGCAGATGGCAAGGGGTTGTCCTCTGACACAGTCACATGAAATTGATCCCCCATCTACAGGATAAGGAATAAACTATTAGATCCGTGGTGGTCCGACCACTATGAACCCCACTGATCATGCGGGTAGGGTTGTGGAGGGGCAGGTCGAGCATGCTGCTTCATTCATTCTCTATGGGACTGCTGGACATGGTCAAGTACAGCGCTCGGCTGTCTCCGGCAATCCCATAGAGATGATGGAGCAGTAGTACACCTGCTGTTCCATTCATTTTTGAGATACGGGGCTCCCATTCGTGTGATCAGATGGGATCGCACTGGTGTAATACTTATCCCCTATCGTGTGTATAGTAGTACCCCTGGGCATCACTTTTAAAAAAGGCTGTCTACTTTGCACAATCCCTTTTTCTTACATAAGCAGATCACAGCGATCAGTGAAAAATTGGGATGGAACTGGGCAAAAAGTGTTCAATTCCCTGCAGCGCCACGGCAGGAGAAGTTAAGAATTACACAGCTCTCATTGAAATCAATGGGCAGCCTGTGGAAAGCAGCTGTCAGCAACCTCTGACACTTTTTGGCGGGCTCATTTCTACATTGGGTGCTGAGGGCAAAAATCAACCCAAGGTGGGCAACAGCACTATTCCTACACTGATAGGTGCACGTTCCTTAAGGCTCTTCTGTCCTCGACTGCATAAATTTGGAAGAAGAGATGGTGCTCATTAGACGCTCCATGCAACGTTTCAGGTGATTCAACACCCTTCTTCAGTCTGGGTTTCTGTAATAAACCATATAACCCAGGGGTGGGGTGGACTAGGAACTTAAAGTGGCCCTGGCAAAAAAAAAAAAAAAACACGTTCCCAAGCTGTAGGTGGGTCCAAATTGACAGAAGGTAGTAGTTGGGACCAGCAATACCGTAGTGCAGCAAAGAATAACGCCATAGCAGAACCAAAATCCACATTGCAGCACAATATACTGCCGTCCTCGCCACACTATTCAACTGTATCAGAGTCCTGAGGGCAGCTGAATTCCGGAGGGTATCTATGGCTTCTGGCCAAGTGTGTAAGTAGTAAGTACCTGATGCTTCTAGCATTAACTACTACTAAAAGCACAAGATCATTATGTATTTAGCTAGTGGCCAAGAAGAAGGATTGGGTGGCCCCCTGGGCATCGGCCCACTGGGAAATTTCCCTGTAGGGTCTATGGCGATTTTGCCCCTGATGTGACGCTAGGAAGGCTAGTCCCTGTCGCCGCCTGCCATCGACTGCTAACCCAAACCGCCCCCCCCCCCTTCCCGACAACGCACAGATGGGTGTAAAACAGGCTACAGCAGTGCTATAAACCACCCATTTGTGCCGGTGACGTCACCGGGAACACTGCTAGGTGGAAGCATCCGCCTAGCAGCGTGGGGATTAAAGAAAAATAGCCCTTTGGACATAGGCGTGCCTGGGCACACCCTAATCGAGACGACTCGAGGTTCTGTCAGAGCCGGGAAGTGCTATACTCCCCTTTTCCTTCCTGGTCCTCGGCGCGCCACTGTGAAGGCTGCGCACAGTGTGAGGCCGCGCTGTGACCCCACACAATGCGCGCCCACACATCAGACTGTACAAGATAGTGCGGGTCTGTATGTATGTATGCATGCAGAGTGTGTGTGTGTGTGTGTGTGTGTGTGTACATATGTGTATATAATATATACATACACGTGCGCGGCGTGTGTTTGTGCTTTAGGGTGCAGGAAGGAGGAGTCATGTCGGGGTTCAGCTCTGAACCCGGACAACCCCTTGAAGGGGTGCACCCTGCCAGCCTCTCCTTCTAAGGGCCAGGGGAGATGACTATGCAGGAACTTGGCTCTGTCGATCAAGAAAGAGAGGGGCCGTCAGTGGAAGCAGGAAGAGCAAGGGTGCACAGAGCGGCTCGGCCCGCCCTCGGTGCACTTCACTGCTCTCTTGCATATGGATAAAAAGTACATTTTATCCAGTATGAAGGAATGGATCGCTAAGTGAAGTATGTTGGAGGGTACTCTCACAATCAGGGGCTGCCAGGGAGATCTGAGAAAGGGGTGCGGGATCTCTCAAAGTGAATTAGTTGTCAGGCCCATGAGAGCTGAAAGTGGCCGACACAACTAATTCCTACGTCTGAAGTAGCTGAGCAGACAGGATAAAACGCATTTTCACTTTTGGAGGTAAAATTTAACCTTTGCAGTCGGTTTGGCAGCTCAGAAGGACAACGACGCAAATCAAAAGATATTTTTACATTTCCTGCATCTTCAGGGAGGCGGTGCACTGTCAGAACGCATAAGGAGATGAGCGACTGCGTCATTGGTTTTGCCAGCACAACTGTAGTGTTTGACGTCATTAATTCTTAGGAGACGCCTGTGACGGTGTAGGCCCGGCATCAGGATGCGGAGCACGCATCCCCTGGATATTTCAAGGAACCTGAAACCTGAAATCCGCACGCCAGAGATTTTTATACATAAACTTGGCAAAAAGATAGCAGTCCTTCTGTATTTTATGGATCACATGAGACGAGCCAAATTTCAGGCTTATCTTAAATATATGCACAGATCAAGGCACTGGTTTGTTTGTGCCCCATGATGACTGCTTTACCTGCAGTCTATTGGATCAGCTTGTGAGGACATACTCAGCTCTGCTGCATCTGTTATTTCATGTGGGTTATAATTTATTTTTTTTGGGGGGGGGGGGGGGGGGAAGGGTCCTATGCAAACACTCTTTCTACTCTCCCTCAAGGCTCCTATCTCCAGAACAGTCAGCAGATGCAAATGCCTGTGGCCCAGATGTATATGAACTAGCCATGCAAACTCCTCCTTATAGGATTTCCACATATTATAATGGAGGCCGGGAGTAAAGAGCCATGATAATATAGTAGGCACGAAACTGCGGAAAAAGAGATAAGTCTTGTTCTGGCATGGCTCCCAATGAAAAGCCAGAGATGTTTTCTGCAAACTGCATTAGAAAACTATTTGTGTTTGGGCATGCAGAGAGCCCCTAAGGAACTGATGCAGAGGATGGGAGTGGTAGTGGCCCTGATGAAGTGTTGCATCACGGTATTCTACCTCAGGCTGTTGCCACCTGGGGAGTCAGTGCAGTGGAAAGGTGATTTGAAGAATCAGGCCGGAAGTAAAGGCATTAAAAAAAAAAAAAAAAAAAAAAAAAAAAAAACCACTCTCTCTTTACTTAGTGCTAAATATAGCAGCAGTTTGAACAAAGTGCTATCCCCAGATGATGAGGTATGGTGGCGGGCAAAGTGGCAGTGTGCTATTCTGCTGATGGCTCTCCCTTGAACTTCTGGCTAACAGCTATGTTGGCACTTGTGGGCTCCGAGTTGGCCTGGCTGTGATCTAGGTGAAGGGTGTCTGAGCCGTAGTCCCTCACCTTCAGCAGGGTCTGTACAGCTGTAGTTGCTGGTCACCCTGCTGTCTGTAAAAGCTGTAGATTTGAAGATATCAGTAGTTCTGTATTCTTGCAATCTCTCTGGAGTAGTGGTTTCACAAAAGAATCGGAACAAGAACTGGCCCCTAATACCACTGGAGGAGGAGCTCAAGCATGCGCTTCCTCACTAGTCTAGCTAGAACTCCCTCTCCTACCAAGAGTAAAGAAACAGGGTGGTAAGCCGCATTCCTAATGCCAACCAATGCCAGCAACACCTCATCTGCTAGTGCAGGGCCGGCGTCAGCACCCGGCATACCCGGCCACACCGAGTCTTTTTTAGCCTCTATTTTTTAAATGTTACTCCCAGGATTCAAACAACCATCTACATTAAAGGCAAGAACCTTAACCACTGAGCTATAGAGCTCAATGTTAAACTATTGCCGTTTAGTTTGCCATGGGTATTAGGTAATCATATACCAAAATATTACACATACACATACACACACATATATATACACACACACACACACACACACACTACATGTGATTTACTTTTACATACAGTAAAGGAGATTTGAGCAGTTTTATAGATTTATCTATTATTTATAGTATAATGTCTTAAAAAAAACACTATGGGCTCGATTTATCATAAAGTTTCTTCAGTTTTCTGGCGTAAAAAGGTGCAAACTTCAAGTTTGCAACTTTTAAAGCGCCACATGCAAAAATGTTTTGCCCACTTCCCTGAAAAGCTCGGCCCCGCCACATTGATGATCTTTTACACGAGTTTCCTGGCATAAAGGAACACTGGCTGGCGTAGATATGGCACACGGTATAGGCACATTGACTGCCGGATGCTGTGCCTAGTTTATGACGAGGCGTACACCTTGTCATAAATTAGGAGTAGCCTCCGGCAGCGCATGGAGTCATCATAGACAGGCGTACTTCACCTATGGAAACTCCTCATCTCTTGGTATAGGAAGGGCCACGTGCCTGGTGTGGTTGTTAGATGGCAACGCTCGTAAATTAGTGCATCACCCTAGTAACCTAGTGAGAGGCTGGATAAGTGACTCCAAATAAATCTGCAAGATGTAAGATGCAAGGGCAAAAGACTGCAGTTTTATACGGGACTGTCATAGTCAATTTTCTGAGTGGGAAGCTGGGGGTGGGGCTGAGCAACGCTCGCAAATTGGTGCACCACCTTAGGGACCTAGTGAGAGGCTTGGTAAGTGCCTGGTATTAACTTTCTCTACATGATAAATGCCACTTGCTGAAGGGAGACAACCCCTTTAGGTAAAACGCACCTTGCTCGTCTCTTTGATAACCCAGTACCCTCCTACAAGTAGACTCATGGACCCGTCATTCTTGGAATCTGCGGGGGTCCCAGTGGTCGGACCCCATGCGATCCGACATTCATCACCTATCCTGTGGAAAATAGGATAACCCCTTTAAATGTATTTTGGGTTTTATTTCTGGGAGATCTCTTCCCTTAAAGGGGTTTTGTCTCATCTTAGACAGTGGCGTCATATCACTAGGATATGCCACCAATGTCAGGTAGGTGAGGGGTCCCACCTCTGGCACCTGCACCTATCTCCAGAACGAGCCCTCAAAAGTTAAGGAGCGAGCACTGTGCATGCGCTCCGCACTATCCATTCAATTCTATAGGAGTTCCAAAAATAGCCGAGCGAATACCCTCTACTATTTTCGGACGTCCCTTAGAAATAAATGGAGAGCGCTGCAGGTAAGCGCAGCCACCGCTCCATTCACTTCCGGAGGTAACTAAGCCAGTGGTCAACTATTTTCAGCAGTCCCATAGAAATGAATGGAGGACGACCACGCATGTGCAGAGGCTATCAGCTCACTTCAGGGGTCCCGTTCTGGAGATAAGTGCGGGTCCCAGACCCAAGGCCGGCGTCAGCACCCGGCCTAGATCCTATGGGGGCCCACTGCACAGCTGATTATAATTGTGAAGCACTAGAAGCAGGGCAGTGGCCTGCTAGGGGGAAGGGGGGGGGGCAGTCCGGCCCAGGTGCCCGCTCTCAGGGGGTGACAGAACACAGATGCAATGAGTGCTTCCATCAATTGCTGGAGTGCAGGGTGCTGCAGTCCTGTCACTCACCGCTCAGATCCTCGCGCTCCTCCCCTTCTTCAGGCGGCGGCGTCCTGAATGGTGAAGCAGTGAGACTTCTCCCTGCTCCACCATTCAGCCTGCAGGAAGTGGCGGATTACAATAGGGACGTTCGGGTCGGCAGCCCCGGGCCCAGCACTGCTGGGGGGCCCCCCCAACGGCGACCCAAAACGCCCACATACTGCGGCGGGGCACGGGAGCACATAGCTCCCTGTCCCGTCGCCGATCACCGCCATAGGCTTCAGGCCTAGTAGGCCTGAGGCCTATGCGGTAGTGAAATCCCGGCGCAGACGTGCGTGATGACGTCATCGCTCACCTGTGACGGGACGCAGCACTGCCTCATCCCGCCTTCCTCTGCGAGCAAGCGCTTGGCCCTGGAAATAGGTGAGTATTATTATGGGAGGGAAGACAGTGTGGGGGCAAACTGCTACGCGGGGACAGTGTGGGGGCAAACTGCTATGTGGGGGCAAATTACTATATGGGGGTGTTGCTATTGGGGAGGCACTGTAGGGGCAATTCTATTATTTTTGGGGACACTATACAGGGATTATTGCCTGGAGCACAATAGAGGGTGGTATTATTACTGGGGGTCTCTAGGGGACATTATAGCTGCTGTAGACACTATAGGAACATTTGGGGTAATTTATCAAACTGGTGTAATGCAGAACTGGCTTAGTTGTCCATAGCAGCCAATCAGATTCCACCTTTCATATTTGACAGTTCTTTTGGAAATCCAGTTCTACTTTACACCAGTTTGATAAATGACCCCAATTATGTCTATTAGGGGCACTATTTTTTCAGCAGTATAGTACCTGGGGCATTGGGGAGCACAACGGGCACAGTATTGGGGGTGGCAGGATGACACTGTGGGGACACCAGGATGAGGAGGTTGATGGGAAAATTTAGAAATCTAACGTGTCTGTTACAAACTGTAGAGACGAGATGTGGCTGATAGAATTAGTCATGGCGTTCTGGGTCAAACGGAGGAGAAGCGGAAAGAGAAGGTCTACATGACAGGAGATGTCACTGGATGTAAGAGGTATGTGGTGCTGTATTCTCCTTAATGTCTTTTTTTATTATAATTATATGTATTTTAAAATTGGCAACCAAATTTTTCAGTTTAGGACCCAATTTGGGGTATTTTTTTTTTCAGTCTGAAGATGTCATATGGCCTAGGAAGAGACTGTGCCGCTCATGAAGCACCGCAGCCTCTTCATACAAAAAAATAAATAAAAATGGAGGGAGGGGGGGCCCAAGTTGGGTAGACAGCCCGGGCCTATCATGCACTTAATCCGCTCCTGCCTGCAGGCACAGATTGTGCTGCTGACCTGTGTGGGCGGAGCCTGCAGCCTGGAAATCTGCATAAGCTCTGTCCACACAGTGCTGCAGAGCGGTCTGTGCCTGCAGGAAAGAGAGGTATGTGAGCTTCAGGAACGGGACAAGGTGAGTAGTTACTGTGTTTTCTTTTTTTTCTTTTTTTAAATACAGAGGGGGCACAGAGGACTTTATTACTATGGAGGGGGCACAGAGGTCTTTATTACTATTGAGGGGGCACTGAAAGAATTTCTACTATGGAGGGGGCACAGAGCCAGAGGGCATTACTACAGTGAAGGAGGTACTGTGGGCATTATTACTGTGAAGGAGGCACAATAGGGATTTCTACTAAGGAGGGTGCACAGAGGGCATTACTACTATAAAGGGGGCACAATGGGCGTTATTACTGTGAAGGGGGCCCAATGGGCACTACTACTATGAAGGGAGCACAATGGGCATTATTACTGTGAAGGGGGCACAGTGAGCATTACTACTATTAAGGAGCACAATGGGGATTATTACTATGGAGGGGGCACAATGGGGATTTTTACTGTAAAGGGGGCACAGATAGGGCATTAAAACTGTGAAAGGGGCACAGAGAGGGCATAACTACTGTGAGGGCACAATGTGGGCATAACTACTGTGAGGGGGACACATCTGTACAAAACTACTGTGAAGGTTGCACAATGAGGGCAATACTTTTTTTTTAAGTATTGGGGGGGGGGGGGGGGGCAGAGAAAGGACCCACCCCAGGACCCACCCCAGGTGCCAAACACCCTGGGCACGCCACTGAAGCAGGGAACTATTTGCTCCCCGCTCCACCATTGAGCCGCCAGCGCTCCACAGCAGCAGCAGCATGATGATGTCGTCACACATGGTCCTGCTGATCTGTGTAGGAGGAGGAGCGGGGCAGGCTGGGAATCACCGAGGCTCCTCCTACACAGCAGTGCCATGTGGCACAGTATCCGGCTGCTGCTGATGAGGAGCGCAGATCATGGGAGGAGCCAGGTGACTGAGGCCAGGAGGATTTATTTATTTATTTTTTTCACTTCCTGTGAAGGGGGCACATCTGGGCATAACCACTGTGAAGGGGGCACTGGGCACATATCTTGACATATCTACTGTGAAAGGACACATATCTTGGCATATCTACTGTGAGGGGGCACATATCTGTACGTAGACCTGAGGGACTTAAACGCTGGGTAGAAAATAAAATTAGGCCCATAAGGACTGATTCCCATATGTCCGCTCTGTAGCATGCTCCGTGTAAGCTATTTAATCTTTATTACATGTAGTTTCATTGCTGTAAGTGCCGTGCAAAATGCCACAAAGGGGCCCACTGGGACTGTATCGCTCAAGGGCCCACATGAACCTGGAGCCGGCCCTGCCCAGACCCACACCTATCTGACATTGGTGGCATACCTAGAGATATGCCATCATTGTCTAAGATGAGACACAACCCCTTTAAAGTGAGTTTTTATACTTTTCTATAAATATTCAAAACTGCAAAATAACTGATAATCCGGCAGTTTCAATTAGTGTCATATTAAAGGTTTTTTTTACCATGTTGTATAGTGAGTGTGTGAGGAACAAGACAGCTACAGTAACTTACTGTAACCAGCAGGGGGCAGCATTGTTACACAGTCTTACCCATAGACTTGTCAGAACACAAGTCTCTGGTTACTAGTCCAGTACTGGATTTCAGCATGCCCGATTTTTAGTTTTGTGGAGCAAAAGCTAATGATTGAGGCGCCTGGCAGCAGCTTATTTCCTTTCCCCGTGGAAAACACATGCATGCTTGGCTGAGTGTGCATGTGTACGGTAGAGCTATTCTACTTTTGGCAGGTTTCAGGCCTCCATATTACAGCCTTGAAGGCCTGTGGACTCCTAGGTCTATATTGTGCTGTTGTATCTACCTCACAGAGGATTGCCTTGATAGGATGTAACTGTAGCAAATCCTCAGCTGTTAGAAGTATTAGGTTATCAACCTCTGGATGTAATGATTCCCATCAGTGACAGCAAGCAGAGATTGTACTGAGGCCCAGAATATATTCCAAAATTGCAGAATTTGAATCCAGCATCAATGGAAGTATAGGTGAAATTTAGTCCCAATTATATTACGGTCCTGTGCAGGACACAAGTGCCGGATTATCAGGCTTTCTGGATTATGGACTTTCTGGTTAATAATATTACCAAAAGTGGTTTATGAATTGCCCAAAGCTGAGGCCTGGATTATACTTTAAGAGGGGAGAAGTGACTTGGAGACGGACATGCCAGGCCTGGGAGCGGTGACATCATTTACCCGCATTGAGGTCACTTTCCGCCCGGCGCTATTAATATAACAAAGAAAAAGCCTTCATCCGCCTAAAAATAGTGACGGCTCAGATTGCTGCGGAGGGATGAGCGGAGGAGGCCCCGACCTCCATAGTACCACGCTGCATACATGGATAGTACCACCAAGTGCACGTGGTCACCCAGCTCTCCTGGCACCCTGAATGGCATCGCTTCCCAGTTATTTAGCGAGATGCATTTGCGTATATGTTTGTATAAACCCACCCTGACAGATTTTTGCATATGTATGCATGTGCCTACGGAACGTCTGATAGTTCGGGATTTGCCGTATCATCAGAATTAGCCATAGGACGTAATCTGTATAATAGCAAGTGGTGATGCCCTGAACTAGGCCTAACACAGTATGCAAATTTCACATGGCGTGCTCCTTTAAACACTCCATACCCACCCCAGAAAATTTTATTTACCGTGTTTTATGCAGAAGAAAATGTATTTTCTCTGCAAACCATATATACATTTTGTTGAGGTGCGAACCCATTGGGTTTTTTGTTTCACCCTACATAATCTTTTAAATTAATTGTTCTGGTTATTACAATCATGTGGAAACCTAATTAGGGAGGATTCACACTATGGGGGTCGGCCTCTAAATAACTTTGGCGCATACACCTCCGCTTCTTAATTTAGATTTAGACCATTTTCTACGCCTAAAACAGACGTAGAAAATGATGAATGAGACAGGCCTGATGGCTTGTCCCCTTCCCCGCCAGACCCCCTTTTTTATTTTTTTAGAGCTGCCATGTGCGGGGAAAGTCACCTAATATAGACGTATTTCTGATTAGTAAATGACCCCCTATGTCTTTTTGTAAAATACATTTTTTTGTTTGTTTTTTTAGCAAAACACGCCGCAACCAGTAGGAAATGTCTTACAAACATATATTTTTTTGTAGCAGTGTTTTAAGACCACCCCTAAAAAATTTTTGGGTTGTTTTAAATCAGCAAGCTCTGGGTTTGGCTTTGGGTCCATTCACACGACCGTAGGCGGTCTGTGTCCGTATTGCGGATCAACAGCGGGTCCACACTATATGGGCACCAGCTGTGTGAACCACGGGTGTGGACCCATTGACTTGAATGGGTCCGCAATCCGCAAGATACGGCACAGTGCAGAACAGAAGCACGGATCTAAGCGCTTCCGTGCCTCTGCATGACAAAAGATAAAGGACATGTCTTGTTCTCATGAGATTTACCAAATATGATGAGAACAGCGGGTCTTCTCCCTGGCCATTGAAGCATCCAATATGATTGGACAGCGTCACAACCAGGGAGAAGGAGACGCTCGCTGAGGAGAGCCGAGGTCCCCTCCTCCCTGTACCCATGGTACTAATTAGCATATTGGGAGCCAAAACACACACTACTTACTAAGGTACTAGTTTGAAAAAAAAAAAATCCCATAAAAATCCTCTTGAAGCATAAGGTTACTTTCACACTTGCGGCAGAGAGATCCAGCAAGCAGTTCCGTCGCCAGAACTACCTGCCGGATCAGGCAAAATGTATGCTAACTGATGGCACTGATCAGGATCCTGATCAGTCTTAAAAATGGCTGATCAGTCGAAAAAATGCATTGAAATGCCGGATTCGTCTTTCCGGTGTCATCCGGCAAAACGGATCAGGCATTTATTTTTTTCACCTTTTTTTCAGTCTGCACATGCGCAGACCGGAAGGACGGATCCGGCATTCCGGTATTCTGAATGCCGGATCCGGCACTAATACATTCCTACGGGAAAAAATGCCGGATCCGTCTTCAGTTTTTTTCGCCGGAGATAAAACCGTAGCATGCTGCAGTTTTCTCTTTTGCCTGATCAGTCAAAACGACTGCACTGAAGAGATCCTGATGCAAACTGAACGGATTACTCTCCATTCAGAATGCATGGGGATAAAACTGATCAGTTCTTTTCCGGTATAGAGCCCCTGTGACGGAACTCAGCGCCGGAAAAGAAAAACGCAAGTGTGAAAGTACCCTAAGGTGTGCAACACTTCTATTTCACTATGCAACCACTGGGCGGCCCCTAACATCACCTTTTTCACAAGTTGCCGCACTCACAGTTAATACTACAGATTTCCACAGAGGGATGTAGTATAGTGGGTTTATCCGGATTCTGCCTTTCTAATTGCGGTCCAGATGCCGGAAGCCATTCACTTTCTAAACAATGCCTGCTATGAAGTCTGTAAGTCTCTCTAGATCAGGGGTGCACAACGTTTTCTGGCTGGGGGCCACATTGTCAGACTGAAGGAATAGCAAGGGCCGAAAATAAAAGTTAAAGGGGTATTAACAATTGAAATACTGTATTTATTGCGTATTGTACATACAGTTATATATCATAAATGTCTAGTTATACCTCCAGGACTCCCATCTAATGGGAGAATACATGAAAAATACATGTGAGCAGCCACAAGACATAGGCATACATGTCTGTTACCAGATGGTTGGGGGCCGCACAGAATGGTATCAAGGGCCGCATGTGGCCCCCGGGCCGCAGGTTGTGCACCCCTGCTCTAGATGGTTTGTCTACAGAGCTTCCACATGCACCTCCACGTAGCATGCTTTTCAGCGTTTTCTCTGTCTAGACTGATGTAGGGTGGGTAGCACGGCCCCACCTTGCTACGGTTTCTAAGGCTCATTAACGCAGCATACATAAATAAAATGCAGATGTCACATTAAAACACATTTGAATCTCTTTTTGCAGTGTACGACTACCATAGCCAGTGGTGGTCTTACCATAGCCAGTGGTGGTCTTACCATAGCCAGTGGTGGTCTTACCATAGCCAGTGGTGGTCTTACCATAGCCAGTGGTGGTCTTGACCACCATACAAACCAAGCAATTCAGATAGCGCCACATCTTGCCTCAAGCGGTGGGGCATGGGAGCCAATAGATCCCATCCCCACCATTCACTCTATAGGCCTCAGGCTACTAGGTAGGTGGCCGTGATGACGTCACTGCACTGCCTACGCTTGGGCACAGGCAACACATCCAGATGGTGACATGGGACAAAACTGAGGTAAGTACTTTTTTGTTTTCCCCGACAAAACTGTGTGCAGTACAGAGGGGGAGGGTATAAGGGGGGCACTGTTGGCGACAATATAGTTATACTACAGGGGGCAGAAAAGAGGATAAAGGCGGCACTACTGGGGCATTATAAAAATACAGGGGGTACAACTGGGGGTATTATAAAAATATAGGGGGGCACTACTGGGAGCATTATAAATAAATGGGCACAACTAGGGACATTAAACATGCTGGGGCACTACAGGGGGCAAGAATATATATATATATATATATATATATATATATATATATATATATATATATATACACATACACACACACTGGAGGCATTAAAGGGGTATTCCGGGATTGGGGACATGGGTGTACATGTACAATGGTCCCCTAAATATTACATTCATGCCTGTCCGTCCCTTAGACATTTCTGATGGCCCTTTTTCACTTCACAAATTTTCAGCCGGAAGTGCAGTTTCTATCACTGTCAGTGACGTACCGGGTCCCTTTCTGCATAGCGAAGCCTCTTCTTCCGCTTCGCAAGGAGCCCGGTGACGTCACAGTCAGCCTCTAATTGTTACAAGCGCATGGAGGGGCAGTAACTAGGCGGCAACACAACGCGCTAAGCCATGCCCCCTATGGTCCGGTGACGTCACCGGGCAGGGCGCATTCTTAGCAAGGAAGGAGGCATTTAGGGGTGTGACTAAGGCGGAGGAATAGTTGCGGCAAGAGGCGGCATATGAATTAGGGGGGGTGGCTGCACGGAGGAGCAGGCACACACTCGAAACAACACGATGCTGCACATCGCTGGGACCCAGAAAGCATTGAGGCAGGAAGTTACCGAACAAAAACAGAGAGGTAAACAATCAGTGGGGGGACTGTAGGAGCCCTGCTGAAGTGTAAAAATACCTAAAAACATCTGGGGGGGCTGCTATTAATAGTGATTTAACAGTTTTTTTTTAAAAATCTTGATCCCGGACAACTCTAAGTTATCCCCTATCCACAGTATAGGGGATAACATTATATCGGTGGGGGTCCTACCGCTGAGCCCGTACTCCCTACAGCTTCCCGGGCAGCTCGTCGGACATGCATGTGGCCGTTCCATTAATTTTAGGGGCCTGCAGGGCCCATGTTCTTGTGATTGTGGTGTCCCAGTGGTAGGACCCCCAAAGATCTAATAGTTATCCCCTATCCTGTGCATAGGGGATAACTTAATGTACCCAGAATACCTCTTTAAATACTAGTGGGACTACTGGAGGCCTTATAAACACTAGGGGGCATTATTAGTAGTGGGTTACTGTGGGGCTGTATTATTGGGCACAATACGGAGGCCCTTGCTACTAATGGAGTCACTACTAGCAGCAGTATGTGGTACAGTTGGTGCACCGGGAGGATGATGATGGAAAAGTGAGGAATCTAAGATGCCCATGTGGTAAACTCTGCAGAGACGAGTTGCAGTTGGAATACTTCGTCATGATGGTCTGGTCCGAATGGAGAAGATGAAGAAAGAGAACATCAGCATCAGAGGAGACTTCACCAGATGTAAGAGGTATGTGGTGCTGTATGTAATGTCCAATTCAAATATGCCTTTAGCAGATGGGCCGGTGGAGGGTTTGGCACGGGGGTGGGGGCTGTAGAAGAGCTAGAAACGTCCTAGGCCACAATTTTCAAAATAAAAAGTTTTAAATTAAAGAGTCTTCTGCTTAGAAAAAAATAAAATAAAATAAAAATTATCGGAAATATGTGGATTAACACCTTGCGTTTGTTCCATATTGCATGGAAGCGTTTTGCACAGGTGTACTGGGAAACTGGTAGGATCAGGAAGGCCTATAGCAAGCTTTGCTATGGGACCCCATGAGAACTGAGTACACCCCTGGCCGGTCCCATCAAAATCTAATATAATAAAAAACCAAAATGTGTTTGACCAGCTTTTTTCTACAGTACTGTGAAAAGAGCGTACTGACCGTCATTAAGGGGTTAAGATAATCAATAAGGCCCAGATTTTAGTATCGGGGTGGAGCAGTGACAACCTCTGCAACATGTACATAAAAGAAATCAAGTCAAGTTCTGAAGGTCCACATTGAGATGATCCTTTCAGGGGTGATCAGTGGAGATGCTGGTCCTGAAGGTGGATTTTACAGTCATGATCCTTAGTTACTATAGAACAGTATTTTTTTTCTGAGCGGAATTCTACTATAAACACTAACGTGACAGAAGTCTGATTGTCACAGCGGCACGGGCAGGTCACTACACTGGATGATATATCTTTCAGCCCCGGCTGATTTGCCCCCTCCGTCCCTCAGACTTCACTAACACAATGTGGCACATACGAGGACTTGTTTACATGCAGATTCCTACAGATAACCACGGGCGAGCCTAAAATGTCAAAAGAAATGTACAAAAAAGCCACAGACAGTCCCCGTCCCTGAGTGCAGGCCACGCTCCTCCGGAGACATAATCCCGTCGTACGTTAATCAACTGCAGGATGACCCACTTGTACATGATCTAAAGTGCAGATCGCTGGGGATTTGAGAAAATTGTATTTTCTGCTGCCACAGTAGAGAAAAGGCCTGTAACTGCTGGTACTCTAACTAATGTGGAACCACAACCCCCAGCATGGTCTAACAGGGCGAAACAGTCAAAGAGACGCAGATTACAGATTATAAGTCTTTTACACCCACCGTCATAGTTCTAGTCACTTCACTGTGAAGTGCAGCAATTTTGTGGTGGTCTGTCACCTGTGACTCTTCGCCATGCTGGGAGTTGGAGTTTGCACCAATTGGGGCAGTTACAGCGTCACCTGTGCTTACTGCTGTGGTTCTTAATTACTGAGCGTACGCCAATCAGCCATAACATTAACACCATCGACAGGTAAAAGGGAATAACATTGTCAGCCAGTTCTCAAAGCTGAAATGTAGGAAGCAGGAAAAATTAGCAAGCGTAAGGATCTGAGAGACTCCGACAAGGACCAAGCTAGTGGACTGGGTCAACACATCTCCAAAAAAAGCAGGTCTTGTTGAGTGTTCCCGGTATGTAGTGGTTGCTCCAAGGAACACCAAACTTAAACCACAATGGCCATGGACACCCAAGGCTCATCAAAGAGTGTGCCATCTTAGATGTTAGAAATATACTGAAGTCTGGTTTACACCACCCATAGGACACAAGAACACGACCCTTCATTCCACAATGGAGGAGCCAACCGTGGCGTGGACCCTCTTGGCTAATCTACGGGAAGGACATGACCTATACCTTTTGCTTGCTTGACTTTTCTTGGAACTCCCATAGAAGTGAATGGATAATCCTGGGAATTGTACTTTTACGACAGCTGGAGTGTGGCAGGTTGCTGACCACAGGCCTATACTTTGTGATTATCAGCTGAGAACATGCCACACCTGTCCAAGATGAGAATACCCCTTTAAGAGGTCCGAATCAATTTCCTACCTTGCTGGCTCCATCTTCAAACACGGATTGGTGGACATTGCAAGCGAACAGAGAATTCGGGAGGTCATTGAAGTCTGTGATGCCTTGAAAGTCTTCCTCGGTCAGATATCCAGCTAAGTCCTTGCTTCTGTGTATTGGATAGAGCAACAGGAATTCCCCACCCCCGACAATGCAGGCAAAATAACTGGGGTCCCTCATCCCAGTAAAGTATGGGTCTTCCCTCATTCCTGGTGGGGATAATAAAGACAGTGAAATGAGAATAGTCAAGGTTACAACAAAACCCACACGTTGCAAAAATCCACATACCCTATATTTTAAGAACTGTGCCAACATGTCTACATAGCCCTGAACCAAGGGGTTACTTCCAGTAGACACCTACCTGCCCATTCCTGCACTGTCCTACTAATCTATCACAGATCATTGCAGGGAAGATGGAATGGAGCAGCTGTTATGACAAACATTCCCAGCCATTGCTTCTTTCAATCATAGTAAAGGTGTCCACCAGGGTCAAAACCTGCACTAGATCATCTCGCTGTTGGGTCAGGTCTCCTTGGTAATTTTGTACCATAAGTGTGCCCGGGAAAGTCCGCCATGTGCAGATTTCACAGCATTGGATGAAATGCTGCACATGGCTCTAGAAAAATTAGCTTGGGTGCACTGCACATAACATAAGAAGATGTAAGCAGGACATGGGCAAGATGGGTTTTTCCATCACTGGTTCCAGACAACAGAGGTAGACATGTGGCCTACAAAGAGGCAGCACTTATACACTGTAATGGGATAGGCAGCTGTGTGAGCAGGACATGGTCAAGGAAGGGTTTTCAGCCTCAGGACCTAAACAAGAATGTTTACATTCATAGAAAACAAGCAGAAGTCTTGAAGAAAATTTAGCCTTACGGCAATTCCACCATTTGTGTCAATTTTTAATCTGCCCAGTAGAGCGCTGATCCTAAAGTAAAAAAATGTCACTCGCCTACTCCCCACCGCTCCATTCCAGCTCCTTCTGGTCCCTGGCCTGTACATATCTGGAGAAGGTCGTGTGTGCTGCTGCAACCATATATCTCCAAGCGGCACATGACCCAGCAATGACATGACTGCTGAGGCCAGTGATTGGCCACAGCGGAACACATGAACTCATCCAGTAGCTTACAGACGGGGCACTAAAAGGAGCTGGAACAGACCCTCGGCAATGGAGGGGCACGGGGGAGAGCAGGGGAGTGACATGAAAGCTGGAATAACCCTAAATAAAAAAAAAAATTTATTAAAATAAATAAATATCGCCCTTCATCGCTCTCCTGGCATTGATCTCAGTACATTGGCATGCCACAGGAGTGGCCAGTCCTGTCCTAATCCCAAGAAATAATCCATATTCACACCGCACATTGGCCGCGCCAAGATTTCATTTTAACAAAAAAGTTTTAACCTTATTAAAATACCAGAGCGCCGCTGTATGAATTCCAGGAGGTATTAGGTGTCCAAGCCTTGTTTTGTTAGCAAAGAAACAGTCACTACCCAGATAAACCTGACACCCAAACGAGCCGCCTGAAAGCCTCCCCGGCACACAGCGCCAACTCCCTGTCTGCCCGCTTCTCTGCACTGACAATACAGCTAATGAGTATGACCATAGAGATAGTGAGAGCAATTATCCCTGGCTGCATACATCAGAAGCATGGAAATGCTGGGTAATTACTCTCCAGGTCCCCTCTATGATATACGGACACCACTTGTCTGATCAAGCAGCAAATCACCTCCATGACGCTTCTTATTACAATATGGATTTTGCTAAAGGAAAAAAAAAGAAAAAATACTGAAGCATATTGATACTGAAAACTTGACACTAGCACTTGTTCCTCCAGAGTTTCTCCAAGACATATGAAATCAAGAATAGGTTCGGAGACAGACGTTTAGGTTTTTAAGGAGGTGCACAGTGGCCAAGGCATGTTAGATGACAATATGACTGCCCAACCATGCGTACTTGTACATGGTCAGGAGGAACGGGCTTTGGCCAGACAAGTGTTCATAAATATAAAAGGTGACCATACACCTAAATAGCTGATCAACCCAACAACTTCCCATTTCCTCAAGCCACTCACCTAAACCTTTCCACCAAACATGCCACCTTTATGACCTAGCCTGCTGCTCCTTTGTAGGCCACTTACACCTCTGACTTAGCATACAATGCCATTCCAGTTTTCCTACCCAAGTATTGACCAGCAGTTTCTCCTGAAGTTACTGACCATCGTGATCTACTCATTTACTTCTCCACATGAGCTCTTACCTTCCTGATGTACTTCTCTGCACTTTCCTGAAAATGCAATGCCATTTTGGGTGTTAGACCTAATAGGGCAACCCAGCAGTCACTCCTTACTTTACTTACCTTCTTAATCTACCCAACTATTTCTCCACCTGGACTCTAACCTTACTGTCCTCCCCAGCAACTTCTATGCAGGCTTCTTAATACCCGATTTAGCATTCCAAGCCATCCTGGTTGTCTAACTCAACAAGCCAAGCCAGCAACTTCTCAGGCTTCTTATTTGTCTACTCAACTACCTTCCCACTTACCTTTTCTCCCTCATGACCTAGTCTATGACACCTGTTTACCTTTCTCACAGCTTGAAATGCCATCCAGAGCTTCTAGCCAAGTACTGACCAGCAACTTCTCCTCAAACTTCTTACCTTTCTGATTTACCCAACTACTTCTTCACTTACCATTTCACCTTCATGTCCTAGCTTACTATATCTACCTAACTTTCTGACAGCATGCAATGTTATTCGAATTTCGTAGTCATGTACTGACTAGCAACTAGGGCTACAGTAAACTATTATTCTAGAAATCGAGTATTCTATTGATTATTTTTACGATTAATCGAGTACTCTAATAAGAAAAAATGAATTAATAGACTGTTTTCCTTTATAAAAACTCATAAGACCCCCTGCCATCAGTCTCCAACACCCTTTGTTCACCCCTGTGTGATGAGCCCAAGTGCATCAGTTCCCCCCCATTGCTATCAGCCCTCCCCCTTTGTGCCAGCAGTGTCCCTCCCCCCCTTTGTGCCAGCAGGTTTCCCCCCCCCCTTTGTGCAATCATCTCCCCCCTGCTCCTCCTGACACCTGGAGTGCACAGCATCATTGGTTGCTATGACGCTGTGCACTCCGGGAGCCCGTCCTTAGTCGCACAAACTTACCTTTCCAGCAGTGGCGCCGCCGACACTCCATCGTTCCGCAGTGCTCTGCATCTGACGTCACACAGCGCATCAGGTCAAGGCGTGCGTATGTCAGTGCAGAGCGGGACCATGGATGTGGAGTGTCTGGAGGCCCCCTGCTGGAAAGGTGAGTATTGTGGGCCAGCAGGAGACCATGGAGCAGGAGTAATAGCAAGCGCTTCAGTCCTGCTCCATGGTCACGTGACATGGATTTTTGTGTGTCGAATTACTCGATTTAATCGAGTAATCGTTTCAGCCCTACTAGCAACTGCTCCTCAACCATCTTCTTAATCTCCTCAACTACTTCTCCAGTTGGCCTCTTACCTTCTTGCCTCCAGGTTAGTTACATTACAGACTAAGCATGCAAGGCCATCCTGGGCTTCCAAACCTACTGAGCAACTCAGCAACCTCTCCTCTAGCTTCTTATGATGATGCAACACAGTCCCCATAGAAGTGAATGGGGCTGAGTGAAAATAGCAAGCATCCGCAATCAAGTGCGGATGCGGTGTGATTTTCACACATTGTTGCTAAGATGACAGTCTATTCACTGCATTATTTTCCCTTATAACATGGTTATACGGGAAAATACTAGCATTCTTTAATACAGAATGCTTAGTAGGTGGTCAATTGAGGGTTGGGGTTGATAAAAATAAATAAAAATTAACTCTCATCTATAAATTAACTAATCATGAGCTGCCGGCTAAAGGACCTGTGGTGACGTCAGATCACATGGTCCAATCACATGGTCCATCACTATGTGATCTGACATCACCACAGGTCCTTTAGCTGGCAGCTCATGATTAAAGAAGTAAGAAGAGACGACAGGCAGCTACGCGATCAAGAGGAGAAGGTGAGTTAATTATTTTTTAACCCTCAATTGACCACCTACTAAGCATTCTGTATTAAAGAATGCTATTATTTTCCCTTATAACCATGTAACATCTACACAACACCAAACCCGAACTTCTGTGAAGAAGTTCGGGTCTGGGTACCACAGTCAGTTTTTTTATCACGTGCGTGCAAAACGCATTGCCACCGCGATAAAAACAGAACAACGGAACGCAATCGCAGTCAAAACTGACTGCAATTGGGTACATACTCGCGCAGGTTTGCCGCAACACATCCGGACCTTATCCGGACACGCTCGTGTGAACTCAGCCTTAAAGGGGCGGCCACTGTGAAAGTCACAGTTAATGGGGCGGACACACGGAAACATAAAATGAAATAGATGAAATATACCCGTGCGAAGCCGGGTCCTTCTGCTAGTAAGTGATATATTCTGAAAACGTAACATAAAAAAAATCTGCAAACAATTGACTTATTGATAAATTCGAGAAATTACTTAAATAGAACTGTGCACATCAAAGCTGGAGATCCTTCTGGACCACCTTCCACCATGTGGAACTGAAATGGTCTCTTCACACATCTACACGTGGCCTCGGCCCTTCTGTACTTAGCGAGTGTCACCTGCCAGTCTCCACAGGAGCATGGAGATGGAGTGGTGTCACCCACGTACTGCAGCCCCTGTTGCCCAGTAACACAATGAATGTATTTGATGTATGATTGTCAAACAATGGAGGTAATCTTTTATCCTGAAAGGCTTCTTAATGAATAATCAGACATGGAAACTTTCCCTTCAACCCCTTCAGGACACAACCTATTTTGGGCCCCAAGGATTGACCTTTTTTTTTCCGTGTCTTCATTGCCGCTTTCCGAGAGTCATGACTGCAAATTTTTCCATAAGGGCTTGTTTTCCTGCTGGAGGAGTTATATTTTTCTGTGATATAATATTGGGCCACATACAATGAGTTATGTACATTGTATTTACTTTTTCAATAAAATTCTAACATAGATTTTTAGTATTTTTTTTTATTACATGCTTATTGTGCAGTATAAATAACATTTCAGATTTATTATAATTGACACCAAATCTGTATGTTTTTATTTCACCATTTTAGCACGCTATAGAGTTTTTTTATATACATTTTTTTTGGCTTTAAATCATTTTGTTTTTACAGGGGTTTTAACGCAGACAATATTTATCCCTCTCCGCAGGATAGGGCCTAAGAATCCGATCTTTGAGTGTTTTGAGTGGTGTGACCCCTAACGATTACGAGAACGGGAATCCATCTAAATGGAGCGGCGGTCATGCATTTAACTACATGAGACTGCCGAAAAATATATGAGCGCTGTACTCGGCTATCTCTGGCAGTCCCAAAGAGTGGATAGAGGATAAGTATTATTTATCCAAGAATGTGCTGCGTGCAGCCACCACTTCCGGGATCACGTGCCGTACATTGGACAGCCTGGGGTTAGAATCCGCAGCGCCTGTGCGAGTCTGAATATCTTGCAATTGCTTTAGTGAAATATTAAAACTCACGCTTGCGCTGCAGGTTGTAATAGGCTGGGATCACATGACCAATGTAGGGCAAGTGATCCCGGAAATGGAGGCTGCACGGACCGTGGCGCATCTCTGATAACTCCTTAAATTGTGGAGGAACCTATTTATTAAACGTTATATATATAATATAATTATCCTACTATGGAATTTGACTGTGCGATCTTGTCATGTCCGTGGGAGGGAGACACCACACCAGACGAAAAAGGAGAGGGAAGAAGGCCTGAAAGCAAGGGAAGAAAGAAGGACACCTCTTAGTCAAATCCCTAGTCACAGTCCTGACTGGCCATCAGTATGAACAGACCCCAAAGGTAGGGGAGTTCATACGCAGGAGTACCTAGAGTCCTAACTCACCCTAAAAGACCCTGGTGATAGTGACAGGACTCAGACTACCTGTTCCTCCAGAAAGGAAGGATGAACAGGAGTCTCCCTCAGGCCTACAACAAAGGGCAGGGGAAAAACAACACGCAGATAAACCAAAACAAAATGCAAAAGGGAAAGGAAACACTTAACTTTCCAGTAGCTATGGCAGCAACAGGAACTCAGCCGAGAACCAAACCCCAGCAGACCACAGATATCACAAGCTATAAACCGCACAGCATTGTGGGAGAAGCAACTATAAATAAGGAAAGTTAAATGACCACAATAGCAACACCTGGAGGTTAGAGATGTGGCCAGTACCAGAAACTACACAGACGTCTACTGATCCACAAGGAAACCTGTCCGATCAAAGCCTGTGTTGCCAGTCTCACAGATCTTCTGTCACCCACTGTCATGGGAACGTCCGTACTCCAGTGTATTATTGCCTTTCGTGTTTTACCGATAGGTACACTATTATGCCATACCTTAGGCAGGTCTGCTGGCATAGCGGCCTATTGGCCGTGTCTCCCACTCTCTCTGTTTAACCAGTCGTTATTGACTGGTCTAAGGGGTTAAATAGCAAGTTTGCTCCGATCCCGGCTGTTGCAGAAGGGTGCGAGCTTTACGTAACAGGTGACACCCACAGTGGATGGCACAGGATCAGCTCGCGACCACACAACAAAGTAACTATAAGTCGATTAAAGCCAGACATACAGTTACGCCATTTTGGCGCAAGAGAATAACTATATAATTCATATACAAGCAGCCATGATGGGAGTTATAGTAGCAGCAGGAGAGCAACAGGTTGTAGGACAACACTAGCTACAACTACAGCCATGAGCGGAACTTCTCTCCAGGGGACAATATAGAGTAGATACATACCGTATCGTGCAACCAACCTCCTATTCACTATAAATACCAGGGAATGCCGATTCCAGAAATATCCCGCATCCTCTGCGCAGGGCATGGTACATTCACCCTTCCCACCGGCAATAAATAGTATCACAAAGGTATACAGGAATTCTCGGAAAGTCTACTACATTACAATACACGTCCACGGCAAGTATCCATTGTCTGTAAATAATAATGTGTATAAATGATCATACGGAGATGAGCGCCACCACAAAGGCGCTGCTTATCTCTCCCTGTAGTAGTCTGTTACAGATCAGATTCTACAATGTTAGGGTCCATTCACACGTCCGTGGTGTGTTGCGCAACACACCCGGCCGGCACCCCCTATAGAAATGCCTATTCTTGTCCGCAGCTGCGGACAAGTTCTATCTTTTGCGGAGCTGCGGACTGGAAGAACTGGGCCGCGCTCCGCAAATGCGGACAGCACACTGTGTGCTGTCTGCATCTATTTCGTCCCCATAGAGAATGAATGGGTCCGCACCCGTTCCGCAAAATTGGAATGGAGCCTTATTCACTGATTGACCGACATATGGTGTTCATTAAGAAGAGGTTCTGCAGGAGCTGCAATGTGTATCATACAGTTCATAGCTACAAAATACACACCTCAGCCGCTGCAGAACCTCACAATACACACCTCAGCCGCTGCAGAACCTCACAATACACACCTCAGCCGCTGCAGAACCTCACAATACACACCTCAGCCGCTGCAGAACCTCACAATACACACCTCAGCCGCTGCAGAACCTCACAATACACACCTCAGCCGCTGCAGAACCTCACAATACACACCTCAGCCGCTGCAGAACCTCACAATACACACCTCAGCCGCTGCAGAACCTCACAATACACACCTCAGCCGCTGCAGAACCTCACAATACACACCTCAGCCGCTGCAGAACCTCACAATACACACCTCAGCCGCTGCAGAACCTCACAATACACACCTCAGCCGCTGCAGAACCTCACAATACACACCTCACCTGTTGCACCCGGTTTTCTGAAGAGGATGACGGCATTTGATATCAATAAATGAATAAATGGTGGTGAGGAAACATTTCCCCTCTTACTCATCAAAAAGGGTCTGCAGTAGCCGAGGTGTGCATTATAAGGTTTTCTGGGGTCACAGAACTCCTCCTAATATTCGAAGAATGCAATTGGTATTTGCAGGGGTCTCCCCTCCATGTCACCTATGCATCCCAATACGATGTATGGAATTGGCATGGATGAGACCACCCCTTTATATCAGCAGTGACCGGTAAAAGCTGGTTACCGGCCATATACATTCAGCCATAGTCCACGAGCAGATCTATTCTGTAGGTAACATTTCTGATCACCATGCAGGACACCAAATTAGGAGGGACATGAAAAATGGGGGTGATTTACTAAAGCTAGTACACGGGGAAAGTGGAGCAGGTGCCTACAGCACTCGTTTAGAGTCCAGCAATCATTTCCCAGTGGTCTTTAGGGCACACACTGCGCGCTTCCTCCTGGATGGCACCACTTCTCTACATGGTGTACTCGTGGACTATAAGACACAATTCTAGTAATGAAGTCTTGTACAATCTTACAGTCAGCGGTCGTACAGTCTTCTCTGCCCCAACACGAATCCGTACACGTCTGGAAGGGAAGCGGAACACCATGTGCAAATTGCATTCAGCTTCCTGGCAGACAGGACACAGCAGGACAACTCCCTGGAGAATGGGGAGGTGAGGACACCACTAGACCACCAGGTACTGGAATATTAACCCCTTTCCACTCTAGACCAGTGGAAATTAATGTATTAATTCTCTGTTCTACCATACACCACCTCTCACACCTGTGACCACCAGGTAGTGACCCCCTCTTGTACCCAAGACCACCAGGTAGTGACCCCCTCTTGTACCCAAGACCACCAGGAAGTGACCCCCTCTTGTACCCAAGACCACCAGGAAGTGACCCCCTCTTGTACCCAAGACCACCAGGTAGTGACCCCCTCGTGTACCCAAGACCACCAGGTAGTGACCCCCTCGTGTACCCAAGACCACCAGGTAGTGACCCCCTCGTGTACCCAAGACCACCAGGTAGTGACCCCCTCGTGTACCCAAGACCACCAGGTAGTGACCCCCTCTTGTACCCAAGACCACCAGGTAGTGACCCCCTCTTGTACCCAAGACCACCAGGTAGTGACCCCCTCTTGTACCCAAGTCTACCAGGAAGGAACCCCCTTTTGTACCCAAGTCCACCCGGTAGGAACCCCCTTTTGCACACAAGACCACCAGTTAGTAACACTATCTTGTACCCTCTACCAGGTTTCAACACCCATTTGTAACATAGTTAACCAGAGAATTGATTATTAACCCTTACTGTCAGCTAGACCACTAAAGAATGGGGACCCTAGATCACTAAGTATTAACCCTCTTACAGATGTTTACACCCTTTCTAACCGAGACCATCAGGGAATTGATTATTAACATCTCTTCTAGTCTATAGTTACCACTAAAGAAATGTCAATCCTCTCTTCTACCTTGGACCACCAGGTGTTAACCCCTTCTTGTACCTTAGATCACCACAGAATAAACTGATACCTTTCTTAGTTAGATCACTATGGAAGGGGACGTTAGCCTACAAACAGGCATGCTCAACCTGCATCCCTCCAGCTGTTGAAAAACTACAACTCCCAGCATGCCCTAATAGCTGTAGGCTGTCCAGGATGCTGGGAGTTGTAGTTTTGCAACAGTTGGAGGGCTGCAAGGTGGGCATCCTTGGCCTAGACCATTAAGTATTAAGCCTCCCTTGTACTCTCTAGGCTACATATATTAACCCCCTCTTGAACCTTAGATCACCAGGTATTAACCCCTCTAGTACCGTAAACCACCAGGGAATTAATTACTTACCCCTATTCTGGTCTAGACCACCAAGAAAGGAGACATTACCCCGGACCACCAGGGAATCAAATATAAACCTTCTTTTCAATTCTAGGCTACCAGGTTTTAACCCTCTGTTGTACCCTAGAAGACTACAGGTCCTAACCCCCTTCTTGAACCCTAGACCACCAAGGAATAAAATACTAACCCCTCTTCTAGTCCAGACCACCGAGAAAGGGAACATTACTCTTGACCACCATGGAATCAAATATTAACCCCTTCATTACTTCTACTCTAAGGCTACTTTCACACTAGCGTTCGTCAGTCCGCTCGTGAGCTCCGTTTGAAGGAGCTCACGAGCGGACCCGAACGCCTCCGTCCAGCCCTGATGCAGTCTGAATGGATGCGGATCCGCTCAGACTGCATCAGTCTGGCGGCGTTCAGCCTCCGCTCCGCTCGCCTCCGCACGGACAGGCGGACAGCTGAACGCTGTTCGGGTGTCCGCCTGGCCGTGCGGAGGCGTGCGGATCCGTTCAGACTTATAATGTAAGTCAATGGGAACGGATCCGCTTGAAGATGTCACCATATGGCTCAATCTTCAAGCGGATCCGTCCCCCATTGACTTTACATTGAAAGTCTGAACGGATCCGCGCAGGCTACTTGCGCACTTGCGAAATTTTTTAAAGTATTAATGCAGACGGATCCGTACTGAACGGAGCCTCCGTCTGCATTAATATGATTGGATCCGTTCAGAACGGATCCGATCAAGCGCAAGTGTGAAAGTAGCCTAAACCACCAGGGAAGTCTTTTTTTCGTCTGAAATATTTATATATTTTTTTATTTATTTATCGTCTTTGTGTAAATAATTCCAGGATACGTTTTATTTTCCCGAATAACAGCGCTCATGGAGTCTCTTTGGCTCACAGCCAAGCGGAGGGCGTATGGTCCTGAAAATGTCAATGTACTATATACCTTTCCATACGACTCGAAGCTTGTATTGAGCTGTAACGTGACTGTGTGAACCGGTCCTTAGCCGGAAATCACTGACAGACAAAACTACTGATGGAGCCATGATAAGTATTATATGTCCATAGTAATAGATTTACTGCCACCTGTGAAATGATGCAGTTCCTCTGCTTCCGCATCTATATCCTAATTATTAGGGACCCTGGAAAAACATGCCCGTTTCTTCGGGGGGAGGGGGGGGGGAACCACCGCGCTCAATAGACGTTTTGGTGGTCCAAGTCGGTAGGTTGGTGGACATTCATCTAACGTGCCTGGTAAGGATGAGGTCTAGAGTGAAGTCTCTGGGCTGTCCCCACACTGCTGCATTAGGGTCCGGCCACACCGTCAGGTTTCCTGGTGCAGCCAAAATCAGGAGTGGATCATAAAAGGAGAGAAGCTATACAGGACAGATACGTCTTCTCTGTTTTTAGAATTCATCCCTGGTTTTGGCTCCAAAATGCAGAAACCTGACCACGTGGTCGTACCCGTATCCACACCGTAAGAAGCTTTAGGGATCAAATTAAAATTAAATTAAAAAAAATGGCAAAAATGGCATCGCAGGGCGGTGGGTGCCATCCATACCTGTTTTTTGCTGAACCCCCATGCTGTATCAGATGCAGAAGACAGGCTGCTGCCAAGGAGGAAGCCTACTTTATGCTACCCTCTTGTAACTTTCTGGGTTTATTACATGCACCGCCCTCTATGAGTGCAATGTTCTTTAAATCAAGGGAAGGTATATATATATATGAGCCACATCTAATACAGCAAGTCTTCCCTCCACAGGGCAGCCCCTTCCATATGCAACTTCTGCAGCCGTTCTCCACCCTGCACTGCCCCATCCCCCTGCACCCCTGGACTGCCCCATCCCCCTGCACTGCCCCATCCCCCTGCACCCCTGGACTGCCCCATCCCCCTGCACCCCTGGACTGCCCCATCCCCCTGCACCCCTGGACTGCCCCATCCCCTGGACTGCCCCATCCCCCTGCACCCCTGGACTGCCCCATCCCCCTGCACCCCTGGACTGCCCCATCCCCCTGCACCCCTGGACTGCCCCATCCCCCTGCACCCCTGGACTGCCCCATCCCCCTGCACTGCCCCATCCCCCTGCACTGCCCCATCCCCCTGCACTGCCCCATCCCCCTTTACCCCAGGACTGCCCCATCCCCCTGCACCCCTGCACTGCCCCATCCCCCTGCACTGCCCCATCCCCCTGCACTGCCCCATCCCCCTGCACCCCTGCACTGCCCCATCCCCCTGCACTGCCCCATCCCCCTGCACCCCTGCACTGCCCCATCCCCCTGCACCGCCCCCATCCCCTGCACCGCCCCCATCCCCTGCACCCCTGCACTGCCCCATCCCCCTGCACTGCCCCTTCCCCCTGCACCGCCCCCATCCCCTGCACTGCACCCCTGGACTGCCCCCATCCCCTGCACCCCTGGACTGCCCCCATCCCCTGCACCCCTGCACTGCCCCCATCCCCTGCACTGCCCCCATCCCCTGGACTGCCCCCATCCCCTGGACTGCCCCCATCCCCTGCACCCCTGCACTGCCCCCATCCCCTGCACTGCCCCCATCCCCTGCACTGCCCCCATCCCCTGCACCCCTGCACTGCCCCCATCCCCTGCACCCCTGCACTGCCCCAGCACCCCTGCACTGCCCCAGCACCCCTGGACTGCCCCATCCCCTGCCGCCCTACACTGCCCAATCCCCTGCACTGCCCCCCTGGTCTCCATCTCCTGATGTCACACATCTGACCTCTGCCTGCCATGTCCTGCACAACTCCTGTGTACCCTCCACAGACACCTACCTGCCAGTGCTGAGCCCTCTCTGCCTGGCAGCCACCTCCATCTGCCTCACCGTGCACAATAACACTTCCATCCCCCGGAGCTCCGTCTCTCACCTACCTGCAGCGGCGGCGGCAGATCAGCTGTGTGTGTCCTCTCCTGCTCGGTCCCCGCCCGCACTGCTCCAGTACACAGGCGCACAGCTGACAGCCGCCGCAGCCAATCAGCAGCCGCCCGACCGCATCGCTTCCCTCCCACATTGCGATGTGAACCTGAGAACTTACCTCATTACCGCGGTGTATACGGTCCAGGCGGCGCGCGGATACAGGAGCGTGAGCTGTATATAGAGGTCGGGGGGCTGTACACAGGTTATATACAGGCTGCAGATACAGGGTTATATACAGGCTGAGGACACAGTGTTGTATACAGGATGGGGATACAGGGTTATATACAGGCTGGAGATATAGTGATATATACAGGCTGATGATACAGGCTGAGGACACACAGTGTTATATTACAGACTGCTGATGATGAAACTAAAAAGTTGTTGATACTTTTAAAATCTATTCTGTCACGTTCTTAAAAGAAAAGAAAGGCAGTAAAAAGAAGCTGTACCCATTACCATCTCCCTCCTCTGAGGAATCTGGCTCGCTCTGAAGGAGAAATTACTTCTGGTTCAGAAGATGAATTGACCATTGCTGAAGAGAAGTTTCTATTTAGAAAGGAAAATGCAAATCGTTTAATAAAAGAGGTAAAAAATATAATGGAGTCTAAGAAGGAGACGACTGCTGATCAGGATGAAGGAAGAAAGAAAAGAAGGAAGAAAAAGAGCATGTGTATTCCCAAGCCATCCAGTATTGGAATCTGTCATTCGGTCTCTCTTCCGCTCCCAGGATATTCACAAAGATTGCGGTTGTGGCAGTGGCGAGCCTTCGTCTCAAGGCCTTAGGCTACTTTCACACTAGCGTTTGTCGGTCCGCTCGTGAGCTCCGTTTGAAGGGGCTCACGAGCGGACCCGAACGCAGCCGTCCAGCCCTGATGCAGTCTGAATGGAGCGGATCCGCTCAGACTGCATCAGTCTGGCGGCGTTCAGCCTCCGCTCCGCTCGCCTCCGCACGGACAGGCGGACAGCTGAACGCTGCTTGCAGCGTTCGGGTGTCCGCCTGGCCGTGCGGAGGCGTGCGGATCCGTGCGGATCCGTCCAGACTTACAATGTAAGTCAATGGGGACGGATCCGTTTGAAGATGCCACAATATATGGCTCAATCTTCAGGCGGATCCGTCCCCCATTGACTTTACATTGAAAGTCTGGACGGATCCGTACGAGGCTATTTTCACACTTAGCTGTTATATGCTAAAATAATGCAGACGGATCCGTTCTGAACAGAGCCTACGTCTGCATTATTATGATCGGATCCGTTCAGAACGGATCCGATCGAACGCTAGTGTGGAAGTAGCCTTACAAGTATTCCCATATTTAGACGACTGGCTCATAGTAGCTCCATCCAAGGGCCTGTTAAAGACTCATCTTCAGGTGGTGACCAACCTTCTCCAATCACTAGGGTTCCTGATCAACTGGGAGAAATCGGATATCCACTCTACCACTTCCAAACTGTTCCTGGGATTCCAGATATAGAAAAAATTTGCATCCTGGCTGACGGAGTCTAATTGTACAAACTATTTTTCTTCCATTCTCTAATTCCTTCAAGATGACTTCCAGAAAGGTCTCAAACCAAATACATTGAGAGTCCATATGACAGCAATCAACACGATGACTGAGAACAAGTTTGTACATCATCCGCTAATATTCCGATTCTTTAAAGCAGTAGAAAGGGTAAAACCACAATTAGAGACCCTATACTTGTCTGGGACTTAACTCTGGTTCTAAAAAAAACTGACAGGTCCTCCTTTTGAACTGTTGGCACAAGCTGAACTAAAATGGCTGTCCTGTAAAGTATTATTCCTGGTCGCCATTACATCTGCAAAAAGGCTTGGAGAATTACAGGCTCTGTCTTCTAAATATCCGTATTTGAGATTTCTACAAGATGGAGTACTATTGCGAACCATGCCATCCTTCTTGCCCAAAGTACCATTTTCATCTAATAGAGTGAACAGAGAATCTTTCTTTCCGGTATTCTTTCCAGAACCTTTTGATGAAGACCAGGCTCTCCTACATACCTTAGATGTTAAAAGAGCTACTGAAATTTATCTTCAAAGAACAGAAGACACCCTCTCTAGATGGATTAAAGCCATAATTATGGAATCTTATTCCCTAGAGGGTGACGCCCCTCCTTTTCCGCTTAGAGCCCATTCGACAAGATCCACAGCAGCATCATGGGAGGAGCAAGCAGAAGTCTCAGTCACGGATATTTGTAATCCAGCTTCCTGGTCTACGCCATCGTGAAACATTATCGTCTGGACATCGATGCTAAAAGCTCAGCCTTTGGCACGGGTGTACTAAGTGCAGTTTTATGTTGAAGTACCCACTGTTTGCTATCTATCCAAATCCTTTTATGTGCAGCCAAGGACGAAAAGAGAAAGGGAAAATTGGTTACCTGGAATTTTGCTTTCCTTGAGTCAGAAGGCAGCTCATAGATACCTCCACCTAAATAAAAAAAATTGTACTGCATCTATTGTCTGAAAATTATGTTTAAAACACAGAGTATAGTTGATGGGGCGTGTTTATATATATATATATATATATATATATACTACTAGCAGAAGGACCCACCTTCACAAGGATACATTTCATCTATTTAATTTAATGTTTGTGTGTGTCGTTAAGAGATATCGACAGTATCCACTATAACATTGACATCTACAGTACACCGCCCCTTTAACAGTGACTTCCACAGCAGCCAGCCTCCTTAACAGTAACCGCCACAGCGCCCTCCCCTTTAACAGTGACCTCCACAGCGGCTGCCCCTTTATTAGTGACCTCCACAATACCCTCGTTAACATGATTTCCACAACATCCCGTCCCCTTATCAGTGGCCTCTACAGCAATCTGCCCCTTAACACTGACCTCCATAGCAGACTGTCCCCTTATCTGTGACCTCCACAGCAGCCTGCCCCACTCTACATGCCCCCTGAACTGTGGCCTCCACAGCACTCAGCTCCCTTAAGAGTGTCATCCACAGCGCCCTGCCCCTTTAAAGCTGACCTACAGCAGTGAAGATAAATGGCTGGGTTGTTATGGATACCTGGTGTAAAACTGTGTGTATGTGGAGACTAAGCGCCTGCGAGCTTCTATTGGCTGATGCCTTTTTGGGGAATATTTTAGGAACGGTATGTGCTAGAGAGCTGAGACATGGTCTAAAACCTTCCCGGACACCTAATTTAATCTAGGTCGGCGGTCCTAGTGGAGAGAATGAGGCAAGATTAACCCTTCATGTGCTGCCTTTGGACTCAAGGAAAGCAAAATTCCAGGTAACCAATTTTCCCCTTATACGCGCTGGAGATATAGTGTTATATACAGGATGGGGATACAGGGTTATATACAGGCTAGAGAAACAGTTTTAGGCTACTTTCACACTCGCGTTTGGTGTGGATCCGTCATGGATCTGCACAGACGGATCCGCACCGATACTACAACCGTCTGCATCCGTTCAGAACGGATCAGTTTGTATTATCTGTAACATAGCCAAGACGGATCCATCATAAAGGGAACCTGTCACCGGGATTTTGTGTATAGAGCTGAGGACATGGGCTGCTAGATGGCCGCTAGCACATCCACAATACCCAGTCCCCATAGCTCTGTGTGCTTTTATTGTGTAAAAAAAACGATTTGATACATATGCAAATTACCTGAGATGAGTCCTGTATGTGAGAGGAGTCAGGGACAGGACTCATCTCAGGTTAATTTGCATATGTATCAAATCGTTTTTTTTACACAATAAAAGCACACAGAGCTATGGGTACTGGGTATTGTGGATGATCTAGCAGCCCATGTCCTCAGCTCTATACCCAAAATCCCGGTGACAGGTTCCTTTTAAAAACCATTGAAAGTCAATGGAGGACGGATCCGTTTTCTATTGTGCAATATTGTGTCAGTGAAAACGGATCCGTCCACATTGACTTACATTGTGTGTCAGGATGGATCCGTTTGCCCCCAGAGCAGAATTGTGACTGAACGGAGGCAAACTGATGCATTCTGAGCGGATCCTTATCCATTCAGAATGCATTAGGGCAAAACTGATTCGTTTTGGACCGCTTTAGAGAGCCCTGAACGGATCTGAGAAACAGAAAGCCAAAACGCCAGTGTGAAAGTAGCCTTATATTTAGGCTGGAGATACAGTGTTATATAAAGGATGGAAAAACTGTTTTATATACAGGCTGCAAATATAGATTATATACAGGGTTACATATAGGCTGCAGATACTGGGTTATATACAGGCTGGAGATAAAGGGTTACATATAGGCTGCAGATACAGGGTTATATACAGGCTGCAGATACAGTGATATATATAGGCTGGGCATACAGGGTTATATACAGACAGCAGATATAGTGCTACCGTATATGCAGTCTAGAGATACATTGTTATATACAGTTGCAAGAAAAAGTATGTGAACCCTTTGGAATGATATGGATTTCTGCACAAATTGGTCATAAATGTGATCTGATCTTCATCTAAGTCACAACAATAGACAATCACAGTCTGCTTAACCTAATAACATACAGAGAGTTAAATGTTACCATGTTTTTATTGAACACACCATGTAAACATTCACAGTGCAGGTGGAAAAAGTATGTGAACCCTTGGATTTAATAACTGGTTGAACCTCCTTTGGCAGCAATAACTTCAACCAAACGTTTCCTGTAGTTGCAGATCAGACGCGCACAACGGTCAGGAGTAATTCTTGACCATTCCTCTTTACAGAACTGTTTCAGTTCAGCAATATTCTTGGGATGTCTGGTGAGAATCGCTTCCTTGAGGTCACGTCACAGCATCTCAATCGGGTTGAGGTCAGGACTCTGACTGGGCCACTCCAGGAGGCATTTTTTCTTCTGTTTAAGCCATTCTGTTGTTGATTTACTTCTATGCTTTGGGTTGTTGTCCTGTTGCAACACCCATCTTCTGTTGAGCTTCAGCTGGTGGACAGATGGCCTTAAGTTCTCCTGCAAAATGTCTTGATAAACTTGGGAATACATTTTTCTTTTGATGATGGCAATCCAGCCCCAAACCATGATGCCCCCATCACCATACTTCACAGTTGTGATGAGGTTTTGATGTTGGGGTGCTGTGCCTCTTTTTCTCCACACATAGTGTTGTGTGTTTCTTCCAAACAACTCAACTTTGGTTTCATCTGTCCACAGAATATTTTGCCAGTACTGCTGTGGAACATCCAGGTGCTCTTGTACAAACTGTAAACGTTTTTTTTTTTGGACAGCAGTGGCTTCCTCTGTGGTATCCTCCCATAAAATCCATTCTTGTTTAGTGTTTAACGTATCGTAGATTCGCTAACAGGGATATTGGCATATGCCAGAGACTTTTGTAAGTCTTTAGCTGACACTCTAGGATTCTTCTTCACCTCATTGAGCAGTCTGCGCTGTGCTCTTGCAGTCATCTTTACAGGACGGCCACTCCTAGGGAGAGTAGCAGCAGTGCTGAACTTTCTCCATTTATAGACCATTTGTCTTACCGTGGACTGATGAACAGCAAGGCTTTTGGAGATACTTTTATAACCCTTTCCAGCTTTATGCAAGTCAGCAATTCTTAATCGTAGGTCTTCTGAGAGCTCTTTTGTGCGAGGCATCATTCACATCAGGCAATGCTTCTTGTGAAAAGCAAACCCAGAACTGGTGTGTGTTTTTTTTTATAGGGCAGGACAACTGTAACCAACACCTCCAATCTCATCTCATTGATTGGACTCCAGTTGGCTGACACCTCACTCCAATTAGCTCTTGGAGATGTCATTAGTCTAGGGGTTCACATACTTTTCCACCTGCACTGTGAATGTTTACATGGTGTGTTCAATAAAAATATGGTAACATTTTATTATTTGAGTGTTATTAGTTTAAGCAGACTGTGATTGTCTATTGTTGTGACTTAGATGAAGATCAGATGACATTTTATGACCAATTTGTGCAGAAATCCATATCTTTCCAAAGGGTTCACATACTTTTTCTTGCAACTGTATACCATGACTGCTGAGAGATATTTGCAACTAGGAAGCGCCTGTGCAGTGTGAGCGTTAGTGTGTTGCGAGGAGAGGGATACCTCGACCTGAAGTGAGGCCAGGGCAGAGAATGCCACAAGAATCACTGTGTCCTGTAACACAGATAAGCAATCTTCATTGCTGTGATGCAGACGGAGACTCAGTTTTGTGGCCCAGCGAAGTTGAGTGCAAAGCCAGAACAAGAAATCCTACTAGAACGAGTAAGCCTACTGCCATTGACAGAGACCGTGTACTTATATAAACTGCTGCCTCTGACTGTGGGACTCTGGTAACGGTATGCTGGTTGTTAGTCATGAACTAGTTGCTTCTTGTAAGAAGTTTGTAACCAACAAGCGTGTTGCCTCAAGTGAAATCGGTAAAAGTCGTGGTTCCTGTGTCTGCCACATATAACACTCACATGCCAAGAAATCAATATTTTTTCAAATAATCTTGATATTTTTTTTTATCACAGCTTTCATGTATCTTGGCATGCTTTCCACCAGTTTGATGGCTTCTTACCATCCATCTTCCTCTTGATCACATTCCAGAGGTTTTCAATGGGGTTCAGGTCTGGAGATTGTGTTGGCCACAGGGGAGCACCCAGGAATTTTAGGGGGGGGGGGGGCTCCGGAGAGGAAAACATTTTTTGTCCCCGCCCATTTTCCGAAACCCATCCTACAAGTAAAAATGTGGCATACGCCGCGCAAGAATTTTGGCCCCGACTATTGTTATAAGCCCCTCCTACATTTAATAGGCCAATCCCAAAAAAACACTGCACATCTGAAATTATATTGTTGAGGATGAAGGTAAGGGTCTCACCCTCATCCTACGTAGACACAGTACTTAATACTCAGAGCCCTGACATAAAGCTACTGTACTCAAACTCACACTGCTCCCCACGTAGCTCCGTGGCAGGAGCTTTTGCAGTTTCACTTCCTCCCTCCTAGTCCTGAAGAGGAGTGGAGGAGGAGCTGTGCGAAGGTGTAGGTCCGGGTGGAGGCCCGGCTCCATACATCATACAGAGATTGGAGAGCCTGTCCTGGCTGCACTGCCTGCCTCACATTATACAATAGACAACAGCAGGCTACAGCCAGGAAGCTCCTCCGCTCTCCTCCCTCCCTCCTCAAGGCCTGTGGTTCCCCTCACCATCCGTCACCCGCCCGTGTCCTGCTGCCCCCCTCGGCCATCCTCACCCAGCTCTGAATCCTCTTTCTGAAAATGGCAGGAGGAGGAGCCGGAGCATCTCCTCTCCTACATAGCGCCACATACCTCTTACATCCAGTGATGTCACCTTTGATGTAGATGTTCTCTTTCCTCATCTTCTCCATTCAGACCAGACCGCCATGATGATTTTTCAGTCATCTCTCGTCTCTGCAGAGATTGGCAAACAGACATTAGTATCCCACTTTTCCATCATCTTCACATCTTCTGAACACCCTTTCCTGCCACCCCAATACTGTGCCCGCTGTGCCCCCAATACTATACTGCAGAAACAGGCCCCTGGAAATACTACTACCACACAGATAGTGCCCCAATACTGTGCCCGCTGTGCCCCCAATACTATACTGCAGAAACAGTCCACCTGAAAATATTAGTACCACACAGATAGTGCCCCTTCAACAATTATTGGCACACAGTGCTCTAAAAAAAATAACTGCGCCTAGTAAATAGTGTCCTGGACACTAATAGTATAAACATAGTGTTCCCCAAAAATAATTGTGCTAAGCTAATACTGTGCCAGGGTGCCCCCCAAAGTAACAGTGCTCCCCAAAATCCCACCAATACAAAAACTTTTCTGCTAGAGCACACTTAGTAGTAATAATGCCACCATTGTGCCCATACTAGTAATCATGTTCCCCATAGCCCCCTAGTAGTAGTAAAGTTCACCATAATGCCCCCCTAGTAGTAATAATTCTCCTTATAATATGACAGTACAAGAAATACCCCCGGTTAGTGCCCGCAGTTGAGCTAATGTCCCCATAATGTATGCCCCCATAGTGCCCCTCTCCCCCTTCCCCATAGTGCCCCCCATAATGTACCAGTATAAAATGCCCCATCTTAGTGCCCCCAGCACATTCCTCCATTGTGCTCCTCTCCCCCTTCCCCATAGTGCCCCCATAATATGCCAGTAAAAAAAAAAACTTCTTAGTGCCACCAGATGCCCCATAGTTCTCTTCTCCCCCATGGTGCCCCCCCCATAATGTGCCAGTAAGAAATGCCCCTATATTGCCCCCGCTCTGTAATGTGCCAGTAAGAAATGCCCCCACCCATAATGTGCCAGTACGAAATGCTCCCATAGGTCCCCCCCTAAAATGGGCCAGTAAGAAATGCCCCCATAGTGTGCCCCCCACAAATTGGCCAGTAAAAAATGCCCCCATATCCATCCCCCCCCAAATGGGCGAGTAGAAAATGCCCCCTTAGTGTCACCAGGTGCCGCCTATATTGTGACAGTACAAGATGTTCCATCTACAGTACAGACCAAAAGTTTGGACACACCTTCTCATTCAAAGAGTTTTTTTTATTTTCATGACTATAAAAATTGCAGATTCACACTGAAGGCATCAAAACTATGAATTAACACATGTGGAATTATATACATAACAAAAAAGTGTGAAACAACTGAAAATATGTCATATTCTAGGTTCTTCAAAGTAGCCACCTTTTGCTTTGATTGCTGCTTTGCACACTCTTGGCATTCTCTTGATGAGATTCAAGAGGTAGTCACCTGAAATGGTTTTCACTTCACAGGTGTGCCCTGTCAGGTGTAATAAGTGGGATTTCTTGCCTTATAAATGGGGTTGGGACCATCAGTTGCGTTGTGGAGAAGTCAGGTGGATACACAGCTGATAGTCCTACTGAATAGACTGTTAGAATTTGTATTATGACAAGAAAAAAGCAGCTAAGTAAAGAAAAACGAGTGGCCATCATTACTTTAAGAAATGAAGGTCAGTCAGTGCGAAAAATTGGGAAAACTTTGAAAGTGTCCCCAAGTGCAGTCACAAAAACCATCAAGCGCTACAAAGAAACTGGCTCACATGCGGACCGCCCCAGGAAAGGAAGACCAAGAGTCACCTCTGCTGCGGAGGATAAGTTCATCTGAGTCACCAGCCTCAGAAATCGCAGGTTAACAGCAGCTCAGATTAGAGACCAGGTCAATGCCACACAGAGTTCTAGCAGCAGATGCATCTCTAGAACAACTGTTAAGAGGAGACTGTGTGAATCAGGCCTTCATGGTAGAAGATCTGCTAGGAAACCACTGCTAACAAGCAGAAGAGACTTGTTTGGGCTAAAGAACACAAGGGATGGACATTAGACCAGTTGAAATCTGTGCTTTGGTCTGATGAGTCCAAATTTGAGATCTTTGGTTCCAACCACCGTGTCTTTGTGCGATGCAGAAAAGGTGAACGGATGGACTCTACATGCCTGGTTCCCACCGTGAAGCATGGAGGAGGAGGTGTGATGGTGTGGGGGTGCTTTGCTGGTGACACTGTTGGGGATTTATTTAAAATTGAAGGCATACTGAACCAGCATGGCTACCACAGCATCTTGCAGCGGCATGCTATTCCATCCGGTTTGCGTTTAGTTGGACCATCATTTATTTTTCAACAGGACAATGACCCCAAACACACCTCCAGGCTGTGTAAGGGCTATTTGACCATGAAGGAGAGTGATGGGGTGCTGCGCCAGATGACCTGGCCTCCACAGTCACCGGACCTGAACCCAATCGAGATGGTTTGGGGTGAGCTGGACCGCAGAGTGAAGGCAAAAGGGCCAACAAGTGCTAAGCATCTCTGGGAACTCCTTCAAGACTGTTGGAAGACCATTTCAGGTGACTACCTCTTGAAGCTCATCAAGAGAATGCCAAGACTGTGCAAAGCAGTAATCAAAGCAAAAGGTGGCTACTTTGAAGAACCTAGAATATGACATATTTTCAGTTGTTTCACACTTTTTTGTTATGTATATAATTCCACATGTGTTAATTCATGATTTTGATGCCTTCAGTGTGAATCTACAATTTTCATAGTCATGAAAATAAAGAAAACTCTTTGAATGAGAAGGTGTTTCCAAACTTTTGATCTGTACTGTATATAAAAAAAAAAAAAACACTAATACTTACTTTCATGAGGATGGCAGAGATGCGATTCAGGCCTCTTCTGGCCTGTGTCCTGTGCTGTATGCTGCCCGGCTCAGGCGGTGCGATGATGACATCATCGTGCCGCCTGAGCCGGCCTCTGATAGGCTGCAGGCATTACTGCCTCCAGCCTATCAGAAGAACAGGAAGGGAGACACCTCTCCCTCCCCTGCCGCAGCACAGCCATCTGTATCTGATACAGATGAATATGGAGATGAGCGCTTCCTGCACCAAATTTCACCGTGGGTGCAAGACACTGGAGAGGCCTACAATTCTTGTAGGCCTCTCCAGGCTCTAACCATTATACGACCTGATGTTGGGCAAAGCTGAAAATTGTACTCACCAGAGAAGATGACCTTACCCCAGTCCTCAACAATCTAATCCTTAGGCCCCTTTCAGACGAGCGAGTTTTCCACGCGGGTGCAATGTGTGATGCGAACGCATTGCGCCCGCACTGAATCAGGACCCATTCATTTCAATGGGTCTGTGTACATAAGCGTTGTTTTTCATGCATCACGGATGTTCTATATTCTGCGTTTTTCAGGCAACGCTGGCCCCATAGAAGTGAATGAGGCTGCGTGAAAATCATATCCGCAAGCAAGTGCGGATGCAATGCATTTTTCACGGATGGTTGCTAAGAGATTTTGTTTGTAAACCTTCCGTTTTTTTAATCACGCGCATGAAAAACGCATCAATGCGCATTTCACCCGTGCGATAAAAACTGAACAACTGAACGCAATCACAGATAAAACTGAATGAACTTGCTTGCGACATTGCGCATTTTGAACTTCAATGCATCCGGACCTAATCCATATCGCTCGTCTGCATGAGGCCTTATGGTCTTTTGTATACTCCAGCCGGGCTCTTCTTTGCCTCTCATTGATAAAGGGCTTTTTTCTAGCCCTGCCTCTGAAAGAACTGTCCTAGCTGTCCATTTCACCCCAGCTCCAGCTTGCCATTGTTTTTGTAGGTCAATTGATGTCATCCTACTTTTGTTCAACGAGATTCGAATGAGGTGGCGGTCATCATCGTCGGTATAGAGTGCTTCGCCCTCTGCCAGTCTGTAGCTTCGTTTTCCCTAATGTTTGCAGCTTGACCTTGTTCTTATTAACGGCTGTGTTTGAAATTTTAAAGAGGTTTTCCGAGATTTTTTTTTTTTTTACTGATGACCTCTCCTCAGGCCTAGGAGCAGCTCAGCCCTATAGAAGTGAATGAGGCTGAGCTGAAATACCAAGCACAGCGTACGGCGCTGTGCTTGGTGAGCAGAGAGAAGGCCGCAACGCTCACAGGAGCGCCCATGCCGTCTCAAACAGCTAATCGGCAGGGTTCCCAGGTGTCAGAACAGATAGACAAATAAAGAGTGATTGTGCTCCGCAGTCTGTATATAACACTGTATATAGACATATGAAGAGTGACTGTGCTCCGCAGCCTGTATATAACACTGTATATAGACATATGAAGAGTGACTGTGCTCCGCAGCCTGTATATAACACTGTATATAGATATATGAAGAGTGATTGTGCTCCGCAGCCTGTATATAACACTGTATATAGATATATGAAGAGTGATTGTGCTCCTCAGCCTGTATATAATACTGTGTATAGACATATGAAAAGTGATTGTGCTCCGCAGCCTGTATATAATACTGTGTATAGACATATGAAAAGTGATTGTGCTCCGCAGCCTGTATATAACACTGTGTATAGACATATGAAGAGTGATTGTGCTCCGCAGCCTGTATATAATACTGTGTATAGACATATGAAAAGTGATTGTGCTCCGCAGCCTGTATATAACACTGTATATAGACATATGAAGAGTGATTGTGCTCTGCAGCCTGTATATAACACTGTATATAGATATATGAAGAGTGATTGTGCTCCGCAGCCTGTATATAATACTGTGTATAGACATATGAAAAGTGATTGTGCTCCGCAGCCTGTATATAACACTGTATATAGATATATGAAGAGTGACTGTGCTCCGCAGCCTGTATATAACACTGTATATAGACATATGAAGAGTGATTGTGCTCCGCAGCCTGTATATAACACTGTGTATAGACATATGAAAAGTGATTGTGCTCCGCAGCCTGTATATAACACTGTGTATAGACATATGAAGAGTGATTGTGCTCCGCAGCCTGTATATAATACTGTGTATAGACATATGAAAAGTGATTGTGCTCCGCAGCCTGTATATAACACTGTATATAGACATATGAAGAGTGATTGTGCTCTGCAGCCTGTATATAACACTGTATATAGATATATGAAGAGTGATTGTGCTCCGCAGCCTGTATATAATACTGTGTATAGACATATGAAAAGTGATTGTGCTCCGCAGCCTGTATATAACACTGTATATAGATATATGAAGAGTGCAGCCTGTATATAACACTGTATATAGACATATGAAGAGTGATTGTGCTCCGCAGCCTGTATATAACACTGTGTATAGACATATGAAGAGTGATTGTGCTCTGCAGCCTGTATATAACACTGTGTATAGACATATGAAGAGTGATTGTGCTCCGCAGCCTGTATATAATACTGTGTATAGACATATGAAAAGTGATTGTGCTCCGCAGCCTGTATATAACACTGTATATAGACATATGAAGAGTGATTGTGCTCCGCAGCCTGTATATAACACTGTATATAGACATATGAAGAGTGATTGTGCTCCGCAGCCTGTATATAACACTGTATATAGACATATGAAGAGTGATTGTGCTCCGCAGCCTGTATATAACACTGTATATAGGCATATGAAGAGTGATTGTGCTCCGCAGCCTGTATATAACACTGTATATAGACATATGAAGAGTGACTGTGCTCCGCAGCCTGTATATAACACTGTATATAGATATATGAAGAGTGATTGTGCTCCGCAGTCTGTATATAACACTGTGTATAGACATATGAAGAGTGATTGTGCTCCGCAGCCTGTATATAACACTGTATATAGACATATGAAGAGTGAATGTGCTCCGCAGCCTGTATATAACACTGTATATAGATATATGAAGAGTGATTGTGCTCCGCAGCCTGTATATAACACTGTATATAGTCATATGAAGAGTGATTGTGCTCCGCAGCCTGTATATAACACTGTATATAGATATATGAAGAGTGATTGTGCTCCTCAGCCTGTATATAATACTGTGTATAGACATATGAAAAGTGATTGTGCTCCGCAGCCTGTATATAACACTGTGTATAGACATATGAAGAGTGATTGTGCTCCGCAGCCTGTATATAATACTGTGTATAGACATATGAAAAGTGATTGTGCTCCGCAGCCTGTATATAACACTGTATATAGATATATGAAGAGTGATTGTGCTCCGCAGCCTGTATATAACACTGTATATAGGCATATGAAGAGTGATTGTGCTCCGCAGCCTGTATATAACACTGTATATAGATATATGAAGAGTGATTGTGCTCCTCAGCCTGTATATAATACTGTGTATAGACATATGAAAAGTGATTGTGCTCCGCAGCCTGTATATAACACTGTGTATAGACATATGAAGAGTGATTGTGCTCCGCAGCCTGTATATAATACTGTGTATAGACATATGAAAAGTGATTGTGCTCCGCAGCCTGTATATAACACTGTATATAGATATATGAAGAGTGACTGTGCTCCGCAGCCTGTATATAACACTGTATATAGACATATGAAGAGTGATTGTGCTCCGCAGCCTGTATATAACACTGTGTATAGGCATATGAAGAGTGATTGTGCTCTGCAGCCTGTATATAACACTGTGTATAGACATATGAAGAGTGATTGTGCTCCGCAGCCTGTATATAACACTGTGTATAGACATATGAAGAGTGATTGTGCTCCGCAGCCTGTATATAACACTGTATATAGACATATGAAGAGTGATTGTGCTCCGCAGCCTGTATATAACACTGTATATAGACATATGAAGAGTGATTGTGCTCCGCAGCCTGTATATAACACTGTATATAGGCATATGAAGAGTGATTGTGCTCCGCAGCCTGTATATAACACTGTATATAGACATATGAAGAGTGACTGTGCTCCGCAGCCTGTATATAACACTGTATATAGATATATGAAGAGTGATTGTGCTCCGCAGCCTGTATATAACACTGTGTATAGACATATGAAGAGTGATTGTGCTCCGCAGCCTGTATATAACACTGTATATAGACATATGAAAAGTGATTGTGCTCCGCAGCCTGTATATAACACTGTATATAGGCATATGAAGAGTGATTGTGCTCCGCAGCCTGTATATAACACTGTATATAGACATATGAAGAGTGATTTTGCTCCGCAGCCTGTATATAACACTGTATATAGGCATATGAAGAGTGATTGTGCTCTGCAGCCTGTATATAACACTGTATACAGAAATATGAAAAGTGATTGTGCTCTGCAGCCTGTATATAACACTGTATATAGACATATGAAGAGCGATTGTGCTCCGCAGCCTGTATATAACACTGTATATAGACATATGAAGAGCGATTGTGCTCCGCAGCCTGTATATAACACTGTATATAGACATATGAAGAGCGATTGTGCTCCGCAGCCTGTATATAACACTGTATATATACATATGAAGAGCGATTGTGCTCCGCAGCCTGTATATAACACTGTATATAGACATATGAAGAGCGATTGTGCTCCGCAGCCTGTATATAACACTGTATATAGACATATGAAGAGCGATTGTGCTCCGCAGCCTGTATATAACACTGTATATAGACATATGAAGAGCGATTGTGCTCCGCAGCCTGTATATAACACTGTATATATGCATATGAAGAGCGATTGTGCTCCGCAGCCTGTATATAACACTGTATATAGGCATATGAAGAGCGATTGTGCTCCGCAGCCTGTATATAACACTGTATATAGACATATGAAGAGCGATTGTGCTCCGCAGCCTGTATATAACACTGTATATATACATATGAAGAGCGATTGTGCTCCGCAGCCTGTATATAACACTGTATATAGACATATGAAGAGCGATTGTGCTCCGCAGCCTGTATATAACACTGTATATAGACATATGAAGAGCGATTGTGCTCCGCAGCCTGTATATAACACTGTATATAGACATATGAAGAGCGATTGTGCTCCGCAGCCTGTATATAACACTGTATATAGACATATGAATAGCGATTGTGCTCCGCAGCCTGTATATAACACTGTATATAGACATATGAAGAGCGATTGTGCTCCGCAGCCTGTATATAACACTGTATATAGACATATGAAGAGCGATTGTGCTCCGCAGCCTGTATATAACACTGTATATAGACATATGAAGAGTGATTGTGCTCCGCAGTCTATATACGTCTATAGGCTGCAGATATCCGCAGTAAAGGACAAAGGTATACGGTGTATCTGGCATTTCTGCTTAGTTTGCTTTGTGCTCACCACAGTCCAGATACAGCAGCTTTAGGGGCTGATTCAGTTTACATAATTTCCTGTGCACTTACAGATGTAGCAGAGCCGAATATGTAATGTAAAGTAAGGTTCACCTGGCGGACCTTTGTTTTACTGAAGGTACAGCCGTATCACTCTCTGTAGCAAACCCGTCCAGCAGTAAGACTATCTTCATTGCCATAGTTCAGTCTTCATTATGTAAACTGCCTTAAAAATGAAAGCTGCGCTCTGCTTGGTGATGGGGCTAGCTGTGGTATTCTGTTTCTTTTGCAGAACAAACCAGGACAAACTGGGCTTCTGCATTGTGCCACACCATTCAGGGGCAGCAGTGAAATAGGTGGAGGGGAAGGATTTATCCCGGATTTGTGGATATTAAAGGCTATGTTCACCTTTGGAGAGAATTTGTTTTGTTGTACTCATAAAAATATATATTTTTATTGGTCTTTATTACAAATATGGCGTCCTTTTTTTCTGTACATAGCTGAGATGCTGTAGAAGCACCCTGTATTGTCTTTCTTTTCCATCAGACCAGGAGCTGACGGTTCCTTATCTCTGCTCTCTGACATTATAAACACTCATTATAGCTCCGTTCTTATCTTACTGATAGGACTGTGGCTTAAATAAGTGTTTATGACCTCTCAGTAGTTTAGAGGTTTATTAGATGACCGGTACGAAGTGAAAGTACCAGTAATACAGCTAGAAAAACAGTTAACCCTTTGTGATAGAACGGCTCACTATTTTTTATAAAGACCAATTGAAAAAAATGATTTTTTGCCACAATGCAGTCATAAACAAAATATTGTCTCCGAAGGTGTGCATAGCCTTTAAGAGCTCATTCATTGTACATGAGACTGGAGCATCATTTTAGTCAGCATTTAATATTAAAAGTAGATAAATTATTATTATAATTTTTTTAAAGGCACAAAATATGATCAAACCGTTAGTATAAAATAAAATCCTGTAAAAATCTACGCCCCAAACCATGCTACATTTTACCTAGCCGGTATTTTTTGTTGGGAAAGTTGGCAACCCTAGTAGTATAAGAAGTTTTTTTATTAGGTACAACATGTTCCTGGGCCAGGTTGAAGACAAGTATGACGGCCCAAGTCAGAAGGCAGGTAGGTGCCCACTAGACACTAGGGCTGCATGCATACCCTGTGGCTCCAAACACTGGGCACCATGTGGGCAGGCTGGAGTCATTGCTAGGCAAACCTGTGCAGATGCCACCAGGACCCACTGGGCTTGAGGGGCCCGTGGTGATCAATGCTTATCTAGCCAAGGCTGAATAGACATTGGGACCACCGCAACCTTGTCACCCAAATACCCCCATTCTCCTTGTGTCGGACCTGCCTAAGAGGTCTGCATTACTGAACAGCAGGGTGATATCGGGAGCCAATCATCGCCTTGTAAAAGCAGAGTGTGGAGGATTTCCGGAAATGATTGTAAACTGCCAGACAGGAATTATCGGGGAGGAAATTCACTTTTCCTTTTATATATGAATGGAAGCGTCATAAATATATACTGGACAGCTGAAGAAACCTTAGATCAGGCGCCATTACCGTACATTAATATTACAGAGGATCAATACCCTGAGATGATGGCTGCATTACCCTCACTTTACTCGTCTATTTCTGTGTGGCCCATATATATTTTAACAAGCAATAAATCAATGTCCGTTTTATTCTTAAAGTGAATGACCACCATGGGACGCCATCAGCTTGGACGTCGGAGTGTTTCCCTTGAAGAACTCAAATATTCCCTCTATGTATTGACTTAAAGGGGTTGTCTCATCTGAGACATTGGGGGCATACCGCTGGGACCCGCACCTACACTGAGAACAGAGGCCTGAAAGTTGTGGAGGGCGCACTGTGCATGCGCAGCCAGCTTCCATTAATTTATACGGGGCCGCCGAATATAGCAGAGCGCTGGCTTGGCTATTTCAGTCAGGGCCGATAGAAGTGAATGTGAGAGGTGGCCGGTCATGCGCAGTGCGCTTCCATTAACTTTTATGGGGAGAGTGCTTGGTGGTGGCCGGACCAATGTCCTACAGCCACCATTTTGGCCCGTTCTAAATATACTGTAGTGGGACCCGCACCTATCAGACAAGGGGGGGCATATCCTAGAAATATAATCCCCCTATTGTCTCAAAGGAGACAACTCCTTTAAAGGGGTTTTCCAGTTTGCATCAATATCCTGTAAAATAATCATTTTTGAAGGTAGCTGTGTTTCTTTTACCTTTATTAATACTTCCCGTTCTGGGCTGTGGTCACATGACCATGTCCATCCAGCTCTTTCTTATTTCCTGTGATTGTATGTCCATAGGCGGTAAGCAATCGGGGTGTGTCTATGTAATTAGCGGGGTGGGAGGAGCTATAAACTAGCTGGGTGCTGTTAGGGGCGGTGCTGGAGCTGTAGCCTAGAAAGGAGAAGTGCATCATGGGTTTGGTTGGATACAGCAACAGGAAGGGTTTACATACAGGATGAATACAAACCAGAAGGATTGGCTTACATGGGGAAGACGAGCCAGAAGCTTGGGATAGATGGAGGTTAGCAACTACATAAGCATATCTGTTAAAAACCATAGTAATCCTAGAAAACCCCTTTAGACCTCATGCACACAAACGTATTTTCTTTCCGTGTCCGTTCCATTTTTTTTTTGGGACCGTAGGGAAGTAGGATACACTGGCCTTGTCTTCATCTGCACACTGCACATGCACCAGATGCCTCTGGAGGTAGCTTGTGATGAAGTACCTGGTTTCCAAGATGCCAGAAGGCCAGCATGACTCTTCCAAAGAAAGGCCCCTCCCCAATGACTCCTGACACACATTAGAATGCAAGTTCGCTCAAGTCCCTTCAAGGCCTAGCACGAGAGGTGTGCACTGGTGAGAGTCAAAAGATTGTGTGTGTCAGCAGCAAGGGGGGTCCTGAAGACATGTGAAGCCATTGACAACTATTGGTATTAGGGGTCATGAAGAAGAGGTCAGTGACTTTCAGTGTGGCATTGTCATGTGATGCCATCTTTGCCACAAGGGCATGTGAAGGTGTCTGTCCGAATTGCAAGAATCTTTTTCGTCCTGAGCGTTATGCATGATTAGTAACTCCAGTCTGGTTCTCAAGTGGGGAAACAAACTTAATGGTTACAGTCTTACAAGTGGCAATGAGCTTGGTGGTTTCAATATGGCACAGGCTTTGCAAGTGTCACAGTGGCGGGCTGGTCGACTCGTAATACTTGCCTGGGCTACTCTACAAGCCTCAGCTGCTTCCAGGATCCATAGGATAGGCAGCTTCCTTCAACCCCTCCACTCCTGCCTTAACTCCTCTGCCTTCCTAGTATTGGTTTGCTCTCTCAAGGCCCTGAGATGGCGCACCCTATGGGTAAGTAATGCTAACCTCTACTTGCTAACTGACTACTTGCAGGAACTACATTGAATCAGTCACTTCTAGCTCTCTATCATGAGGATCCCCTGCACTGCTATTTAACTGGGAATATGCAGCTAATGTGAAGACGCCAAAGACCCAGGGAAACCTCCCTGTGAGCCAATGACCAAGGGAGGGGGTGCCCAAGCCACTTGCTCCATCCTCACAGCCACTGGCAAACTAATGCTTCCAGCCTTGTACTCGGGGTGCAATACAGCATGCTGGGAGTTGTAGTTTTGCAACAGCTGGAAACCACTACAATATAGAACAGAATGAGACTTCTCCATCTATGACCTTCTGCATTCAATTCTAGGCATCTTTAGCTCCATAAGGCGCCATGATCCTGCCAGGTGGTGCTGGAGTCAGATTATTTTGAAGGGAAGCTGTCCCCCTCATGTTGTTCTATATAATGGGCTCATTTATTATCCAGCTCACGTGCACAGATTCTCATCCAGCAATCAGCCTGCATGAGGTCCTAAATATTTCAGAAAGGTCAAAGACATGGTAATAATGCTGGAAATGGCAGACTTTTGAAAATCGGTGTTTGAAGAAAGATAGAAGTTGATTAATTTACGCAGAGTGAATTATATGAAAGCCACAAGGAACATAGGACAAACCGGCAGATATGACAGCACACGCTTCATTAACTCTTGCATTGCTTTGGAGTCTCCTACCACCTTAGTGTTTGCTTCAACAAAGCAGCGTTCACTTGAACTGTATACAATAAAGAATTGTCTCCATGGCAAAGATTAAACAAAGCCCCCCCATTTTGGTACCGGGATTTCTACCCAGGGCTTAAGGGCTCCACCACATCCTTACCCTGACCTTGAGCCCACCTTGCAGTTCCTTCTCGAAAGGAGTGTCTTAATCATTTCTTGCCAATATAGTCATAGCTATAGGGATTTCAGAGGTAGCAGTTACACCTGGACCCTGAAGGGGCCCCAGAGGCCTGGTTCTGTAAGTGACACAGGTGGGCGCCACTTGCAGATTTAACATAACACTTCTGCTTGCCAACTAATAGCAATTGGAGCAACCAGGACTGGGACCTTCCATTGCAAAGGCCCTTTAGCAGCTGCACAGTATATTTACCCTTCATCCTGAATCGGTACTCACCACTACTACTACTACTTTTTGGAATATTTGATGGCAGAGTATACCAGACCATGTTATGGTGCCAAAAACTGAGGACCCCACAACCCTGACTGGCGTGAACCATCAGGGGCATGTAAAGAAAACACGGCGCTCCACAGCAACACTCAAAGTGGGGCTCACCCCCATATACCCATTTGTCCGAAATGTAGACTAAGTGATATAGAAGTAACTTCTATATACATAGAGTGGATTTCAGCCTATGAGTCCTTTTTATCCATGGCATTAAATAGCCATTTGAGGGATGCTGACTCTGCCCTGGGACTATCCCTTTAAATAGCACCCCCTACTGGCCTGGGGATGATTGGATTACACTAAACCGCTGACAATACAAATATTCTCTCTCCAATCTCCTGGCTCTGCATCCTAGAGACTGCGGAGGTAGCTGAGTTTCTGGGGCTGCGAGGATGATTCAGCATCATTCAGGTCTCCGCTGCTCAGGAGATTACTCAGCAGAGACCAGGGAAGTCCCAGCTGGATAACACACACAAAAAACACCGACATTGCATAACTGCGCACGTAGAACCAACGCGTGTCCTCTACCGGAGCTGACACGGCACCAACTACTGCAGGTGCTACTATAATATGGCTGCACTCAGCTATAATTCCATTTTTCCATATACAACTAGCATATACAGGTGAAACTCAAAAAATTAGAATATTGTGCAAAAGTTCATTTATTTCAGTAATGCAACTTAAAATTAGAATATTGTGAAAAGGTTCAATATTCTAGGCTCAAAGTGTCACACTCTAGTCAGCTAATTAGTCCATACCCCCTGAGCAAAGGGGACCTGAGATTGTCACTTTCGGGTTTTCATAAGCTGTAAGCCATAATCATCCAAATTATAACAAATAACAAATATATTAGTTTCACCTTTTAAGTTGCATTACTGAAATAAATGAACTTTGCACGATATTCAAATTTTTCAAGTTTCACCTGTATACTCTGCGTTGCCTGGGCGTACATCTATCTATATCATTATTTACTAATACTATTTCTTGTCTAAAAAAACATATTATTGTCTTTTGCCCAATTTCAAATCATTTATTGTTCGCCGAACCCGCTAGTTTAATTTGTATGGGGAGCTGCCGACCCTCCTCCCCGGGCATAAAGAGGAATCGGGCAAAATTAATGTTTTTACCTGATCCTTTTGTTCTCCTGGGACAGTGGTCGGCAAAGTGCGGCTCGCGAGCCACAAGCGGCTCTTTAGAACCTTCAATGCGGCTCTTTGGTGCGGGCTGGTGGGTGGGCGGCCGCGCAGCCATATCGCGCCGCTCAAGGTGCTTGCAAAATGTCCGTCATGCGCCTCCTGCCCTGTCTGTCTGCTCCTTCCACTTTATGAATGGAGCAGGCAGGCGGGGCAGGAGGCGCATGACGGAGGGAGAGATGTCACGCTGCGCACAGCAGCAGAAGGGCGGGCAGCGGCGCTCTAGTTCGGCTGCCCACTGCCGGCCATGTGAGGAGTGGTGGAGTGGTGAAGAGGACGCCGCTCAGGAGACTTGGAGCGAAATGTCCTGCAGCAGAAAGGTAGGAGCTGCCCCCGGTGTGTGCACAGCGCCGGGCACTGCACCGGCCCCGCCGCAAGTGTCCCTGCCTCCTCCCTTCCCCCCACTAATACATTACTTTACTTACTAGAAGGCACTTATGGGGGATATCTGTGGAGGGCACATATATAGCATCTTATGCTATATGTGTCATCCACAGATATCCCCCATAAGTGCCCTCCACAGATATCCCCCATAAGTGCGTCATCCACAGATATCCCCCATAAGTGCGTCATCCACAGATATCCCCCATAAGTGAGTCATCCACAGATATCCCCCATAAGTGCGTCATCCACAGATATCCCCCATAAGTGCGTCATCCACAGATATCCCCCATAAGTGCGTCATCCACAGATATCCCCCATAAGTGCGTCATCCACAGATATCCCCCATAAGTGCGTCATCCACAGATATCCCCCATAAGTGCGTCATCCACAGATATCCCCCATAAGTGCGTCATCCACAGATATCCCCCATAAGTGCGTCATCCACATTACATCCACATCTGCAGACAAGTTTAATAAAAGTAAAAAATGATAAAGATAAAATGAAATAATAATCAAGATCCAAATAAAAGAAAGTACATATAAAAGTATGTAAAAACACACTCTGGGCTCATGCCCACGAATATAAGGGCACCGTGCCTGTGCTGCGGACCGCAAATAGCGGTCCGCATTGCACGGACACAGACCATGGGGCAGCTGCATGAGGATCACGGACCCATTCACTTGAATGGGGTTCGCGATCCGCATCCGACTGCCCGCACCGCAAAAAAGTAGCGCATGCTGAAGTGAATGGGTCCATGATGCGGGCTGCACACGGCTGTGTGCAGCCCGCATCATGGACCCATTCACTTCAATGGGTCCAGGATCCGGGATATGAGTGCTACAGTGTGCTTCTGTGGGGCTTCTGGCTGTGCCTCCGCACCGCAAAAAAGTAGTGCACGCCGTATGCGACCTGCAATATGGCAACAGTGGGCACACGGTCGTGTGCATGAGCCCTAATAGTCCTCACTGGTACTGTTGACGCAATATTTTAGGTTTTAAAAATGTGGCTCTCGAAAGAAATTTCAATCGTGGTTTTGGCGATATTTGGCTCAGTTGACAAAAAAGTTTGCCCACCACTGTCCTGGGAGATAAGATGTCACCAGTGGGGTTCTCCTCTACACCCATTAAATACACATACATGTTCAGTCTGCCTCTCATCTCCCTGCATGTGCGGTCTAAAAGTTTGTTGCAATTAGCAACCAATCACAGCAAAACTTTCATTTTACCGTAGTGCTTCTCAATCTGCCTCCTCCCAAAGATAGACCATCAATAGCAAAATCCTGGAAAATGCCCTTTAAGGCCTCATGCACACAAACGTGTGCCAGCCATTCCAAACATTTGGGACTGCAATTTGCGGTCTCCAATATGTGGCACCATCTGTGCGGTTGCCACCAATGGATCCAGACCCATTCAACTTGAATGGGTCCGCGATCCGTCCACACCGCAAAATAAACATGTTCTATTTTTTTTGCGGAGGCACGGAGAGAAACCCCAAGGAAGCACTCCCGTTCAAGTGAATAGGTCCGCATCTGTGATACACTATGCACATGGCTGGTGCCCGTATATTGCGGACCCAGGGTTTGCGTGCAATACCGGGATGATCAGGCAACGGCCTTGTGCATGAGCCCTAAGGCAGTGTTTCCCAACCAGTGTGCCTCCAGCTGTTGCAAAACTACAACTCCCAGCATGCCCGCACAGCCAAAGGCTGTCCAGGCATGCTGGGAGTTGTAGTTTTGCAACAGCTGGCGGCACACTGGTTGGGAAACACTGCCCTAAGGATAAAATTTTGTCTGCCTAAAGCTGCCAACAGGGGAAGCTCAATGTACAGGAATTTATACAGATCCTATTGAACTTAGTAATGAACCAGTATATAGGGATCCTCCTCTAATGGACATAGAAATTTGTTTTATTTTCTCCTTAAAGTGAGCGTGTCAGAAGATTTGTGCCTATCAAACAAATCTCAGCCCTTAGTACAGAAGCATATGCCCACATAACTTTGTGGTTAACTCTGCTACTTTAGTTCAGCTCTGCTGCATCAAACTTACAACTCCACTGCACTGAGTCGCCAGTTCTTCTACTCCAGCTCTGAGGAAACTGGGTCGTTCCAGACATTGTTCAGAAGAACAGCGTACCTTGATTAAAAAGTTGATTGGAGAGGAGAAAACATATAAAGAAGTGCAGACAATGATAGGCTGCTCAGCTAAAATGATCGCAAATGCTTTAAAATGGCAACCAAAACCTGAAAGACGTGGAAGAAAAACTACCATTCGAATGGATAGAAGAATAGCCAAAATGGCAAGGACTCAGCCAACAATCAGCTCCAGGAAGATCAAAGAAGGTCTAAAGTTACCTGTGAGTCCTGTTACAATTAGAAGACACCTATATGAAGCCAAGCTATCTGCAAGAAACCCCCGCAAAGGCCCACTGTTGGAAAAAGACATGTGCTGAAGAGGTTACAATTTGCCAAAGAGCACATTGACCGGCCTAAAGAGACATTCTGAGGACTGATGAAAGTAAGATTGTTCTTTTTGGGTCTGGTGGCCGGAGACAGTTTGTCAGACGACCCCCAAACACTGAATTCCAGCCACAGTACAGTGAAGACAGTGAAGCATGGTGGGGCAAGCATCATGATATGGGGATGTTTCTCATACTACAGTGTTGGGCCTATTTATCGCAGACCAGGGATCATAGATCAGTTTGAATACATCAGAATACTTGAAGAGGTCATGCTGCCTTATGCTGAAGAGGAAATGCCCTTGAAATGGGTGTTCCAACAAGACAACGACCCCAAACACACCAGTAAACCTGCAACATCTTGGTTCCAGACCAACAAGATTGACGTTATGGAGTGGCCAGCCCAATCCCCGGATCTTAATCCAATAGAAAACTTGTGGGGTAACATCAAAAATGCAGTTTCTGAGGCAAAACCAAGAAATAGAGAAGAACTGTGGAATGTAGTCCAATCCTCCTGGGCTGGAATACCTGTTCACAGGGGCCAGAAGGTGGTGACTCCGAGCAGCACAGATGTCCAGCAGTTCTCAGAAGCAGCGGATATACAACTAAATATTAGTGAAGTGATTCAAAGAAAAGCAAAATCTTCAAACATTTTTTAGTTTATATAGTGAATGTTTGAGTTTGTAAAGAAGAATACAAACACTGCTATTTTTTTAAACAGTCTAATCACTTTTCTTCAATTTTTTTTAAAGGCACAACACAAATTTTATGTATTTTTCTTCATGTTTTGATTTGAAATAGAATGTGTAGTGTTCCCAATGCATTTGTGTGTATGGAAATAAAAGCTATAATGAAGGATTTTGAACTTTATTCACTTTTTGAAACACACTGCTATTATTTTGAACACAACTGTATTAGTATTGCTTTCAAGATCTGCTCTAGCGGATGACCAGGGTAGCGGATCGAGCTCTCCAGGTGAGTAGATAACACCTGCAGGCATGGCTTTCATGTTGAGGTCCATCATATCCCTGATGACAGAAGAACAATGGTTGCGACTTGTTTCAGGTGAAGATTCAAAAAAATTTTTTCGAAAGAAGATTTTAAATGTCAAGTGGAGCCTGATTAGCCCCCGGCCGAGGTGCATGAGACACCATGAACTCTGCGATTCCTGTTTAATTCTATTCGTATTTGCATCCCATTAGCAGAAGAGAATATGAAGTGGGATATGTCACCGCAATTATACAAACCCTGTAAATGTTAAATTTTGCATTTTTTTGAATCTTAAAAATCGCCTCGTGTACGCATAGATTACACAGAAAATGTCACAATAACAGAGTGGAAACACGGACGTCGTGTTTTAATCGGGATGTTAATTACTATTTCCTAAAGTGAAAGTTCTCCTGCAATAAAGCAGCAGTCCTCAGGCAGGCGGTGGTAAGAAATTCAGGACAACATGTAATAAACAATACAAAAAGAAAATTCAAAAATCGTCTTTATACTTTTCACATTTTAACCCCTTCCTGCCCCATGATGTAATATTACATCTTATGTATCTCCCGAAAATTGACAAGAGTACATCATAGTGATGGCGCAGGTGCGGGAGCTGTTCATGCGCCATCACTTGCAGATGTCCGCTGTATTATACATTGGATTGGAGACAATAAAGATCTCAACTATTAGATGGCCTTGGCATCTAAATGGTTAGACATTACCACCCCTGTGATGCAAATGTTAGGTGTCAATGAGTTGCTGTGGCAGCAGGAAGACTAACAATGGCCGGTGGGTCTGCCATCTTGCTACTCTGTTGCCTGTCAGTGCTATGCTGGCAGGCATAATATACACTACGTGCAGAATTATTAGGCAAATGAGTATTTTGACCACATCATCCTCTTTATGCATGTTGTCTTACTCCAAGCTGTATATGCTCGAAAGCCTACTACCAATTAAGCATATTAGGTGATGTGCATCTCTGTAATGAGAAGGGGTGTGGTCTAATGACATCAACACCCTATATCAGGTGTGCATAATTATTAGGCAACTTCCTTTCCTTTGGCAAAATGGGTCAAAAGAAGGACTTGACAGGCTCAGAAAAGTCAAAAATAGTGAGATATCTTGCAGAGGGATGCAGCACTCTTAAAATTGCAAAGCTTCTGAAGCGTGATCATCGAACAATCAAGCGTTTCATTCAAAATAGTCAACAGGGTCGCAAGAAGCGTGTGGAAAAACCAAGGCGCAAAATAACTGCCCATGAACTGAGAAAAGTCAAGCGGGCAGCTGCCAAGATGCCACTTGCCACCAGTTTGGCCATATTTCAGAGCTGCAACATCACTGGAGTGCCCAAAAGCCCAAGGTGTGCAATACTCAGAGACATGGCCAAGGTAAGAAAGGCTGAAAGACGACCACCACTGAACAAGACACACAAGCTGAAACGTCAAGACTGGGCCAAGAAATATCTCAAGACTGATTTTTCTAAGGTTTTATGGACTGATGAAATGAGAGTAAGTCTTGATGGGCCAGATGGATGGGCCCGTGGCTGGATTGGTAAAGGGCAGAGAGCTCCAGTCCGACTCAGACGCCAGCAAGGTGGAGGTGGAGTACTGGTTTGGGCTGGTATCATCAAAGATGAGCTTGTGGGGCCTTTTTGGGTTGAGGATGGAGTCAAGCTCAACTCCCAGTCCTACTGCCAGTTTCTGGAAGACACCTTCTTCAAGCAGTGGTACAGGAAGAAGTCTGCAAGGTAAGAAAAACATGATTTTCATGCAGGACAATGCTCCATCACACGCGTCCAAGTACTCCACAGCGTGGCTGGCAAGAAAGGGTATAAAAGAAGAAAATCTAATGACATGGCCTCCTTGTTCACCTGATCTGAACCCCATTGAGAACCTGTGGTCCATCATCAAATGTGAGATTTACAAGGAGGGAAAACAGTACACCTCTCTGAACAGTGTCTGGGAGGCTGTGGTTGCTGCTGCACGCAATGTTGATGGTGAACAGATCAAAACACTGACAGAATCCATGGATGGCAGGCTTTTGAGTGTCCTTGCAAAGAAAGGTGGCTATATTGGTCACTGATTTGTTTTTGTTTTGTTTTTGAATGTCAGAAATGTATATTTGTGAATGTTGAGATGTTATATTAGTTTCACTGGTAAAAATAAATAATTGAAATGGGTATATATTTGTTTTTTGTTAAGTTGCCTAATAATTATGCACAGTAATAGTCACCTGCACACACAGATATCCCCCTAAAATAGCTAAAACTAAAAACAAACTAAAAACTACTTCCAAAAATATTCAGCTTTGATATTAATGAGTTTTTTGGGTTCATTGAGAACATGGTTGTTGTTCAATAATAAAATTAATCCTCAAAAATACAACTTGCCTAATAATTCTGCACTCCCTGTACTAAAACACAGAAGTATTGCAGTGAGTATAGGAGCAATTTAAGGAGTTGTACCAAGTTCTGAAGTTACTCTATATCCACAGGATAGAGGATAACTAACAGATCTCTGGGATCTGATGGCTGGGACCCCACTGATCCTGAGAATGGGGCTCCCCCGATCTGATGGAACGGCAGGTCGAGCATGTGCTCTGCTGCTCCACCCATTCTTTATGGGACCACCGAAAATAGCCAAGAGCTGTACTCTAATATCTCTGTCGCTGTTAAAGAGGATGGATAGAACAGCAGGGTACATGCCTGACCTTCCACTCCATCAGATTGGGGGAATGGGACCCCCACTGATCAATTAGTTATCCCCTATGCACAGGATAGGGGATAACTTCAAAACTTGGCACAACCCATTTAAACTCATAGATGTAAAAAGTATAAACAATTATGAAAAAATAAGCTATTTTGTAAAAAAAAAAAAAAAAGATATGGAAGTATTATATCTACAGTACAATGACCCGAACTATAAAATGGAAATATAATCAAAAACTTGTACTCTAAAAGACAAAAAAAATTAAACTTTAGAATTCCCAGAATATGGTGACACCGAAACAATTATTATTTTTAATTAAAATAAGTGTGCAAAAGCACCATGAGCTTATGGACCCACAGAATAAAGGTACTATAACATGTCATTGATACTGTAGACTGGGGGGAAAAAAACACCATGCCCTGAAGGCAAAACAGGCCATGTCCTTGAGGGGTCAAAAATAGTTTTAATATTCATTTGACTTTCTGCCTGAGTTGGACAAGATGTTTAAGTTATAGAAGGGCAGTGAGGTTGAATGACTGGCACATAATGCACAAACCAAATTATGGATCGCTTTATATTTGGCCATCCAATAAACACAGGACCCAGACCAGACCCTGTAAATAAATACGGGCCACAGACCACCGCCCCTAAATAAATACAGTCCATAGATCAGAACCCCTAAATAAATACAAGCCCTACACTAGACCCCTACATAAATACAGGCCTTAGACCAGACCCCCTAAATAAATACAGGCCGTAGACCAGACCCCCTAAATAAATACAGGCCTTAGTCCAGAGCCCCTAAATAAATACAGGCCCTAGACCAGACCCCCTAAATAAATACAGGCCCTAGACCAGACCCCCTAAATAAATACAGGCCCTAGACCAGACCCCCTAAATAAATACAGGACCTAGATCAGCCCCCTAAATAAGTAAAAGCCTTAGACCAGACCGCCTAAATAAATACAGTCCCTGGACCAGACCCCCTAGATCAGTGGCTCTCAACCTTTCTAAAGCCGTGACCCCTTAATACAGTTCCTCATGTTGTGGTGACCCCCAACCATTACATTTTTTAATAACTAATTTTGCTACTGTTATGAATTGTAATGTAAATATCTGATATGCAGGATGTATTTTTATTGCTACAAATTGAACATAATTAAAGCAGAGTAATTAATCACAAAGACAAAATGTTGGGTACCCCTCAAATAAATAAATCAGTGGTGCTTCAAGTCCCCCCCCCCAAATAAATAAATCAGAAGTGCCCAGGGTCCCCCAAATAAATAAATCAGCGGGGCTTCAGGTCTCCCCCAAATAAATAAATCAGCGGTGCTCAGGGTACCCCCAAATAAATAAATCAATGGTGCTCAGGGTCCCCCAAATAAATAAATCAATGGTGCTCAGGGTCCCCCAAATAAATAGATCAGAAGTGCTCAGGGTCCCCCAAATAAATAAATCAGCGGTGCTTCAGGTCCCCCCCCCCCAAATAAATAAATCAATGGTGCTCAGGGTCCCCCAAATAAAAAAATCAGAAGTGCTCAGGGTCCCCCAAATAAATAAATCAGCGGTGCTTCAGGTCTGCTGAAATTTTAAGCAGACCTGAAGCACCACTGATTTATTTATTTGGGGGACCCTGAGCACTTCTGATTTATTTATTTGGGGGGACATGAAGCACCGCTGATTTATTTATTTGGGGGACCCTGAGCACTTCTGATTTATTTATTTAAGCCTTAAATAAATAAATCAGAAGTGCTCAGGGTCCCCCAAATAAATAAATCAGCGGTGGTTCATGTCCCCCCAAATAAATTAAGCCCTGCTCAGCCAAATAATTAAAATAAAATTAGCCAGGCTCAGCCAGGCTCAATTAAATCATTGGTGGCAGTGGTGCTCAGCGGCGGTGTCATTAACGAAAAAACTCGGACCTCAGCAGACAGGCGGCCCGACTTACCTGTCCAGACGTCAGGCTCCTTCAAGCACAGGCAGTGATAGGACATCACTTCCTGTGTGCGAGGATAAGGGACCGCTGCCGTTGTGCGGGCGACCCACAATAGGAAGCCTCAGGCGACCCCCCGGAAAGGGCCGATCGACCCCTAGGTTGAGAACCACTGCCCTAGATAAATACAGGCCCTAGACCAGACCCCCTAAATAAATACAGGCCCTAGACCAGACCTCCTAAATAAATACAGGCCTTAGACCAGACCCCCTAAATAAATACAGGACTTAGATCAGCCCCCTAAATAAGTAAAAGCCTTAGACCAGACCCCCTAAATAAATACAGGCCCTGGACCAGACCCCCTAGATAAATACAGGCCTTAGACCAGACCCTCTAAATAAATACAGGACCTAGATCAGCCCCCTAAATAAGTAAAAGCCTTAGACCAGACCCCCTAAATAAATACAGGCCCTGGACCAGACATCCCAAATAAACACAGACCCTGGACCAGACATCCCAAATAAACACAGACTCCCTAAATAAATATAGACCCCAGACCAGAACCCGTAAATAGATGCAGGCCCCAGACCAGAATCTGTAGATACTTGCCTCGTCTCAATGTTTCACCAACAGTCCAGTGTCCCACTGTTGTCTGCAGTGGTGCCCACAGGGATGAGGAGGGGTGAGTATTCTGCCAGTATACTGGTTACCGGGGAGATTCGTCAGGAGTCCAGGAGGTCTCTCCTTTTTTGGGGAGCCTCCTTCATTCTAGGAGACTCAGAAAGTATGAAATATAATAAACCAGCTAGGTGAGCAGACCATGACATTTATCTATCATTCAGATTATATGATCGGATTATAAGAATAAAAGGGGCTGCCGGACTTGAAACAAAAAAAAACAACACACAATACATCATTAAGCGCCTATAGGATTTTGTAAAATACTTTATTACATTATTATAATGTGACTATTAAATCTGATATGTCAGAAAAATTAATTATTAAATCATTCTTCATAAAAAAATCAAAAAATTCTGTAGTGGATGGTCTTTTAGGCATGCCTCTTCTATGAAGACCTAAGCAGAAGACAGACATCAGGTACGTTAGTTACCATACTGGATGAGGCCTGCTACAGTATATGGTTTTGTATATAGACAGGTGACTATTTTCCTATATACTGATGAAGGGAACCAGAAACAGGGACCAGACAATGGGACTCCCGCTTATCATACTTAACCCTAACCCTCCAGTCAATATAATATAAGGGTCTATTGTGGGAAAGCCCCTTTAACAGAAGTCTATCAGCAGTTCTCACCATGCTAAACTGCTGACAGCACTAGGCAGGGGCTCCCTGAGTTCAGACACCCAACAGTCATAAAACTATGGCATATTCAAGTTCTATGCCATCAATTTAATAGATGGGAAACCTTTTTACTTTAAATGATGTAATCTAAATTAGGAAAAGTTAATTTCGGACTGTGTATAGCCGATGTTGTCATTCAGGAATTATCTTTTAAAGGGTTTCTCATTTTTGGACAAATTCTTTCATGTTAGAAGTGGTCACAGGGCATCCCAAAAATGAGACTCCGAGCGATCAGCTGTAACCTATGGATTAATTCATCTGTAAGTGTTCTGTTTCCCTGCAGCACCACCACAGGTGAAATGAAGTATTACACAGTTCCCATGGAAGTCAATGTGTAATGCATCAATATGCTGGGTCCTCCAGAGGCAAAAATGCTCTTTGTAGCTGCTCTACAGACTTACAGAAGTAGATATTGAACAAGGGACTCCCAATACTAACTTAAACTTCACTAAAAGTGCCTGGAAAAATGGGTTTACTGAACAAGACAACCCATAATGCCCATAATGTTCTGAAAGCAAATCAAATAAAATTAAGTTCCTCTGATACTTACATTTAATCCGTTTTTATCTTCATGCCCTTTGTTTGAACCGTACACGACAAGGTCCTTCTGGTTGCTGAGTTCCTACCAAGTGTAGAGTACTCTGGAAGATATTTCGAAGAGCAACTGTCAGCGATACATGAAGAGGGTACCTTTAAGGAACCATCAGAACAGAATGGTCGAGGTATTTAGGTGACTTGATGGATTTAAACTTGACCAATAAAGGAGAAGAGCAAAAAACATTCACACAGTTATTTTTGGAAGAGTTGGGAAAAAAAGGAAGAAGATGAAAAGAACACAATAAGATGGATAGAGACAGTCCCAGAAATCATGAATGTGCCATTGAGAAACATGAAGAGCCCCAAAAAATGGAAAAATAAATTGACTTAAAAAGCATCAGTTCATCAACCATATTAATCCAGGCACACTGTCTGGTAGGGTTGAGCATGATGAATTAAAGGAGTCCTCTATTGCTGCAATCTGGTGTACATTGAAGCGAAATTCCTTATTATTCTTATGCAAATGAGGTGCTTGGAGCACTGGGGGGTTGGCCTAACACCTCAGAGCACCTCTTTCACTCTCCTGCTGCCACTCCCCCCATGGCCTGATTGGCAGAGCCAGGCATCCTTACTGTTTAGATTCTTGGCCCTGAAATCTAGCGTTTTCGCCAGTGAGACTTTATCGCCCGGCGCACACTCCCCACTGACGGCATTTGTGCTTGCTCAGTGCAGATATCAGAACAATGAGAGCCTCCTGAGACCATGAGTAGGCTCCTCCTGCTGAAATCTGCACTGCGCAAGCACCAATGACATCGGTCTCCTCTCAGAAGAGAAGATGCTCAGCTTTGCTGATCTAGAAATGAAGCCAGGAATCTTCTTTTATGGGAGGAGACTGACGTCATCGGTGCTTGCACAGTGCAGATTTCAGCGGGGAAAGCCTCCTCTTGATCTTAGGAGGCTTTCCTCACTGAAATATCTGCACTGTGCATGCGCCAATATTATCAGCACTTGCGAAGGCAGATGGGGAGATCCTCCTGAGATCCACTGCGTATGTGCCAGGCAATGAAGTTATACTGGCACAGACGTGAGATTTCATGGCCAAGCATTTGAACAGTGAGGATGCTTGGCTCTGTCAATCAGGGCATGGTGGGGAGTGGTGACAAGAAAAGTAGTGCTCCGAGGGGCTAGTCCAGCCCCGTCGTGCTCCAAGCATCTCATTTGCATAAGAATTTAATATTTCGGACGGGTGCAGCAGACTCTCCATAGTGCACCAAGCACATTACATGGTGGCTGTGCCTGGTATTCGATCTCAGTGCACTGCAGAAAGGCCACGTGACTGATGAACGTGAAGTCACAGGTTGAAGAAGAGACCGCAGGGTTCACATGAGCGATGCAGCCCTCTCGAACAGCTAATGGTGAACCCCACTGATCTGATACCGATGAGAACCAGAGATCTCCACATTCATTGCTCTGATTGCTCTGCTAAATTTATTTTAAGTTTAGCAGCTCAGAAAGTGTGTCCTTTCTCCTGCAGTTCTCACTATCACAGCTTGGGGGGGGGGGCCCTTTCTCTTGCAGCTCTGTCCCTATCATGGCTCAGGCGGGTTGCCCTTTCTCTTGCAGTTCCCTCCTCATCATAGCTCAGGGGCATACCCATTCTGCAGCAGCTCTCTCCTTATCACAGCTCAGGCGGTGTGTCATTTCTCCGGAAGCGTGTCCTTTCTGCTGCAGCTCTCTCCCTGTAACTGTCACAGCTTCTAAGAGTAGATAAGCCTGGTGGCAGTTGAAAGATGGAACTGAGCATGTGCGACCACCTCAATGAGTTTTACAAAGAAAAGAAGAAACAGCAGGTGTCACTATACAGATGGATTTTTACTGAATAATTACATGCTAATACAAAAGTGGTCAGATCCAGGCGCTGGTTTGAAAAAAGAGTGGAACCCCCTTTAAGTCCTGGAAAAAACCCCTATGGAGCCTCTTGGATGCTTCGGGATATGAAGACTATACTTATATTTCACTTTATCAAATATTTGCTCCAGACTGTGTTATATCTCTGAGGTCCAATGCGACATGCACTGAAGAGAACACAATATTCCGATGCGCCTATTGTTCATCCCTTCCCTCCCTCCTTACGGAGATCACTAATCTGCTGGTGCCACCTCGCCAACAGATCTTGGCTACTCTCAAAAGCCACCAGATGCACGGACATTTTTTCTTTACATCTGTTCTCCGAAAAGGACGGAGAAGTCGAGGCGAGGGAATACGATGTACGGTGCAGGAAGCGCGTGTTGTTATTTGCTGAGCAGCGGGCAATCTGTCCATGCTTGTTCACGCTCTGATATTCCTGTTATTGGCATCCTAGCCGGGATTTCTTCATTAATTATCTTTTCACATTTATTAAGCAAAACATAATGAGCTTAATGAGACGAAAAAATCCCAATTCATAGACGTCAAAATCTTGTATTCAGGATGCACGCTGGGAGCAGGGACGGAGCAGCTGGCTTTGTGCCCCAGGTGTTAGGGGCCACCCACCCCATTCTGCCCAGTCACTTCAGCAAGTGGCATTTATCATGTAGAGAAAGGCACCTACTAATGTATTGTGATTGTCCATATTGATTCCTTTGCTGGCTCCGTACAGTCTTGAAACAAAGTTTTATGCGAATGTTTCATCCGAAGTCGATTCGCTCATCCCTAGTCGTAACCATGGAAACGAGCAGTGTATAATGTGATGGAAAACTGATTCCAGCCAGCAAAGGAAACAATATGGATAATAACAATACATTAGTAAGTGCCTTGTATTAACTTTGTCTACATGATAAATGTCATATGCTGAAGTGAGACACCCCCTTTAACAGCTGGGTCAGCAAAACAAGTCTTTAGCCAGGGTGAAAAAAATAATTGCTATTACTATGGATAGGGAGCAATATTTGGAAGGGGTTTCCAAGACATTGATGGCCTAAGGTTACAGTAGATCGTCAACATTTGATAAATGGGGGTCTGATGCCCTGTACCTGCACCGTCCAGGTCAATGAAGGGTCCTTTTTATCCCATAGTTGCCAATATTTAAAGTGACCCTGAAAAAAAACTTTTGGTAGTAAGGTTAGGGTCACACTTGGCTCCAGCAGGCTGTCCCGGCAGAGAAGGAGTTGACCGGATCTGGCCTAGCCAGATACTGCCACTGTCTGTGTGAGTGCTTCTATGTCCTCATTTTAGTGATCAGTGGGGGTCTCAGCAGGTACACTTTAAATTCCACTGATAGGGACATTTACGCTCCACCTTCTGGTGATGACCTCAGAATGGTCACTTTACATAACCTACCACCTTTTCTACACAGTTCTTGTCATTGTTCTTCGAAAATCAGGACTGCTCCGCTTACCCAGTCACAGTGCTGTGCACCGGAAAGCCCATCAGTATTACAGTCTTGGAGAACCCTAAAATGGGCTGCCTGAGAGCTTTATACTGGTGACCTGTTCTCAGGATAGGTCATAAGTATCTGATCCATGGGGGTCCGACTCCTGGCAACCCCGCTGATCGGCTGTCTGAAGAGGTTGCAGAGCTCCAGCGAGTGCCGCGACTACCCTGCAGCTTACGCTAGGGGAGTAACATGATGTTCATCAGTCTGTCCACCCCGCTGAGATGGAAGCACATGCTCAGTTCCATCCTTCAACTGCCACCAGCTGCAGTAGAAAGGACACGCCCCCTGAGAAAGTACACGCCCCTGAGCTGCCAGCTTGAATTAAATCTAGCAGAGCAACTGGAGCAATGGATTAGGAGATCTCTGGATCCATGTCAGGTGCAGAGCTGGTTCTAAGTTTGTTAGAATGAGATTGTCATGTACTATATGAGGACTGGTTTTCATTTTTTACATTAATCATGGTATAACCCTTAGGGCTCATGCACATGACCGTATGTATTTTGTGGTCCGCAAAAAATACGGATGACATCCGTGTGCATTCCGTATTTTGCGGAACAGAACAGCTGGCCCCTAATAGAGCAGTACTATCCTTGTCCGTAATGCGGACAATAATAGGAAATGTTCTATTGTTTTGCAGGACGGACATATGGAAACGGAATGCACACGGAATAACTTCCGTTTTTTTTTGCGGAATCATTGAAATGAATGGTGCCACATACGGTCCACAAAAATAAAACGGAACGGACACGGAAAGAAAATACGTTCGTGTGCGTGAGCCCTTTTAAAACTTTGATAACTTGAGTTTATTGTCCTTGTCACATCATGACACTGCCCTCGCTAACATGATCACGATTGGTCAGGTCAACATCAGTACACTCTTCTCCTGAAATGCTCTGTGCTACTGTGGGATTATGCTCCTCCCACTATCTGATCTCCCATGTCACCATTTTCCTCTTCACTACACGATCCTCCCGCTGTCACTTTTAGTCCAATCGTCACTAACACAAAGACATAATGGTCAAGTCACTGCCTCCTACAAGATCAGTACACTCCTCTCCTGCTGCTGAGTGTTCCTCTCAGCCGCTCCGTGCTATGGTGGGTGCAGTCATTAAAGCAGAATATCATAGAGGAGATCAGGTCTGCACCTGGGGAAGATATTGGGCAGTGACCGAGCGAGACAAACCCGTGATCTGCCAGCCTGAAACCCAACCGGGCAGCCACGGCTCAGAGCTCAGTATTGGTTTTCCTGCTCGCTCTCAATTCTGTTTCCCCATTAAAGAAATAGTCTGAGAAACTCGAGAAGGTGGCTGCGGTTTCACGGTTCCCATTGTAAAGCAACATGACTATCGTACAGGCTGAAATCAGACAGCGCCCACCCAAGATGAGGAAAGATGGCATCACTCCTCATAGGCCAAGAACTATACACATAGTAGACTTACAATAAGGGGCACAACTTGAGGGGGTGCAGAGGTTGCATGGCTCGTGGCCCTGGTGCTTGAGTAGGCACAAGGATCCATCTTCCACATAACAAGACACTGGATGTATTATAGATTTGGGGTCAAGGAGTGTCAAATATAAATCTGTTCACATGGTGCATATGGAACCAAAAAACTGATGGGTTAGGAATAGTGTTGAGCGAACTTGTGTTTTAAGTTCGACATCTAAAGTTTGGGTTCGGGTTATCGAAGAATCGCGTTATGGATTCTAAATTCCGCAATTCTTCCATAACCCGAAACCAAACTTTAGACGCCGAACTTAAAACACAAGTTTGCTCAACACTAGTTAGGAAACCAGTAAAAATGTCCGGCAGAAAGGGAGTTCACCAGATCCGGCATTGCTGGATTCAAAAGTTCACCGAAGGATCCCCATTGACTATAATGAGATCCGGCAGTGATCCAATCACTTTCGAGCATAAATGCCGACTTACGGCTGGGCAAATGCAGCGGTTTTTGTCCAGCCGACGGCTATGCCGGGATCGCCCGCCAGATGACATGACGGAGATGTGAAAGTAGCCTTAACTCACTCAAGACTAGGTCAATTTTGAATTTTTGGTTTTCATTTTTAACTCCCAGCCTTTTTTTTCATACTTTTCTATTCACATACTTTATGAGGGGTTTTCTTGCAGGACGATTTGTATTTTTTTTAAGGCAACATTTAATTTATCCTATCCTGTATAAAAAAAAGAGAAAAAAATGATTTGTGGGGTGAAACTGAAAAACATTTGCAATCCGCCAAGGGTTTTGTTCTTACAGCATTCACTGTGTCGTAAAAATGACACGACAACCTTACCCTGCAGAAAAGTATGAGTACAGCGTTATCAAATTTATATAGTTTTTATTATGTTTATCTACTTTTAAAAAAATTAAAACCTATGAAAAAAATATTTTTTATATTTCTGTCTACAGAGCCGTGTGAGGGATTGTTTTTGTTTTTGCGGGACCCGCTGTAGTTTTTATTGGGGTACACGTGACTTTTTTGATTACTTTCTACGAAACTTTTTTCAGGGTTGAGTTGACCATAAAACGATGATTCAGCTATTTAGATTTTTTTCTTTTTTTCCCATGATGGCATTCACCATGCAGGATAAAAACTTTAACACTGTAACACTTTGAACATTTTTGGACTCAACATTACCAATTATGTTCAATTTCTCTATTGTTTACTGTCATATTTAAAACTGGGAAAGGGGTGATTTGGTTTTGTAATTATTTTTTTAACTTAAAAATAAAAACATTTTAAGGCTGGGTTCACACGGGCGTGACGGATTTGTTCAGGATGCGTCCCGGGTGTATTGCGGTAAACCCGCGCGGGTAGGTACCCAATTGCAGTCAGTTTTGACTGCGATTGCATTCCGTTGTTCAGTTTTTATCGTGTGGGTGCAATGCGTTTTGCACGCGCATAATAAAAAACTGACTGTGGTACCCAGACCCGAACTTCTTCACTGAAGTTCAGATTTGGGTTCAAGGTTGTGTAGAACTCAAGGTCAATTGAGGGTTAAAAAAATAAGGTGAGTTAATTATTTTTTAACCCTCAATTGACCTTCTACTAAGCATTCTGTATTAAAGAATGCTATTATTTTCCCTTATAACCATGTTATAAGAGAAAATAATACAGTGAATAGACTGTCATCTTAGGAACCATGCATGAAAATCGCACCGCATCCGCACTTGCTTGCGATTTTCACTTAGCCCCATTCACTTCTTCAGCCCCATTTATTCTTCGTGATAAACGCACAATATAGAGCATGCTGCGATTTTCACGCAACGCATAAGTGATGCGTGAAAATCACCGCTCATGTGCACAGCCCTATAGAAGTGAATGGGTCCGGATTCAGTGCGAGTGCTATGCGTGAGGTGAGGCGCGGAAATCTCGCCCGTGTGAACTCAGCCTAACTTTTTTTTTTGTGCCCCTAGGGACATAGACTACAGTAGTTTACTATTGCAGCCTATGGGATTTCTGCTAGCTTCCTATTGAGTATTGTTGCAGCAGTTAAAGGGGTTGTCCAAGTTATGAAAAAAAAATATATAGCACTGAAAATCTGATGGGCAGCAATATATAACTAAGCTAAGCAAGTTTTATGCAAAAAAATATCTACAGTATTTCCTAATTTTCCTGGTTCTCTTCTGACCCTTTGTTTACATGCAATAAAAATGTATTCACTGCTAAGGGAGTGAATACAAGTGCTGCCCTGAATGACATGTACGCCTGTTGGGAGACTCAGCATCATGTTGTGTGTGTAGAACTACAAGTCCCAGCTGTATAATGACACAGCTAAGGGAGTGAATACAAGTACTGCCCTGAGTGACATGTCTGCCTGCTGGGAGACTCTGCAGCATGTTGTATGTGTAGAACTACAAGTCCCAGCTGTATAATAACACTGCTGAGGGAGTGGATACAAGTGCTGCCCTGAATGACATGTCCGCCTGCTGGGAGACTAAGCAGCATGTTGTATGTGTAGGACTACAAGTCCCAGCTGTATAATGACACTGCTAAGGGAGTGGATACAAGAGCTGCCTTGAGCGCTGGAAGAATCAACAGCTCCTGTGCCCAGAATTGTCACTGCTGCAGCTAGCTAGTCTGTGCAGCTGAAGGGGTTAAGAATCCTAGGAGAGAGAGCAGATGGCAGTGAAGGGGGCGTGGCCAGCACAGTGACATCTCATTTACAAGCTTGTAAATGAACTTTATCAGAGCAGGGAGAGAAGCTGACATCTTAGGTCATGTGACCCTCAGTCAAATCTGAGAAACCAGCCACTGGAGATAAAGTGAGTGAATTGTAAAGTTGTTATATTTGCCTAGTTAGGAACACAGAAAGAACAAAAAGATAACTTGGACAACCCCTTTAACAGGGGCAGGCCCCAAGTTCAAAAGCAACCATTCAGCACACTGTTATTTTGCCATGGGGGGGGGGGGGGTATTAGAGGACACTGGACCCCTCTCCATTTGCCTAACCATTCAGATACCACGGTTATTATTGACTGCGGCATGTGAGGAGTTAATAGGCCTCAAGCAGGTAGGTGTCACCTGTACAAAACAGTAGGCACCCTCCAGAGCTGACACACATTCCCTTCATGCGGACAATATAACTGTAGGTCATTTCATACAAAGGGGTTAAAGCACTTTTCTGCTCTTCACAATCTCTTTTTGATATCTAGACCCCCTGATATTCTTGTAGAAGTCCTGCTGCTTGGACCACCAGTGATCAGCTGTAATGTGCTGGGTACTCTGGAGACAAGTGGAGCAGAATAGTGAGTGCAGCTCTGGAGTATAGTACTAGATGTAACTCAGGATCAGCACAGGATAAGTAATGTATGTACACAGTGACTCCACCAGCAGAATAGTGAGTGCAGCTCTGGAGTATAATACAAGATGTAACTCAGGATCAGCACAGGATAAATAATGTATGTACACAGTGACTCCACCAGCAGAATAGTGAGTGCAGCTCTGGAGTATAATACAGGATGTAACTCAGGATCAGTACAGGATAAGTAATGTAATGTATGTACACAGTGACTGCACCAGCAGAATAGTGAGTGCAGCTCTGGAGTATAATACAGGATGTAACTTAGGATCAGTACAGGATAAGTAATGTATGTACACAGTGAGTCCACCAGCAGAATAGTGAGTGTAGCTCTGGAGTATATTGCAGGATGTAACTCAGGATCAGTACAGGATATGTAATGTATCTACACAGTGACTCTACCAACAGAATAGTGAGTGTGGCTCTGGAGTATAATACAGGATGTAGCTCAGGATCAGTACAAGATAAGTAATGTATGTACACAGTGACTCCACCAGCAGAATAGTGAGTACAGCTCTGCAGTATAATACAGGATGTAACTCAGGATCAGTAAAGGATAAGTAATGTAATGTATGTACACAGTGACTCCACCAGCAGAATAGTGAGTGCAGCTCTGGAGTATAATACAGGATGTAGCTCAGGATCAGTACAGGATAAGTAATGTAATGTATGTACACAGTGACTCCACCAGCAGAATAGGGAGTGCAGCTCTGGAGTATAATACAGGATGTAGCTCAGGATCAGTACAGGATAAGTAATGTAATGTATGTACACAGTGACTGTGCCAGCAGAATAGAGAGTGCAGCTCTGGAGTATAATACAGGATGTAACTCAGGATCAGCACAGGATAAGTAATGTAATGTATTGTACACAGTGACTCTGCCAGCAGAATAGTGAGTGCAGCTCTGGAGTATAATACAGAATGTAACTCAGGATCAGTACTGGACATGTAAAGTAATTTAAGAAGTGGCTCAATGTTAAACATATATATATATATACACACACATACATCTATATATAAATGGTGTTTAAAGGCTAAGGCTACTTTCACACTAGCGTTAATATTTTCCGGTATTGAGATCAGTCATAAGGTCTAAATACCGGAAAAAACGCTTCAGTTTTGTCCCCATTCATTGTCAATGGGGACAAAACGTAACTGAACAGAGTGCTCCAAAATGCATTCCGTTCCGTTCTCATACCGGAGAGCAGCGTGCTGCTGTTTTCTTTCCGTCCTGGGATGCGGAGCAAGAGGGATCCATAATGTAAGTCAGTGGTGTTTTCTCTGACACAATCTGAAACAATAGAAAACGGATCCGTCCCCCATTGACTTTCAATAGAGTTCATGACGGATCCGTCTTGGCAATGTTAAAGATAATACAATTGGATCCGTTCATAACGGATGCAGACGGTTGTATTATCAGTAACTGAAGTGTTTTTGCTGAACCCTGCCGGATCCAGCAAAAACACTAGTGTGAAAGTAGCCTGAGTAATATATTAGGTATCAGTTTTGTTAGAAATTGTAAATCTAATAGGTGCTTTCCAGGAAATATAGCAGCAGCCTATGAACTGTGCGATGAAACCACATGAATAAATGACCCTTAGGTCTGTGGTTTCCAGCCGGTCGTCATCTTGCTCCTCACTTAATGTTACATGATACAACAATGTTAGCAATAGCACTCAAGGTCATGATTCTTTCAGCGCGGTGGACGGGCTCCAGCGCATACACAGCAATCAACACTCATTTTCCCCTTTTAATCTGTGATTCATTTGACAACAATGAGAAATATGTAAGGCAATGGACGACATCACATCACACCGCTGCGCCCAGGGGTGACCTGGACTTTCCACTGTGACACTGGACTGATTAATTTAACGAGATGCCACATAATACTTTGTACCAGAGGGCTCAATTAACCAGCGAAAACAATGAGGAGGTGGCCAATTAAGCTTACAGCTAGCAACCCCTATGAAATATTTACCACAACATAAAAAATAAAAAAACTTTGAGTCGTCCTGTTCTGTCACTTTTTTATCAGGAATATTTACCACCGTTTTAGTAATATACTTTCTGGGAAAGCTGGGTGACAAACAATATGTCTGCCTTTCTCTGGTTCCTGAATAGCTTATGCAGTAAATGGGGCTGTATCGCTGCATACATTTTAGAATTTGTCATTCAGGGGTTTGGGAAAGCTGGATGACAACCAAAGACTATTACAGTCAGGTCCATAAATATTGGGACATTGACACAATTCTAACATTTTTGGCTCTATACACCACCACAATGGATTTGAAATTAACCGAACAAGAAGTGCTTTATCTGCAGACTGTCAGCTTTAATTTGAGGGTATTTACATCCAAATCAGGTGAACGGTGTAGGAATTACAACAGTTTGCATATGTGCCTCCCACTTGTTAAGGGACCAAAAGTATTGGGACAATTGGCTTCTCCGCTGTTCCATGGCCAGGTGTGTGTTATTATCTCATTATCCCAATTACAATGAACAGATAAAAGGTCATTTCATGTGTGCTGTTTGTATTTGGAATCTGTTGCTGTCAACTCTCAAGATGAGATCCAAAGAGCTGTCACTATCAGTGAAGCCGTCATTAGGCTGAAAAAACACAACAACCCATCAGAGAGATAGCAAAAACATTAGGCGTGGCCAAAACAACTGTTTGAAACATTCTTAAAAAGAAGGAACGCACCGGTGAGCTCAGCAACACCAAAAGACCTGGAAGACCACGGAAAACAACTGTGGTGGATGACCGAACAACAGTTGGCAAGATCAAGAACACTCTGCAGGAGGTAGGTGTATGTGTGTCAAAGTCAACAATCAAGAGAAGACTTCACCAGAGTGAATACAGAGGGTTCACCACAAGATGTAAACCATTGGTGAGCCTCAAAAACAGGAAGGCCAGATTAGAGTTTGCCAAACAACATCTAAAAAAGCCTTCACAGTTCTGGAACAACATCCTATGGACAGATGAGACCAAGATCAACTTGTACCAGAGTGATGGGAAGAGAAGAGTATGGAGAAGGAAAGGAACTGCTCATGATCCTAAGCATACTATCTTATCCAGGGGCGAAGCTAAAGGCTCATGGGCCCTGGTGCAAGAGTTCAGCTTGGGTCCCCCTTCCCTCAAACCTTCGGCTGCATGAGGCAAAAATTGAAACTGCACCCCCCCTCTTCCATACCAAATTCTTAACCTAACCCCTTCTGTCCAGCCAGAAGTGTAACTTGCATACACTTTCTATAACCCTGGGTTCACACCTGAGCGTTTTACAGCGCGTTCAAACGCGCTGTAAAACGCTCAAGACATGAAATCCAATGCTTCCCTATGGGAATGGTTCACACCTGGGCGTTTTACAGCGCGTACGATCGCGCTGTAAAACGCCCGACGCTCAAACAAGTACTTGAGCTTCTTTGGGGCGTTTTGACGCGCGTTTGTGGCCATAGGACACTGCAGTCAATGACACAAACGCGCGTCAAACGCGCGTTTACTATTACAAAAAACGCGCATAAGAACGTGCGACAAAAACGCGCGTAAAACGCGCGTTTGAGAAGCGCTCAGGTGTGAACCCAGGGTAATACCAGTGTCTTCTTATGTGGCACAAGGGTCTTTAGGCCCCTCAGGCTCCTGGGCCCGATAGCGACTGCTACCTCTGCACCCCTATAGCTACGCCCCTGACCTCTTCAGTGAAGCATGGTGGTGGTAGAGTCATGGTGTAGGCATGTATGGCTGCCAATGGAACTGGTTCTCTTGTATTTATTGATGATGTGACTGCTGACAAAAGCAGCAGGATGAATTCTGAAGTGTTTTGGGCAATATTATCTGCTCATATTCAGCCAAATGCTTCAGAACTCATTGGACGGCGCTTCACAGTGCAGATGGACAATGACCCAAAGCATACTGCAAAAGCAACCAAAGAGTTTTTTAAGGGAAAGAAGTGGAATGTTATGCATTGGCCAAGTCAATCACCGGACCTGAATCCGATTGAGCATGCATTTCACTTGCTGAAGACAAAACTGAAGGGAAAATGCCCCAAGAACAAGCAGGAACTGAAGACATTTGCAGTAGAGGCCTGGCAGAGCATCACCAGGGATGAAACCCAGCGTCTGGTGATGTCTATGTGTTCCAGACTTCAGGCTGTAATTGACTGCAAAGAGTTTGCAACCAAGTATTAAAAAGTGAAAGTTTGATTTATGATTATTATTCTGTCCCATTACTTTTGGTCCCTTAACAAGTGGGAGGCACATATGCAAACTGCTGTAATTCCTGCACCGTTCACCTGATTTGGATGTAAATACCCTCAAATTAAAGCTGACAGTCTGCAGGTAAAGCACATCTTGTTCGTTTCATTTCAAATCCATTGTGGTGGTGTATAGAGCAAAAAATGTTAGAATTGTGTCGATGTCCCAATATTTATGGACCTGACTGTATTACTGGGGTTGCTATCCTGCTTTCCAAGGTTTCTGAATAGCAAATATGCCTAGTTATGACGTATCACTGCATAACGTAAAGGGGTTGTCCTTAGGATAGGTCATCCATATCTGTTCAGTGTGGGTCCAACCCCAGACGGCTGCGCCAATTACCTGTTTGAAGAGGTTGTGGCGCTCAGGTGAACCCATTCAGCCATAGCAGATACATGTGCAGAAAGTTAGCAAAATGGAACAGGCACAAAACTGTAGGACACAGTTCAGACACAGACAGAAAAAGCAGGTCCAGATACACAAACTTGGCATGACAGATCAGAAAAAAACTAGAACTTGTCAAACAGAACTAGGACCGAATTCATATACACATGGAATAGATGCAAAAGTGTGGCAAATAGAACTTGGAAAGAATTCCCATACACATGGAAAAGAGCATGGCAAACAGAACTTAGACAGAATTTAGACACGTACAGGCAAAATCCATGGAACAGACATCACAAAATCCAGACACAAACTGGAGAGACCAGGGAGATAAGTACATTCAAGTAAGCATGTTGCACAACCAGGGCAGGTCACAGAACAAAAGAAACATATACCAGACTGACACAAAACTCAGAAAATATATAGCAGATGTAACAAACTCATTAGGCAAGCAGATGCACACACAGCCAAGAAAGAATTAACCCTAGCAATACAGGACTGAGGGGTGATACAAGCACAAAGGAACAATTCATACCACAACTGACGCAGGATTCACTCAGCAGTGGCAACATGAACCACCATTTTAGACAATAGCCCCAATTCAAACCCACAAGCCGCCGACGCTGGGGCACACGGTATAATGGCAACAGGTGAAACTCCATTGTAACAAGAAGAGTCAAAAAAGCGAAAGAGAAAAAAAAAATAAGTATGGGGAAGATGTACATGAAGTAAACAACTACATGAGCGTATCTATAAACCAGTACAGTCATCCTGGAGAACCCATGTGTCCCAATTATAAAATACATGGAACATGCCAGCTATCAAAGGCAGGGTGTACAATATCGAAGGATTTTCTACAGGCTACAATAAAACGGTTATCGACAGTTCCTAGTTTACAGGGACTGTCCCTAGGAAAGTATGCGGACCCCTTCATTTCAAAGAGGCCACCAAAAATGCAGATGTCGGTATGTCCTCTTTGAAAAAAAGACAGAACATGTCCTATACTTGTACAGGAGTTAAGAAATGGCGGCATAGAGTCATCGGGTAGCCGTGTTTTGTGGATCCGCGATTTTCAGACCGCAAAACGGATACAGTCGTGTGTATGAGGCCTAACTTTAAGAGACAGTTCCGGCAAATTCAGTCTGTCCCAGGTTGAATATAATGGGCCTAAGCACTACCCACAAGCGGACGATGCTTGCGGGTTGGGGGGTATTCCCTGGCGGTGGGGCTTGAATGCCCTGAATTTACTAACTATAATGTTGGTAAGTATGCAGTGATGCAGATGGGACAGCTCATTTAGATTTCTGCTCCGGATGCCGTATTTTACAATATATGCCTGAGCCTGAGACAACTTAAACCCCATCTGAAACTGAGCCTGTGAGATGTGGAGAAACCACAAATGGTGACTACATACGAAGCATACGCATGGTACAAGAAACAGTGGAGCCATTGCCCAGGGCAACCAATCAGACTTTGCTTCTCTTATTAAAGGCCTTTGGGAAAGTGAAAGTGATTGGTTGCTGTGGGCAGCTCCTCCCCCTGCACCAGCCCTGATAAATCCTCCCCACTTTCTCTGTGTCTGATCCATTTGAGGTCATTTCTGCCCCTTAATTTGTGGTCCTCGCCATGTCACTAATGCCCAGTGGAGGTTATGAAAAGGAATGACTGCAAGACGACCCCTATGGGCACAGTAATGGTTGCCATTAATAGTTGTCACCAAGATCTGTTTTCTGTGCAGGAATCCTAATTAACTCATAAACGGCTGGACAGAACAGGACTATATATATGTCAGGTATTTTACCAGAAGGATGCTCTTTCTAAAAGGCATAGAAAATTTCCGCCACAAAAAGTGCTCCGCAGCTTTAAGAGATAAGCCGACCTTATCGGCCACTATAACGGTCTCAGATGACAGAGAGGGGCAATTATCCTGTGTCAAGAGGGTCAATTGGGGGCAAGCAGATGCCACCGAATACCACTGACATCAGTATTTCCATAGCTCCTTATCCCGCTGCTGCTGATGATGATTATTAACCCCTTCAGGAAACGGACCATTTTTTTATCACATTTTTTAAATGAGTTGTACTTTTTTTTATGGCGCCATTTAATGTTCCATAAAATGTATTGTAAAACTGTAAAATAATTATTTGTGAGGTGAAAAAAAAAATTTGCCATTGCTGTTTTAGATTTGTTTTTACGGAGTTCACCATGAGGTAAATATGACGACTGTATTCTGTGGGTCAGTGCGATTATGGCGATATACAGTAATATCTTCCGATAAATGGTTTTTAGTTTGTTTTACTACTATTAAAAAAATTACTTATTCTAAAAATAAAATTTAAGTTGTTTTGCCATATTCTATTTTTCCTTCAATGGAGTTGCCTGGGGAGTTTTTTTTTTTGGGGGGGGGGGGGGGGGGAACAATGTGACCAAAAAATAGGCAATCCAGGTGATTTTTTTTTTTTAACCAGGCTCAGCGATATTTTTATATATATATTTTTTTATATATGAGAAATGAGAAACTTTTTTTAATTTTTTTTAAATATTATTGCTTTTTCATAAAAATATTTTGTTTAACTGATTTTTTTTATTTTTTTTCTGTTAGATCCCTTAGGGAACTCAAGTTGGATCGCTTGCACTATTTGAGACGAAAGGTTTAATTTGATCGGTAATATAGCAGATCCCCAGCTGCCACCTCCCTTTCTCTAACCGCTCAGATGCAGCGGTCACTATGGATTCCGGCATCTAAGAGGCCAAGCTTGTAGTTACACTATATGGACAAAAAAAGTGCGCCAATTTGGGTGTTTCATTCAGTCCTATTGCCACAGGTGTATAAAATCCAGCCCCTAGCCATGCAGTCATCTTTACACACATTTGTGAAAGAATGGCACGTTCTGAAGAGATCACTGAAAGGCGTGGTCCAGTAATAGGATGTCACCACTGCAACTAGTCAGTTTATGGAATTTCTTCCATCCTAGTTATTCCACCATCAACTGTGGTATTATTGTAGTGAGAGGAAGCTTTTAGGAACCACAGCAACTAATGTAAAGTTACAGAACGCTGAGTGCTGAGGAGTATAGTACATAAAAGTCATCAATGCTCTGCTGACTCAATAACTGCACAGTCCATAATTTGTTTGGAATTAACTTGAGCACAAAACCTGTGCTGTGTCGGGAGCTTCATGGCACAGGTTTCGATGGCCGAGCAGCTGCATACAAACCTTACATCACCAAGCACAATGCCAAGCAGCAGATAGAGTGGTGTAAAGCACGTCACCACTGGACTCTGGAGCAACGGAGACGTGTTGTGTGGAGTGATGAATTACACTTCTCTATCTGGAAGTCTGACGGATGAGTCTGGGTTTGGTGAATGCCAGGAGGGATGATGCTATGGGGTGTTTTTCACGTGTCAACCTAGGTCTTCTTAGTTCCAGTAAAGACAAATCTTAATACTTCAGCAGAACAACACATTCTGGACAATTGTATGCTTCCTACTTTATGGGAATAGTTTGGAGAAGGCCTTTTTCTGTTCCAGCCTGACTGTGCACAAAGCAAGGTCCATAACGACATGGTTGGGTGGGTTTGGAGTGGAAGAACTTGACTGGCCTCAACCTCACCCAACACCTTTGGGATAAAGTATAATGATTTGGGATGAACTATAATGGAGAATGTGAGCCAGGCCCTCTCACCGAACATCAGGGTCTGACCTCACAAATGCACTTCTGGGGGAGGGTCGTCAACTCCATATTAATGACTATTAGTTTAGCATCAGATGTCATAAAAGCTCCTGTACTGTAGGTGTCGCAATACTTTTGCCCATATAGAGTATCTCCGATCCTGGCCGCTGAAGGAGGGTGTCTGCTATGTAATGGAAATGTCACCCGCCGTACATGGAGCTGGCACAGCTCATGAGCCCCCTCCATGTGCTCCTCAACTGTACAGTTAAGCCAAGGAGCACACTTTTTTCTCTTTTCCATTATTTGTCTGTCTGTGACCCAGATTATTCAAATTGTTCCACATATGTCGGCGTGATATCCCAAAGGGTACTATGCCTCTTTGCTTAACAATTGTCATTTGTTATATTTTCACCCTACTCTGTGATCTCAGTTCATTCTCTGTTTTATGACTGCATTGATCCTTGGTACTTGGAAATGAAAATGAAAGTGGAAAACTTAAATAAAGAATTTACAAAAAAAAGCCAAAGAGGACACACGGGTTAAAGGGAAATACTTCACAAGAAGATTTTAAAGAAGAGATAAGAATTAAAAATACAATGTCCAGGTACCTGTTTGGGAAAAGGATCCAAGAGCTGGAATTCATACTTGTAGAGCATCAGAGCAAGTATCATTTGGATTTCCATGAGTGCAAACCACCTGAATAAAAGTATACATATATCAGATATGGCATGTTTCATATGTATGGCTCAATCAATCAAATACAGTACAGTTCCCGTAACCTGTTGTCAATAAGACATAACATTTCCACCTGGGGTGGAGGAGGACCCCACTAATGATAAATCCCACCCTGCTCTGTAAAGCCGAGTGCAGCATCCACATTTGTATTGGCTGATTACAATGGTCACCATTTTGTTTTCACGATGACTGGAAGGGGAACCTGTCCAAATATTTGGGATTCCACAGGAAACATGGCACCCAGCATCTTATAGATAGAAATACACTATGGAAAGAGTCTATAGAAACACAACAAGGCATCTAAATTGAACATAGGACATAGGTACAGGAAAGCATTTTAGATACAATACTATATTATTTCATTATTAATAATAATTATTATTCATGTATTATTATTTTATTTAATTCGTTTTGCATGTGCAAAATGTTTGTGACAAAGGGCACTTGGAAGAGACTTACAAGGATGCCAATGGAGGCAGCACTAGTGACATCACAGTGAGAAAACAGAATGGGTGCGCTCACAGAGACAAGGAAGAACCAGTGACATCACACAGAGATGAACAATACATGTCACCGCCACTTCGGCGAGAAGATCTGTTAGATGTTCTTCTCTACCTGCATGAAGTTCTTTGTTTTGGTTTCACTTTGTCATCTCCTTTCCTTCTCCCAGCTGTCATCTATTTACACTAATTGTCTCTCTTTATATTCCCTCCCATACTGCCTCACTTTGCGGTTTATACTTCTTCTTGGATTGTGTTCACTGCTGGATGCTGCTTCTGCTGATTCCTCAGATAAGTCGTTTCCTTTATTTGTGTTTCCTTGCTAGCTTGATTCTAGGTGACCCTGACTCCGTCAGTATTAAGTGCAGGGAGCCGGTGGTCGTGTCCCCTCACTATTATAGTGTTTTCAGGTGTCACATAGTATGAGGTACGAGGACATGCAATCGTCTACCATAAAGACCTTTGCATGGGGATAGCAGTCAGGGAGAGGTCTAGGGGTTTTATAGGGCTCACCCATATGCTCCTTAGTTTGGGATCAAGCCAGTCGGATGTTTATTTATAAGTTCCAGCTTTCTGAAACACCATCTGTAACAATACATTGGGGGACAGCACTCCTTCCATAAAATGTCCTCTTTATTTGTCAAAACACTTTAAGGCATATTAGAAAAGTTTCAGCCATGTCTACAGTTGGACCTTTTTCTGCTGTATGTATGTGACCAGAAGAGGTTTCTGTGGTTCTTCTAATTTTAATTGATAGATTCACATACAGGGGGAAGAAAACGTGACCAGAAAGAATACAGAACCAGCTACATCACAAAGACAGAACAAAATGTATCACTAAGAGAAGAAAGAACCAGTGACTTCACAAAGAAGACAAAGTGACATCATAAAGAAAAAAGAACCAATGACATCATAAAGAAGACAGAACCAGTGACATCTTAGAAAGAAGGCAGATCAGTGACAACGTGAATAAAACAGAACCAGTGACATCACAAAGAAGACAGAACCAATGGTATCATTAAGAGAAGAAAGAACCAGTGACTTCACAAAGAAAACACAGAGACATCATAAAGAAGACAGAGCCAGTGACATCATAAAGAAGAAAGAACCAGTGACATCATAGAAAGAAGGCAGATCAGTAAGAACACAAATAAAACAGAACCAGTGACATCACAATGAAGACAGAACCAATGGTATCACTAAGAGAAGAAAGAACCAGTGACATCACAAAGACAGAACAAATTGTATCACATGCAAAGGCAGAACCCAGTGACATCACTTAGACAGCAGTAATAGAAAAAGTAAACTGAAGGTAATTGTCTGAGATACTTAAAAATTCTACTAATGCAAAAATTCTACTAATGCCACCAAATGCTGTAAAAACAAACATACTCTTTCTCTGGCACTGTTCTTCGAGCTGCCAGTCTGATATACAGTACCACTGAGGACAGTGAATGGCTGTAGAGGACATGTGCCGTGTACCCACGCACGTTACCACTATAGTCTGTAAACAGTCTGGGATATAGCCTCGAGGAAACAAGGCAAAGGAGGGACATGACTGAAACCTTAGAGGGGTTATCCTGGAAATAATACTGATGATCTATCCACTGGATGGGTCATCAATATCAGATCGGCAGGGGTCTGACACCTGGGACCCCCACCGACCAGCTGTTAGAAGAGGCTAGTGCTCTGCGAGCGTCGCGGCCTCTTCCTAGGCCATGTGATGTCAATGCCCTATTGAAGTGAGATGCAATATCAAGCACCGCTGCCATACTATGTGCTCGGTGAGCAGCCGGGAGCCTGCCATGCACACCAGAGCTCCGGTGAGTACAGCGGCTTTCTGGAACAGCTGATTGGCAGGGGTGTCGGGACTCGGACCTCCACTGATGTGATAATGATGACCTATCCTGAAGATTTTTAAGGGCTGATTTACATGATCATGATATACAATAGACTCACAATCAGATAAAAACGGAATGCATCATAAAACACAATGATGTAGTCAGTTTGGGTCAGGGGAGACGCCGTCTGTCTAGAAGATGCGGCTGACACACACACCATGTTTCTAGTAACGAGCATGATCATGTAAATCAGCCCTTAATTATGTGAAAGGGTTAAAAAAGATTCAGGAGGGAAGTAGTTTTAATAAGAACTTGAATGTGAGATCAAAGGGGAACCATCTGAAATTAGTTGGAGGAAGAGCAGAACCAATGTCAGAAAATATTATTTTACTGAAAGAGTAGGAGATGCTTGGAGCAAACCAGTGAATGTAAATCTGCCTGGTGTGAACGTACATCTATCCTGAGAAAAGAATAAAAAGCCAGTAATATAACAGCAGACTAGATGGAACATTCTTCTATGTTTTTATATATTTTAACCAGTGTCATCATAGAGAGAAACTAAATGGTGACATCACAGAAAGAAACTGGTGACATCAAAGAGAGAAAGAAACTGGTGACATCAGAGAGAGAAAGACACTGGTGACATCAGAGAGAGAAAGACACTAGTGACATCACAGAAAGAAAACAGAACTGGTGACATCACAGAGAGAAAACAGAACTGATGACATCACAGAGAGAAAACAGAACTGGTGACATCACAGAGAGAAAACAGAACTGATGACATCACAGAGAGAAAACAGAACTGGTGACATCACAGAGAGAAAACAACTGGTGACATCACAGAGAGAAACCAACTGGTGACATCACAGAGAGAAAACAGAACTGGTGGCATCACAGAGAGAAAACAACTGGTGACATCACAGAGAGAAAACAGAACTGGTGACGTCACAGAGAGAAAACACAATTGATGATGTCACAGAGAAGGCAGAACATGTGATATCACAGATAGAAGACAGAAAAAACTGTGACATCACACAGGAGAGGCAAATCTGAGTATAGGTTCCCATCTAACGTACAGTATGTTAGATGGGCCCACAGAAAAATATGTGCATCGAGCCTCACACTTTTGGCAGTAATGCAATTCAGGAAAATCTATGGTTATAATGTCTGCATTACAGGAAAATTAAATAAAAAATGGGACTAACTGGACGGTGCACTGGATACTATATTAATTTATTAAAATTGAAACAAATAAAAGAATCAAACCTTTGTAAAAAATGGGAATTTACAACACATTTCAGTGTCGGACTACCACCTTCATCAGGTATAAATATGAAGGCGGCGGTCCGCTGCTGAAATGCATTGTATACTCCTTTTTTTTTTTACATGTTTTATACTTTTATTTGTTTTAATTTTAATAAATTAACATAGTATCCAGTTAGTCACGTTTTCACTTAATTTATGTCATCCCGGCTTCAGATGGATGTCTGGCGGGAAGGTGCGGCAGCCTGGTATTCCTCTAACTTGAGGTATTGTGCTGCTCTTTGGTGTTGTGCCCGGCACTGCAGAATGTTTTCTAGTAAGGAGCAGTCTGTGATGTGTATGGGAGAAGTACCATCGCAGGTGTTGCACTTGGGGAGCGCCCCCATATCTTTTCCTTTATTCTCTGCAAGTCTTTGCACATAAAGCAGTGTGCTGCTACATGAAGTGTTGCTTTGCTTTCGCCATGGTAGCGTGCACTTGTGCGTTCATTTCATACTGTTTGGAGCTGTTCGTTTAACTATGGTTTTTGCATCACACAAAAGAGACTAGTGACATCACAGGGAGAAGACAAAACTTGTAACATTGCAATAAGAAGATACAGCTAGTAACATTAGAGAGAGCAAACATAACTTGTGACATCATACAGAGAAGACAAATCCACTGATGTCACTGAGATGTTGGAACTAGTGACAATAAAGAGATGCCACAATCAGTGACACCACAGACAAGAAAACCAGTGACATCACAGAGAAGACAGAACTAAGTGACTTCATGTCACAAATTTACCTGCCTGGGCTCCAGCGGCTAGATCTCCAGCTTGGATCATCTGGGTGTTGCTGGGACTAAACATCTGTTCTCCAGAGCTTACTGCTGGCCTACTTGGTCATGAGATGTGGTTGCCTCTGTCTCGGTGTGTGATGTTTATGCAAGGGCCAGGGTACCCAGGAGATGTCCTGCGGGCCAACTTTCTCCCTTGCACATTCCACAGAGACTTTATTACAGATCTTCCCCCCTTCCTCTCAGGGGAGGATTGTTATCTGGGTGGTCATTGACAGATTCTCCAAGATGTGTCATCAGCTAAAGATGCTAAGAAATTTGCAATTTTTTTTTAATTGATAATATTCTCAAATTGCATGGGATACTTGTCTCTGAGTACAGTTTGTCTCTAGATTCTGGAGAGAGTTTAGCAAAAGGTTGGAAATCAAACTGTCCTTCTCTGGACAACCTGAATGGTTCAACCAAGTTTTGGAGCAGTTTTTGAGGTGCTTTGTATGTGATTGTCAAAATAAATGTAAAAAATATTTGTCACTAGCATAGTTTGCTATCAACGTCAGCTCGTCTAGTAACTTCTTGCCTTTCTATTATGGGTTTAATCTTCAGTGTCTGAGGTTAGTGTTGCGAGTCCTGCGGTGGAGGCCATGTTGTATGATCTGTGCACAGTTTAGGCCCAGGCTCATAAGGGCCTGTAAAAAGCTCAAAGCATCCAGTGTGAAAAGCCAATAGGAAACGTTTCTTGGATCTGTATTTTATTCTAGAGGAACCTGTCTGGCTTTCTACCTTACGGTCCCATCAGGTAAACTCGCTCGGAAATGTATTGGCCAATATAAGATCACCTCTATTAATAATCCGGTATATTTTGATCTACAGCTGCCATCCTACTTTAGGATACATAATGTTTTCCACAAATCACTGCTTAAAAAATGCATTCCTCCTGTGATTCCTCCATCTAAACCTCCTGATCCAGATTTTATCCAAGGTGAACTGGAGTATAAGGTGAAGAGAATTCTTGACTCTCGGAGGGTTCACAACTCTCTGCAGTACCTTATCCAATGGAAGGGATAAGGTGCTGAGGAGAGAACATGGGTTGCGTCTTGGGATGTTCATGCTCCTTAGGAAGTTGATTAGGAAGTTTCATCTCGAGTTTCCATCAAAGCCTACTCCCCATGTTGAGGGTCCACTGGTCCCTCTTAAAATGGGGGGTAATGTAATTAACTTACCTGTCCGGGCTCCAGCGGTGAGATCTCCAGCCAACAGGCGTTACACTTCACATAGAGAAGACAAATCCATTGATGTCACCAAGATGTTAGAAATAGTGACGATAAAGATATCACATAATCAGTGATATCAGAGAAAGAAGTCGTGACATCACAGAGAAGAAAGAATCCAAGATGAAAGAACCGGTGACATCACAGACAAGAAAGAACCAGTCACATCACACAGAAGACAGAACTAGTGACAACACAGTGATAAAAAACTAGTGACATGACAGAAAGGAGACAAAGCTAGTGACATCAGAACGCTAACTAATAACATCGGACAAAGAAGACAGAACTGGTAACGTCACAGAGAGAAGACAAAATGTTTGATGTCACTGAGTAGTGATGACATCACAGGAGGATGACATCATTAAACTAATACACACTAGTGACAACATCAATGAGTAGTGGCTGAACATTGGCAGAAGAACCAATGACATCACTGAGAATGATATCACTTTGGGGGGACAGAACTTGTGACATCATTGAGGGAAAATATACCAGGTGGGTGACAAAACCGGTGACAGTAGAGAAAAACTGCATTTGCTGAAAGCAATAAATGGGGGTATGTGAATCCCTGAAAGCCTGAAATATTACACTAAATATTGACTGACGTAGTGACATCACCAAAGGAAGCAGTGTTACTGACATCACACAGGTGTTAAAGAGATGATGACATCATATGCAAATTATCCTCAGCAAAACAGAGTGCCGTATACAGCAGTATGGCTGAATCCCCCAACCGCTTCTTCCCAGACTTGAAATTGATGCAAATTTTACCATAACACAACATAACAGGCCACGGGAGGAGGGGGGGGAGGAGAAGCTTCAGGAGGTCATTTGGTCAGAGAGAGGTCTTTTAAAGACTTGAGTTCTCTGAACTGCCTGTCGAAGCAGCGTCCACTGCAGGAGATGATAAACATGAGTCTGATATTGTCTGCTCCATTCCCCGGGGACCCAGTGATCCCAAGCCGCAGCCAAAAATAGACTGTGTGAAAAATGGAAGATATTTCAGCCCGTGATTTAACTCATTCATGGACCCACAGAGGAGTCATGTTAACTACAAAAATAATAATGACCCGTATACAATTATTAAAAATATAAAAAAAAAAAAAAAGAAGAGAAAGGGTGCACTTTCCCAGCAGAGTCAACCTCAGCCTTCGTTACCGATGCCAAGGTGCAAATCACGCCCGATGGAGGCCAAAAGGACTCTCTGTTGGGAGAATGGGGGCCTCGGGCTACATTCAACGTAGGTTCTAGGAGCTTTCCAGGATCATACACCAAAAGCGCACACGGGTTGTGATGTGAACATAGACTAATCCCCAGGTCACGATCACAGGTGCCAGGAGTGAAGGCCAAGGGTCGAACAAAATAAGCAGCTGTGAGATGAGATAAATGGGTGGGGCTGTGACAACTTTTTTTTCCCCATGAAAAACAGACCGCTAATGAAGGACGGATTCAATATGTCTTTTAATCCTGGTCGAAATAAGAAGGAAAAACAGGCAAAAGTACAAAACATGGTAAAATATACCGATATAAATAAATATATATATACGCACACTACAGAATATAGGAAGAGAGATGGGCACTCTGGCTAGGCGCCAGTCAGACATCGGAAAAGTTGTATTGCGTCTTTCCGTCACCAGGAATATAGATAAGGGCTGTTCTGACATCTACACTTTAAGTGCTCCGTTTATTTTTCAAAAGCCACATCAGGGTCGGACTATGAGGTATAAATAATGTGATGACAGGATGTCTCTCCAACACAAGTACAGAGCAGGCAATGCAAGCAAACACCGGTCCTGCATAACAGCTAAAGGGGAAAACACAAAAAAATAATAATATAATAGATCCTCTATACTGACAGATCCTCTATACTACACCACACAGGAGAGCCGACAGATCCTCTATACTACACCACACAGGAGAGCCGACAGATCCTCTATACTACACGGCACGGGAGAGCCGACGGATCCTCTATACTACACCACACAGGAGAGCTGACAGATCCTCTATACTACACCACACAGGAGAGCTGACAGATCCTCTATACTACACCACACAGGAGAGCCGACAGATCCTCTATACTACACCACACAGGAGAGCTGACAGATCCTCTATACTACACCACACAGGAGAGCTGACAGATCCTCTATACTACACCGCACAGGAGAGCCGACAGATCCTCTATACTACACCACACAGGAGAGCTGACAGATCCTCTATACTACACCACACAGGAGAGCTGACAGATCCTCTATACTACACCACACAGGAGAGCTGACAGATCCTCTATACTACACCACACAGGAGAGCCGACAGATCCTCTATACTACACCACACAGGAGAGCTGACAGATCCTCTATACTACACCACACAGGAGAGCTGACAGATCCTCTATACTACACCGCACAGGAGAGCCGACAGATCCTCTATACTACACCACACAGGAGAGCTGACAGATCCTCTATACTACACGGCACAGGAGAGCCGACAGATACTCTATACTACACCGCACAGGAGCGCCGACAGATCCTCTATACTACACCACACAGGAGAGCCGACAGATCCTCTATACTACACCGCACAGGAGAGCTGACAGATCCTCTATACTACACCGCACAGGAGAGCCGACAGATCCTCTATACTACACCACACAGGAGAGCCGACAGATCCTCTATACTACACCACACAGGAGAGCTGACAGATCCTCTATAAGTTATATGGTATATAATAGTATTGAACTTTATGTTATTCATTAGAAAAAAAGATTCAGCAGTTTCTACCACTTTACTTCACGCTTGCTGTGAATGTCTCTGGAGACTAGCATTGCCTTGTACATATCACCCTAGTAAACACATGTGACACATTTACAGCTTGCGCCAATTAGCAAAGTGTATAACCTCCCACTGCTGTACTATACAGAGGGGTTTGCGCTACCATTGCGTGTGTCGCAGGATAACCGCAGCCAGGCTGTATCACTGACCTTCCCGGGCACTGGAACTTTCCTCCGCCAAAGGCTACAAAACCATCTAGGAAAACATTCTTCTCTAAATTTGCCTTTTTCCAACGTTCCTGTGGGAAGAAAATATAATTTTTTTTCCAATGAGGCCCTGAGTAAATAATCCAGGCTGCACTTTCCTTAAATAAAAATAGTTTATTGCTTTCATAAAGAATATTTAAAGGGGAAATCAAACGTAGGCCGCCTTCACACCACAGTGGGGGCCGCCGTGCCCGTGTTGCGGACGGCAAACTGCAGGTCTGCAACACACAAGCACCGACCATGTGCCCTCCAAATCGCATGCTTTCAATAGGTCCTTGATCCGCAAGATGGGGCGAAAGATAGGCCATGTACTATCTTTTGTGGCCTTGTAGCAAACTTCCGTTTGTTTCCGGGTCCGTGGCGCAAAAGACAGAACATGTCCCATCTTTTACCGTATCTCGTGGATCGCAGACTCAAGGGGTCTGCACTGTGATGCAGAGTGTACAAGTCCGTTGCCTGTGTTTTGCGATCCTGCGGTTTTAGGTCCGCAACACGGGCATAGCAGCCCCGTGGTGGTGGGAATGCAGCCGTACCATGGGGGGGGAAAAAAGCTTCCGACTCCGTGTACTGTAGGTGAGAGAGGGTTGTGCATTAGGCCTCATGCACACGACCGTTGTGTGCATCCGTGGCCGTTGTGCCGTTTTCCGTTTTTTTTCGCGGACTCATTGACTTTCAATGGGTCCGTGGAAAAATCGGAAAATGCACCGTTTGGCAGCCGCATCCGTGATCCGTTTTTCCTGGCCGTGAAAAAAATATCACCTGTCCTATTTTTTTCAGGGCCAACGGTTCACGGACCCATTCAAGTCAATGGGTCCGTGAAAAAACACGTATGCACACAAGATTGTCATCCGCGTCCATGATCCGTGTCAGTTTTTTCCTATCATTTCAATGGCAAACTTGACTTAGATTTTTTTTTCATTTTTCATGTCCGTGGACCCTCCAAAAATCAAGGAAGACCCACGGACGGAAAAAACGGTCACGGATCACGGACCAACGGAACCCCGTTTTGCGGACCGTGAAAAAATACTGTCGTGTGCATGAGGCCTAATACTGTATATTCCCTGGATCAGAGTGTAATGGGTTGCCCAGTTTTTAAAGGAGTTCCCCTTTAAGTACATCTTACATAGAAGTCTTATGTGCGATGCAGCCATGCTGGAACTTACCGGTCTGAATATCTCTGGTTCCGGAAAGTATTTTGGGTCCCGATGAAGCCAATATGGAGATAACATTAGCATGTCGCCTGCGGGGATCTCATAATCCTGAATGTATGGAGGAGACATTATATAGACACATATAGTGATATATAGACAGCCAATAGGACCGCCATTACAGCTCCAGGGTACTCAATGACAAAACTGCCCACATATCCAGTGATACATTCAGCCAATATGGCCGCTACCTGAGCAATCACCCTCAGGTTCCCTGTCTTAAAATGATGACGTACGTAAACTTTTAAGGGCTGAAGGACTTTCCGGGTAATGGCTCCTGGAGATCTCAGCCGTATGGCCTCGAGGATGCAGGACTTGATGAAGGGAAGTTTCGCCAGTTCACCTTCTGTTATATTCAATGGTTGTTTACCTGCTTAGAGAGACAGAAATCCGAAAAATTCATGAGACCGCAGCCTACCCGCCTCCATCAATATCTGGGACGTTTTCTATATTGCCCCCCACACCCTTTGTAGCATTAGGGTAAATTCTGGTGCAGGAAAAATCAGGACTGTTGCCAATTATTCCATTCATAGGACATCATCCCCTATCCACATGATTGGGAATAACTATTAGATACTGCTGGGACCCCCAGTGATCACAAGAACGGGGGCCTCGTACTCTGTGGAGTCCCCCGAAATGAACGGAGAGGCTGGTCAAGCTCCTTCATTCATTTCTATGGGAGTTCCAGGGATAGCTGAGCTCTGTAGTCCAATAGAAATTAAAGGAGCCCGACCGGCCGGTCCGTTCATTTCCAGGGGCTCCGCAGGGTACAGAGTCCCTGTTCTCGTGATTAGTGGGGTCCTCCTGTAGACAGGGGTAACCTCATATAACTAGAATACCCCTTTATTAATAGTTGCCATGTAGTACCACATATGACCTGTAGTGGCCAGTGTAGGAAAAAGTGTATGTCCAGCTGTCCTTCATGGATTATAACCACTGATCGCCAGGGCGTGAAGCCAAACCATCAGTGATGAGGTTTTCACTGTGCTAAAGGGGTATTCCCATCTCAGACAATGGGGGCATACTGCTAGGATATGCCCCCGTTGTCTGAGAACGGAATGGGGGAAAGGTGCTCAGCAGCCGCCCTCCATTTGTTTCTATGGCAGAGCGCTGGCTCGGCTATTTCCGTTGGCCCCATAAAAATGAATGGGAGCGATGGCCGGTCATGCGCAGTGCGTTCCCATTCATTTGTATGGAGAGAGTGCTTCAGCCACCACCTTTCCCGCTCTGTTATATAGGTGCGAATCACAGACAATATCCTAGCGATATGCCCCCATTGTCTCAGATGGGAATACCCCCTTAAATAGGGGTTGTCTTAATGAAAAGATACCTCACTTTAAAGGGAGTGGTACACGATTAGAAAAGCACGGCCATGTTCTTAAAGAAACAGCGCCACCCCTGCCCATGAGTTATGTCTGGTATTGCAGCTCAGCTCCACTGAAGTAAATGAGGGTGACGTTTTCAGTCTTCGGATGCAAACGGAAACGTTTCCATTCACTCACAGCAAGCAGAGATATTGAAATGGTGGGGAAGTGTAACCGAAAGTATATATTATTATACAATGTATATTAACATAGAACTGGTTAACCCCTTAAGGTGCCTTAGTCTCCTGACATGTATACCTGGCAGCAGCCATATATTGACTCGTCCTACATTATTATTATAGTGAGGTTATGAGTGTAAGCTCCGGGGCCTCCCATGCAAAATCTGTGACCGGTCCCCCACCCACCACATGCCTATCATAATACTGGCGTCCTCCCATGTAGCAGAGGGGCCCTTGGGCCCCCTTGGGCACCAGTCTCTGACTGGGACTGCTCTATTGGCACCCCTATAGCTCTGCCTGACTCACTGGTGATGCGTCTCTATGATTTCACATACTTCAGTTTATAAATAACACGTGTTACATATAATGATGTGTTGGCATTCCATGTAACACATGTAGAAATATTTTCCTGACTGCATCAAGCAGTATTTTGGCAGAGCGGTCGCTCTTCTCTTATTAAATAGCACGATTGTTCCCCTACACACAGACTCAAATCCCTGGTGATCAAAAGGAATTTCAGTGCCATGTTTAACATTCCACTATGACAAATTACAATCATATTCATAGACAGAAAATCGGCACTGCCCCCTGCTGGTGACCAGTGGAAATACATGAAGAAGAACAAAATACCCCTATGGTCAGTGTATTGTCCTAGCTAGGCTTTTTAAACCTATGGAGATATCTATGTGCTGCCCCTGCCCTGTATCTTAACACCCTGGTTAATGAACAGGCTTTTTTGGACTCCCTTGGCATCCAGAATCTGGGGTAAATACCCTGCCAGTCACACACAGCTACACACACTTTGCTAGTGATACTCCACTCGCTGTCATCTGCCTTCCACTATTTATGAAATTTACACATTTCTATGACAAATCACCTATTCTGAGTTACATAATTTAATATACTTCAGAGCTGCACTCAATATTCTGCTGGTGGAGTCGCTGTATACAGACATTGCATTACTTATCCTGTACTGATCCTGAGCTACATCCTGTATTATACTGCAGAGCTGTACTCACTATTCTGCTAGTGGAGTCACTGTGTACATACATTACCTATCCTGTACTGATTCCGAGTTACATCCTGTATTATACTGCAGAGCTGTACTCACTGTACTCATTCTGCTGGTAGAGTCACTGTGTACATACATTACTTATCTTGTACTGATCTTGAGTTACATCTTGTATTATACTCCAGAGCTGCACTCCCTATTCTGCTGGTGGAGTCACTGTGTACATACATTACATTACTTATCCTGTGCTGATCCTGAGTTACCTCTTTATTATATTATACTCCAGAGCTGCACTCACTATTCTGCTGGTGGAGTCACTGTGTACATACATTATTATGCTGTACTGATCCTGTTAGATAATGTATTATACTACAGAGCTGCGCTCACTATTCTGCTGGCAGAGTCACTGTGTACATACATTATTATGCTGTACTGATCCTGTTAGATAATGCATTATACTACAGAGCTGCGCTCACTATTCTGCTAGTGGAGTCACTGTATACATACATTACATTACTTATCCTGTGCTGATCCTGAGTTACCTCTTTATTATATTATACTCCAGAGCTGCACTCACTATTCTGCTGGTGGAGTCACTGTGTACATACATTATTATGCTGTACTGATCCTGTTAGATAATGTATTATACTACAGAGCTGCGCTCACTATTCTGCTGGCAGAGTCACTGTGTACATACATTATTATGCTGTACTGATCCTGTTAGATAATGCATTATACTACAGAGCTGCGCTCACTATTCTGCTAGTGGAGTCACTGTGTACATACATTACTTATCTTGTACTGATCTTGAGTTACATCTTGTATTATACTCCAGAGCTGCACTCCCTATTCTGCTGGTGGAGTCACTGTGTACATACATTACATTACTTATCCTGTGCTGATCCTGAGTTACCTCTTTATTATATTATACTCCAGAGCTGCACTCACTATTCTGCTGGTGGAGTCACTGTGTACATACATTATTATGCTGTACTGATCCTGTTAGATAATGTATTATACTACAGAGCTGCGCTCACTATTCTGCTGGCAGAGTCACTGTGTACATACATTATTATGCTGTACTGATCCTGTTAGATAATGCATTATACTACAGAGCTGCGCTCACTATTCTGCTGGTGGAGTCACTGTGTACATACATTACTTATCCTGTACTGATCCTGAGTTACATCTTGTATTATACTCCAGAGCTGCACTCCCTATTCTGCTGGCAGAGTCACTGTGTACATACATTACTTATCCTGTACTGATCCTGAGTTACATCTTGTATTATACTCCAGAGCTGCACTCCCTATTCTGCTAGTGGAGTCACTAGGTATAAACTTATTCTGTACTGATCCTTAGTTACTGCCTATATAATATTCCAAACTGCATTTACTATTCTGCAGGCTTCACAGCTGAAATCAATAATCTAATGTAAATAAAACTAGCAGCTCAGCTCGGTACGACAAATAAATAATAACATAGGTCACCTGCTTCACCAAATACCAACGTGATCTCACTCATGGCTTTCCTGTAAATTTCAGGCTCTGAGATCATGAATGCAAGGGCCCAAAATGTGACCTGCCCAACAAAGAAGTGAGAGATAAGAGTTGTGTCAATGGATATGCAGACTACTATATACTACTTGGTCATTCTGTATGAGAAGTTGTAATAATCGTGGTGCATGTTATACAGGCTCTAATATCTGTGAAAGATGGAAAATAATATATAATGATATCCAATAAAAATAAAAAATAAATTATGTAACACAACAGATAAAATGCTAGCTTCAAGTACATCTTCCCCATTCCCATTTTTTTCAGTTTGGACTCTCCTGACCTATTTTCACCATGTAAAGCAATCACTCTCCTTTGTTTCCATCCTGTATGTAGCACTTCCTGTTCCTGTTTCCAACCAAACCCATGATGCACTTCTCCTCCCTTTACCACAGCTCCAGAACCGCCCCTAACAATGCCCAGCTAGTTTATAGCCCCTCCCACCCAGCTAGTTACATAGACATACCCATATCACTGCCCCTTACAACACCCAGCTCCGTTATAGCTCCTCCCACCAGTTAGTTACATAGACACTCCCATATCACTGCCCCTAACAATACCCAGCTAGTTTATAGCTCCTCCCACCAGCTAGTTACATGGACACTCCTCTATCACTGCCCCTAACAACACCCAGCTCCGTTATAGCTCCTCCCACAGCTAGTTACATGGACACTCCCCTATCACTGCCCCTAACAACACCCAGCTGGTTTATAGCTCCTCCCACCCAGCTATTTACATAGACACTCCCCTATCATTGCCCCTAACAACACCCAGCTAGTTTATAGCTCCTCCCACCCAGCTATTTACATGGACACTCCCCTATCACTGCCCCTAACAACACCCACCTAGTTTATAGCTCCTCCCACCCAGCTATTTACATAGACACTCCCCTATCATTGCCCCTAACAACACCCAGCTAGTTTATAGCTCCTCCCACCCAGCTATTTACATGGACACTCCCCTATCACTGCCCCTAACACCACCCAGCTAGTTTATAGCTCCTCCCACCCAGCTAGTTACATAGACACTCCCCTATCACTGCCCCTAACAACATCCAGCTAGTTTATAGCTCCTCCCACCAGCTAGTTACATAGACACACCCCTATCACTGCCCCTAACAACATCCAGCTAGTTTATAGCTCCTCCCACCAGCTAGTTACATAGACACTCCCCTATCACTGCTTATAACACCACACAGCTAGTTTATAGCGCCTCCTCCCACCAGCTCGTTACATGGACACTCCCCTATCACTGCCCCTAACAACACCCAGCTAGTTTATAGCTCCTCCCACCAGCTAGTTACATAGACACTCTCCTATCACTGCCCCTAACAACACCCAGCTAGTTTATAGCTCCTCCCACCAACTAGTTACATAGACACTCTCCTATCACTGCCCCTAACAACACCCAGCTCCGTTATAGCTCCTCCCACCAACTAGTTACATAGACACTCCCCTATCACTGCCCCTAACAACACCCAGCTAGTTTATAGCTCCTCCCACCCAGCTAGTTACATAGACACACCCCTATCACTGCTCCACCCATGGACATGACATCACAGGAAGTAAGAAAGAGCAGCATGGACAAAACGGGAGATAGGAGATGATAAAGTGAATAGAAATACATTAGAAAATTACAGCGACCTACAAAAATGTCTATTTTAAAGGACACTGATGTGAACCGGAAAACTCCTTTAAGGAAAGGATCACTAGGATTTGCCATCACTTTATGACTGCTGGTGGTCTCACCTTTGGGCCCCCAAAAATCCTGAGAATGTTTTTCCCAGCACAGCTCACTGGATTGCCACTGTGCTGAATCAATGCTGCAGGATCACTCCCCCACCAATCCTAAAGTAAGGCCATACCCCAACAATATGTCTCCCCTTTATGAGATAGTAATAATAACAATAGTTGCAATATGAAACAAAAAACTATTACTACTCTGACTACAGCTGTCTGTCACGTATAGATTTGAGTGGATTTCATCATAAATACTGGCTACCTCTGCACCCTCTTGCACCCCAGGAGGACGGCATAGGAGGATGCGCAGCAGAATAAGTCCACTTTCCCTTCTGAACTGGACTGCGGTTTTTGGGAGGAATCCCCTCCTTTCAAAAACCGCAGTCCAGTTCAGAAGGGAAAGTGGACTTATACTGCTGCGCACCCTCCCGTGCCGTCCTGGGGTGCAAGGGGTGCAGAGGTAGTGGACCTTCCTGGGCCCTGAGACCTGTGTAGGCACATCGGTCCTGCTACCATCTAAGAAGACATCAAGTGGGTGGGGGCCCTGTTAAGGATTTGCACTGGGGGCCAGGAGACGCCTCTGGTTGGAATCAGGGGTGCACCACCAATGAGGCCAGGTGAGGCGATCACCTTAGGCAGCACCAGGTAGGGGCAAAAGAGGGGCAGCCAAAGTGCCATGGGTTGAAGGGAAGGGGTTAGGTTAAGAAATTGGCATTGGGGAGGGGGTGGGGTGCCGTTTCAGTTTTCGCCTCAGGCAGCAGAAAGGCTAGGTGCACCCCTGCTTCCCAGAACTGCTCCATCACTAGTGAAAGCCAGAAGTCCTGTATGCCATCGGCCGTGGTTACTAGAAAAGCTGCATTTTTTTTAGCGCAAAAAACAACGTTTCTAGAAAAGATTTGCAGATTGTTCCATTGTTTTTGGATGATGGTCCGGCAGAGTAAACCCTGTACATGTGAATCTGCAGCTAAGTTTACAGAAGACGACAAGAGTGCCCAATGTCAACCTGCAGCTAAAAAAGGCATCGCCAAATCCTGGCACTTACCGGGTTGGCATTTGCCTGTGATGCCCACAGAAGTAACAAGCAGTTGTTGTAGGTGGAATTGCCCTTAAGAACATCCAACAGATGATGGAGTAAGGTCTGCGGAAAATGGGAGAAATACCAAAAATGGATTCATTTTACACATGTACTGTATCTACTGTATTCCTGATGGTTAGAGTCCGCTGGACCATCTGGTGTTTGGTGCTTAAAGGGGGCTGTGCCATGAATAATATTCTACATTTTTCAAACCAGCACCTGGATGTGAATATATTTGTAATTGCATTAATTAAAAATGTTAGAGTTATTTAATAAAATGTATCTGTAAAGCGCCACCTGCTGTTTATTCATTTCCTTTTTTCTAGTCCACCTCACTGAGGGGGTCGCACGCGCTCAGTTTAAATCTTCAACTTTCACCTCTGTTCTGTTAGAAGCTGTGGCAGTGAAAAAGCTACAGCAGAAAGGACACGCTCCCTGAGCTGTCAGCTTGATATAAATCTAGCAGAGCAATGAATGAGGAGATCTCTTGATCCATGTGAGGTGCAGGGCTGGTTCTAGCTTTGTTAGACAGAGGGTGTCGTGTACTAGATGATGTTTTTTTTTTTTGTTTTTTTTTAGATCAGAACCCCTTTAAAGGGAGTTACCTTCAGGATTCCTCACAGTTCCCCCGATACTTTTCTATTTACGCGCTTTACCAATGACGTGTCACCCACAAGGATACGTCATGTGATCAGGCTAGCCAATCACAGCCCACAGCAGCTGTGGACAAACCGCTATTATTCAGATCTATGGCGGGGGGGAGGTATCACATACACAACTGTACTGAACGGGTTGCTAGACATAAAATAATACAATATGTGGATAAAAAAATACTAAAACATAAAAAAAATATTCTGACAAACAGTTTGTGCATTACTACTACACAATTCCGGTCAAATGTTAAAATATACCGGGGGGTTCTCGAAGTAATTCATGCTGCTGTTCACACTAAGATGTGTCTGGATGTCACTTAAGGGCTCGTTCACATTGCAGTCTGCAATGTATGGGCACCGTCCGTGGGGCAGGCGCATGGGGATCGCCGACCCATTCGCTTTAATGGGTCCGCGATCCTTCGGTTCCGCAAAAAGATAGAGTAAGTTCTATCTTTTTACGGTGTGGAAGCACAGAACGGAACCCCAGAAAGCACTCCGTAGTGTTCCGTTCTGTTCTTCCGTTCCGCATCTCCGGATTTACGGACCCATTGAAATGAATGGGTCTGCATTCGTGATGCGGAATGGCCACGGTACGGTGCCCGTCTATTGGCGGATCCGCAATACGGCAACAGGCATCACACGTCCGTGTGAACGTGTTCTAAGACTAATGTTTCCTTCCGTGCTGGCTTGCAATCATACAGTGATGCGTACCAGTTAATGTTTAAGCGCATGCGCAGTTATACACAGTTGAATCCCAATTATTATGACCACTTCCTGCTTTCAATGTTGGCAGCGTGTAGCTCATGAAGGAAGTCATGTGTGCTGAGCTGGTTCGGTGGGTATATAAGGTGTGCTGAGCTGGTTCGGTGGGTATATAAGGTGTGCTGAGCTGGTTCGGTGGGTATATAAGGTGTTCTGAGCTGGTTCAGTGGGTATATAAGGTGTGCTGAGCTTTTTCAGTGGGTATATAAGTTATGCAGAGCTGGCTCGGTGGGTATATAAGGTGTGCTGAGCTGGTTCGGTGGGTATATAAGGTGTGCTGAGCTGGCTCGGTGGGTATATAAGGTGTGGTGAGCTGTTTCGATGGGTATATAAGGTGTGCTGAGCTGGTTCGGTTGGTATATAAGCAATGCTGAGCTGGCTCGGTGGGTATATAAGGTGTGCTGAGCTGGTTCGGTGGATATATAAGTTATGCTGAGCTGGCTCGGTGTGTATATAAGGTGTGCTGAGCTGGTTCGGTGGATATATAAGTTATGCTGAGCTGGCTCGGTGGGTATATAAGGTGTGCTGAGCTGGTTCGATGGGTATATAAGGTGTGCTGAGCTAGTTCGGTGGGTATATAAGGTGTGCTGAGCTGGTTCAGTGAATATATAAGTTATGCTGAGCTTGCTCGGTGGGTATATAAGGTGTGCTGAGCTGGCTCGGTGGGTATATAAGGTGTGCTGAGCTGGTTCGGTGGATATATAAGGTGTTCTGAGCTGGTTCAGTGGGTATATAAGGTGTGCTGAGCTTTTTCAGTGGGTATATAAGTTATGCAGAGCTGGCTCGGTGGGTATATAAGGTGTGCTGAGCTGGTTCGGTGGGTATATAAGGTGTGCTGAGCTGGCTCGGTGGGTATATAAGGTGTGGTGAGCTGGTTCGATGGGTATATAAGGTGTGCTGAGCTGGTTCGGTTGGTATATAAGCAATGCTGAGCTGGCTCGGTGGGTATATAAGGTGTGCTGAGCTGGTTCGGTGGATATATAAGTTATGCTGAGCTGGCTCAGTGGGTATATAAGGTGTGCTGAGCTGGTTCGGTGGATATATAAGTTATGCTGAGCTGGCTCGGTGGGTATATAAGGTGTGCTGAGCTGGTTCGATGGGTATATAAGGTGTGCTGAGCTGGTTCGATGGGTATATAAGGTGTGCTGAGCTGGTTCGGTGGGTATATAAGGTGTGCTGAGCTGGTTCGGTGGGTATATAAGGTGTGCTGAGCTGGTTCGGTGAATATGTTATGCTGAGCTTGCTCGGTGGGTATATAAGGTGTGCTGAGCTGGCTCGGTGGGTATATAAGGTGTGCTGAGCTGGCTCGGAGGGTATATGTGTGCTGAACTGACTCGGTGGGTATGTAAGGTATGCGATAGGCTGTCTGCACGGGTATACCTCGCTCCTGTTATGGGTAAAAGGGGTGATTTATCAGAGTTGTAAAAAGTGATGATCATTGGCTTCTGGACCAAGGGTGGAGGTATTTCTGAAACTGCGCCGTGACAAATGTCACTATTGTGAATAAAAGATGCGAAGACTGCGGAGCACCACGTGCCACTGATGTGAGAGGTGAACGTCAGATATGAAGGTGAGCGAGAACGGACCAACACACTACAGGGAAGCAGCTCAACCCCAAAATGACCCAGGGGCCACCAGACGTGTGTCTAACACAAGAGCTCAGTGACCCTACAGTGTATGGGGCTCCGGAGCAGACGGACGGTCACTCCACCTCTGATAATAAAGCTGCAACGGTAAAAAAGGCTTCAGTTTTTGTGGCAGTTTCGGAATTGGACTTTGCTGATTGGTAAAGGGTTGTCTTCTCCGAAGAGTCATATTTTCTGCTTTATGGGATGGATGGAAGTTGTCGAGAAACATCAGAGAACAAACACCCTGCAACCATTGCTGGAAGAACACAAGCTGGTGGTGGCAGCGTTATGGTCTGGGGGATGTTTTTGTGGCATTCTCTGGGTCACTCATCCATGTAGAAGGCTCTCTCCACTGATTTGGGTATGGATCCATCCTTGCAGATCACGTCCACCCATACATGCTGATTGTCTTCCCTGGGGGAGATGTTATCTTTCCGCAACTCACAAATCACATACCTAGAAATGTCCGACATTAGCTGGAAGACTTCTAAGTACTACCCTGGGCCCCTAATTCCCCAGACTTGAGCATCTGTGGGACCACCTCGATGGTCGTGTCCACTCTATGGATCCTCCCCCACGCCCCCTCTAGCAGCTGTGGGACCACCTCGATGGTCATGTCCACTCTATGGATCCTCCCCCACGCCCCCTCCAGCAGCTGTGGGACCACCTCGATGGTCGTGTCCACTCTATGGATCCTCCCCCACGCCCCCTCCAGCAGCTGTGGGACTACCTCGATGGTCATGTCCACTCTATGGATCCTCCCTCACGCCCCCTCCAGCAGCTGTGGGACCACCTCGATGGTCGTGTCCACTCTATGGATCCTCCCCCACGCCCCCTCCAGCAGCTGTGGGACCACCTCGATGGTCATGTCCACTCTATGGATCCTCCCCCACGCCCCCTCCAGCAGCTGTGGGACCACCTCGATGGTCGTGTCCACTCTAAGGATCCTCCCCCACGCCCCCTCCAGCTGTGGGACGCACTGCAGTCAGCATGGCTCCACATACCTGGGACAACCTACCAGGACCTTATGGAGTCACCCCGGGCCTGTCTAGCTTCTTTATATTTATATGTGATCTCAGCCGTCAGTCTTCTAGATTTCTGTACACTACAGAGCCTTAGCCAAATGCTTAAAATTATTTGGCCCTCCCCTCACACAGCGGCAGCCAAAGTGTGCCACGTAAAGGTAGCCATAATGCTCCCAACACTACCTTCAGCCACAATGCCCCCCACTACCAGCCACAATGTCCTGGAACGTCCCTAGCACCAGCTTTCACTTCCAGGACGCCATCCCTGCAGGCCTCAGTATGTACGGAGTTGACTCATACTGCACCTTACTACATAGCCAAACCTGAACAAGGACCATTAGGTCTGAAACGTTGGCACAGGCTAAAATTTGACTGTCACTATCGTACAACTTTGATTAAGTATTTGCAGCAAAAAGTCTGGAGTGCAGTCTCATATTTCTCTCTGCTCCTACCGCCAGCATCCAGTCAGCCAAAATGCCGCTGATTGCCAGCTTTAAAGGGGTCTTGCCATGATTGATGTAAAAAATGAAAATCAGACATGATATAGTACATGAGAACCAGCCCTGGACCTCATATGGACCTAGAGATCTCCCTCCATTCATTGCTCCAGTTGCTCTGTTGATTGGGGAGCGTGTCCTTTCTGCTGCAGCTCTCTCCCCGTAACAGCCACAGCTTCTATCAGAACACATGGCCGGTGGCAGTTGAAGATTTAAACTGAACACATTCGACCAGCTCAGGGAGACGGACCCAAAAATAAGGAAAAGAACAAACAGCAGGTGGCGCTATACACATACGTTTTATTGAATAACTCGGTGACTATACTAAATTTTTAATGACATGCAATTACAAAAGTATTCAGATCCAGGTGCTGGTTTGAAAAAATGTAGAATATGTTATGGGACACAACCCCCTTTAACATCTGCCAAAGTCATGAATCATATTCTCCCCCCCCTCCCCTCTCCAGTGGCAGCTCCTATGCCTCCCTTTACCAACATAGATCTTAGCTCCAGTTCTTCATGCCTCTAAATCTGGTGGCACCCCTTGTGCTCCCAGTGCTCTAGAACAGGCCCACAGGCCGCCATGTCCGCCCCCGTTTTCTTACCTTACTGCTGTCCTCGGACGGTTTATTTTGCTCGGCTTCAGCGACAATGTTCTTAAATAAGTTCAGCAGCCACCACTTGGACTGGGCCCAATCTCTGCAAAACAAAAAAAGTGAAGCAACTTTGCAAATAGTTTTGAGTGAAGAAGTTCTTGCATCTTTTGTATACAGCTCTTGTGCAGACCTAGGTGTCGCCATGGTTACAGACTACAAACAAGCCCTGCGTAGTCTGATCCCTTCCATCTGCCTCCTCTTCTACAGTCGACTGGTCAGTAGGGTCATCAAAAAGGCAGGCAAAGTGAGGCTACGATGATACATAGAATTCGTTTGGAACCGCAAAGACAACATAGGTCTTCACGGGTGCTGCATACACAAAACGGTAGGGTATTTTTTGATCCAGACTGTTGCCCAAATTCTACATTTTTATACTGGATGCACTGGAGGGATGAAGAATATTTGCAAACCTGTATATAGACTTGAAAGCAAAGGTTGATCTTTAGTAAAGTTGGCTTACAGATTAAGGAATTGCAATATAAGCAATTGCTTTACATGCATCTACCCCTTGAATCAGGGCTGTCCTCCTGGCACTGTACTGATTAGAAGGGCTACTATACACTACTATAACCCTTCTGATATCTTACCCTTCTGAGGGTAAGGCGAGGTGGTGGGGCGGCTAGGCCTTCCGCTCAGTGTACCAAATACCTAATTAGCATATGCTATACAAAATAAAGATTTCTGAAAAACGGGGCCACAGATTTAAACAAGAAGGGGGCTTCGCTCGCTCAGCAGGATCAACCCTACCAAGGCTGATAGGTGCTCTTTAATTAAAGGGCTACTCCCATGTGGACATTTATGGTCTATCCACGGGATAAATGTCCGACAGGTGTCTATATAAGGTATGCTGAGCTGGTTTAGTGGGTATATAAGTTATGCAGAGCTGGCTCGGTGGGTATACAAGGTGTGCTGAGCTGGCACACCTTATATACTGGGTACTGTAGTGCCAAAAGTTGCTGAGCCCTGCCCTAGGCAATATCAAACCAGTTTCATTATCCTGGTGCGTTTCATCCACCGAGAAAGCGGTAAAGCTAATTTAAAGATGGCAACCAACATGGCGGCAGACCGTGCCGAAATACTAGGCTTAGGAGTGGCACTGCGTGCTTATATCTTCTCTACTGTAGGACTTGTATCACGGGCACTGGATACGACAATACATGGGGTCTGCTTGTAGTTTATAAATATGGAGTCACATAGATCTGCATGGGAGCTGTGTACACAAAACTGCAGGTCTTTTAAATCCACACTTCTTGCAAAGCTTGTTCGTGTCTTCAATGAGATGTATTGGAGCAGTAAACAAGTTCTCTTACATATATCCATTACCTCAATCAAGGCCGCTCCTGTGGCCCTGTTCTGAGCCAAGGGCCCGATCATTACAAATGACATGTGTCGTAATTTATATTCCGCTGGTCAAGCTGAGAGACCATCTCGGGCAGTCATAGCAACTGCTGCCTGGGGCCTGAGCATGCAAAGTAGACAATGATGGATTTACTGATTGCCAAGGTCTACTTATACCCTTCAAGACACTGCCAGTATTCACTGTATGCGGCGGTATTTGTCCAGCCAAAACCCAGCGTTTTTGCTGAAAAGCGGCCAGGCCAGGATCACCGCAGGTCCTCATTATAGTCAATGGTGATCCAGCGGTTCCCTGTATTATCTGGCTATGACGGATATAGTGAATTGCAGCAAGATTTTTCATTTTTGCAAAGGGTAACAAGAGAAAAAGCACAATACAAATTGTTATGCATTTTTTCCTGAATACTGCGATGCCTCATATGTGTTCGTATACCGCTGTATGGGCACACTGCAGGGTTCATAAGGGAAGGAGCGCCATTTGGCTTTTGGAGGGCAAATTTCAGTGGAATGGTTCTCAGGTGCCATGTCACATTTGCAGAGCCCTTGAGATACCAGTACAGTGTAAAATCAGAAAAGGTTACCTAATTTTGGAAACTAAACACCTAGGGGTATAATGATTGGCTTAACACCGCAGGTGTTTTATAGAATTTTTTTTTTTTAAATTTGGAACAACAAATGAAATATTACATTTTGGCCTCATGCACACGACTGTTGTTCTGGTCCGCATCCGAGCCACAGTTTTTTGCGGCTCAGGTGCGGACCCATTCACTGCAATGGGGCCGCAAAAGATGCGGACAGCACTCCGTGTGCACTCCGCGTTCCGTAGCCCTGCAAAAAAAATATAACATGTCCTATTCTTGTCCGTTTTGCAGACAAGAATAGGCATTTCTACAATGGGCTGCCTGTTCCGTTCCGCAAATTGTGGAAGGCACACGGGTGGCTTCCGTGTTTTGCAGGTCCGCAATTTGCGGACCGCAAGAAACGGAACGGTCGTGTGCATGAGGCCTTAATGAAATGTCATTTGAACATCAAATATTTTATTTTCTCAACTGGAAAAGGGAGAAAAGCACCCCAAGAGGACCTGTCACCACTCCTGATATAATAACAATTCCAAAGCATCTATTCTTATAAGGCCTCTTTCACACAACCGTATGGCTTTTTCAGTATTTTGCGGTCCGTTTTTTAACAGATCCGGTTTTTTTGTTTCCGTTTCTGTTCTGTTTTTCCGTATGGCATATACAGTATACAGTAATTACATAGAAAAAATTGGGCTGGGCATAACATTTCTTAATGAATTGTTCCGCAAAAACAGAACGGATACAGAAGACATACGGAGTACATGGAGGCAAATGACCCACTCTTCCTCCCTCATATTGTGATTAAGCTAAATAAAAACACTGACAACTTTTTCTTAATGGAATAGAAATGGCCGAAGTGCTTTATTAAGGGTAACCAAGATTAAAACCAATAAATAATTTAATAAATTAATTAATAATCAAAACCATAACCATAACAATAAATACCAATTAAAAACCATCCATATAGACCAAGATCCACTCAGCATCAGCTGAGCGATACAGCCCCTCTAATAAAGCACAGCGACAGATAGCACAAAATTAAAGGGGTGGGAGGGCGGGCGCTGTCCAGATCCGCGGCGACTGCCCTGAGGTAGCGGCGAACCTGGGGATATAAAGGGGACAAATTTCCCGCCTTGCAGGCAGGGGCAAATCACAGAGCTGGGATTCTCCCCCAGCAACAGGGCAGCAACCAATTAGAAGCTCCTCTCCAGTTGCCATACAGAATTTACAATATCAACAAAACCAGCTCCAACTGAATTCTTCTTCTTTGAGGTAAATTACCTGTAAAATAAGAGCGGGAAAAGCAAGGGGGGCAGAAAACATATACTGCATAGTAACTGACCTAAAATATGGGGGTCATTGCCCCCATGAGTCCCCCAAGCTAATCGCTCTGGTGGGCCCTCACATGGAGGCAAATGACCCACTCTTCCTCCCTCATATTGTGATTAAGCTAAATAAAAACACTGACAACTTTTTCTTAATGGAATAGAAATGGCCGAAGTGCTTTATTAAGGGTAACCAAGATTAAAACCAATAAATAATTTAATAAATTAATTAATAATCAAAACCATAACCATAACAATAAATACCAATTAAAAACCATCCATATAGACCAAGATCCACTCAGCATCAGCTGAGCGATACAGCCCCACAAGCCAAGCCTAGCATAGGCGAGGCCCCCCAAAGCACCGCAGCCATTTCTCTATTATATTTTGAAGACCTAAATTAAAAACATCAATCCCAACATCAGAAAGATGGACATTGTCCGATCTGTAGAGCCCAGGCACGAAGCCCTCCAGATCTATATGTCTATAACTAAACCCACCCACCAAAGGAAGAAATTTCGCTAACGCCCTATTCACCCGTTTGCGTATTTTATCAAGAAAAATACCTTCCTTACCTGACCATATGAGACGAGGGACTATTTCAGAAAAAACCAGAGTAGTAAAAGGGAGCATACATTGCAACAACGACAAATCCCTCTTCATAACCCATAACAATTCACACGTTTTCAGTCTCCCTATGTCATTACCACCCAGGTGAAGCACAAGAAGATTGGGAACCGGCCATTTCAATAAAAGTTTACGAATTTCTGACAGTACACGCTTCCAACCCAACCCTCTAACACCCCACCAAAAAACATGCAGGTCAGCTGAATCAAACGATAGGTTCTCAGAATATATTCTCTTCTCCGCTCGCTTCTGAGCCCAAAAAATAAAGGAGTGGCCCATAATCCAGACCACAATATGACTACCTGCAAAAACAGAAAAACATTCAGACTGATAAAATTAAATCTGGCCTAACATATAACTTAACCCGATGAGAGTCCCAACGCCCAATTCTCCTGACAATTGACTCATCCAACCCTGCCCGTGCCGCCTCAGTAGCGGCACCAATTCTAAAGGAGTGAGAAGATATCTTACAAGACCCAAGATTCAAAAAAGACAGACATTTTTTCAATACAGAACTAAATTGGAATTTAGTGAGCGGAGAACAATCTCTATGAACTAAAAATGGGCCGCTCAGCGCCGGGCGAACCTCCAGCCAAGACCTTACTACACTAACTGGACATAATTCCGAACCTTCCCAAACATTCAATTTAATTAATCTACCTCTCCCGTATTGATCAGTCTTTGACCTTCTAAGAAAAATTTCCACTACATCACCTTTTAAAGATACAGTCATGTGAAAAAATTAGGACACCCTTTGAAAGCATGTGGTTTTTTGTAACATTTTTAATAAAAGGTTATTTCATCTCCGTTTCAACAATACAGAGAGATTAAAGTAATCCGACTAAACAAAAAAAACTGAAGAAAAGTCTTTTCAAGATCTTCTGTAAATGTCATTCTACAAAAATGCCTATTCTAACTGAGGAAAAAGATAGGACACCCTTGCCCCTAATAGCGAGTGTTACCTCCTTTGGCTGAAATAACTGCAGTGAGACGGTTCTTGTAGCCATCTACCAGTCTTCGACATCGGTCTGAGGAAATTTTACCCCACTCCTCAATGCAGAACTTTTTCAGCTGTGAGATGTTTGAGGGGTTTCTTGCACGTACAGCCCTTTTCAAGTCACCCCACAGCATCTCAATGGGATTCAAATCTGGACTTTGACTTGGCCATTCCAGGACTCTCCATTTCTTCTTTTTCAGCCAATCTTTGGTTGATTTACTAGTATGTTTTGGGTCATTGTCATGTTGCATGGTCCAGTTCCGCTTCAGCTTTAATTTTCTAACTGATGGTCTCACATGTTCTTCAAGCACCTTCTGATACACAGTAGAATTCATCGTGGATTCTATGATGGTGAGCTGACCAGGTCCTGCTGCAGCAAAGCAGCCCCAAACCATGACACTTCCACCTCCATGCTTCACAGTTGGTATGAGGTTCTTTTCTTGGAATGCTGTGTTTGGTTTACGCCAAACATGTCCTCTGCTGTTGTGTCCAAATAATTTAATTTTGGACTCATCTGTCCAAAGAACATTATTCCAGAAGTCCTGGTCTTTGTCAACTTTATCTTTGGCAAATGTCAGTCTGGCCTCGATGTTTCTCTTGGAAAGCAAAGGTTTCCTCCTTGCACACCTCCCATGCAAGTTAAACTTGTACAGTCTCTTTCTGATTGTAGAGGCATGTACTTCTACATCAACAGTAGCCAGAGCCTGCTGTAGTTCTCGAGATGACACTTTAGGGTTTTTGGAGACCTCTTTTAGCATCTTGCGGTCTGCTCTTGGGGTGAACTTGCTGGGGCGACCAGTCCTGGGCATGTTGGCAGTTGTTTTGAAAGCCCTCCACTTGTAGACTATCTTCCGGACAGTGGAATGGCTGATTTCAAAATCTTTTGAGATCTTTTTAAATCCCTTCCCAGACTCATAGGCTGCTACAATCTTTTTTCTGAAGTCCTCTGACAGCTCTTTTGCTCTCACCATGGTGCTCACTCTCACTTCAACAGTCAGGAGCACACCAAACTAAATGTCTGAGGTTTAAATAGGGCAAGCCTCATTCAACATGCAGAGTAACGATCTACTAATTATGTGCACCTGGTGTGATATACCTGTGTGAGATCTGAGCCAATTTAAGAGGGAATACATGTGAGGGTGTCCTATCTTTTTCCTCAGTTAGAATAGGCATTTTTGTAGAATGACATTTACAGAAGATCTTGAAAAGACTTTTCTTCAGTTTTCTTTGTTTAGTTGGATTACTTTAATCTCTCTGTATTGTTGAAACGGAGATGAAATAACCTTTTATTAAAAATGTTACAAAAAACCACATGCTTTCAAAGGGTGTCCTAATTTTTTCACATGACTGTACATCAGAAAAATCCAAACCAGAACACACTCTACGACTGGCCGCAACTAACTCGCTAATTCTTAAAGCTGCAAAGAATGCTAACACGAAAGCAGTACGGAAAAGCAAAGACTCAAAAGTATCAAAACAAACTTTAGGCAGTGTGTTACATAGCGATCCCAATAAAGGAATAGATCGATGAAGGGGACAAGTTCTTTTTAAATAAACTAGCAACAAAAAGCAACCCATAACTCAACTCATTAACATTAACACTACCTGTAACTGAATTAACAAAATTCAACCAATCCTGCCATGCAGCAGCATATGCTGCCCATGTTCTTGGGGCCAGAGAGTGCTTAATAGAATCACAAATTAGTCCCATATCAAATCCCAAAGATGACGAGGGCACGGATTCCCTTCCATCTCCGCTTCCGGCGCTACTTCCCGGAACTTCAAAAACTGAAAACGAGATAATGCATCAGCTACAACATTTGACGAACCTACTATATATTTAGCTTTAATCCATATATTATACTGCATACAAAAAAGAACCAAATGCCTCAATAGTTTAACTACTACATCGGATTTTGAAGAAAGAGTATTGATGGCAAAACAAACCCCTTTATTATCTGAATGTAACAATATCCTTTTATTCCTATAATCACGACCCCATAACACAATTGCAACAATTACTGGAAAAAGTTCCAATAAAACGACATTTTTTGTGAAACCATTGCACACCCATGATGACGGCCACTTTTCCGCTGACCACTTTCCACTCCAAAATGCCCCATAGCCACAGCTTCCAGCTGCGTCTGTAAACAGGCCCAAGGCATCCGATTCCACAAATTCTTCCTGCCAACAGCTAGAGCCATTGAAGTCCTGCAAAAATTCCAGCCAGACAGACATATCTTCTTTCAGACATCTTGTCAATCTAATATGAGAATTTGGAGACACTAAACCCCTAGTGGAAAAATAAAGACGCCTACAAAAAACCCTCCCTATAGGAATAACTCTACTAGCAAAATTCAAATATCCTAATAAAGACTGCATTTCCCTCAAACTACACTTCCTCCTACCTAACAAAGAAATTAACAAAGACCTGATTTTAACTATCTTCTCTACTGGCAGCCTAAACACCATATTCTCAGCATCAATGACAATCCCTAAAAATTCTAAACATAAACAAGGAAGAACTGTTTTTTCTGCTGCTACAGGAATACCAAAGCAAGAACAAATGTCTAAAAATCTGACTAACAATTCAGAACATAGATTAGAATCAGGAAATCCAATAAACAAGAAGTCATCTAAATAATGTAAAACACCCCCCCTTTTAATATCAAACTCAACAACCCACTGAATGAACGATGAAAAGGCTTCAAAATAATAACAAGACAGAGAAAAACCCATTGGGAGACATTTATCAAAATAAAAATAACCATCAAAATGAAAACCTAAGGAATTAAAACCTGAAGGCAAAACTGGCAATAAACGGAAAGCTGACTTAATGTCCGCCTTTGCTAACAATGCTCCCTTACCAAAAGACCGCAACAGCGCCAACGCATTATCAAAAGAGGCATAGACAACTGAGGCTTTTGACTTATCCACCATGTCATTTAAAGAGCTTTTTTCAGGATACGACAGGTGATGGATAATTCTAAAATCCCCAGGCTCTTTCTTTGGCACAACGCCCAAAGGAGAAAGCCTAAAGTTCTCAAAAGGAGGTTCTAAAAAGGGGCCAGCAATTCTATCCAAATCAAGCTCTTTCTGCAACTTATTCCTAACTACCTCTTTATGTAAGAAAACTGATTTCAGATTTTCAACCCAGCAGCAACCAACACCCAGAAACTGTGGCACCTCAAAGCCATACTGAAACCCTTTAAAAAGCATCTCAGCTTTCTGACGATCTGGATAATGGACGAGCCATGGTTGCATTTCTGCTAACCTCACAGGACTCAATGCTTTTAGAAACGAGCTCCCTGGTATTTGGTTGCTGCTGGCCAGATAGGGAGTTCCTTTTGAAACAGCGAGACATGGGATGGGTACCTCCACAAAAGGAACACTCATGCTTAAAACGACAGTTACTAGCCCATTTACAAGTGGCCTCGTTAAAGGCAAAACACACCCCTTTTCTCATAGTGGTTTGTGAAGGATTAGATGACCTAACTGGAACCGATTTCTGGGGTAACATCAAATTCACCCATAGACCAATATCCTTCACCCCCCACTTAAGAGACGGGTGTACCGCTAGCTTCTGACGGAATGTCTCGTCATACTGAAACCAAGCCATCCCGCCAAAATTTCGGTATGCTTCTATAATTATATCCAGATGCTGAAAAAGTCCTGAACAAAGCTCAGGATGCTTTTCACCCAGTACTGCGGAATAAATACAAAAGGCTTGTAGCCAGTTATTAAAAGACCTGGGAAGAAAACGCTTTCTTTCTTCCTCCACTCTGTCATCCTTCTTAACAACCTGATCTTTTGAAGACGGTAATAATGACATTAACTCCACATATTCCATTCTCCAAATTCGCTCTTTGATAATATTACTTAAATGAAAACCAAGCGGTGAAACCTCACAAGCTAAAGCTTCCTTAAAACAAATTTCCTTCACACCAGTACCTTTTTCAACATTAGGTAACCCACTGCCACTCTCAATACTAGGCAGACTGACCTGATCAGACTTAGAGCTCCAGACATCTGAAGCTGAATTAACCTTTCGCCTGCCAGTAGTTTCCACTAGCAGCTTAACCAGACCAGCTACCAACGCTGAGTCAGACACAGACAAAACATTGAGAATCTCACCAACAGGGTGTCCCTCCTGGGCTGGTCCAGAGGCTGCAGCTGACTGTAGAGAAGATTTACTTGAGGGGCCTGGAGCCAGCTCAACCACATGAGGTGGGAGCCTCTCAACAGGTAGCCCTAAAACCTCCTGCTGAAAACCTTGTGAAGCGCAAGCCTGCGCTGATACTCCTTCACTGGCAGCTTGCTGATGACGTCTCACCGGCACCGCTGCATGTTGATGACGTGGCTCTGGAATCGTCGCTTGCCGATGACGCTGCCCCCTGCTGGTACTGGGACCTGCTGTACAGAGCGGAACGCCGCTCTGTCCTCTTGACTCGACGCTCCTGGAGGACCTTCGGCTCTGGCCGGAGGCCACAGTCTCTGCTCTGCTGCTGCGCCGGCGTCCAGCCTTCGGAGGGGGAGGAGTATAAGCGCTCCTGGTTTTACGAGCTCTTTTGCGAGGCAGCGCAGACAACTTCTCCCCCTGACACTGGTCAGCAGATGGCTCCTCTGAACACAGCTCCGGGATGGCTCCTCCGTCTTCCGGCTCCCTCCTTTCTTCAGCCGACATCAGGAGCGGCGGCGACGGCGACCTCTGAGGCGATGGCGGCGGTAGGCGAGACGGCGGCATCATCAGGCAGGTTCTCAGCCATTCTTCTCCGCCGGCAGACTCCGCTCTCCCGATCAGCTGGCGCAGTAAATCCTCCATCCTGGTGCGCTGTCCAGATCCGCGGCGACTGCCCTGAGGTAGCGGCGAACCTGGGGATATAAAGGGGACAAATTTCCCGCCTTGCAGGCAGGGGCAAATCACAGAGCTGGGATTCTCCCCCAGCAACAGGGCAGCAACCAATTAGAAGCTCCTCTCCAGTTGCCATACAGAATTTACAATATCAACAAAACCAGCTCCAACTGAATTCTTCTTCTTTGAGGTAAATTACCTGTAAAATAAGAGCGGGAAAAGCAAGGGGGGCAGAAAACATATACTGCATAGTAACTGACCTAAAATATGGGGGTCATTGCCCCCATGAGTCCCCCAAGCTAATCGCTCTGGTGGGCCCTCACATTCTGTATGTGTTCCGGTTTTTTTTGCAGACCCATTGACTTAATTGGAGCCACGGAATATGCAGGCAATAATAGGACATGTTCTATCTTTCAACGGAAAAAAGGAAATACGGAAATGGAATGCATACGGAGTAGATTCCGTTATTTTTGCGAAACCCTTGAAATAAATGGTTCCGTATACGGAATGTAAAAAAAGGCCCGCAAACGGGAAAAAAAAAAACGGTCGTGTGAAAGAGGCCTAACCCTATGATGCAGGCTCGGACTGGCCCACTGGGGAGTCGGGGAAATCCTCGGTGGGCCCCTGCCTAGTTTAAGCCCCGCCCCTCTCCCAATAAGCCCTGCCCATCACGGACATCTCTCTCACCATGAGCAGCTGCAGACACTGGACTAAACACTAGGTTGTGGTTACAGGACCTGTGGTGATGTCACAGTCATGTGATCAGCCATGTGTGTGGGAGGAGTTAGGGGAACACAGGCTCCATGTAGGTTTGTGCTGGCGGAAAATGCAGAGGTACTTCATGTATGGAAGGTGTGTATAAAGCAGGGCTATGTCGGTGTAACCAGTCTGTTGTACAGTTTTGTGTGTGTAATGTGCACACAGTAGTTCTATCTGTGTAATGGACATGTTGTAGAGCTGTATATGTTATATGTATATATTAGCCTCAGTCGGGCGCTGTGTATGGCAGCGTCAGTCGGGCACTGTGTATGGCAGCGTCAGTCGGGCACTGTGTATGGCAGCGTCAGTCGGGCGCTGTGTATGGCAGCGTCAGGCGAGCGCAGTGTATGGCAGCGTCAGGCGGGCGCTGTGTATGGCAGCGTTAGGCGGGCTCTGTGTATGGCAGCGTTAGGCGGGCTCTGTGTATGGCAGCGTCAGGCGGGTGCTGTGTATGGCAGCGTTAGGCGGGCTCTGTGTATGGCAGCGTCAGGTGGGCGCTGTGTATGGCAGCGTTAGGCGGGCGCTGTGTATGGCAGCGTCAGGTGGGCGCTGTGTATGGCAGCGTCAGGTGGGCGCTGTGTATGGCAGCGTTAGGCGGGCTCTGTGTATGGCAGCGTCAGGTGGGCGCTGTGTCTGGCAGCGTCAGATGGACGCTGTGTATGGCAAGATTTAAAATGGAAAAAACACAAGTAAACCACTGCGTTTCCTGATGTTCGATCGGCTTCGCTGACCTCTGTGTGATGCAGGTAAAATAACAATAAACCAGTCTTTATAAAAAAAAGGTGGTTGCGCTGCCAGGTATACGTCCCAATTCACAAGCTCTAGAGAAGCGGCAATCTCCTTTGACACAACCAGCACACCTAAATCCCGTGGGTAGCAGCCTATCCTCAAAGCAACCTTCCTACGGAATCAAAGTTTCGGGTACATAGTGAAGGGCCGCACAGTTGAGTAAATGGAACTTTTTTTATTATACTCACAATCAAATCGTGATAAAACGCCTTATAAAATTATTATACAATCAGGTCTATCAGGTCCATCAAATCCAATGCCCTAGGGACATTGGATTTGATGGACCTGATTGTATAGTAATTTTATAAGGCGTTTTATCACGATTTGATTGTGAGTATAATAAAAAAAAGTTCCATTTACTCAACTGTGCTGTGTATGGCAGCATCAGGTGGGGGCAGTGTATGGCAGCATCAGGTGGGGGCAGTGTATGGCAGCATCAGGCGGGGGCAGTGTATGGCAGCGGCAGGTGGGCGCATTGTGTGGCAGCATCAGGCGGGTGCAGTGTGGCAACGTCAGGTGGGCGATGTGTATGGCAGTGTCAGGTGGGCGCAGTGTGTGGCAGCTTTAGGTGGGCGATGTGTATGGCAGCGTCAAGCGGGCGCAGTGTATGGCAGCGTCAGGTGGGCGCTGTGTATGGCAGCGTCAGGTGGGCGCTGTGTATGGCAGCATCAGGTGGGCACTGTGTATGGCGGCGTCTGGTGGTCGCTGTGTATGGCGGCGTCAGGTAGGCACTGTGTATGGCGGCATCAGGTGGGCGCTGTGTATGGCGGCATCAGGTGGGCCCTGTGTATGGCAGTGTCAGGTGGGCGCAGTGTATGGCGGCATTTTGTGCTTTAGTTGTTTCTTTGTTTTTTTGTATTAACCTGTAAAATACCAAGGTTTTAAGTAAAAAAAAAAAAAAAAAATGCAGCTTTCCCATAATAAAGTCATATAAAATTATAAATAACAGAAAAAAAGAAAAACAGATATATATTAGGTATCGCTTCTTCTGTAACAACTCTCTATAAAAATATCACACGATCTATCCCCTCAGGTGAATGCCATAAAAAAAACAAAAGAAAAAAACTGTGCCAAGTCTAATGCCAAGCAATCTAAAAATCGTATGTACTCCGAAATGGTACCAATCAAACGGTCAAATCATCATGCAAAAAACAAGCGCCTACATAAGACAATCGCCCAAAACATAAAAAAAATGGCTTTCGGAAAATGGTAACACAAAAAGATATTTTTCACTGTGTCTCAGACAGTGGGGGCATATGGCTTGTCTTATAGATGTGGGTCCCACCTATTGCAGTAACGGAGCCCCACAGGGTGGTGGCTGGAGGACTCCGGCCCGTCCACCACCAAGCGGTCTCCCCATAGAAGTGAATGGGAGCGTACCGCTCATGACCAGCGGCCACCGCTCCTATTCATTTCTACGGGCCCGACGGAAATAGCCAGCGCATAGCTATTTGTGGCGGCCGCATAGAAAAGAAATGGACGGCGGCTGCGTATGCGCAGCGCGCCCTCCACCACTTTCAGGGCTCCATTCTCAATATAGGTGTGGGTCCGGACCTAGAAGACAATGGGGGCATATCCTAGCAATATGCCCCCATTGTCTGAGATGAGACAATCCCTTTAATAGAAAAAATAAAATAAAAAATAGACATATTAGGCATCGCTGCGTCTGTAACGACCTGCTCTATAAAAATGACATGACCTATCCCCTATCATATGCAACCCAAAAAAATGCAACAATAAATATGTCAAAAAAGGAGCCCCTACACAAGATCATTGGCAGAAAAATAAAAAATATATGGCTTTCAGAAATGGAAACATGATTTAAAAAAAATGCTTTATTATGTAAAATAAAATAAAGATAGAAATATTGGCACCGTGTAGTTCACCGTGACACGGGTCACCGTGTAGCTCTTGGGCGTACTGGCTGCGGTGGATGCCTTGTAGGCTGATTACAGTAATTTGATTGTTTGTGCGCACATAAAAACGATCATTTACTGGAAGTAGATTGTGCTGTGTAATCCCGATCTGCCGCCGGCAGACAACTAGTCAGTATGTGGAAGAACACTGACAGTAGTGATCACTGCTCCCCATACAATGGAGATCACTGCATGGAAATACAGCGATCTCCTCCGTTAAAGAGCAGGCAATTGTCGGATAGGAAAGTTTCCTCCCCAACAGTCTCCTGCTCTGTCATCCTGTGTAAAAGGGACCTAACAGATTAGGGTATCAACTACAATGAACAATCTGATATAGAGCCGTGCACAATACCGTTCTGTATTATGCGCTAAACCGCAAATATTCATGTGCATGAGCCCGAAAAATGAACAAGTAATATTTCTTTTTGGTAGCTGTAGGGTGGGCCCCTAGAATAATTTCCACTGGCGGACCGTAGGCACCCCAGTCCGACACTGCTAAGATGTACCATTCCTTTATTATTCCTGCTAGAAGCTATGAATGAATTGCTAGCAGTTTGCAACGAAGGTCCAGATGGGTGTTACCGGTTGGGGGGGTGGTGTCCCTGCATCTGACAGAGGCAGCACTGATTTTATTATGTCAGACTGTCAGTAACACCCAGCTGGACCTTCATTGCAATAAGGGAATGTCACATCGTACAGTCATGAGAATAGATGCTCCAGAATTGTTATTACACGGAGGATGCAAAAAATCACTAAAACTGACATGTCAGGAGAGGAGACAGCTTCTTTTTTTTTTTTTTTACAAACAGTTTTTACTGAAGATTTTTTTAACAAATCGTAAAATGGTTAGTAGGGTTGTTGCGGGTATCGAAATTTCAATAACCAATCGATACTTTTGTCCAGGTATCGATACGATACCGGGATTTCCATTTTTTCGATACTGGGCTGCGCTGCTGCGCTGCTGCGCAGTCTGGTATCTCTGAACATGAGAGTGCTGCTGTCAGCGCGCTCATGTTCTCTTAGCAGCACAGGGGAGAAGGAAGCAGTCTCTCCCTCCCCCCTGTGCCGCTGCCACCAATGATCGGAGAGGGAGCAGAGGAGGGGAGGGCGCACTGTGCCACCAATGATAGGACTTTTCCTGGGTCCGGACTTAGTTAAGTATTAGGCTACACAGAGCGGCGCCCAGAGATGTCCCGGCACTTATTATTATTCCTGGGCGCCGCTCTGTTCACCCGCTGTGCCCAATTACTGTCTCCTGCTCCGTATGCTAATTACTATCGGAGCGATGGGGAGGAGACATCAGCTTCTCTAGTGGGCGTTCCTTCTCCCTGCGCTGTAGCACTGTCTAATCGCAGCGCAGGGAGAAGGAACACCCAGGAGAGAAGCGGATGTCTCCTCCCCATTGCTCCGATAGTAGCAATTAGCATACAGAGCAGGAGACAGTAATGGGGCACAGCGGGCGAACGGAGCTGCGCCCAGGACTAATAGTAAGTGCTGGGACATCTCTGGGGGCTGCTCTGTGTAGCCTAATACTTAACCTTATATGGGCCTGGACTTAGTTATCTGTAACACATAATACAGGAGGCGGGTGCTGGCAGCAGAATCGCATTGCCGGCACCCTGCCCCTGACAGGGAGCTGCAATCAGCGGCAGTTAACCCCTCAGGTGCCGCTGATCTGCTGCCAGTACCTGCCTCCTGTATTAAGGGGTAATTATCATTAGTGGCGCAGTGCGCCCCCCCCCCTCAGCCTCCCACCCCATTAAAATCATTGGTGGCACAGTGCGCCCGCCCCTCTCAACCCCCCAGTATTAAAATCATTGGTGGCAGTGGCCAGAGGGTCCCCTCCTCTTCATTGGTGGCAGTGGCAGTTTCTGATCGGAGCCCCAGCAGTGTAATCCTGGGGCTCCGATCAGTTAACTGCCGCTGATTTGCTGCCAGTACCCGCCTCCTGCATTAAAGGTTAATTATCATTGGTGGCGCAGTGCGCCCACCCCCCTCAACTCCTCCAGTATTAAAATCATTGGTGGCAGTGGCCAAAGGGTCCACTCCTCTCATTGGTCGCAGTGGCAGTTTCCGATCGGAGCCCCGGCTGTGTAATCCTGGGTCTCCGATCGGTTACCATGGCAGCCAGGACACTACTGAAGTCCTGGCTGCCATAGTCAGCTCCCTGCTGCCCTGTGTACAGAGCACAGGGCAGCAGGAACAGTGTGAGGTCCTATTCACCCTGATGGAGATCTATCAGGGTGAATAGGACAAGGGATGAAAAGATCCCAGGTTCTGGTCCCTAAGGGGGGGACATAGTTATTAAATAAAAAGTGTAAAAAAAAAAAAGTTAAAACCCCCCACCAAAATATTAAGTATAAATCACCCCCTTTCCCAATTTCACATATAAAATATATAAAAAATAAATAAATAAACATATCACATATTGAAAAGTCCGAACTATTAAAATATTTTAAAAAAACTATGCGGTGAACGCTGGAACAGAAAAAAATAAATAAAACTGTGCGATTCGCTATTTTTAAAAAATGCAGAATGCACGTGGCTTTTTTGGTTTATTTTTTCGCGTGGTATCGAATGGTATCAAGTATCCCAATACTTTTTTATGGTATCGAAATCGAATCAAAAATTTAGTATCGCAACAACTCTAATGGTTAGAAATAAGAGCCAATGTTGTAAAGAATAAAGAGGGTCGAGGCAAAGGGAGGAGAAAAGAAAGCATGGGAAAAGGGTGAGAGCTCCTCTTTAAAGGGGTCAATTACATTCTGTTAAAAAAAAAAAGCTCAGAACGGTGTAAAATAATAACATACTCACCAATCTCCCGCCGCTCCCGTTCTGACACTTCCCGATCCACCGCCGATCTCTACTTCCTGGCCAGGAAATGTGACCACTCCGACCACTTCTCCCGGTGATCGACCTTTGTGCTCCTACCAGATCACAGCACAGAACTTCTAGGATCACACTTGAGTGTTTTACAGCGCGTTCCCTATGGGCATGGTTCTCACCTACGCGTACGAACGCGCTGTAAAACGCCCTACGCCCAAAGAAGTACAGGAGCTTCTTTGTGGCGTATTGTCACGCGTAACACCTCTGTTTTTTATTGTACACCTCTGTGGTCAATCGCAAGAACGCGCGTACGATGCGTGTTTCCTATTTCCAAAAATGCGCTGTGAAAACGTCTGGTTGCGGCATAAAGGTTTCATTATCTTGGTGAGTTCCTCAGCAGCGTGAAAGTGGCAAATGGCTTCAAATAAAGCTGATTCAAAGGTGACAACCAATATGTCGGCAGATCATGAAATACAATACTGCTGTAACCGCTAATTAGCTGCTATACTATCTACACAGTGGAGGCCCATTATTATGACCACTTCCATCTTTCAACATCAGCAGCGTATAGCTCATGATGAAAGTCATGTGTGCTGAGCTGCCTCGGTGGGTATATAAGGTGTGCTGAGCAGGCTCAGTGGGTATATAAGGTGTGCTGAGCAGGCTCAGTGAGTATATAAGGTGTGCTGAGCAGGCTCGGTGAGTATATAAAGTGTCCTGAGCTGGCTAGGTGAGTATATAAGGTGTGCTGAGCTGGCTCGGTGAGTATATAAGGTGTGCTGAGCTGGCTCGGTGGGTATATAAGGTGTGCTGAGCTGCCTCGGTGGGTATATAAGGTGTGCTGAGCAGGCTCGGTGAGTATATAAGGTGTGCTGAGCTGGCTCGGTGGGTATATAAGGTGTGCTGAGCTGGCTTGGTGGGTATATAAGGTATGCTGAGCTTGCTCGGGGGGTATATGAGGTGTCCTGAGCTTGCTCGGTGAGTATATAAGGTGTGCTGAGCTGGCTCGGTGGGTATATAACGTGTGCGATAGACTGTCTGCACACATTTCCCTTGTTACAGTCATGGGTACAAGGAGCGATCAGAGTTGTAAAAGGGATGATTATTGGCCTTTGGGCCGAGGGTGGCGGTATTTCTGAAACTGCGCCGTGTAAACTGTTCTCTGCTGCTGCGGTGAACATGTATCATTGGTGGACAAACTGCCCCATTGTAAATGAGCGACTTGGAAACTGCGGAGCGCCATGTGCCACTACTGTGAGAGGTGAACGGCAGATGTGAAGCTGGGCGAGAGCGGACCGACACCCAACAGGGGAGCAGCTCAACCCCAAAATGACCCAGGGGCCACCAGACGTGTGTCTACCACAAGAGCTCAGTGACCCTACAGTGTATGGGGCTCCGGAGCAGGCGGACGGTCACTGCACCTCTTATAATAAAGCTGCATTGATTGAAAAGGCTTCCATTTTGGACTCTGCTGATTGGTAAAGGGTTGTCTTCTCCAATGCGTCACATTTTCGGTTCCGTTGAATGGATGAACGTTGGCAAAAAAACATCAAAGAACAAACACCCTGCAACCATTGCTGGAAGAACACAAGCTGGTGGTGGCAGCGTTATGGTCTGGGGGAGGTTTTCGTGGCATTCTCTGGGTCACTCATCCATGTGGAAGGCTCTCTCCACTGATTAGGGTATGAATCCATCCTTGTAGATCACGTCCACCCATACATGCTGATTGTCTTCTCTGGGGTGGATGGGATCTACCAGCATCAGAACGACATGTCACACGGCTAGAAATGTCTGACATTGTTTGGAAGAACAGTGCCAAGACTTCCAAGTACTACCCCTGCCCCCTAATTCCCCAGACTTGCGCATCTGTGGGACCACCTCGATGGTCGTGTCCACTCTATGGATCCTCCCCCACGCCCCCTCCAGCAGCTGTGGGACCACCTCGATGGTCATGTCCACTCTATGGATCCTCCCCCACGCCCCCTCCAGCAGCTGTGGGACCACCTCGATGGTCGTGTCCACGCTATGGATCCTCCCCCACGCCCCCTCCAGCAGCTGTGGGACGCACTGCAGTCAGCATGGCTCCACATATCTGGGACAACCTACCAGGACCTTATGGAGACTCCCCCAGCCCGTCTAGCTGCTGTCTGTGCTGCATATGGCGGTTTCTCTGGATATTAGCTGGTGTATATAGGATACTGGATATTACCTGTATACATTATACATTAACTTACCATAGGAATTCTGTCAGCTGGAATATGACTACATATATAACAAAGCACAAAGTATTACACCGGGTGATGGACTTTTATCCTTTCAGATTACAGCACTTATCTCTTCTCGTCCTGGCCCTGAGCTTTCTTACAGTGTCTCTTCATCCCAAGAAGTAACTGTTACAGCTGCCATTGTTAATCAATTGTCATTTAGTCACAGAGTCACCCGGGCTTCATGGACATGCATAGCCCCTGTTGTCAACTCCCCTATCAGTGGCTCCTCCTCCTCTGCTGAATTCAGTGCAATGTCTATCTATTGCCGCCTAGGTAAAAAGCTTAGGTAATTACAATTTTAGAGAAAATGTATAGTTTCCTTATGGATAGTGCCACCATAACTGAAGGGCTACATTGATCAGGAATGTGAATATTAGGTTATTTTGGTTATTCTGGTCTCTGCCTTTAAAGGGGTTGTCCCAGGAAAATTATTCTACGGTTTTCAAACCAGCACACGGATCTGAACACTTTTGTAATTGCATGTAATTAAACATTCTGCATAGCAACCGAGTTTTTCAATAAAAACTATCTGTATAGCGCCACCTGCTGTTTGTTCTTTTTCCTATTTCTTTGTCCTGCTCACTGAGGAGGCCGCACATGCCCAGTTTCATCCTTCATCTGCCTCCTGAGCTGTGATTGGGGGAGAGCTGAGACACGCCTCCTGAATTGTGATAGGGAAAGCTGAGACACGCCTCCTGAGCTGTGATAGGGAGAGCTGAGACACACCCCCTGAGCTGTAGCAGAAAAGACACTCCCCCTGAACTGTCAGCTTGATATAAAGCTAGCAGAGCAATGAATGGGGAGATCTCTGGATCCATATGAGGTACAGGGCTGGTTCTAGCTTTGTTATAGAGAGATTGTCATGTACTATAGGATGTCTGATTTTCATTTTTTACAATAGTCATGGGATAACCCCTTTAAGAAAAAAAAAATATATATATATATAGGTGCACCATTTCTCCTTGTGGAGATCCAGCTGGTGTGGTGTGCCTGACATTATATGTGGGGGAGGGAAGGTTGGGGAATCACTTACCTTAGAAACCACTCAGGTATTTGTGATCCATACTCAAAGCCGTCATCAAACCTCCGGAAATGCTCCTGAAATTCTTCTATGGTATCCTTACTAGTAGGGCACATCCCTTTTCCAAACAAATTGTCCACCACGGCAGGATACATGATGCGCCTGACAAGAGAATTACAAGGACCTGTTGAGCTTACAATGGACGTCACCTGTATTTCGGAATACCCCTTTAACATGACCTTTTTTTCCGCTAGGCATGGATTGTCCCATCATTTTAACTATTATCCAGTTGGAGGAGGTAATCTTAAATCTACCTCCTGTCTCAACAGAAGCTGCAGTCCTCCCCCTTGCTTTATACTGCAACCTCCTAACAGTCACGTTAAAATTGGGAAAAACCCTCCCAAAAATGTCACTTTTTTTATTGTAGATTTTTTAATGTGTGTCTGCAGTAAATCTTGTTGGCGCACAACTCAGGGGACACAATTGCATTTTTTCTTAATATTATTATTTTTTGTATAATCTTTATTTAATTTTTGAGGCATTCAAATAGAACATCCAACAGCACTGGAACGTGCAAAGACATATACTGTCCAAGCCAGATAACATGTAAATTAGGCAAAGGAATAAACAAAGCAAAATAACTAACAGGATTAGCAAACCTCTGCAAGTCATGTATACACAGCACATGAGTACATATGGCGATAACCCACTCTTGTAGAGAGGGAAGGGACCCATTTTCCAGACACAGAGCTGTCTGGGTAGGGCCTGCAGGATGGGACATCGACTACTTTGTTCAAGGGCTCCAAAGTATGAGGAATCTGTCATGTCACCCCGATTCCCAACTGGGGAGTTCCTCCAACCTGTAGATCTGTTGAACTTTGGAGATCTACTCCTCGATGGACGGTGGGTTTGGATTTAGCCAATGCAGAGGGGTGAACAGTTTCGCTGCCATGACTAACAGGACTGGTAAGGAGGTTTTGGAGATTTTAAAATCTGACGAGGGCAGGTTCAGCAGGACTAATTGAGGGGAGAGGGTGATGGTGGCTTGGCAAATATCATTAAAGTTTTCCTCAACAGCTTTCAAGTACCTTGAGATATAGGGCACTCCCTGTATCTCTAGTAAACATTTGGTGAAGAGGGGTACATCCTTACAACCACATCCGGTGAGCGGCACAATGTGTTCTAGCTAGTATCGCCTCAACCTCCCTGTTCTTGAGTGAGATGTCAAGTTCTTTCTCCCAGGACTGCAAATAAGGAGGATATCAAGGTGCTCCATTGGTTACCAATCTTTTAAAAAATGAAGGTAGGAGGTGCCTTGGAGGGGATGTCATGCCAACAACATGTTCCATCCACGTACCATCTCGCTTCACAAACTTAGTCAGAAACTGCTAAAGTCCAGGTAATGACCTTCAGAAGACTGACTGATACCAAACTGAGATTGCAGAGAGTGCTGGGAGGGTAGGGAGAAGTTCCTCAGAAGTTGTCCTATTGGGACTGTTGCCCATTTGCTCCACAAACCTAAAGGATCTTGGAAGCTCTGATTGGGGGTGTATGGAAAAAAATATATAGAGCTCGCATTAAAGAGGATGAGAAGAATGAAAAAAGGGGAGTATAACCACAGAAACTGCGCCAAACACCTAGTAGTGATTTAGAGCAGTTGAAGGTAATAGTAGAAATGATGTAGAGTATAACTAATGACTAGCAGTTACTTCTTTTAGTCCATCAATATACCTAACAAGTAGTATGTCAGTATAGTATAGGAAGATATAATGGGGTCATAAAACATAAAATCATCATAAAACCATCAAAACATCCCTGGGGAGGGAGATATACATAACCAGAATTGAATATATATTGAATAAATTAAAGACCCAAAAATAAAGACTCGCTTCACCAGGGAGGTGTTTTGCGGGATGAAGCTCAAGACATCCGCAAAAAATAACCTCCCTCGACTGTAGAATCTTAGGAAGAAACGGCAGTTTCACAATGGGTTCTTCTTGTTAATTCCTTTATTGGTAACAATAACAAGAAGCACCCATTGTGGAACTGCCGTTTCTTCCTAAGATTCCACAGGCGATCCAGGCGAGGGAGGTTAGTTTTTGCGGATGTCTTGAGCTTCATCCTGCAAAAAACCTCCCTGGTGAAGTGAGTCTTTATTTTTGGGTCTTTAATTTATTCAATATATATTCAATTCTGGTTATGTATATCACCCTCCCCAGGGATGTTTTGATGATTTTATGTTTTATGACCCCATGATATATGTTCCTATACTATACTGACATACTACTTGTTAGGTACCGTATTTTTTGCCCTATAAGACCCACCTAGGTTTTTTAGGAAGAAAATAAGAAAATAAATATTTTGAACCAAAAAATTTGCTTTTGGTGGGTTTTGAACTAATGGTGGTCTGTGCCTGGCACTGTTATGGGGGATCTGTGGATGGCACTGTTATGGGGGCATCTGTGGATGGCACTGTTATGAGGGCATCTGTGGATGGCACTGTTATGGGGGATCTGTGGATGGCACTGTGATGGGGGATCTGTGGATGGCACTGTTATGGGGGGATCTGTGGATGACACTGTTATGGGGGATCTGTGGATGGCGCTGTTATGGGGGCATCTGTGGATGACACTGCTATGGGGGGATCTGAGGAGGACACATATATAGCATCTTATGCTATATACAGTGGATATAAAAAGTCTACACACCGCTGTTAAAATGTGAGGTTTCTGTGATGTAAATAAATGAGACAAAGATAAATAATTTCAGAACTTTTTCCACCTTTAATGTGACCTATAAACTGGACCACTCAATTGAAAAACAAACTGAAATCTTTTAGGTGGAGGGAAGAAAAACTATTTAAAAAAATAATAATATTGTTGTATAACTGTGCACACCCTTAAACTAATACTTTGTTAAAGCACTTTTTGATTTTATTACAGCACTCAGTATTTTTGGGTATGAGTCTATCAGCATGGCACATTGTGACTTGGCAACATTTGCCCACTCTTCTTTGCAAAAACACTCCAAATCTGTCAGATTGCGAGGGCATCTCCTGGGCACAGTCCTCTTCAGGTCACCCCACAGGTTTTCAATGGGATTTAGGTCTGGGCTCTGGCTGGGCCATTCCAAAACTTTAATCTTTAACTTTAATGATTTGGATGTATGCTTTGGGTTGTTGTCATGCTGAAAGATGAAGTTCCTCTTCATGTTCAGCTTTCTAGCAGAAGCCTGAAGGTTTTGTGCCAATATTGACTGATATTTGGAACTGTTCATAATTCCCTGTTGCTTAACTAAGGCCCCAGTTCCAGCTGAAGAAAAACAGCCCCCTGGCATGATGCTGCCACCACCATGCTTCACTGTGGGGATGGGGTTCTTTTGGTGATGTACAGTGTTGTTTTTGTGCCAAACATATCTTTTGGAATTATGGCCAAAAAGTCCAACCTTGGTTTTATCAGACCATAACACCTTTTCCCACATGCTTTTAGGAGACTTCAGATGTGTTTTTGCAAAATGTAACCTGGCTTGGATGTTTTTCTTCGTAAGAAAAGTCTTTCGTCTTGCCACTCTACCCCATAGCCCAGACATATGAAGAATACGGGAGATTGTGGTCACATGTACCACACAGACAGTACTTGCCAGATATTCCTGCAGCTCCTTTAATGTTGCTGTAGGCCTCTTGGTCGCCTCCCAGACCAGTTTTCTTCTCGTCTTTTCAGCAATTTTGGAGGGACGTCCAGTTCTTGGTAATGTCACTGTTGTGCCCTATTGTCTCCACTTGATGATGACTGTCTTCACTGTGTTCCATGGTATATCTAATGCCTTGGAAATTCTTTTGTCCCCTTCTCCTGACTGATACCTTTTAACAATGATTGCAGGTACAAGAAATGACAGGCGGCACTCACCACTGCAGTTAAAATGCTTCTTTATTCATCTAACACACATGGACACAAAGTAAGGGCTGGGGTGGACACCAGATCACAGGGCGCCGAAGTTGCGATGGCCGTTTGGCGCTTCTGCGCTTCTTCCGGCTACTGACGGAGGGGCAGTGTATCTGCGCCTCGTTTATGCGTCATCTACAGAGACTGCGTGTGACGCCCATCAATGGTAAACTTTTTCTGGAGGTTATAGCTACAGAAGGAACAATTGCCACATTTGTAGTTACCTATGGGTCTTTTGCTGGTTAACCAATTCATTGCCTTGTCTTCAGCTAAACGGCTGCTGACCAATACATCCTTTAATGTGTGGCACCTTTTAAAAGCCACTAGCGGTTTATTGCTTGCTATATCCTGTAAGCTGGGCTCATTCCTGAGTATATCCCAGTTGTTGCAAATTATTTGGTTGACCAGTTCAGAGATAGGACTGAATTTAAATGTGAACACAAAGCTGTCTTCTTGCTTGGTGCGTGTGCCTCCCTTGTGTTTTCTAGACAATAAATCCTGTTGCCTGAAATCCTGTGCTTTGTGCATTGCTTCCTCTAGATCTCTTTCGGGGGTAACATCTCCTGATTAACCTACCTTTTATTTCACAACCCTGTCTCATAAAGCCCTCATCGGTGCTGTTAATTCGTCTGAGTCTGATGAATTGTCCGTACAGTACGGATTTCTTCACGCTACGTGGATGAAAGCTCCCATGGTGCAGAATGGAATTTGGAGCTGTGGGTTTGCGGAAACCCTCAGTAATGATGTTATCGTCCTTAATATTGACGCAACAGGATTTATTGTCTAGAAAACATAAGGGAGGCACAAGCACCAAGCAAGAAGATGGTTCGAGCAGAATAATAAAAAGTGTCCTGCTGCTAATGGTGAACTGAGGGGGGGGGGGGGGGGGTTCTCGGGACTTTTAATATTGATGACCTATCCTCAGGACAGGTCATCAATATGCAATATCCCAGAGTGATAGTACCATTCCTACACCCTGCTACTGTCTCTAATGGGCTAACCATAATGTCATATGTGTATTTATTCCAGGTCCTCTTACACTGTGCATTCATTGTTCTGCTATGGAACTGTTATTTGTTGTATTACATGTTATAAGCTGGTTCAATAGCAGGTGGCAGCATATATTGCAGAGAGATACCATTCTATTCTCCCCTTTTTGGGCAGAAGTGGGCCAGTCCCGTTTCCTACCAAGGGAAGGGCAGCAGGAAGTTCTTAGTAAGTCTTAGGTGATTCTAGTGTTGGGAGAAGACGAGTAAAGATGTCACAGTGAGGGGAAAGTTCCAGTAGCAGGAGTCTCCCAAGGGAAGCAGCTCATAGAGCACCATGACTCCTTACAGATTAAAAGACAGTATCAAGAGAAAGATCACTTCTTGTACGGATGCAAGTTGATTCAAGTAAAGCTGTTGAACTTTATAAAGTCTGGACTCGACTTATTCTCCACCATTTCTCTCCTCTTTATTGCTCCGAAGCCTAACCCCGTGGAGGGACGGTATCAAGGAAAGAGCACCGTGACACACACAGAGACTATTAAGGTCGCACCACACCACTCGGCAATTCCTAAAAACCTGGGACACAATCAGCCCTGGGACCTTTCCATTCGGGATGGACGCTAGTAGGTACCTGATTTCTGAGGATGTGACTGGTAAACAACAAGCTTTCCACATCTGCTGTTGACATTGGGGGGAAGGTAAGGTGTGTCTAGGAAATGCTGTATACAACTGTCATGGAGGTTGTGGTCACACTGCGATTCTTTCTGTTGTAGGTTATAGAGGCTACTGTAAAATTGGGAAAATTGGGAAAATATATCTTCAGTAAAGGTGAGTATTTTGTTTTGGGGGAAACCGATTTGTCTAAATATGCTTTTTTGTTTAGCTTTATTCACTAGGGCAGCCATGACTTTGCCCCCTTTGTCCCCATGACGTGCTTAACTTTTAGATAAGTGAGTGCAGAAGAAGCCTTAAGATCTTTTAGTTCCTTAAACAAGCCAGCAAGCTGTGCCTGCTCTCTCTCTCTCTCTCAGCTAACGTCTTTGTATGAAGGTGTTCTAGTTTGGATATGGAAGTGAGAAATGTAGAGAGTTTCTGAGACCTCAACTTCTTAAGGTGGGAGCCCGGAGAGATAAATTCTCCCCTCATATATGCTTTGTGAGCTTCCCAAATGGCAGCCTAGTTCGGTGTTGAGGAAGAGTTATGTTGGAAATAAGTGTTGAGCTTGTCAGTGAGAGCAACGACTGCTTTCTTACAATCCAGTAAAGTGGGATTCAATTGCCAGGTCCAGTCTCGAGGCTGAACATCCTGGCAAACAATTTTTAGAAGGTTAGGGCAGTGGTCTGATATAGGTATAACACCTATAGTTGAATGTACTACCTGGGCAAGGATCCTGCTTTCCGCTCTGTCGGGTGCAATAAGCACCAAATATCTATTAGGTGGAGGCTTTGAAGAGCACTCTTGACCCCTCTTAAGGTGCGGAAGAAAAAGGGTTGTTGTGGAAGAGGAAGAATCTATCAGTGGGTCTAATGTGATACTTCCCAGGATCAAGATACCATAAGTGAACATGGACACTTTATGCAAGACCTCCCTGAGCAGTATGGGTGTTAGGGGCATATAGATTGCAAATAAAGCTCTTGAGCAGCAGGGACTTCCCCTGAGGATCTACCAGAACACCTTTGAACACAAAATCAAGCGACTTATACATCCTCGAGAAATGGGCCACTGTGCATGGTATCACTTATCAAACACATGGTGTGACATAGAAGGCACTTTGCCAGTTTGGAAGTGTGTTTCTTGAAATAAAAAAAATATCTACTATGTCTTCATTAGTGTAAGCAGTTGACTCCTCTAAGAAGGCGACTTGCAACCCTTTACATTGAAGGAAGCAAACTTAATATGAGACGTGGCCATCACTGAGAAATGGGCATCGGCCACAGTGTGCTCTGCAGGGTGCACCATAACTCATCAAACCGCTAATCCGGAACAAACTCAGGTTAAGTAGCGAATAGCTATAACACATAAAAAAACAAGAACTCGGTAGTCCAAGGGCACTAACTACGTAATAGCATTAAGAAGGCCCAAGATTTGTGGGAGGGCGGTGTTTTCATAAGTGCTGATCAGTGGGACCACCAGATATATAGGTCTAAAATGTAATCATCATATATCAACAAATCTTAAGAAAAGTAGAGATAGAACAAATTATGAAAGGGCAATAAAACTAAGAGTGGCAGGGCAACAGTCCAACCCCTCCACCAGACGTCCCGCTCCTCGCCAGCTCATGATCCAGGCTTGGCATAGATGTGTGGGGGAAGGTGGGTGAGGGGCTTGAGGGATTCCATGTCCTCCCTTCTTTGCCTTGGCGTCCTTTTGTTTGGAGACGGTCATCCAGTGATTGAGGCAGGGCAGACGCGGCAGAGCGCCGCCGGCATCCGCTGGTAGCCATTATGGAATGTCGACCGGAGTCATCTGGAGAAGATTCCAAGCAGCAGGAAGGTCCCCTGGGGACCTAATCATGATTTATTTTTCCTGTGCTGGATATGAGAAGCCTGAATGGGAACAGCCAGCGATAAGGAATGAGGGGGAACTTGAGTTATGGGAGTCCGCTTCAGTAATGTGGAAGGAGCAATATCTTGATAGAAGGTGAGCTGCAAGCCTTCAAAAACACATTCAGGAGTTGCCTTCGCAGAGGTTAGAGCTGCCAATGAGTCCACATAATGTCTAGGAGCTGTTCCCCAGGCTGTGGCTTTGGCTTCAAGTCCCTGTGAGCTCTTACTATAACAATCTGACTCGATCTTTTTTAGGGCCCACCAAGGCCTCAAATATCTTCCAAAACGGTTCCAAACCATATCTGGTACAGTTTCTAGGCCCTGGGATTCCGGCATTACCCGAATGCGCACATTCTTCTGTCTGCTCTGGTTTTCCTGATCCTCCAGTAGGTAGTTCTGATTAATCATGGAGCTATGCTCCGCCATCTTTTAACCCACGGTTTGGGAGAAGGTCAGGTGTTCCTGGTGAGGGAGTTCTAGCATCTCCACCACGGCCTCCAATCTGGCGTATATCTGACCTGATCTCAGCCAGTTCTGCAGCAAGAGGGGCTAGGGCGCGAGAGAGGGCCTTGGTCAGGAAGCCCTTGGTGAAAATAGCTATGCCCAGGTCTTCCATGCGGTCTGAGATGCTCTCTCCCTCCGAATTTTACAATCCAGCATCCTCAGCTCTGGTGGCAGACACCATCTTGCTTGCATTGGAGTGAGGCAGCGGAGGCAGTCCCTTTCTGAAGTGGAGTAGTGTCTCTACTGTTCCCTTTAGGTTGGATCTTGACCAGAGCGGTGATAGTGCTTTTATAATGCTGCTTTCTGGTGCTAAGTCCAGGAGCTCAAGGCTCACGCGGCGCGGTCATGCTCATAACTTTTTAATTTTTTCATCCAATTTTTTATTTTATTTTGCGGGATTAGTTGTAGGTATTTTTAGGAACCATTTTGAGTTAGAAATAGTATTATTAGTAATAAATAGTATATACAGTGTATTAAATAACTTTTATTATTTTATTTTTAGGAGAAAGATAAAAAACTGCAATTTTAACATAATTTTGTGGAATTTATTTAGTGCGTTCACTGTGTGATAAAAATAACATAACTTCATTTTGCAAAATGTGAGTCCGTACAATGATAATAATGCCACGCTTCTATATATTTTTTACTATTTTTCCTTTCCTCCTGCGGGCTGTCAGCTCTGCAACTGCTCCCCTCCGTCCTCCAGACTGAAGGGGGGGGGGGGCTGGTTTAGCTGCTCATATCTCTGGTTTGGTAGCAGTTGAAGATATGGGCTTTGTATTGTTTGAAAGCTAGACTCGATTTCTAACAGTGATATCTCCTGTTTATCTTGGGCTAATGCTGGTCATTTTGGTCTTGTATGAAAGCCTGGAATACCAACTTTCAAACAAGACCATGCTTCTAGCTGCTACCATTCGGGAGATATCAGCAGCTAAAGCATCCCTCCCCGCTCCACTTCTGCCTGAGTTGAGCGAGCCGAGCTCGGACAGAACAGTTGGGTGGTTAAAGGAGTTTTCCAGGACACTTATACTGATGACCTATGCTCAGGATGGGTCATCAATATCTGATCGATGGGGGTCTGATTCCTGGCACCCCCATTTATAAGCTGTTTGAAGAGGCCATGGTGCTTCGGTAAGTGATATGGTCTCCTCCCATCCTACCAAGCACAACGCCATACATTGTATAGTGGCTGCACTTGGTAATGCAACCCAGGCCCATTCACTTGAATGGGAATGAGTGGCAACTAGGTCACAGGACCAAAGAGCATGACATCCTGAGGATAGGTCATCCATATATGAATCCATGGAAAACCCCTCTAATTGCCATTACTAGGGTCAGACTGGCCCACCAGAGTACCAGAGCATCCAAGGTCCGACAATATTGGAACCCTAGTTAAACAGGGCCCTAGGGGCCCATATACAAGTGGATGGGCCCTCAGAATGATTGGTAGGCCCAAGGGACTTCAGTCCCACGCTGGCCATAATGTTAAGAACTGTACAAGCAAGTAAAACAACCATATGAAAAACGGATGATCATCAGATATCCATGAGCCTCAATAATGAAGAAGCCTGGAGATTTTATATTACACCTATACAATCCTTCTCCATTCAAGTGATGGTTTCCGTAACTACTGTGTTTGGGGATTGGGTAGGGAGCAGGACGCGTGCTCATGAATTTGGAAGGGTCAGATCCTTGTCCTCATCTGAATTACGTCCAAAGTTTTAGGTGGATCTTTTCTATCCTGTGCTCCCAGGGAAAGCTGCCTCACGTTCCACGGCATCTGAAGGGATAAATGTCTGAGATTGGCATTATTGTCGATCGCAGACATTGCCGCTGGGTCTCTGCTGCTTAAAACAGCAGAAATTGAGAGACATTTTTAAAGATTCTACCGCTGACGTATACAGTCGTCCGGCGGTATGGAAGTGGTTAATCTGACATCTATTAAATAGAAACTGTCACCAAGAAATTCACTATTTCACCAGGAACAGCGCCTTGCAGGGCTAGCCCAGCTGAATGTAATGATAACTGTCACTTAGCACTACTGCTTCATTCTGGAGAAAAAGTAATTTCAATCCATATGTAAAAGAGCATTTCAAGGCCATGAACACCTTTGGGGGCAATTTCTTTTTTATGATTGGATTTTTCTTATTTTGGGCTAAAAATCACTTTTTCAATTGGTCTTTATTAAAGATATTGAGCCATTCTGTCACAAAGGGTTAACTGTCTAGCTGTAGGAATCGTCTCTAAATTACTAAAAGGTCAGTAAGATAAGAATTGATCTATATTCAGTGTTTATAAGCTCAGAGATAAGAAGCTGTCAGCTGAGCTGCCTGACAGAACAGAGTGAAAATTTAGATCCTGCTACTAGAGAAACTCAAGACTGTACAGAGACAGGGGTTCAGCATTTTTAATTTACATTTCAAAATGTAAATTTTTAAGACCAATTGAAAAAAATGATACTTAGCTCACAAAAAGTACAATTCAGTAATAAAAAAAAGCTGCCCCAAAGGTGTACATAGCCTTTAAGTGCACCAGGGGCCGGCCAAAGTAACACTGTGCGCCCTTGTTTACCTCCTTCCTCTGCCAGCCCCTCTTTCTCCCTCTTGATTGACAGGACCAGGTTCCTGTGTAGTCATCTTGCTAGTCCCTGTCAATCAAGAAGGGAGGAAAGGAGCTGGGAGGATCAAGGGTGCACAGAGTGGCTTGGACCGGCCCTGGGCGCACTTAACATCTCATCTACATATGGATTATGTAGTACTTTTTATCCAGAATAAAGAAACAAATCACTAAGTGAAAGGTATAATTGCATTTAGCTGGGCTAGCCTTACAAGGCATTGCTCCAGATTTATAAGGGCAGTTCTTCGCTTGAATGGGCAGAGTTGTTTAAATAAGGGGAGGGACTTTGTTGCTGGTGGGAGGAGCTTGTGAACCACCCTGCCCCCTGCCGTCCTTACCTTACCAGGTCATAGAGGTCCTCGGTGCCCTGGGACTCCAGCTGCCCCAGCTGTGCATTGAACTCCTTGCACATTCGGGGGATGTAGGGACCCAGCCTGTTCTGGGACAGTCTCAGCTTCAGCATATCGTGGATAGTGCTGTGCACCTTGTAGAAGTTCTCCTTCCTAATAGAAGCTTTAAAATAGAAGAGAAGAACATGTGTGAGCGCGGCGGCATCCAGGAGGGCGGCCGCATGGGATTTCACTGCACTTCAGCGTAGATTTGTGACAAAATGTGCGACATTTTTGGGCTGTAGTATTAAAAAAAGTTGGGAAAAAAGTTAGAGGCCACGCCCCCTCAATTAAACCCACGCCCACTTCTACCACTTTTGGTGAGTGAGCTGTAGAAAGTGAGTTTTTTTTTTGCACTTTTGGCCGTATACAGCCAGGAACAGAGCCGCAGCAGGACCGCGGGTTGGTGAACCTGCCTTTTTATGCTCAGGAGCACAACTCCGGATGATAGGGGTTATGGGCGCCGAAGCCAGACAACCCCTTTAAGGCCAGAAATGCTACAAAACTATTGAAACATTTCTCCCCAAGGATGCATGGTGGCAATTCCATCATTTCACCGTGACGGTATGCAACCAGGATCGGCTCAAGTCATGTCACCTTCTTTTTTTCCATAGGCAAAATAATGCAAGTGCGACTGAAAGTCAATGTTTAGCCCCGGAATTGCAGTGTAAGCAATTGCCTCATACAGTATACCTAGCTGCTCCACTATACTGTAGGAGCTGCCAGCAGAAAATCATTCTCATGACACTGTGTTGCATCATTCCTCTATTATTCCTGCTAGAAGTTATGCATGAATTGCTAGCAGTTTGCAATGAAGGTCCAAGTGGGTGCCACCTGTCGGAGGGGGGTGTCCCTGCACAGTTTGACACTGCCAACACTGATTGGATAAAGTCAGGCTGTGCAGAGACCCCCCCCCAAGTGGTAACACCCATCTGGACCTTTATTGCAAACTGCTAGCAATTCATTCATAACTTTAAGGAGGAATAATAGAGGAATGGCACAACATAGAGTCATAAGAAATGTTATTACATGGGGAAGGCAAGTAGTTCCTAAAAGCGGAGCTGTCAGGAGAGGTGAGGGATGCCCCCTGTGGTTACCTGTGTACTGGACCGGCCTCTGCACAGCGTGCTGGAAATCCACCAGCTTGGATGTGAAGAACTTTGACACTCCTTCCTCTCCGCTCACAAAGGTAAGCCTGTTCCCAGCCGCCATCACCGTGAAGACTGGACCGTGCTGTGCAAAGGAAATCATAGACCCATAGCTCAGGACAAACGCTGTGTTGCTCTGGTTCCTCTATTATTCCTAATGGACAACTGGGTGTTATTATTCCCTTTGTCAAAGAGGTGTGTCCTTACCCAGTCTGATGCTGTCAGCAATGATCGGACAGGGTCAGGGTACGGGCACGCCGCCTGGTTTTACTGGTGCAGTTTTGAAAGCCAAAATCAGGGTCGGATCATAAAAGAAGAGAAAGTATGAAAGACAGGTACGACTTTTTTTTTATTCGCTCCTGGTTTTGGATTCTAAAACGGACTCAAAAAACTTGGCGGCGTGCCCGTACCCTGACCCTGTCCGATCATTGCTGACAGTATCAGACCGTGTAAGAACACCCCCCCTCCCCAAACTGGTAACACCCTGTTGTCAATGTATTCACCTATTTCCAAGAGGAATAACAGAGAAAGATGCACTCAAATTATAATTTCATGGATTATTTACTAAAACATGCTTGAAAGGTGAAAAGTAGTCATATGCCCCAGATGTGCAGCAAAATGTGTAGAAAAACAAGAACTACAACTCCCAGCGTGCCCTGACATCTTCAGGCTCCTTGGGCATGCTGGGATTTGTAGTTCCACAATGTACACTGAAGACAAGACTCCTTTACCTTCTGCCTGGCTTGTTCTATAAATTCCAGGGGGGCTTTGCCCATCTCTAGCGCAGCCCTCAGCCATGGTATCCAGCCGCTGATACAGGGAGGTGCAGGGAAGCTCTGGCTTTTTCTGAAGAGGTAACGTTTGGCCCCTTGTACGGCAAAGAGGGCCAGCAGGAGCCCCAGCACTGAGTAGCACAGCCCATCAATCCCCTCCAGCATCCTGAAGCCTAATGCCACCTGACTGGCACCTACCCCAGCTCCTGCTGGCAGCTGGCCGGTGACGTCACGGAGAGGGCGTGGCCGCTGGACAAATGACAGGAGAGCGCGAGGAGATCCATGGCAACCAATCAGCCTCTGCTTACCCTTCAGCCAGCCAATCAGAAGCGGAGGCTCGGCTCTGGGGGCGGGCTTTTATTGACAGACCGGCCCGGTCAATAGCCTTTTGCAAGTCCAAAACTACGTTTCCCGTCATTCTTTGCAGGCGGCGTGACGTCACGCACCCCATGTGGTTTGGGTTCTTTGCACCAGGCTGTGCCCCGGGATGGCGCCTGAGGTCAGGGCTCTGCCGGACAGATGGCCCCGGCTCAGCAAGTTTGTCCTGTCCGCCTGTGCGGCCAGTGTGGCCGAGCTAGGTATCTGCTGTGTGTGTGTCCTTGTGTGGCAGAGGCTGTCATGGTAGCTCTCAGGACTACAAGTCCCAGCATGTTCTCTGAACACGTTTCAAAGAAAAGGCATGCTGGTATTTGTAGTTCTACTGCAGCGTGTTATCTTGTGTCCACAATTTGCCAGTCTTACTTTTTTTTTTGGGGGGGGGGGGGGGGGGGGTCACGTGATATGTTTTGAGTCACATGATCCCCTTATAGATTTGATTTCCAGAGCCCCTATGTTCAGATTTCACATACGAATATGTCTAACCCCTCATCATGTAAAGTTCTGCACGTTTCTAGTGCACTTCGTGTTTCAATTCTTCACCTGCTTGCTGTCAGTGAATAGAAGCATTAACTGGTTAAAGGGGTTTTCAGGGAGTAAAAAAAAATTGACGATCGCTGCACGCACCCCCACCGATCAGCTCCGGTCAGCGTTGCGGCCACCTCCTGAGCCAGTGATGTCACGTTCATCGGTCATACGACCAATGTGCAGCTCACGTCAATGGGACTGCACTGCAATACCATGCACAGCCACTATGCAATGGATGGCGCCGTTGTGAGCAGTGAGAGCAAATAGCGGATCGGCGGGGGTGCCTGCATTGGTCCCTTCACCGATCGGATATCCTGAAGGCAAGTCATCCATATTCCACTCGTGGAAAACCCCTTTAAAAGGTTATTCCTAAAGCAGCAGGGTTTTTTTTTTTTTTTTTTTTTTTTAGCAAATCCACACGACCCCCATCTCGCAGCAGCACATGCGCTCGGCTATTTCTTTGAATTGCTATAGAAATGAATGGAGACAGCTGCGCATGTGCGGCCACCTCAGCAGTCACTGTAGACGAAGGTCCCACCTGTGGATAGGCCACCCCTTGAAATGTGGAGGCTGAAACCTTATGCCTCTCACAGCAGATGCTTTGCTACAGTTGTATTTACTAAACAGCCTGGACTCCAGACTTCTATATTTTACCTGCACTGATACGTTGTAGCAAACAGTCAGGCTAGTAAACAGTTTAATGCTGCTGATGGACCAAGCTCCCAGTCTACACTGGTCCAGCGATGGGAAGTGTGAGGTCCAAATGGGTTTTCACCCTCTCAATGGGAACAAAATGTAACATAGTAAGGACATCAGTCAAGTTCCTATTCATTTCTATGGGTCCACAAAAAAACGGACATCCATGTGCTTTCCACAACGTGTCCTATACTTGTCCGCAAAATGCAGACCCATAGAAGTCAATGAATCTGCAAAAAAAAATGATGCAACACTGATGTCTCACGGACATCGTCCATATTTTGCGGACCGCAGAATACATACGGTCATGAGAATGTAGGCCGCGTTTCCATGTCCGTTTGACCGTGTTTCATCTGTGAAGGATCCATGTTTGGTCCGAGTGTCCGTTTTTTGCCCTCCGTGTGTAATCTCATGGTTAAAGGGGTTGTATCGATTAGAATAAAGGAGACGGCAGCATTATGTCTGGTATTGAATAAGACTGCGCTGCAATACCAGACACGGCCTATGGGTGGCGCTGTTTAAAAAACAAAAACATGTCAACATGATATGCCTGTGTCTGCTACTTGATGTTACAGTCATGTTGTCTTTACAGTGACGTTCCCTTTGGATCTCACCAAAACGCGTCTACAGATACAAGGCGAGGCGGCACTGAAGCGGTCTGGAGAAGGGGCCTTGCCCTACAGAGGGATGGTGCGCACAGCGGTGGGGATTGTGCAGGAGGAAGGGCTGCTGAAGCTCTGGCAAGGGGCAACGCCTGCAGTCTATCGCCACATTGGTAATATATGTGTATAGAAAGAGCGACATGAGGGTAGAACCTTTACACGACGCAGTGCCGGCCCGGTCACCCAACTGCGTCTATCGTGGTGCCCCTGCTGATAAAAACAATACCCTGATTATGACAGTAAGTGGCCCTATTGATGAGAGAACTGGATGTTTATCCATATACAAGTAAGCCTACTGGAGCACCAAGGGGCCAGCCGGAGCCCACGGAGCACCAGATTGTTACACCCCTTGAGCTTTAGTTCCTCTCCCTGGATGGAAAGGGCTAGACTTCTGGTACCTGCGCATGTCCTCGTCTTGCCGCGTGCACATTGCATCTTCAGCAGTGCAGATTCCCACTTAGCAAGCGCCGATACCTGTCACCTCGCGCCTGCGCTATGTCTACCAGTCTCAGGGCTTCTGCTGTTCTCCAAGCAGAGCAGAGACCGGGACACACAGCGCAGGCATAAGTCTAGCTCTGTCAATCCAGGGGAAGGGACCAAATCTCAAGGGGTGTAACAATCTGGTGCTCTGAGGGCTCTGGACAGCCCTTCGGTGCTCCAGTAACCTTATTTTCATATGAATAAAAATCCAGCTTTCTCATAATCGGGGTATCGTTTTTATCAGCATGATCGACCCTACCAGGCTGTATGCCTGGTTTTATAGGGTTGATCCTGCTGACAGATGCTCGTTTCGGAGTTAATGATATTGGCAACTTATCCTCAAGATAGGTCATCAATATCTGATCGATTGGGGTCCAACATCCAGCACCCCCACCAATCAGTTGTTCCCTGTAGTCTCTGAGCGGAGTAAGAAGCATAGCCCTGCCCGGTTACCCTTCAATTGAATGGAAGCTGAGGTGCAGTAATCCGACACGGCCACTACACTTTGAATGGCGCTGTGCTTTTATCTCTGTACATTGTCTTAGTCCTGTTTCCAGAGACTGCAGGGAGCAGCTGATCGGTGGAGGTGCCAGGAGTTGGACCCCCACTAATTGTACACTGATGACCTACCCTGAGGATAGGTTGGCAATATTAAAATCTATGGACACCTTTGGGGAAATTTTCTGTTATTGCATTCTACTCACTAGGGGCTAAAAATATTTTTTTGCAATTGGTCTTTATTAGAAATTTTCAACAGTTTTTACTCTACAGCTTTCACTTTCAGTGCATCTGCAGTGGAATCGGTCAGGGAGCTGCTCTGACAGCTCCGTCTGTAGCCCTGGTCTCTGAACTCCTGACGGCTCATAATCACTCATAAGAGATGAAACCCTGATAAGAGTGTAGCTATAATGAGTGTTTATGAGCTGTCAGGAGTTCACAGGCCTATATACAGATGACTGATTCAGCTGTGAAACCAAAAGCAGTCGTTTGCAGATGCACAAAATGAAAGCTGTAGGGGAATAACTGTCGAAAATTTCTAATAAAGAATTAAAATTTCTTACCAATTGCAAAAAATGATTTTTAGCCCAAAATGAATAGAATGCAATCATAAAAAATTGCGGTCTCAGAGGAGTCCATAGCCTTTAACTCAGAAAACCCCCTTTAAGCTACGTGTATGTTCACCTCTGTGTTAGAGGCTCCACACTATGGGCGCCTTAGAGGAGCCCATTATCCATTAATCCAGTGGTGTGGTCGATGGCCGTCGCATGTCCGATCCACTGATGTGAACAGAGCCTCACAAAAGTTAAACAATGCCACCCCACCATCTGTATCAGTATCTACCTCCTCACGTAGTCGTACTTACTAACGTTTTCATTGTTAAAATCGGGACATCTAAACTTCACCGTGATACAGTCAGGGAACGCCCACTTTTGGGCCTGTTTTATGGTAGCCATTTCCGGTGTTCGGTGATATTTCCCTACCCTCGTCACTTCCAGTTGTTATGCGGCTGCACCGGACATGACGTTCCCAGCTTTGGAAGGAGGTGTGCCGCGCTAAGCAGGCGCACATTGACTGGGTAGGGTAATTTCACACCACAGTTGGGGAGAAGGAGCCACCTAATGCGCTTGCGCCTTACCTCTCAGCTGGACACCAGCCGAAACTGTGCATGCGACGGGAGCCTCACCAGCGTAAGAGATCAATCAAGAACCTGCGCAGATGAGACTAGCTCCAGCAAAGGCTCACGGTCGGGAAGTAGTTGGCCGCGCTTGCGCACTGGCCCGTAATTTTTTCCCTACCCTCTAACCGCTGGTGAGGCTCCCGGAGCATGCGCAGTGTCGGCCGGTGTCCAGCTGAGAGTTAAGGCGCAAGTGCATTAGGTGGCCCCTTCTCCCCAACTGTGGTATGAAAATTCCCTACCCCATCATTGTGCGCCTGCGCGGCGCAGCACACCTCCTTGTTCGGTGCAGCTGCGTCACAACAGGAAGTGACGAGGGTAGGGAAATTTTACGGGTAGGGGAAATATCACGAACACCGGCCCAGGACAGCACAAATTTGCTGAGACAGTCCCCCAAATTCAGGACAGTTGGCAGCTATGCTTATGATGCAGATGGTTCCTGTGATGCACGTGAGGCTCTAGGGCTGTGGATCGGGTCCATTCATTGTATTTGACACGTTTTTCTATCATTGTTGTGACTTTTCGCTCTAATAACCTATAATGTGGGTTCTACAATGGAGTGACGGTTCTTTCCCTGTGACGCAGTGTACTCGGGGGTCCGCATGGTCGCCTACGAGCAGCTCCGGGACTCGCCACTTGGAAAAGGGGAGAGTGAGACATTTCCTCTGTGGTAGGTGGCTGAATATTTCCCATATTCCTTGCTGTTTTGTATATCGCACGTTGTGCATGGGGGGAGTATCGTATGGCTGAGACCGGACATGGGCCCCGTGGGTGTATATTTGGTATTAAATAGGGGTAAATTTATCAGAACTGGCGTGAAGGAAAACTGGCCTAGTTGCCCATAGCAGCCAATCAGATTCCGCCTGAGCTCTGAAAAATGAAAGGTGGGATCTGCGGCACCGCCGAGGTGTCTGGTGGCAGCAGGCTTGGCAGTAAAACATTGTCTGTCACAGAGCGGCACGCAGCTGACAGGCTGAGGCAGCAGCCGTAGCAACACACACTATGAGCTACGAGACCCTGGTGTATTTAAATCTCATTTAGCATGTCTTTCAGAAAACTTTCTTTGAACTCCTGACCTTTCACATCAGAGGCAAGGCATTTACCCACACAGCTATGAGAGCTGTATTACCAGTTACTTAAAAAAAAAACTATAAGACTTCTACTGTAGATAACTTTGATACCTAGTGTACATACACATGACAGCTCCCCCAGCACACTGTGTATGGATGTAGCAGAGCTGGGTGTGTTGGGGCAACTGTCATGTGTATGGTTGTACCCTAGGTATCAGTTATCTACAGTAGAAGTCTTATATATATTTTTTTTAAGTAACTGTCTGTACAGCTTTCATAGCTGTGTGGGTAAGTGCTTTGCCTTTGATACTAAAGGTCATGGGTTTGAATCCCATCACAAGCTTTTATGAAAGACAGGCTAAATAAGAACACGAGCACCAAATCTTCAACACTAGAGGCTGCATCGCATCGCTGACATGGAGGTAAGTAGAATTTTTTTTTTTTTTTTTTTTAAATACTGGACTGTTACTTTACTGCCATGGGGTAGGGGGGGCTATTGGCGCCATGATACTGGCACATGGAGGGGGGGAGGAGAGAGGCGCTTGATACTGGCACATTAGGGGGCAGGGGGAGAGGATGGCACTATGATATTGGCACATGGGGGGCAAGAAATGGACATGAATCATGAGGGGCAGAAATGTGAAATTATGGAGGGGGGGGGGGGGTGCAAAATGTAGATTCGCTTGTGTTGACAAAAATCCTTGCACCGGCCCTTGCTGCTCTACATACAAAATTGCGCTAACTTCAGGATAGGTCATCAATATCAGCTGTTTACCTGCTCGCCGCAGCAACTGCAGTGGTGAGCGGGTGTAATTACAAGTATGGCGTCCCCATTTACTTCTACGGGACGGCTCCGTCCTGTCCAGCTGAACAGACATCTCATAGAAGTGAATCGGGACGCCATAATTGTAATGGCGCCGATGCAATGGCTGTGGCGATCAGTTAAACGGAGCAGAGAAGGCAGTGCCTTCTCTTCAAGCAGCAGTGCCAGATATCGGACCCCCGCTGATCTGATATGGAAGACCTGTCCTAAAACGTGGACGACCCCTTGTGTAACATGCCGCGAAACATACACCTAAAAGCAATGCAAACTATGCTTTAAAACAGTCCAAAATAATACGGAAGGCTTTATACCTGGCAATTTCCTTTAATCCAACATGTGATAATCCGGCAGAGATATTGTGAGATTCCACAAAAACCCTGACGTTATCATTTTATAATGTGTGATTTCTTTCTCTCTACACGTACAAGTAAGTTCTGTATAGGTTTCTATGAGAATTCACAGCCGATCGGCCCCTACTGATTCCAGAAATAGGGAATTGTACCCCAATAAAATTAACCTTTCCTTGCTGTACCCGTCTCGCCTGCTTCCATGCCATTTTTCGTGCCAACCATGGTCACTCCTGTCACGCTGTTCACCACTCTGAGGACCTCTGGTAGCACCTTTGACTGGGTTCACTTTAGGTTATTTTAGTGCTGAGTCTGCATTTACGCTCTTGCTTGTTTATTTGCTTGTCTGGCTTATTGGCGGCTTGGCTGAATTTGACTTCACAGAAGCCAATTTTTTTATCTCATTTGGCAGGACGTTTTCTAATGTAGCCTAAAGGGGTTGTCCGGTATTCTTATATTCAGTGTCTGATCAGCGAGGGTCTGACACCCCCCACCCCTAGTAGCTCCAGTGGGGAAACTGCACATCTCTCTCCATTGTGTAGTTGGCCGCATTGGTTATTGCAGCTCTGCTCCAATTGACGGGAATGTTGAAATGGCCCTTATCTATTTTCGTAAGTCCCATAGCAGTGACGTGCTCGCCATTCACAATGGAGCCATGCTCGTGAAATAGGAGCAGATCCCAGAGGTGCGACTCTAGTGCTTCTCCCTCAAGCCGGTCAATTAAAAAAACTGCATAAAGTACTATAAATACAGTATTTGTTCATTGGTTGAATAATTGGGTGATAATATTATTAAAAGTGGTTTTGATAACTGGCACACGATCATCTAGTACGGCACGAAAAGATTCACCTGAACTGTATTGATCAATATACATTTTAATACTCAATACATAATAATTATAAAAAAATCAATAAAACACAATACGGAGGCTAAACACTGACCGTTCATCTTCCTGTTCTGTGAACGAGTCATAGAGATTAGTGGACGGAAGGGATAGAGAGGACTGTGCAGCTGCACAGTTCTCTTTATGATTGAGCAGATCCATTCAGGAGCACTTTGCCCTTCATTAAGGCAAGAGCTGTGTGGGCGCACACTATCCCTCAGTGGGAACAGCCGCACATTGAGGATGTCTTATTTATCATTAAAGGGTTTCTACCACTTGGATTTCACATAATTTGGTGTCAGACACTAGCGCTCCGCTAGTGTCTGCTCTGCCAAACTATCCTGCTATAATAGATTTTGGGGCAGCCGTTTACCTAAAAAAAGAACTTTTATTAATATGCTAATGACCCTCTAGGTGCTATGGGGGCATCATTAGCACCTAGAGGATCGGTCTACCTTCTCAAGATGCCGCCGCTCAGCGCCTCCCTCCAGCCCGCCCATCTGCTTCGGAATGCATCAAACGGACGACTTCACGCGCATGCGCCGTGCGCGGCTGTATTCGGCGCATGCGCAGTGAATGTCCGACCGCTTCCCTGCTCAGACATCTCCACTGCGCCTGCGCCGATGACGTCATCGGCGCAGGCGCAGTGGAGATGTCTGAGCAGGGAAGCGGTCGGACATTCACTGCGCATGCGCCGAATACAGCCGCGCACGGCAGTCGTCCGCAGGCGCAGTGGAGATGTCTGAGCAGGGAAGCGGTCGGACATTCACTGCGCATGCGCCGAATACAGCCGCACACGGCGCATGCGCGTGAAGTCGTCCGTTTGATGCATTCCGAAGCAGATGGGCGGGCTGGAGGGAGGCGCTGAGCGGCGGCATCTTGAGAAGGTAGACCGATCCTCTAGGTGCTAATGACGCCCCCATAGCACCTAGAGGGTCATTAGCATATTAATAAAAGTTCTTTTTTTAGGTAAACGGCTGCCCCAAAATCTATTATAGCAGGATAGTTTGGCAGAGCAGACACTAGCGGATCGCTAGTGTCTGACACCAAATTATGTGAAATCCAAGTGGTAGAAACCCTTTAAGAATTCAGGGCTGGGTTTGGGAAGGGGTTAGCTTCTACGGAGAACATTGTTTGTAGTCAGGATCCACTTATAAAGGGCTTGTCCAGGTTTTCTTCCAAAAACAGCACCACACCTGTCCGTGGGTTTTTTCTGATGTTTGCACAATGAACTTCTTGTTGGAAGACCTTAATAGTGTACAAGGGGTTGTCCAAAAATGCACACTGTATGCTGTGCAACTGGAAAGTTTGTTTCTCATGCGTCTCATTGGGGGACACAGGCATTGACCATGGGTATAGCTGTTGCCGCTAGGGGGCGGACACTAAGCACACAAAGTGCTCCTCCCTCTTCAACTATATCCATCCTGCAGGGACCAAGCTAATCAGTTTTAGCTTAGTGTCTGTAGGAGGCAGACCTTCCTGCATTGTAGGTCTGCTGATTTACTAATTGTCTTTTTTTTCTAGCGGGAAGCTTCAGGCAGTCCGGGTAAAAACTGCCTGCACTCTCCACCCAGGAGACGGGAGACCAGGGGGTCAGCCAAACTCCCTGCTCGTTCCCGCTCTCTAGAAGAAAAGGAGGACCAGAGGTCTCTGTAAAAACCTCTGTCTCCCGCCAGCAAGCGCATCACCGCGGCCACCCCAGCAAAAGTCCCCTCTGTTTCCGGTGTAGCGTCACCAAAGGTGGTGATCCGGCTGGAGCCAGGGGGGCAGAAGACTTCGGACAGGTGAGTAGGAGACTGCCCACAGTGCCCCCCCTCGAGTACCCTCTCCTCCACCCCATGTGATGGACCCCATGTGGTTGTCCTGTACTATGAGCACAAATGGGAGCCCAGTAAATGTTTAAATGGTACCAGGTGCAGGGCTCAGGGGGCTGCTCCTGCTGTGTGGCCGCACGCGCGACACATCCTTGGTCTGACGAAGTCGTCCTTATCGCCGCTTCCACAGGTCCGCCGGGGCCATTAGTAATTGAGGCCCCGGCTGCATTTGGGGCTTACTACTAGGGGCGTCCGTTTCCACGGCGGTGTCCTCCTGAACGCATTGGGGAGAGGAGAGGTGGCAGAGTTTTCTCCTGAGTGCCACTTCCTGGTCGGCGCGTCTGCTGGGGCAGCCAGGGCCATTATTAATTGAGGCCCTGGCTTCTGTGCGGCCTACTCCTGCAGGGACCCCCCCGCGGCTTATTTTTCCCTGGCCGCCATCTGGGTTCGGCCGGGGATGCCGACGAGAGTGAGGGGGCGTGGCCTGATGGGTGCTGAGAGCCAGCTGCATTTTGGGGGGTGGGGCTTGTGTTTGTCACGCTCCCACACCAGCTGCAGAGCGAAGGGAGAGCACCTGGCGGGACGCTGATGGTGTTGGCTGCTTGGAGGGACACAGGCTGGGTAAGTGTTTGTCCCTTCCTAACCTTCCCATTTGCCTCATTGGGGTGACAGGGGTGTCATTATGTCTGAACCCTGGCCCCAGATCATGTTGTGCAAAATTTCCATTCCCTCAGTCTGACTCCCTCTGCTTTGCGTGTGCTGCGCCACCATCAAGTGGCTCGGCTTCGGACCCATTGCTTCCCACTGCCCAACTTACGGAAGAACCGGAATGGGCGCATTCCCTGTCTAAGGTGGTATAGGATGTCTCCAATACCAACAAAGCTATTGTGGATGTATCGGGCGTTTGTCGGCAGAAGACGGGAGACCAGGGGGTCACCCAAACACCCTGCTCGTTCCCGCTCTCCGGAAGAAAAGGAGGACCAGAGGTTCCCGTAACAACCTGTGTCTCCCGCCAGCAATCGCATCACCACGGCTGCCCAGACGAAAGTCCCCTCTGTTTCTGGAGGGTCAGTCGCCCAAACTATCCTCCATGGTGGACAATTTAATTACGGAAGTTATTGAGACGTTGCAGGTTGAGGATCCAGCCCCGTCATCTGCCAGCGTGGGTGTTTCCTTTAGGAAGTCCCGTCATCCGCACAAGTGTTTCCCCAGCCACCAGGAGTTGGATTCCTCTCTCTCCAAGGAGTGGAATTTACCTGATAAAACATTTCATGTTGCCAAAACGCTTGAACATCTTTTTCCGGAGGATTTGACTAAGAAATGGTCGGCTCTACCTATAGTGGACCCGCCAGTTCCCCGCTTGGCTAAACATACTACCTTGCCAATGGCGGATGGGGCTTCTTTTTCTGATATCAAAGATGAGAAATTGGAAGTGTTTGCAAAATCTGCCTTTGAAGCAGTGGGCACAGCGCTGCAGCCAGTGTTTGCCTCTACATGGGTTAGCAAGGCTATGGGAGAGTGGGCAAGTAATTAACGTCAGGGTCTCGACTCGGGAGTCCCCTCGGGGGAACTTGCAGATGTGGCCCTGCAGCTCTCACATGCCAGTGCATATATTTGTGAAGCATCTTTGGACGCGGACGGGTTTATGGCTCGCTCGTCAGCTCTGTTGGTGGCTATTCGCCGTATCCTATGGCTCTCCTGCTGGGTGGCAGATAATGCTTCAAAGCAGACCCTGACGTCCCTCCCCTTGACCGGCAGCAGACTTTTTGGTAAGCGCCTGGATGAGATCATTTCGGACGCTACAGGTGGTAAGAGCACCCATTTACCACAGTACAGGGGACGTCTAATAAGTAAAAAAAAGCGGAAGCCTTTTTATTATTTTATTTATTTTTTTATCGCCCTTTCAGAGTTTTTCCGGCCCCAAGGGAGCGTCTGATAAGTCAGCCACAGGCCAGAAGCGCAAGCCTTCCTTTAAGCTGCGGCCTTCCTGGCATTTCTGTCAACAGTGCTCCAAGTCCTTTAACCATAAGAGCTCCGCTGCATGACGGGCGGCTCGTGGCGCCCTCCGTTCGGGTGGGCGGTCGGCTTCATGTGTTTCGGCATGTTTGGCTGGCGCGTGGGTGAGGGAGGTCATTGCAGAGGGCTACACGTTGGACTTAAAGTCCTCCCCTCCGTTCTGTTTTTTTCGGTCGTCCCCTCTGGCCTCCCCGGCAGCTGCAGGTTCTTTTTTTTTGGCAATTCACATGCTGCTGCAGCAAGGTGTGATTGTTCCGATTCCTGCGCAAGAACGTTTTCAGGGGTTTTACTCCAATCTCTTTGTGGTTCCCAAAAAAGAGGGGACAGTCCGTCCCGTTCTGGACCTCAAGGCGCGCAACCATTTGCTTTGCGTCGGTCATTGCGTCCATGGAACCAGGAGAGTACCTGTCCTCGATAGACATCAAGGACGCTTATCTTCACGTGTCCATATGCGTCAGTCATCAGAGGTTTCTCTGGTTCGCAGTGGGTCCATTCCACTACCAATTTGTGGCCCTCCCGTTCAGCCTGGCCACGGCTCGTAGGGTCTTTACGAAGGTTCTGGCAGCAGTCATGGCCCTGCTCCATGCCAGGAGGGTCGTGGCAATCCCTTACTTAGACAACATCCTGGTGAAGGGTCCATCGTTCCAAGGGACGGCAGACAGCCTAAGCATAGTCCTGGACACCCTGAAGCGCTTCGGATGAATGGTGAACACGCAAATCTTGTCTTTATCCATCGCAGCGATTGACTTATCTGGGCATGGTACTGGACACTTGTCAGGCGAAGGTGTTCTTGCCTCCGAAAAAACTATCTGCTCTCCATCTTCAGATTCGCTCATTGTTGCGGCCAGCTCTGGTTCCCATTCGTCGCTGCATGCGGGCTCTGGGGCACATGATTTCTGCCTTTGAAGCAGTTCCCTATGCTCAGTTCCATACCAGAGCGCTTCAGCGACCCATTCTGTCCAGCTGGGATTGCTCCCCAGACTCCTTGGATCGGCCAATGCGTCTCCTTGCCCCAGTGTGAAAGGTCCTCAGATGGTGGATGGCCTCTCCGATGTTGACATCGGGGTGTTCGTTTCTCCCTCTCCATTGGAGGGTGTTAACAATGGATGCAAGCCTCAGGGGTTGGGGGAGGGGAGGAGTGTCGGAAAACCTCGGTCCAGGGGGTATGGTCACGCGAGGAACGCTCCCTTCCAATCAATGTTCTAGAGTTGAGGGCGATTCGGCTCTCTGCAACACTGGGCCGACCATCTCAGGGGTTGTCTGGTGCAGGTGCAGTCTGACAACTCCATAGCGGTGGCATACATCAATCACCAGGGCGGCACCCGGAGCCCGACAGTCATGGAGGAGATGGTGCTGATTTTCAGCTGGGCGGAGAAACAGGTTGCGGCGCTATCGGGAGTTCACATTCCAGGCGTAGACAACTGGATCACAGACTTTCTCAGCCGGGAGCGTCTTTATCCTGTCTTTAGGGACATCTGCAAGAGGTGGGGTCAGCCGAATGTGGATCTCATGGCCTCACAGTTCATCAACATGCACTGGTGATCCCAGGGAGTCGGTTTCCTTACGTGTTCCCGCTTCTCAGGAAGATCAGGTCCGAGGGACTGCTCGTCGTTCTCGTGGCCCCAGATTGGCCGTGCAGGGTGTGGCACGCATCCCTAATCGCACTTCTTGGCGACGAACCTTGGCGTCTTTCTCTTTGGGAGGACTTGCTTTCGCAGGGGCTGATCTTCCACCCGAATTTAGGTTCGCTACATTTAACGGCATGGCTGTTGAAGCCACCATACTGAAGGCTCTGGGTTTTTCGGATGCAGTGGTCCAGACTATGATTCGTGCCAGGAAGCAGTCTTCCAGAATCTACCACCGGACTTAGAAGTCCTACTTTAGTTGGTGTGAGCGGAGACAGCTATCTCCCGTTTGTTTTTCTTTGCCATGACTTTTGGCTTTCCTGCAGTCGGGCATGGACTTGGGGCTGGCTCTCAGCTCTCTCAAAGGGCAAGTGTCGGCTCTCTCCATTCTTTTTAAGCAAAATTTAGCTTCGCTTTCGGAGGTTCTGACTTTTATGTAGGCGGTGGGGCAAGCCACCATTTGATCCTTGGGATCTTAATCTAGTGCTCAAAGCTTTCCAATCTTCTCCGTTTGAGCCTTTGCAGCAGGTGTCGCTGTGCTTCCGGCTTTTTTGTTTGCAATTACTTCTATCCATAGAGTGTCGGAACTCGCGGCTCTTTCATGTCAGTCGATATTCCTGATCCTCCATCAGGATAAAGTGGTCCTTCGCCCTGTGCAGTCCTTTTTGCGAAGGTGGTGTTGACATTCCATCTAAATGAGGAGATTATTCTTCCTTCATTTTGTCCGGTCCCATCTCCTCCTCGAGAAAGTCGCTCCATACTCTGTATCTGGTGCGTGCAGTGCGTATATATCTGTCCCAGACGGCATCTTTCAGGCGGACGGATTACCTGTTCGTGATTCCAGAGGGGCCGAGACAATGGCTGACAGCGTCAAAGACTTGCATTTCCAGATGGATGCTATTGTGGAAGAGTAGCGCGTTAAGGACTGGGCCTCGCCCTCCTGGGTGACTGCTCAGTCAGCTCGGGCAGTGGGAGCCTCTTGGGCGGTGCATCACAGGGATTCGGCCCTTCAGGTGTGCAAGGTGGCAACCTGGTCGTCTTTGCATACTTTTTCTAAGTTTTACAGAGTGCGCACCTTTGCATCTTCTGACGCTTCTTTGGGGCGTAGAGTTTTGCAAACAACTGTTCTCTGATTGGCAGGGGGGTTGTAGTTAAGCCCACCCTCAGGGACCTAACTGGAACGTTCCATGGTCAATGCCTGTGTCCCATAATGAGACGGATGAGAACTAGATTTTTTTACTTACTGTAAAATCTGGTTTTCTTCCGTTCATTGGGGGACACAGCCCCCACCCAGTTTTTTGTTTATGGACCTTTTCGGGCCTGTGTGGTTCTGGGTTTGCACATAAGGTGATTTTCTTATGTCTGGCTTCTCCTACTGCTTTTGCACTAAACTGATTAGCTTGGTCTCAAGCTCCTAGCGGCAACAGCTATACCCATGGTCAATGCCTGTGTTCCCCAATGAACAGAAGAGAAATAGATTTTACGGTAAGTACAAAAATCTTTTTTTTTTTTTTCCATTTTAGGAAGGCCGTGGTGGGGGGAATGACAGCTGGAGCTATTGGACAATTTTTCGCTAGTCCAACAGACCTGGTAAAAGTTCAGATGCAGATGGAGGGAAAAAGAAGGCTCGAAGGAAAACCACCCAGGTGAGTTCAGATAGTTGCTGATATTCAGGAGGACCTGTCACCTTTTGTTCCTCCTATGAAATAACATAGAATAGGCCGTGGCATTTTTTCAGTTTACAGATTGCTCTACAGGGCAGATGGGAGTCCTATAACCTCTCTTGGTTCGCTCTGTAGGTCATGTGCAGCTTTTTAGTCATGTATCAGATTTGCAACCCTACTTATTATCAAAACGAAGATCAAAATGGGCCCCTCATGATGGTGGTGGGCTTTCTCTCCCAGGACAATAAGGCCTGGTGTTCCACTCCCTTTCCCCGCCCTTTGGGCCCATTCCCCACCCACTTGCTAGCACTGCAGTTGCTCAGGGGAAGTGAGCCACATAGTAGCAAAGGGAAGGGAATCCACCACAGTTGGGCTCCATAGTAGCTGAATGGTCTCGTATAACCAGCTGCACATGTCCAGTAAAGTGGACCCTTCTCTGTCAGTGAAAGCCTTTTCCAATCTCAGTTTTCTCCTTTAAATCAATTTAAAAGAACTTTAAAAACACTACCCTATGATGATTTTCTGGTGGGTTTTACTTTAAATGCCCCTTGTTTGTTTCTGAGTGATTATCTCAACCAGATTTTGGAAGTATTGTAACATTTAAATATACATACTATAAAAATTCAAAGTTCCATAATAGAAAAATGTTCAGACTACTAATGTTAAAGGGGTTATCCAACCCTTTTAATGACCCCCCCCCCCTTCCCCAAAATGCCTGGGCCTCTCAAATAGGTTATACTTACCCCACTTCCAGGCACCTGCATTGCTTCTGATCCCTGCATGGCCGCCAAAGCATCTCCCCGTTGTGCGGATTAAAACGGGGGGAGGGGAATGCAGCCAATAGCAGGCCGTGACAGGGATACGCCTCCCTAGCATCACCTGCTATGCTGCTATGCTAGCGAGGTTCGTGTGGGGATCAGAAGCGACACAGGTGCCAGGGAGCGGGTTAAATATAACCTAACCTATATGAGGGGCCCAGGCATTGGGGGGTCATTATAAGACTTGGATAACCTCTTTTAAGGAAGACTCCCTTTTTTATCTGTTCTGAATTCGCTTCTATCATGCACTAAAGATTGAGTACAAAGTTCATGATATCTTTACCTTGGAAAATCAGTGCACTATCAAGCAAAATCTGTTGCCAGAATAAACTAATGGTGCTAAAAGGGCAAGGCTATAAAAAGGCTTTATGGACTAGACAATAATTCTTATACTGCCTCTCTCAAGGACAGCAATATAACTACTATAATACTGCCTCCTATGTACAAGAATATAACTACTATAATACTTCCTTCTATGTACAAGAATATAACTACTATAATACTTCCTTCTATGTACAAGAATATAACTACTATAATACTGCCTCCTATGTACAAGAATATAACTACTATAATACTTACTTCTATGTACAAGAATATAACTACTAGAATACTGCCTCCTAAGTTTGAATTGTTTGTCTATTCTGTCTTCCGTATCTGTTTCCAGAGTTCAAGGGGTTTATCATGCATTTGTGACGATTGTGTCCAAAGGAGGAATCCGTGGCCTGTGGGCAGGTTGGGTGCCAAACGTTCAGAGAGCTGCCCTGGTAAATATGGGAGGTAAATGGATCTTGTATGCACACAGGGGACACCTTACATGGGGGATTCCAGCAGAAAACATTTATCATATATCTACTGTATAGAGAAGGAGCCTGCCATCAGGAACATGGACAATAATCCAAGGCCACGGACAAATAAGCTTAGCTCAACTGAAGAAAGGGCTGTCTTTATTTAGTTTTAAAGCGTCACTGCCATTCACTGCACACACAAAGTAGAGGAGAATCTGCTTCCTAACCTTCTCTTACTCACTCAGAAGCAGCCCCAGGATCATGAAGGACATTAGAGAGGTACTGGTTCTGAAATTAGCACTTTTGCTGAGCTATGTAGCTATGGAGTCTCTTTAGTGTGTCTCTTTGAATCCCGTCTCACTCATGCTGCTGCTCACTGTTGCCCCTTTCCCTCTCCATAGACCTATATTGACATGTGTAATATGATCCTCCTGCTCCTGTGGAGCTGCTCCATCTTGAGACAGAAATCTCTGAGACCCCAGGTATAAGCTGGGCAAGGGACCTGCAAACCTTGTTTTTCAGGTAGACGTTGCCTGACACATCCAGGCTGAGCTTGCAGGGTTTGAGGTTGCCGCGCATGTCCAGCTCCATACATGCAAGACTAGGAGAGTTTTGGAAACTGCTGTTTCTGTCATCGTTTTTCTAATACGTAGTAAAACTTGAATTACTTCTTTCTGGCTGTTTTTATCGCTTTTCGTCCTCCTCAGATCTGACCACTTATGATTTGGTGAAACACTTTCTACTTCGGAACACCAGCCTCAAGGACAACAGTTTCTGTCACAGTATTTCAAGGTAATTTCTTTGCTTTATGACATGTGACCGGTTAAAGGGTTTTTACCCACTTTTTTATACTGATGATCTGTCCTCCTGGATTGGTCATCAGTATCTGATTGGTGGGGGTCCAAGACCCGGGGCTTATGCCGATCAGCTTTTTGAGGAGACTGTGGCACTTTGTTGAGCGCCGCAGCCTCCTGAGCTCAGCTTTATTCCATTCAATGGGGCTGAGCTGCACCTAGGCCATGTGACCGATGAACGTGACATCACTGTCCTAGGACAAGTTGCGAGAAGGCCGTGACGCTCCAGGAGCACCACAACCTTTTCAAAAAGCTAATCGGTGGTGGTCCTGGTTGTCAAACTCCACTGATCAGATACTGATGACCGCCTTTAAAGGGATTGTCCAGTCAGGTTATTCATTGTACATTTGATTAGCTGAGGTCAACTCTGACACTGATCTTCATCTTTTGGACAGCATATGTTCAGGACTGGTAGCTGCTACTTTAGGAACCCCAGCTGATGTGATCAAGACCAGGATAATGAACCAGCCGAGAGACAAGCATGGCCGGTGAGTGCATCCTTTTTCTATATAGTTAGGGCTGGTACTAACCCTACAGAAGTGCTATTCTATCACTTATGAAAGCGCCAGTCACCACCACCTCTGCCCCCAACAAAGAACCTCCAATATCTCACCTTCCTAGACCCTTGTAGATGTAACCAGGAAGGTGGAAGAAGAATACAGCTTCCAATACTGATACCACGTGGTTCCCACCTGGGAACAGGAAAACTATCCCAGGACCTTTTTAGGCCCAGTTCACAATTCAGTTATTTGGTCAGCGATTTTCCATCAGTGATTGTAGGCCAAAACCCGTAGTGAAGCCTCCACAGAAATCAGGTGTAATGGAAAGTTCTGCTCCTGTTCTGTGTTGTTGACCCGCATCTGGTTTTGGCTCCCAATAACTTTCCAAATAACTGAAGTGTGAACTCAGCCAAAATTGGATTTTCACAGCAGAATCTGGGCCCCAAAAATCACATAGGATAGGGTAAATAAAATAGCATAGTACAGTTTTGGAATTAATTGTAATATTCCCTACTGCTCCTCTTGGCTGTGAATGGTATTGTGTTCAGCCCCATTCAGTTGCGCCTAGGCCACGTGTCCGATGAACATGACGTCACTGGCCCAGGGAAAGCTGCGAGAAGGCCGTGTTGCTACTACGAGTGCCACTGCCTTCTCAAACAGCTGTTCGCCGAGGGTCCTGGGTGTCTGCCCTCCACCGATCAGATACTGATGAACTATCCAGAGGATTAGGCATCAGTTAAAAAGTCTTGGGAAAACCCCTTTCCCGACCAGTGCCGTACTAGTACGCTGACCGGTTTCATACAGCGGACATCCACAGCTAATGTCTGCGACCGGTGGTAATGCCGATCGCGGACATTTAACACTTCAGATGCTGTGGTCAATCCTGACCACGGCATCTGAACACTCTAAATACCAGAAGCGTGTGCATCCATTAATGCTCCAGCTCCCCCATGTGGCGATCGGAGGAGCTGGAGCTTGTGTGCAGCAGCCCCTGTCATAGTGAACGACAGGAGGCTGCTGCACAGTCTTTCCTATGGAGCCCTAGTCTGTAGCAGGGCTCCATAGGAAACTAGTAATTCTCTCACAAACTTCTCATAGACTTCAATGCCATGAGAATAGCAATCTAATGATTGCTCGTTATAGTTCCCTATTGGAACTATAAAAAAGTGTAAAAAAAAACATTAAAATTCAAATCACCCCCTTTTCCCCCAAAATAAAAGTAAAAGAACTAAATAAATAAAACAATACACATCCCGTGTATCACCATGTGCGACACCGCCCATACTATAAAAATATACTATATCATAAGCACGATTTAAATGGTGGTGTTGGAAAGTACAACTTGTCCTGCAAAAAACAAGCCCCCCTATGGCTATGTGAACGGGGGCTATGTGACACTTTCCTGGTTCCCAGCTGGTCTCTGTTCACCTTGCCGCAGTGATGTCATGACCGCTACTGCCTGCAGGGGTCACATGTCAATACACCATATCGTTGCTGGGTGTTTGGAAACTGAGACCGCTGGAGGACCAAGGAGGCTTCAGAATGGGAGCCGCAGGGTATTGGGTAAGATTGTTACTTGCTTGCTTAAAGTCAATGGGAAAAGTGACAAATTTCCATGAGGATAAATTCTAGGGCGAGTGGATGAGATTTGTAAGATCTCATCCTCCTGTATGTGCAAATCCGCAGGTAAAATCCACAGCAACTCCAGCCCACTTGTACATATGGCTCCATGATGCTGCTCCCGAGCCGGGACATAATGGGAAACTGCTTTCACTGGGTCTCTGGGACAGACTTTGTTTGTTTTTGTGTTTTTGGATTTTTTGTCCCTCCTGTAATGTGCTGTGTCCGTGTATTTTCCAGGGGGATCTTGTACAAGTCTTCCACAGATTGCTTCATTCAAGCTGTGCGTGGGGAGGGCTTCATGTCCCTCTATAAAGGCTTCACGCCCACATGGATGAGAATGGTAACTGCATTGTAGTGAACTGTGGAATATCTGGTATTTGCAGGCGCTTCATTTGCAAGATTTCTTTTATGGTTTTTTTCATACTACTTGAGTCTTGAATTAAAATGCTTCTCCATTGTCACGGTATACAATAAGAACATGAAGTGTGCACTTGGAGTAAGGGTAAGAATACACTCGTTGACAAAATACTGCACCAAGTTGTTGGAATGTGTGAGTGTAATGATGATAGATGGAAGTGATCACAATACTAGAGCCTGGACACAGGATGAGGTACGGCCTCTAGCCTGGCCACAGGATGAGGTACGGCCTCTAGCCTGGCCACAGGATGGGGTACGGCCTCTAGCCTGGCCACAGGATGGGGTACGGCCTCTAGCCTGGCCACAGGATGGGGTACGGCCTCTAGCCTGGCCACAGGATGGGGTACGGCCTCTAGCCTGGCCACAGGATGGGGTACGGCCTCTAGCCTGGCCACAGGATGGGGTACGGCCTCTAGCCTGGCCACAGGATGGGGTACGGCCTCTAGCCTGGCCACAGGATGGGGTACGGCCTCTAGCCTGGCCACAGGATGGGGTACGGCCTCTAGCCTGGCCACAGGATGGGGTACGGCCTCTAGCCTGGCCACAGGATGGGGTACGGCCTCTAGCCTGGCCACAGGATGGGGTACGGCCTCTAGCCTGGCCACAGGATGGGGTACGGCCTCTAGCCTGGCCACAGGATGGGGTACGGCCTCTAGCCTGGCCACAGGATGGGGTACGGCCTCTAGCCTGGCCACAGGATGGGGTACGGCCTCTAGCCTGGCCACAGGATGGGGTACGGCCTCTAGCCTGGCCACAGGATGGGGTACGGCCTCTAGCCTGGCCACAGGATGGGGTACGGCCTCTAGCCTGGCCACAGGATGGGGTACGGCCTCTAGCCTGGCCACAGGATGACCGACTGTCACATGTGATGGCTCCCAGACCATCACACCAGCAGTTGGGGCAGTGTGTCCTCCACAGCAAAGGCAGAGTTGAAAAGATTTGTAAGCGGCTCACCCACCAATGCAGAGATGAACAAAGGTCCACACCCCTCTGGCTCACCCACACCCCTCTGTATATCGAAATAAAAAGAACTGTGGGGGGCACTCAATACCGGGACCACTAACCAGTCAACAAATAAATAAACCTTTAATTGATTAAATAAAAAACTAAAAATTTCCAGACTAAATCGATAAAAGGTGGCACACAATAAAACCTCCCAATAGGATATCAATATCAGCAGCAATAAATAGCACTAAAAGATAATAGACAGCACTAAAAAAATAGCAGCAATAAAAAGAGGGTAAAATGTCCACATAGTTCAAACCTTACTCGATTGTTCAACAGCTCCTGTAATCAATGTCCCTTATTATTGGGTATACCAGTTCTTTATATATCGATATTTAGTCTATCAACAATAATAGCACTTTTTCTGTTAAGCGTCTGGAAATGGTCCAGGCAGAGACAGGGGTGTAATGAAGGTGCCACCTGTGTCTGGATGGTGGACTATAAAACTGTGGGTGCTGCTCGTGGTTGGCGGATCGAAAGATCCTCTCTACTACTGGTCTGTGTGGACCGTCCGGAGCCTGTTGGCAGTGTGTGCATGCCCTCACGTAACCACTAGCCCCAACAGCAAGGTCAGAACGCCCCATGTGGCGGGCAGCTCGTCAAAATGACTATCCTGCTAAGGCTACATTCACACAAATGTGAAAAACAATACAGAAAAACTGTCAATTTTTCATGGCCATTTTGCATCAGTTTGTGCATCCGTTCATTGGCTTTTTTTTTTTTTTTAACCCCAACCCCTGCAGCGCTCTGAGTATATATTATGCCCCTCAGTAGTACCCCCAGTATAGATATAGCCCCTCAGTACTATCCCCGGGAGAAATAATGGCCCTCAATCGTGCCCCCAGGAGAAATGATTCCCCTAATTAGTGCCCCCAGTATAGATAATTAAAAAAAATAACTCACCTCCCCATAGGCACTCGCCAGAACTCGGTCAGCAGGACCTGACGCTCCCAGCAAGATCATGTGACGTGGCGACACTGGGCAGGTCCTGCTGCCTTCAGTGTGGAAACTGTTCCAGCGAGTGCCTGTGGGGAGCTGAGCACTTCTGTCTAAACAGCTTTTAAAAACGGACCCAGGGATTTCAAAGGGATCCGTCTGGCTGTTGAAACGGGAAAAATAGGACGTGTCCCGTTTTTGAGGGCTGCTATTCACGGGCTGCCACGTGAATTGCCTCATTGAGTGGAATGGTTCTGAAATCAGTCGTCACAGGGCCGTTTTCATCCGTCGTGTGAATGCACCCTAATATGTCTTGGAGTGCATCGTAGAGGTGTGTCTAACAGTCAACGATCTCACACAGAGGTACACTACCCAAAAGTAGGCTCTGAGAGCCTTTCTATAGGGGAGCGGGGAAGCACTTTTACTCCCTCTTGTGGCAAGACCCAGTGTCTAATCCGACCACACCTGTAATCATTTCCATATCTGCCTGAGACATAACTGGAGGATGAGGTTTTCAGCAATCCAACATTTCTATCTGGTTGCGGATTTTTTTGTTTTTGTTTTGTCAATGAGTGTACTTAAAGGGGTTGTCTCTCTTGTCAGTAAGTGGCATTTATCATGTAGACAAAGTTAATACAAGGCACCTACTAATGTATTGTGATTGTCCATAATGCTCCCTTTGCTGGCTGGATTCATTTTTCCATCCCATTATACACTGCTCGTGTCCATGGTTACGATCGCCCTGCAATCCATCAGCGGTGGTTGTGCTTGCACACTATAGCAAAAAGCACCAGCCTATGTGCGCTCCCATGATCCCAGCCACCAGAGAAGCTAGCGCTTTTTCCTACAGTGTGCAATCATGACCACCGCTGATGGATTGCAGGGCGGTCGTAACCATGGAGACGAGCAGTTTATAATGTAATGGAAAAATGAGTCCAGGCATCAAAGCAGGCAATATGGACAATCACAATACATTAGTAAGTGCCTTGTATTAACTTTATCTACATGATAAATGCTATTTGCTGAAGTGAGACAACCCCTTTAAAGGAGTTGTCTCACCTTGCCGGTACAAATCCAAGATGAGACTAAGTCCTGACCCCCACCACCTAGTGCTTGCTGTTCCACTAGCTACCACTGCAGTACTTGGGCGCTACAGAACTCAGAAACAGCACAGCTTGTGGTGCCTCGCCGTTTCTGCAGCACCCAAACATTGTAATGGGAGCTACTGGAACAGAGCGCACCGGCCCGTTCCTCTGTCTCAAGTGGACCTTAGTGACGCAAGATGAGAGAACCTCTTTAAAGGGAGTCTGTTCACCAGACATGATGTCTGTAGGGCTAGCTCAGCTGAAGGTAATGATGCCTTTCAATTAGTGATCCGTTGCTTTAGGCTACATGCACACGACCGTATGTGTTTTGCGGTCTGCAAATTGGGGATTCGCAAATATTAAAAAAAAGATGACATCCATATGCCACCCATTTGTTTTTTTTTTGCGGATCCATGAAATGGACAAGAATAGGACATGTATTTTTTTTTTTTGCGGGGCTACGGAACGTACATACTGATGTGGACAGTACACGGTGTGCTGTCCGCATTTTTTGCGGACCCATTGAAATAAATGGGTCCGCATCCTATCTGCAAAAAAAAAACAAACGGAACGGAAACCATGTTCGCGTGCATGTAGCCTTATTGTGAAGAAAAACTACCTGTATTATGCAAATGAGCAGCTCAGAAGCACCGAGGGCGGTTTCAAGCCGTTCTGTGCACTCCTGCTCCTTCCTCTGTCAACTCTTCCCTCTCCTTCATGGACAGGGCCAGGTTCCTGTAGGGTCGTCTCATCTGGTCCTGTCAATCCAAAAAAAGGGGAGGGGCTAGCAGGAGGAGCAAGGGTGCACAGAGTGGCTTGGAGTCGCCCTTGAATGGAAGTACTTTTTCTTCACAATTGGGTCTCATAAGCCACGTGGCCGACGGACATGACGACACTGGCTTCGGAAGTGCTCATCAGAGCACCACGTTCTCTTCAAACAGCTGATCCGATACGAAAAACCTATCATTATCAATATTTTACTCCTGGAAACCCAAGACATTTATGGTATATACAGTTGATGTAATCACTGGGACTATCTCTAAATTTTATTGTGGCCCTTGGTTGTGAGAGCCAGAAAAAAAACAAAAAAAAAACGTCCTGCACCTCTTCAGTAAAGGGTGTATTAGACGGGCCGATTCTCGGCTCGTTAACAATGATCCGGCGGTCTTACACTGCCACCATTTTCATAGGCAGTTGGGATTTTTAAGCACCTTCAAAAAAATTATTTCTTGCCGGCGGCTGAATGTGCTGTCTAATCATGAGCAATGGCATAACGATCGCTCCTCCCCATACTGTGGAGGGGATCACTGCATGTAAATGTGTCTCCTCCACTAGTGAGCCTCCTTATCGTCAATCGTCTGCAGAATCTGGCTCTAATACAGCCTTAGGGCTCATGCACATGAACCTATTTTCTTTCCGTGTCCGTTCCGTTTTTGGGTACACAATGGGTCCACAAAAAAACAAAAACAGATCTTACTCCGTGTGCATTCCATTTCCGTTACGCAAAATAATAGAACATGTCACATTATCCCCCCCCCCCATGTATTACAGGTGCCGCTTCTACATACAATGGTCTGTTCCCTTTTTAATATAGAATTGTTGTCGAAAGGAGTTTTCTAGAAATTAAATACCAATAACCCATCCTCAGGATAGGTCATCAATATCGGATCATTGCTGTTTGAAGGGGCCGAAGCCCGTGACATCACTCCCATTGGTTACATGGCCTTTTGTGGAGCTCAGTACCATTCTATTGAGCTGCAATACCAAGCACCACCACTATAAGATGTACGGCGCTGTGCTCTATATACTGTGAAGCACTGTGTGCCCTTCAAATAGCCGACCGGTGGTGGTGGCGGGGTGCTGCAAGTCGGACCCCCACCGATCTGATACTAACATATCCTGAGCATAAGTCATCAATATGTAACTTCTAGATCTGCCCCATTGAGCTGTTGCCTGATATATCCCGTAAGGTATCGTCCATGATTTAATGCCCTGGTGTTGTGCTTGGCGCAGGCTCCCTGGTCAGTGGTCTTCTGGCTGACGTACGAGCAGGTCAGACGATTTGTGGGAGTGAGTTCCTTTTGATCCTCGTCATGGGGGGTAAGTCATTCATAAGTCTTTTCCAGTCTCTTTTAATAAAAGGCTGTACATCCATAGTATGACTGTAGTAGTGCATCGTAGCTAAGGAGTCCGGGGTCTGGAGCTAAGCTGCAGACCAGGGGGCGCTCGGTGCGGGGTTCACCGGATGGGTCTTACTGCAGATATTAGATACAGAAAATTACGATTTGCCATGGATTATTCCTCCTGCCGTAAATGTGCTGGACTTCCACCCGGTGAACAGTGACCGCCAGGGACCGAGACTTTATCATCACTTCTACCGTCTCCTTTCTCGGAACATGGCGCTCGTTGAGGGACATTTATTAGGCTGCTTACACCATTTTTTTTTAAAAAGTGCCAATTATGGTGCACGGCAAGTGTGGGTAGCTGGCGTAGACTTCAGGTTCTGGTGTACGGCAGGGCAGAGATTTCTTGAGTCATCTGCCACTTAATTATTTGGCGCATCTCACGAGATGAAAACTGGCAGATGGATGCACCAGTCTTGATAGATCTCCCTCATTGAGTGCAGTGAATAGAGGGAGCGGATCTGCCGATTCCTCTACCGGACTTGGTGATCGCCGGCTGTTCTCAGGCATAGCAGAGCTGCTGAGTCTTAGCAGACCCTGGCCAGTCTGCCTGTGTACAATGCCCCACAGAGGGGCCCGTTTTCCCCTGTAACCAGGGCTCCTTTGGATGCCCCAGTTATAGTGGAAAAGTGCAAATATACATATATTTTTTTAAAGTGCCACTGTCCACCAGAGGTCTTTCAATGATGTCAACAAATACATTTAAAATATCAGTAAAAAAATATATAATAAAATACAAATAAAGATTAAAATAAAAATGACCAACTCCATATAGAGAACCCATTTTTATAATTTATTTAGATGTCCGCTTGCATATTTAAGGCTATTTTCACATCTGCATATTTGCCGGATCTGCAGGGGATCGACAAAAACGCTTCTATTATGGATCCATTCATAACGGATGCAGCCGGTTGTATTATCTCTGAAATGAACAAGACGGATCCGGCACTAAAATTATTGCAAGTCAATGGGCGCCAGATCCGTGTTCTTGCGTTGTCCTATGACAGTTCTCAATACCGGAAAGGAAAATGCAAGTGTGAAAGTAGCCTAATGGGGTTTTGCAGGAGTAAAATATGGATGACCTATCCTTAGGACTCCTGGTACCTCCAGCGTCTGAAGAGAACGTGGTGTTCTGGGGAGCGCTTCAGCCTCTCTCTAGGGTACTGGGCCTGGGCTGCACTACCAAGCACAGCCACTATGCAATGTACGGCGCTGTGCTTTGAAGCTGATTGTAGGAGTGCTGGCAGTCGAATCCCCATCGATCTGATATTGAAGACTGATCCTGAGGATAGTCTCAATTTCAGTTTGAGAGCAGCACAACGCAGGAATGCAACAGATAGCCTCACCTATTGATCCAAATCCGGTATCCTGCACACATCCAAAAAATAACAGCGACGCCAGCATCTCCAAAATGTGTCATTATCGCATCAAACCAGCATGTAAAAAAAAATCTGCAACAATTCGGCTCAAAGCCTTTTTCAAGCATTTTTCTTGAGGATAGTTCATCAATATTCTACTCCTGGAAACTCCTTTGAAGAAAAGGAGGGCTAAAGTTTGCAAAAAAAATAAAGTACAAAAGTTTTTTTTAATTTTCCCCAAATAAAGTAAAAAAATAACAAACAAAAAAATATATATATTAGTAAAAAGCCTAGTCTCACATAAACTACACTTTGCAAAACTAATTTTAGTAGTCCACGAAATAAAAAGTTAGGGTTGTTAAACCACCACATGTGCTAATGAAAAAGTGGTCACTGAGGGGTTAAACGTACCAGTGTACATGTTTGGGATTCTCGCTTTGCCACTGGACTGTTCATTATACGGTATATCATGATTGTATGTTGTTTGTTGCAGGTATGAAGACCTGGTGTGAATAGGAAATATCACTGAGCTGGATGATCCGGAGTAGAAGCGGGCACCATGCAAAGCACGGAGACCTTAAAGGGGTCCTCTGGGAATGATTTGAAATGGCTGCCCGCCAGAAACGTGTCCTAGAATCTGAGCATCACTGGTTGCCACTACTTGCAGAGCTTCCTAGGGGGTTAGGTAGCAGGGCATCACTACAGACTGGCACCTGAATATACTACATATTGGTGAGTGCTCCTGTCAGGCTGCTCAGCCATGATGACATATCATAGACAGGATCACATCATTACCATCTACTGTAGAGCAGTGCAGTGAGGCCCACATCCCCCCTAGACCAGTGTTTCCCAACCAGCGTGCCTCCAGCTGTTGCAAAACTACAACCCCCAGCATGCCCGCACAGCCAAACAGCTGGAGGCACACTGGTTGGGAAACACTGCCCTAGACAGCTCTAGTGGTGGAAACCAGTCCTGCTCACATTCTAGGACAGGTTGCTGGCGCCCATTTTTAATCATTCCCAGAGAACCCCCTTTAAAAAGGCCCTCATATCCTACTTCTGATTTGTTACTCAAATTTTTAATAATTTTTATATGAAAATCTCAAATTATTTCATCTGGATATAAATATTACTTTGAACCCTTGACTGTGATTTTTGGTGTTTCTGTTGTAAATCTGTGAGAACTTTAGGTACCAACCCGCCGGAGGTCCGAAGCTTAGAGAAGTGCCTCTGGATTTCTTGTATCTTGCGGGTCTCAAGGTGGTGCCGCCTGGTGATACAGGCAGATGTGTCATGGTCGGAGTCGCCGGGTATCCCTACACCTCATAGGACACGTATGAGGTAACGCGGTGATCGTTCCTCTACAGAATAATGAGAGATACAGCCCATAGATGCCACATTCAATAGCAAGAGTCGCAACTAAGCGGTTAGAGAGGGAGCGGACTCTGTCTCCAATCAGCACCCCAAGAATGAGATTGTGAGGCGCCGATGTCTGTGCACGGCAGGCTGGGACCTAATGAAGGCCTCATCCATGGCTGCTATGTATCTCAACACTGACAGAATAATACACTGTATCGCATAAGCAATTGCAATTTATTATAGAAGCGATCCCTTGTGGGAATAGTAAATGGATAAAAAAAATATATAGTTATTAGATAAAAAAAAAAAAAAAATCCAAGTTAAAAATACACCTTTTTCTATAAAAAAAATAAATAAAATCCCCTCCACATATTTGGCATTGTTGAGTCCATATTGGTCTGCACTACACAATTACCCGTACAATAAAAACTGCCAGAATTGCTGTTTCTTTGGCCTATTCACTACCATAAAAATTAAACAAACAGTGTTATGTTACCTGAAATGATACTCATGAAAAGTACAAGTCGTCCCGCAAAAATCGAACCCTCACACAGCTCAGTAGGATGAAAAATAAAAAAGTTATGGGTCTTTGGATGCTATTCTGCAAAAAAAAAAGTTTTAAAGGGCTTTTATTGTGCAAAAATAGTAAAACATAAAAAAATACTAATGTATTTGGTATTGCTGTAATCGTACGGACGCAGAGAATAAAGTTATTTATTAAGAAAGCAAACGGCACAAAATTTGCCATGTAAAAACTTAATGGCAGTATTGCTGTTTTTCACCCCCCCTCCTCCCAGAAAGAGTCATCAGTGAGTCACATGTACACCATATTGGTACCATAATAAAAAAAAATACAACTTGACCCACAAAAAAAACAAACCCTCATATGACCATAGAGACTGAAAAATAAAAAAGTTATTAATCTTGGAAGGAGACCATCAAAAAAATGGTTTGGTCACCAAAGCCCAAAACGGTCTCGTCACTAAATCTGCAGCTTGTCAATTTATGCTGCTGATGGATTTGACCCTTTGCTATGTACAGGGGGAAATTCTGCACAAATTATGACCCGTGTGGCTGTATTCTAAACGACACAAAGTGTAACGTTCATCTGCCGAAACGGTGTATGCGTGGAATACCCCTATATCTGTAAAAGGAGAAATGCGGGATATTTATCAAGACGGGTGTTATACGATGAGTAAGATGCCCCTAATCTACTACAGGGGGCGCCATGATGGTGCAGCAGTGCTTCTCAGAGCGCTCTGCACCTTCAGGCTTCGTCGGGTCTGCTTTTCCAGCATGCAGATCCATAGACAGTATATAGCCTCAAACTGTGGCCCTCCAGCTGTTGCAAAACTACAACTCCCAGCATGTCCGAACAGAGCCTACAGCAGGGCATTGTAGTTTTACAACAGCTGGAGGGCCGCAGTTTGAGGATGCCTGGCATATGGGATCCGTACTCTGCGAGCTGGAAAAGCCGAGCGCTCTGAGAAGCAGTGCCGCACCTTCGTGGTGCCCACAAAAGTTTAGGTGCCCTTTACTAAATGAGGCGCGTATTCTGGTGGTGTGTGTGTGTGTGTGTGCCAAGAACTGAAATCTACGCCCGATAGTAAATTGATTGGGTGGCGGGAGGCCATGCCCACTTCTGCCTAAGCGGCGAGAGGTGTAAAAAGTCACACATTATAGCACCGATCGGATGTGCTCCATAATTTGCAACTGACATAAAACTTTTTATAGATCTGCCACTGTCTGGGGTAATAAATTATTAATTATTGTGTCTCCGACATCCTAATGACCGAGGGGGGGGGGAGGGAATTTATCGTTGCCGTATTTTCCTGGAACAAAATGGCAGTGAGGTTGAACTTCAAATTAGGGGAGTGGAGCCCTTCCACTTTTCAGTCCTGGAAAGTAGCAGTGGGCGACTACGACACGTGCGCTGCGCAGGAGATACACACCAGTACAATTCTATTTGGTTTTGAGCATTGATTCCTCATCAATTTCCAACTCTGCTTGCTGTCACCCTATAGAAACATTCTTGTTGTTACGGCCAGGGTAGTGTTGAGAGGCAGATAAAATACATAATGACGCCATTATATTGTGGTGGTTGTACAAGAATATGGAAAAAAGAAACCGCCCGCTGTCTCCCATCTACCCCAGTGGCAGGATTCCTCGCCCACTCAGACCATGATTCACTGTGGGACGTACGAGTTTAGCCTCATTCACACGTCAGTGTTTCACGGATCATTAAAAAGAGATGCTTTGAAAATTATTTTTCAGCTGTTCAGTGTCTGCGAATCACGGACAGCAAAAAACGGACACCTTGATGCATCACTGACCACCTGCTCACGGATTTGAGCACGGACGTGTGAATGAGGCTTTTCACTGCAGTTTTTGATGCTGTTTAATAAGCGAAAGGCAGAAGTGAATTGAGTAGGAAAGAGAAGAATTCTCCACTCCTGGCTTTGGCTCAAAAAAACAAAAGCAGCATTTAAAAAAAAAAAAAAAAAGGAAGAAAAAAAATGCAATCAAACCAATCTGATATGAGCGCAGTACAACAGCCCCACAGTCAGATAGGCGCTGACTGTACCATAAAGTTTGTGTCAGGAGATGCAGCTGACAGATGGGCCGTGTGAAGCAGTCCTAGGGCTACCTGCACATGTAGGCAGAATATCCGCACCAAAACCGCAAAATCCACACAATCGGGCCTCATGCATGCGGCTGTGTGCACCCCGCATCACGGATGCGGACCCATTAGCTTAAATGCGGAACGGAAGCCCTACGGAGTGCTTCCGCACCACAAAAAAAAAATGACATCATATTTTTTTTCTGCGGTGCGGACATACCACGGACCCATTCAAGTTGAATGGGTCCGGCCCGCTGCACGGATGTTGCCTGTACATTGGGGACTGCAATTGCAGTCCCTAATGCACGGAACGGCCGCGTACATGAGGCCCTAATCACAGTTTTTGTTGTTGTTTTTTTATGTTAAAAAGCCCAATAAAGTCCATGAGGAGACCACTCTACAGAGTGTGTCACTTAGAATAGATCCACACGGGTCATAATTTACACTGGATTTCCCTCTATGCATAGAAAAGGGTCAAGTCCATGGTGGACGTCCGCATCATAAATTGGCAAAGCTGCAGATTTAGCGACGATCCTGTTTTGGGCAATTTCTGCACATAAAAACCTCATTCACTTTGCTGGCACTGTATGAGGGTGTGGTTTTTCTGCATAATCTGCGCTGGTAGCATGGGGAGGGTTACACACTATAGCCCTGATTTATCAAGACTGGGGTGTGCCACTGGAGGAGCAGACCTTAAAGGGACACTGACAGGGCCAATAAGCATATTGAGGTATATATATGGCACTACAGGTCTTATAATGGGTATTACAATCATATAAGTATCCCCCCTGTCCACATTATACATACAGTAAACTTTAAGTTTTATAACCTGCTCCAACGGTCTTCAATCTGCCCAAGGGGCGGCGTTTCACCTCTCTTGCGCCCAGCCAGCCTCCCCAACTGCCGCTTTGAAGCGCCGCCCAGCTCATGAATATTCAGTTTGCTGGGCGGCTTCTGCGGTCCCCGCTCTGAAGCGCTGCGCTGAACAGTGCCCTGCGCATGCGCCGGATCTTGTGAAGTCGGGGACAGTAAGCGCCGCCCAGCGAAGTGAATACTGATGAGCTGGGCGGCGCTTACTGTACCGGACTTCACAAGATCTGGCGCATGCGCCGGGCACTGTTAAGCGAAGCGCTTCAGAGCGGGGACCGCAGAAGCCGCCCAGCAAACTGAATATTCATGAGCTGGGCGGCGCTTCAAAGCGGCAGTTGGGGGAGGCTGGCTGGGCGCAAGAGAGGTGAAACGCCGCCCCTTGGGCAGATTGAAGACTGTTGGAGCAGGTTATAAAACTTAAAAGTTTACTGTATGTATAATGTGGACAGGGGGGATACTTATATGATTGTAATACCCATTATAAGACCTGTAGTGCCATATATATACCTCAATATGCTTATTGGCCCTGTCAGTGTCCCTTTAAAAAGGGTTTTCCGAGATTTGACTGTTGACCTGTCCTCTGACACCTGCGACCCCCGCCGATCAGCTGTTTGTGAGTGCTGCAGCCTGCTCCCCGAGCACAGCGCCATACATTGTATAGTGGCTATGCTTGGTATCGCAGCTCAGCCCCATTCCCTTCTGAGGCTATAAAAGCTGAGAGAAGGCCACAGCGGTACTGCGAGCGCTGGTGCCTTCTCAAATGTGTCAGACCACCACAATCAGTTACTATCGAGAGGATAATTCATCAGTATTAAAATCTCGGAAAACCCCTTTAAATGCCCCCCTTCCCCCTTACTTCAGTTTCTGGCATAAATGATGGTAAAGGTGGCACCCACTCTCTGCAAACTGGCAAGGGCGGTGTAAGAAGACCTCTTGGGGGCCTATCCTGTGACTTTTTAACGCCAAAACCATTTTGTAGGGGGATGATAATTTTTCCCCTATGTCCCTGTCCCACCATTTTTCTTTGTGTCCGAAAAAAAAACGTATTAAAAAATGCCTGACTTGTGCAGCTTGTTACTTTTTATTTTGTGGTGTTTCTGCCTAAATAAGGTGTCAGATCCCTAGCATTTTTCATGTATTTATATATTTTTTTCTGCAGGGCTTGTGTTTTTCTATTGGAAAGTATGTGTACCCCTTCCTCTTTACAGCAGTATAAATGCCAATAACTCCATTAAATAAGGCAACATACACTGGCACTGCTGGGCGTTTATGGGGTAAAAACACCGGACTCGAGGGATGCTGCAAGCAATATAAGAAAAAATAAATAAAATATTGAGCCACAAAGCGTAACGGTCAAAAAACATCAGTACCAAAAACAGTTTGTCCTGCATTTTTTTTTTTTGCCTAAAAACACTGCCCATAGCAACCAATCAGATTCCACCTTTCATTTTATGAAACAGTTCTTAAAAATTAAAGATGGAATCTGGTTGCTATGGGCAAATAAACCAGTTTGTGCACCAGTTTTGATAAATCTCTGCCATTATGCCTGAAAAAAAAAAAAAAAAACTATTACAAAAATAAAATCGTTAATTTCTAACGATAATTTGTTTTCCCTTAGTCCTAACAGCAGCACAGATGGGGTTAACTGCCCCTGTGGACTGGTAGGACCGGCGGAATTTTAATGAGCCCAAGAACCAATAAACGATCTTCAGCTCCCTGAAAGGGAGGAGATCACCCCCCAGCCCACCGTGTCTTTAACAAGTATGATGTAAATTAGGGAGGGATATTTGTGTGCTGCTGTTAGGACTAAGGGAAAACAAATTATCGTTAGAAATTAACGATTCCCTTACGTCCTACCAGCAGCACAGATGGGGAGATAGCAAGATAAAACCCCTAGGGAGGGTCCTCATGCCTGGCAGAAGTAAGAACTGTCTGCCCGAAAGCCGAAAACTCTGCCATCCTAGCATCTATCCTATAATGGGAGATGAAGGTTGACTCAGAGCTCCAGGAGGCCGCCTTACAGATCAACTCTAAGGGGAGAAGGCTTCTTTCCGCAACCGAGGTGGAGACCGCCCTAGTAGAATGGGCTCTCACAAACTCGGGAGGATCTAAGGTTTGGGAGACAAAAGCTTCCTTAATGGCCTCCTTGATCCAGCGACTAATGGTGGCTTTAGACGCTTTACGGCCTTTAGACTTACCGGCAAACAGGATAAGGAGATTCTCATCTATCCTGAACTCTCTGGATCTATCCACATAGATCTGGAGGCATCTAGAAATATCCAGCGGATCTCTAGCTGGAGTATCAGAGGAGGAGGCTGTAAACAAAACTGGTAAGGAGATTACCTGGTTGATATTCTGAAAAGTAGGCACCTTAGGTCTGAAGTATGGCAGAAACTTCAGGAGTACTCTGTCCTGTAGGAAAATAATATATGGATGAATTGCAGAGAAAGCCTGCAATTCAGAAACTCTTTTGGCTGAGGCTATAGCCAGAAGAAAAACCATCTTTAAAGTCAAATATTTGAAATCAACCTCCTCCAAAGGCTCGAAGGGGGAAGATGCTAGACCCCTGAGCACTACTGAAAGATCCCACTGGGGAATGGGTTTCAGTATAGTAGGCTTTAGTCTTTCCGCCCCTTTCAGAAAGCGTTTGATGAGTGGATCCCGAGAGTATGGCCTGTTGAGACAGGCCGAGATGGCACACATTTGTACCTTCAAGGTAGCTGGAGATAGGCCTCTATCTAATCCGTCCTGAAGGAAATGTAGTATCGCAGGAAGGGGCGGATCTGCAAACGCCACCTGTTTGGAATCACACCATGCCACGAAGATTCTCATGATCCTGGAGTAGGCCTTGTTTGTAGACTCTGCTCGGGAATGCGACAAAGTTCTCAGGACCGACTCGGAAAGCCCTTCTATGTTGGGAAGGGACTGATCAACCTCCAGGCTGTCAGGTTGAACCTGTGCAGATCTGGGCAGAGGTGAGTGTCCCACGACACCAGGGTCTGCTCCGGGGGGAGTCTCCAGTATTGTCCCCGACTCATCTGAATGAGCTGGGTAAACCAGGATCTTTTGGGCCAAAACGGTATGATGGCTATTACCGAGGCCTGATCCTGACGGATTTTCATCAATACCCTCGGTATCATGGAAAAAGGAGGGAAGATGTAAGCCAGCCTGAACCTCCACGGTATCGACAGAGCATCTATCGCCAGGGGGTTGTCTTCCCGGTACAGGGAACAGAACCTCAGCACCTTGGCGTTGAACCTGGTTGCCATGAGATCCACCTCTGGCATACCCCAACTGTGAACTAGCTGCCTGAAGACCTCCGGATGCAGAGACCACTCCATGGTCGGTAATCCTCGACTTAAGCGGTCTGCTATCATATTGAGGGAACCTCGAATATGAACGGCAGATAGATGGGAAAGGTTCAGCTCTGCCCACCGAAGAATCACCCCGATCTCTGATAGAAGGGGTAATGATCTTGTGCCTCCCTGCTTGTTTATATAGAGAACCGCAGTCATATTGTCTGACTGGACTTTCACCGCTTTGCCCCGAATTTGAGGGGCGAAGTGAAGGAGGGCTAGCCGGATAGCTCGCATCTCGCGAAGATTGGAGGAAAGATGCCGCTCCAAGGGGGACCAAGATCCCTGCACTTGGGATCCGTCCAGGTGAGCGCCCCAGCCTACAAGGGACGCGTCTGTAGTCAATATGACCCAAACTGGTTGGGTCATAGACTTCCCTGCTGGCAGTCGAAGCCACCATCTGAGGGAATTCCGGGTTTGACCGGACAGGGAGCACAGGGAATCTAGCCCCGCAGGGCTGCCGTTCCATAAGTGTAAGACCTCCGACTGAAGAGGACGGAGGTGCCATAGCGCCCAAGGGACTGCGTCCGCAGCCGCTGACATGAGCCCCACCATCTTCATGAGAGTCCGAATAGAGACTCGACGAGGGACATGAAGGACCTTTGCCAGGTCCTGAATCCGCGCTTTCCTTTCTTGAGTCAACCGGAGGGACATCTCCACAGAGTCGACCACGAATCCTAAATATTGGATTGAAGATGATGGGCTCACATTCGACTTCTGCCAGTTGATGATCCAGCCTAGGCGGAGAAGAAAGGAGATTGCGATCTGAAGATGGTGGGTAAGGATCGGAACTGAAGAGGCTATGAAAAGCCAATCGTCCAGATAAGGAATGATAGTCAGCCCTTGGAGTCTCAATGCTGCCACCACCGATACCACCACCTTGGTGAAGATCAGGGGGGCAGAAGAGATTCCGAAGGGGAGCGCGGTGAACTGAAAGTGCCTGCGAACCCCTGAAATCTGGACCGCGATCCTGAGAAATTTCCGGAAGGCGGAAAGGATCGGGATGTGAAGGTAAGCATCTTTGAGGTCCAGAGTAGCCATGACATCCCCGAGGTTGAGGATATGGGTGACTGACCTTATGGTTTCCATACGAAACCTTGTTTTCCTTATAAAACGATTGAGAAATCTCAAATCGATGATAATCCGGAGGTCTCCCGTCTTCTTGGGAACCAGGAACACTGGTGAATAAATGCCTAGGCCTCTCTCCCCTGCCGGCACCTCCTCCAGGGCTCCCTTGGAGATATAGTCCTGGATGTAAGATTCCAGGACCACTTGTTTGGCCGGCCCGAAGTTTCGTGTAGCGACGAATCTCTCTGGTGGGAGAGAGAGAAAGTCTACCCGATACCCGACGGAGACCAAGTTCAGAACCCAAGGGTCTGCGATCAACTGACTCCAGGAGTCTTTGAAAAAGGAGAGACGGCCCCCCACGGGTGTTTGGGGGAGTGGTATGGGAAAGTCTAGAGGAGACACTGCAGGGGCAGCAGGGCTTATCCAAGAGCCTGGAGGAGGCCCATAGTCAGGAGGGTTTTGCCTCCTTGGCGGGTTTACGGGAGCGCCTCGAATACTTACGAGACGGTCCCCCCTAATCTCTGCGCCTAGATTGCTGCCCCGGGCGTCCTTCGCGCCTCTTTCCCTGCCTGGGGCGTCCCCGAAAGGGCTGCTGGGGGAGGCTCTTCCCCTTTTTGTCGGAGAGCCCCTCCATTATTTTGTCCAATTCGGACCCAAACAGCCTGTTTGGTTCAAAGGGGAGCCCACAGAGGTTGAATTTGGACGCGTTGTCCGCGATCCAGGGTTTCAGCCAAAGTGGTCTGCGGGCAGCCGAAACTAAGGCCATAGTTTTGGCGGCCAGCTTCAGCTGCATCTGGGTGGAGTCAACTAGGAAGTCCATAGCCAGGTTGGCTGATTTGAAGGCTGCCAGGATATCATCCCTGGATACGCTCTGGTCCACGTCTGTTTGGATCTGGTTAAGCCTAGAGCGTAAATAGGTGGCCACTTCAGTGGCCGCGATTGAAGATGACGCGGAGGCAGCGGCCGCCGCATAACTCCTCCTAAGGGTGCACTCTGCCCTCCGATCAAGAGGGTCCTGCAGACTAGACCCATCGTCTGCGGGGACTAGAGTGCGCCGGGACAACTTGGCTATAGCCATGTCCACCTTGGGAACGGAACCCCACGATTCCACCAAGGGTTTAGCCATCGGGTACATCAGTTTAAACTTTCTGGTGAGAACTGGGCCTTTCTCAGGTTTGCGCCATTCTGTGCGCATCACAGAGAGAAGGGTCTCATCCGCTCTGAAGACACGCTGTGTCCGAACGGCGGGATCGGAGGACTCCCCAATGTCAACATCCTGGTCCCCCGACCTGATGGACTTAAGTAACTTCTGCGTCTTTTCTGGAGGGAAAAAGCAAGAAGTATTTTCTTCTTCCTCAGAAGAAGACCCCACAGACCAGGGGGTAGGTCTTTCCACTGGTGCGACTGGAGCGACCACATCCATGGGAGTCTGAGAGGGTGTTGGTAACCTCTCATTGAGTAACTGCACCACTCCCTTAATGGAATCATCCACGTATGTCTTCGTCCACTGAAACATCTCCTGCATCGTGGGTTCCGTGGATGTCGTGCGACAACTCTCACACCTAGAATAGGGACAGCCGTCGTCTAGGGGCGTGTTGCAATCAAAACACGCCAAATGCTTCCTCTTGGCCCCAGACTTTCGCTGATCCGGATCCCTGGGGGAAGCCATAGTCTGTAATTGGAAAGAAAAGACAGGTCATAACACCTAAATAATTGGAGGTGGAGAAACAAGACCTTAAGGGGGCCCACCAGCACTAGAAGAAATATAGAGCTGCAGCAGAGGAACACACAAACCCACGTCAAGCAATACAACTAAGGATATCACAAGGCGCAGGGAACTCTGGAGCTAGCTTGTCAAAGCGATGCAACCAGAGCACTGAATGACAGGCTCTGGGCGCTTAAAAGGAGAAAGCCCCGCCCCCTGGGCGGGTCCCAGATCGTAAATAGCCCAGATATATAAGAGAGCCAAATACTGGCTCAGCCTGCTGTAAATAGCTCCCCTGGGTCGTCCTGGCCCAGGATGTATATAGGGGAGCAACTTTAATCAGGGAGATGAGGAAAAAACCTCAGATCGCGCTGCGAAGAAACCGGAAGTGACGTAGCGCACAAAGTGCGCGTCACTTCCGGAAGATGGCGGCGCCCATAGCGCCGCATGCATGCGGCGATGGGAAGGAACGGACACCCGAAAACACTGAAAGGAGAGGGGAGGGGACACCCCACCCCCCGACGGTCCCCAGGTACAAAAAATCGCCGCCATCAGCCTAAAATAAAGGCAAAAAAAGAGAGCCAAAAAAACGGGGCGATCCTATCTAGACGAAAGGAGCCCCTAGCACTCTCAGCTCCCTAAAAGGGAGCGATACGCCAGTCCAACCTGTCCAAAGGACAGAAAAAAACACGGTGGGCTGGGGGGTGATCTCCTCCCTTTCAGGGAGCTGAAGATCGTTTATTGGTTCTTGGGCTCATTAAAATTCCGCCGGTCCTACCAGTCCACAGGGGCAGTTAACCCCATCTGTGCTGCTGGTAGGACGTAAGGGAACTTCTGAATCCAGCCTGCGTGCACTCGGAGTATTTTGTGAGCCGACTATGGGGCCACGATTTACATCTGCACCAAGAAGGGGCGCGTCCTTTGCAAACCAGCGGCAATAAACCAATTCAGCGGACATACCGCTCTGTGTGGACGCGCCCGAACTGAACTTTCTTCTGGAAGTTGCTGCTCCTCCTTCACACACGTGTATGAATACTGGAGACGCGGGAGTGATTTTGGGGGCAGAGTTTTCTTTCTGGTATTAAACCCATTGAGCAGCCTTATAGTCGGCATCTGCCCTGCCCACATTCCTATACCGCCATACTACAGGCTGCGTCCACATCTCCCTTGTGGAGATCCGGCTGACTGATCCTGTGCAAATGCCGGTTGTCAGCCGCACAAAAAAAAAAACCCAGTTGGAGGCAGAAGTGTTTGTCCGGCTGAAATCCGGCATTTATCCTGTAGATCGGCTGGTTCACCGCCAGACCCAACTGCAGTCAATGGGGATCCGGTGGTGAAGTAGAGCAGTGGTCCTCGACTCCAGTCCTCAGGGCTCACCTATCAGTCATGTTTTTAGGATATCCTTAGTATTGGGCAGCTGATATCCAGTTTTTCACACGCCTGATAAAAAAACGGAAGGTTTACGAAAATCTCTTAGCAACCATCAGTGAAAAAACGCATCGCATCCGCACTTGCTTCCAGATACAATGCGTTTTTCACTGAAGTCCCATTCACTTCTATGGGGCCAGGGCTGCGTGAAAAACACAGAATATAGAACATGCTGCGTTTTTCACGCAACGCAGAACTGATGAGTGGAAAAAAAAAAAGCGCTCATGTACACAGACCCATTGAAATGGATGGGTCAGGATTCAGTGCGGGTGCTGTGCGTTCACATCACGCATCGCACTCGTGTGAAAGGGGCCTAGGTGGCGGTTAAGACGTGGGCTGGTTCTTAGCGAGGGTCCCTAATGGCTGTCAGGTGCTCGCCGCCCACCCCTTACACGAGCATGAACAGGAAGAGAACTAAAGGATCAGTCATGCTCAAAGTAGACTGCCCAATTCTCATCTGGGGGAGGGGTTCTACCGAAATTGGCAGGTTCGGCTATTCTATTTAGAGCAGTGTTTCCCAACCAGTGTGCCTCCAGCTGTTGCAAAACTACAACTCCCAGCATGCCTTGATAGCCTTTGGCTGTGCGGGCATGCTGGGAGTTGTAGTTTTGCAACAGCTGGAGGCACACTGGTTGGGAAACACTGATTTAGAGGGCATGACCATAGTCCAGAAAAGTGATCCTTAACCTATGGCTCTCCAGGTTATGTTGGGAGTTGTAGTTTTGCAAACCACCTGGAGGTCTGCAAATTGAGGATGAAGGCTGCAGAGGGTGGAGCTCTGAATCGTTGTCTTACTGCATGGTCATCATCCTCAATCATCACCGTTAAAGGGGTTGTCCCATTACAACAACAACTCTCCCCCCCCCATCCAGTGTCCGATCATCGGGCGTTCGGCCGTATGGCAAAAGTCTACAGTATAGGGGACAAGAGTCTGATTAGCGGGGGTCCAACTGCTAGGGCTGCTGCCGATCATGAGAACAGGGGCCCCATGTTTGAATAGAGAAGTGGACACGTATGCACGCTGCCGCTCCATTTAAGGCTACTTTCACACTGGTGCATCCTGAACGGATTTCTCTCCATTCAGAATGCATTAGGATAAAACTGATCAGGATTATTCCGGCATAGAGCCCCGACGACGGAACTCTATGCCGGAAGACAAGAACGCAGGTGTGAAAGAGCCCTTACAGATAATACAAACGGATCCGTTCTGAACGGAACCGTTTGTGCAGATCCATGACGGACCCGCACCAAACTCGAGTGGGAAAGTAGCCTAACTCTATGGGGTTGCGGGAGATAGCGGAGTGCCTAGACTCTGTTATCCCGCCAGTCCTATAGAGCAGCGGACACGTATGTGGGACTGTAGCTCCATTTAGACGGGGGGAACACTGCCCAATTCTTGTGACCAGCAGTCAGACCCCTTCGATCAGACACATCGGAATCCACAGCAGATTTGGGCCGTGTGAACATAGGCTAAGCTGAGCTTGGCACCACTAGGCAAACGGGACTAACGAGACGAGCGGGAGTCTGGTCCTAGCAAGCGGCTGCACAAGATGAAATGTGTCCTGAATGAAATCCTAATAAACTCCAATCTACAAAGCAGGGGCTGACCGGGGGGAATGAATCATTCAGCTCTAGTGATTAGTCCCAAAATGGGGACTTTTCAGGAACGTAGAAAGTAATTGTGCAGATACTAATAGGACTAAAGCCTCATTCACACATCAGTGTTTCACGGACGTGTGCTGTACGTGTTCTCCACGGGCAGCACGCGTCCCCATTCATTTTAATGCGTGTATTCGGACATCAGTTTTTTAGCACCGTTTTCAGCACAGATGCGTGTTCTATTTTGTCCGTGTTCACGGATCCATCACGTCCATTATAGTCTATGCCATCCGCGTTGGCTGTTCAGTGTCTGTGAAACACGGATGCAACACGGACAGCAAAAAACGGAAACACGGACCCTTCATGGATGCATCACTGACCACCTGCTCATGGATTTGAGCACGGAAACGGACGTGTGAATGAGGCTTAACTGGTATGAAGCCCCCTTAGGCCTGAGGCACATGACACAGATACCGACGGTGTGCATGGCGCACTTTCCCGTTCCGCTGTATGGTAAAAATGCCTACTATTGTCCGCAAAACTGGGAACAGGACATGGTCTATCTTTTTTGTGGAACGGGCAAACGGATGCGGACAGCTCACCGTGTGCTGTACACATTTTTTTGTGGCCCTATTGAAATTAATGGGTCCAAATCCCATCTGCAAAAAAATGCAGATCAGATGCAGACTAAAAATACGGTTGTGTGAACGGGGCCTTATCTAGTGGGAGCTCTACTGCTTGCATTTATGGAGGCACAATCTGCAAAGAAAAAAAGGGGGTCAGTCCGCACATCCCAGTGCGCAGGTGCACGTTGCTATGGCTGAAAACACAACCTAGAACAAAACATACAATGCAACAGCTCTCTGCAAACCAAATTAAGTATGAACATGAATTATATCACAATGGCTGGTACGTATATGGGTTTGTTCCCTGGTATTTCTTCTAGCGGCTCTAACTACACACAATGTCTATCTATACACTCCCGATCCCAGTATACATGCCCCAATATAGTGCCATCACACAGTATACATGCCCCCCATATAGTGCCATCACACAGTATACATGCCCCCAATATAGTATCATCACACAGTATACATGCCCCCCATATAGTGCCATCACACAGTATACATGCCCCCCATATAGTGCCATCACACAGTATACATGCCCCCCATATAGTATTATCACACAGTATACATGCCCCCCAAATAGTGCCATCACACAGTATACATGCCCCCCATATAGTGCCATCACACAGTATACATGCCCCCCATATAGTGCCATCACACAGTATACATGCCCCCCATATAGTGCCATCACACAGTATACATGCCCCCCATATAGTGCCATCACACAGTATACATGCCCCCCATATAGTGCCATCACACAGTATACATGCCCCCCATATAGTGCCATCACACAGTATACATGCCCCCCATATAGTATTATCACACAGTATACATGCCCCCCATATAGTATTATCACACAGTATACATGCCCCCATATAGTGCCATCACACAGTATACATGCCCCCCTATAGTATTATCACACAGTATACATGCCCCCCTATAGTATTATCACACAGTATACATGCCCCCCTATAGTATTATCACACAGTATACATGCCCCCCTATAGTATTATCACACAGTATACATGCCCCCCTATAGTATTATCACACAGTATACATGCCCCCCTATAGTATTATCACACAGTATACATGCCCCTCTATAGTATTATCACACAGTATACATGCCCCCCTATAGTATTATCACACAGTATACATGCCCCCCTATAGTATTATCACACAGTATACATGCCCCCCTATAGTATTATCACACAGTATACATGCCCCCTATAGTATTATCACACAGTATACATGCCCCCCATATAGTGCCATCACACAGTATACATGCCCCCCATATAGTGCCATCACACAATATACATGCCCCCATATAGTGCCATCACACAGTATACATGCCCCCCATATAGTGCTATCACACAATATACATGCCCCCATATAGTGCTATCACACAGTATACATGCCCCCCATATAGTGCCATCACACAGTATACATGCCCCATGTATACTGTGTGATGGCACTATATGGGGGGCATGTATACTATGGGGGGCATGTATACTGTGTGATGGCACTATATGGGGGGCATGTATACTGTGTGATGGCACTATATGGGGGGCATGTATACTGTGTGATAATACTATAGGGGGCATGTATACTGTGTGATAATACTATAGGGGGCATGTATACTGTGTGATGGCACTATATGGGGGGCATGTATACTGTGTGATAATACTATATGGGGGGCATGTATACTGTGTGATAATACTATAGGGGGCATGTATACTGTGTGATAATACTATAGGGGGCATGTATACTGTGTGATGGCACTATATGGGGGGCATGTATACTGTGTGATGGCACTATATGGGGGGCATGTATACTGTGTGATGGCACTATATGGGGGGCATGTATACTGTGTGATGGCACTATATGGGGGGCATGTATACTGTGTGATAGCACTATATGGGGGGGCATGTATACTGTGTGATGGCACTATATGGGGGGGCATGTATACTGTGTGATAATACTATAGGGGGGGCATGTATACTGTGTGATAATACTATAGGGGGGCATGTATACTGTGTGATAATACTATAGGGGGGCATGTATACTGTGTGATAATACTATAGGGGGGCATGTATACTGTGTGATAATACTATAGGGGGGCATGTATACTGTGATAATACTATAGGGGGCATGTATACTGTGTGATAATACTATAGGGGGCATGTATACTGTGTGATGGCACTATATGGGGGGCATGTATACTGTGTGATGGCACTATATGGGGGGCATGTATACTGTGTGATGGCACTATATGGGGGGCATGTATACTGTGTGATGGCACTATATGGGGGCATGTATACTGTGTGATAATACTATTGGGGGGCATGTATACTGTGTGATAATACTATTGGGGGGCATGTATACTGTGTGATAATACTATTGGGGGGCATGTATACTGTGTGATAATACTATTGGGGGGCATGTATACTGTGTGATAATACTATAGGGGGGCATGTACACTGTGTGATAATACTATAGGGGGGCATGTATACTGTGTGATAATACTATAGGGGGGCATGTATACTGTGATAATACTATAGGGGGGCATGTATACTGTGATAATACTATAGGGGGGCATGTATACTGTGTGATAATACTATAGGGGGCATGTATACTGTGTGATAATACTATAGGGGGCATGTATACTGTGTGATAATACTATAGGGGGGCATGTATACTGTGTGATAATACTATAGGGGGGCATGTATACTGTGTGATAATACTATAGGGGGGCATGTATACTGTGTGATAATACTATAGGGGGCATGTATACTGTGTGATGGCACTATATGGGGGGCATGTATACTGTGTGATAATACTATATGGGGGGCATGTATACTGTGTGATAATACTATATGGGGGGCATGTATACTGTGTGATGGCACTATATGGGGGGCATGTATACTGTGTGATGGCACTATATGGGGGGCATGTATACTGTGTGATGGAACTATATGGGGGGCATGTATACTGTGTGATGGCACTATATGGGGGGCATGTATACTGTGTGATAATACTATATGGGGGGCATGTATACTGTGTGATGGCACTATATGGGGGGCATGTATACTGTGTGATGGCACTATATGGGGGGCATGTATACTGTGTGATGATACTATATTGGGGCATGTATACTGGGATCGGGAGTGTATAGATAGACATTGTGTGTAGTTAGAGCCGCTAGAAGAAATACCAGGGAACAAACCCATAGAAGTACCAGCCATTGTGATATAATTCATGTTCATACTTTATTTGGTTTGCAGAGAGCTGTTGCATTGTATGTTTTGTTCTATGTTGTGTTTTCAGCCATAGCAACGTGCACCTGCGCACTGGGATGTGCTGACTGACCCCCTTTTTTTCTTTGCAGATTGTGCCTCCATACCGCCATCACACAGTATTCATGCCCCCATATAATGCCATCACAGTGTTTACGCTACCATAGTCCTCCAAAACAGCATTTATGTCCTCATATGGTAAAATGCTCCTTATAGCGCCCCCACACAGCAGCTACACCCTCTGCAGCGCCCCCACACAGCAGGTACACCCTCTGCAGCGCCCCCACACAGCAGCTACACCCTCTGCAGCGCCCCCACACAGCAGCTACACCCTCTGCAGCGCCCCCACACAGCAGCTACACCCTCTACAGCGCCCCCACACAGCAGCTACACCCTCTACAGCGCCCCCACACAGCAGTTACACCCTCTATAGCGCCCCCACACAGCAGCTACACCCTCTACAGCGCCCCCACACAGCAGCTACACCCTCTGCAGCGCCCCCACACAGCAGCTACACCCTCTGCAGCGCCCCCACACAGCAGCTACACCCTCTGCAGCGCCCCCACACAGCAGCTACACCCTCTATAGCGCCCCCACACAGCAGTTATAGCCTGTACTGTCTATAAAAAAAATCTGTAGGCCTCCCCCTGTCCCGTTCCCCCGATGACCGGAGAACTTCCCGCCCAGGCCGTGTCCCCAGCGGGGAATGCTCCTCTTCCTGCACAGCTGGAGAGCCCCAGTCGGTGGCCGGTGAAGCAGAGACTGACATCCCAGTCGGCCCTCAGTGCCATGGGCTCGGGCGCTAGCTAGTGACGTCACCACGCTGAGCCGCCCTCGCGGCGGGCAGTTACGTCGGGGCGGGGCTTCCGGACGCGTCGTCTTTAGCGGTGGCGCAGTGCGGTTGCGGTTCTTTCCCGGAGTTGCCGTGGTGTGGTGAGAACAAGTCCCCGGGCGCTAGCTTTGGCCCTTCCGCCCTCTCCTAGAAGCGGCCCTCAGGCGGCTCCTCCATCCTCTCCCAGGGCTGCACATGGGCGGCCTAGGTCTACACTGCAGATAGCTCCAGGACTTGGCAGGCTACTTCCAAATACTTATTTCCAGGCTGTCTGGCCCCTACCTGACTCCCTGGCTGGCATGCAGCCCTACAGATACCCACAGTGCACCCTGGCTTCAAACAACATGGCTGCCAACCTGGGGCCGACCTACAGGTATTTAGAAAGCACCCCGGGTGCAAGCAATATGGCCGCCGGCATGGCACAGCAGTTCCGGCGCCCTGAAGGCCCACCACCCTGTCCTCCCGACAACATGGCTAATCTAGGGCAGCCGTATAGCGCCATGAAAATGGACTACTTCTACCCACATCTTCAGACCGGCGTGACTGAGCCGGTGCTGGTCACCCAGGTCTGGGACTCTCATCGCCTCTACTGCCAGCTGAGGAGCATGTCTCATGAGGTTCAGAGGCTGTCGGAGAGCATGCACCATTACTACGAGGTTCAGAAGGGTTGCGGAGATCTAGGGCAGCAGCCATCTTTAGTGCTGGGTCAGCCGTGTGCGTCTCGTGGCACAGACGGGCGGTGGTACCGCTCCTTGCTGCAGGAGTACTTCCCAGACAAGCATCTGGCTACGGTCGTCCATGTGGACTGGGGAAGGAGAGAGATTGTATCATTAAGTGGATTGAGAAACCTGGCCTCCGAATTCTTCCGTATGCCGGTGGTGACCTACCCTTGCACCATGTATGGCATTTCCAGTGGAATCTTAGGCTGGGACTCGGCGATGTTAACGGAAATCCGTTCTTTGCTGCTCGGAAGGCACGTCAGCGCGAAGATTGAGTGCTACAATTCTTACGAGCGTTTGTACGTGGTCACCTTGTTTGCCGAAGATGGCGTGAACCTCAATAACTTTCTCAGCTTGCAATCACAAAGAGTTCAAGTGTGCCCGGGTAAGATGCCTAGCGCCACAGAGCCTCCTCCACTTACAGAGGATAATGTGACAGAAGACAGTCCCTATAGTTCCAAGTTCCCACCGGTAGAGCTTGAAATCGGAAAATTCAAAGACGCAGTGGTGGAATATGTCATCGACCCCTCAAACTTTTGGATCCGGCTTGAGAAGTATGCAGAGAACTTTAAGGAAATGGTAGAAGGTATTACCACGAAGTATACCAAAGCTTCAAAATTGGATGGGATCATAGCCTATCCCAACGCTGGTCAGCTCTGCTGTGCAAAGTATCAAGACATGTACTACCGTGCCGAAATTATATCGGTCATCCATAAAAAGGTGAATGTATACTTCCTGGATAATGGGATAACCGAGACGGTGGACTGGACCGAAGTGAAGGAGCTGCCTGTACAGTTTTCAAAACTTCCAGGGCTGGCCAATAAATGCTGCCTTGCCGAGACGTACCCTCTAGGAGAGGCCTGGAGTCAGGAAGCCATCTTGGCCTTTAAAGTAGCAGTCATCGATAAAAAGTTCATCATTCACGTGGTCTCAAAAGATGGCGATGAGTATACCATAGAGCTCATTGACGAGTCCAGGTTCGAAGAAAAAAATGTAGGAAAAATACTGGCGAAAGTAGGACTAGCCAGCTTTGAGGAGCTCGATTCTGTAAACCGTCCAACCAGCGGTGAAAAAATGGCACACGATGAATCGGCTAGGGCCGCATTGAATCCGGCGGCTCCAGATTACGTGTCTAAGGTTCAGGAGTCTGATGCTTCTGCCATCTATGAAGAGAATATGGAGGACTCGCCCTTCGAAGATCAGTTGTTTGAACCCGGCACAACGATTGAGATAATGGTGTCACACGTTGAGCACCCTGGACTGTTTTGGTGCCAAAATGCCAGCTATAAAGCGGACCTTAACTCCTTGATGGGAGCTATACAGGACCATTGTATGTCCACAGATTGCCCGTATAGCGCTGAAACATTGGCGTGTTTGGCAAGGAGTCCGAGTGATGGGATCTGGCGCCGAGCGTTCATCACCGAGAGTCCCGTAAACATGTCAAAAACATCTGTTGTGAAAGTCTTATACGTGGACTATGGGAAGCAAGAGACGGTCTCTGTTACGAACCTCCGTGCCTTGAGCAGTGAATTCTTCTACTTAAAGTCCCAGGCTTTTAAGTGTAGCCTCTACAATATCATTACCCCAGTAGAGGGCAGCCCTTTCCTCTGGGACAATAATGCCTCAGAAGTTTTCAAGCAGTTTGTCCAGGGTGCCTCTAAATGGACTGAATTCCACTGTATCGTCTATGCGACTGCAAGTCTGAATAAGGAGCTATTTAATATTGTGGATTTGTATACCCCATTCGAAAGCGTGTGCGATACCCTAGTGCGGAGCAGCTACGCGGCACACCTGCATCACAAGTCCCTGACGCCATCTGTACAGCTTACCTCCTTCTACTATTCAAAGCATGACATTAAAATGGGGAACGATGAGGAGATCTATGTAATGCACGTCGTTTCACCATCATCTTTTTACGGACATCTGGCCAGGGCTTTTGGAACCCTGGATCAGATTTCATTGAAAATCACCAAGGCTGTAAAAAAAGCACAAAAGATAAAATCGACTCCCATCTCTGGCACTCTGTGTCTGGCAAAGTTTGTGGACCAGCAGTGGTATCGTGGCCTCATCGTTTATGAGAATGGAATCAAGAAAATATTCTTTGTCGACTACGGCAATACCGAAACTCTTCCAGAAGAAGACCTTTTACCAATTATGCCTAGCGAGAATGACCTTTTATTTACACCAATGCAAGCTATAAAATTCTCCTTGTCTGATACCCCATCTAAGCTTCCGGATGAAATTGTATCCTGGTTTGAAAACGTCGTTCTGGATACAAAACTGCGGGCACAGATTGTTGAGAAAGATGCGGGTGGAAAGTTATCTGTAGAGCTGTACGACGGTAAACTGCAGATTAATGCAGCCCTCAAAAGTAAGTTGGGTTTGTCGGTTCCAAAAGCCAAATTAGATCGTGGGGCGGGTGATCAGTCCAAGACCTTCAAGCAGGATGATTCAAGGAAGTTGCCCAGTAATACAAGCCACCAAGAAAGAATGACCAGTTTCTCTGTAGGGAAGAATGTTAAAAGCAGGGATTCTGATATTCGTGATCATTCAGATATGGGTCAAGAACCAGAACCACGTTCCAGAAAGAATCCAACCTTTCCATATAAAGCAGAAAAGAGAGATCACAATTCACAGTTTCAAGATTTCAGTTCCCAGAAAAAGACTGAAACTGTCCAAAGAGGTTCATACCAAGAAAGCCATGGAGGGAGAGATACAAAACAAGGTGGAAACAAGACCTTGCCAGAAAGACAATCCTGCACATTGGCAGTCGATGCCAAACGCCAGTCTCCGGCAAAAGCACCCGTGGCGACATTAAGTGATATTCCCAAGAGAACAATTCTCCCTGGAATGAAGGAACCTGTATACATTTCACAAACAAACTCTGTTTTTGACTTTTACCTTCAGGTAGCCGAGGACAGTCAGCTGGATGAGATGTCAGACATTCTGAATAACGAGAAGAGTTCTTTCGAGGATCTCGGTGTTGACGACATCCGTGTCGGAAACGTTATTTGCGTTCCTTTTCCTGATGATGGACTGTATTATCGGGGACTAGTGACCAGGAAGAGCAGGCAAGGCCTATGTGTGGAGTACATCGATTATGGGAACACTTCTGCCCTCTCCGACTGTAAGAGCTACAGGCTCCCACAGAAGTGTCTCTCTGTTCCTGTAATGAGCATTCATTGCTCGTTGGCTAAACCTAGAAATGCATTGACATCACCCGACCTGCGGGAGCTGCTGGCTGAGTTTTCCAAGCGAGTGTGCGACATCCAGCTTGATTGCGAGTTTGTGACGCAAGATGGCCCTAAGTGGGACGTAATTCTTAAAGATGAGCTAGGGTGCATTAATGATCTGCTGACTGCCTCTGAAGAACCTGTGCCGGAAAAAAACATTGCGGAAGTAAGCGAAATGGTCATGAAAATGAATATTACGAAGGAGGAAACTTCTGTTAAAACCTTTACTTGGAATTTGCCACAACCTGGGGCCACCGTAAAAGTCTTTGCTAGTGCAGCCGACAGCCCTGACTGTTTCTGGTGTCAACTCTCAACGGCAGATATTGACTCCCTGGCATCACAAGTCCAAGAGGCTGGAGAGCAGTCCATCAAGAGTGATGATTTTATTGACTCCCTCAAGATCGGCAGCCCTTGCAACGTCGTCTTTAGTGAGGATGACAACTGGTACAGGGCTATTGTTACTCGTCTGGAGGCCGGTCTGGTGACCGTCAGGTTCATAGACTACGGTAATGAAGACTCTGTTGGCCGAGACCAAATTAAGCAGCTTCCTGATTCTCTAATACAAATTCCTCCCCAAGCGTTTCCATGCTGCCTGGCAGATTTTGACATGAAAGCAGGAACCTGGAGCCCAGAAGCCAAAAATTACTTTTATGAGAAGGTTACTGAAGACATGCTGGAGTTAACAGTCTGTACAATAGAAGAAAGTGACTCATGCCATATACCGGTGGCTTCTGTAACAGTTAAGTGTAACCAGTTGGAAGTTAATGAAGAGATGAGGAGGTTTGGGGAAAAAGTACAGTGTACGGACCAAGAACTGCCGCATGAACCCACCAACTTCAGTCCCAAGGAGATAATGGAAGAAGATCAGTCTCACAGTTATATAGATGCACCCACTGCAGACCCGGGATCAAATCTTGGAGAGCGCGCCCAGTATGAAGAAGGGGTTGAAGGTGAGATTAACTGGTTATTATAAGCTCCTCTTGTCTCAACCAGCCTTATGTTTTATTTTGTATGCCCCATACAATAACCATTCTAGAGCCTTTTTCCTTACAATTCTGTGTTGTGACGTTCCTGTAATTCCTCATGCAAATGTGGGAATAAATTGACAAGTAGGTTTTACCAGTTAGAGAAGTCCCTTCACAGTCTGATACTGTCAACTTATTGGATAGTGTGAGAGTATGTGAGGACACACCCTAAACTGGTAGACCCGGTTGCCAATTTATCCATGCAGTTCCATGAGGAATAACGAAGGAACAGCACAACACAGAGATCTAAGAGAAGATGCTCCAGAATTGCTGTTTTATGCAGAGAGCGAGTATTTTCCCAAACGTGTGTCAGGAGAGCAGAGTGATCTCTAAAGGAAAACTAAGCCTAAGCCTGCAGGCAGGTATTTATCCCGCCCTGCTCTCCATTTGTGGCTCAGCCACATGGACGCGGATAGCACACTGATTACTTCTGTCTGCTGTCTGCATTCTTTGTGGATTGCACATGGACCAGAAATACGGTTGTGTGAATGCACCCTTAAGTGGAGAAAGTTAATACAAGCCACTTAGGCTACTTTCACACTAGCGTTTCTGCTGGATCCGGCAGGGTTCAACAAAAACGCTTCCATTACTGATAATACAACCGTCTGCATCCATTACAAACGGATTCGGTTATATTATCTGTAACATAGCCAAGACGGATCCGTCATGAACTCCATTGAAAGTCAATGGGGGACGGATCTGTTTTCTATTGTCAGAGAAAACAGATCCGTCCCCATTGACTTGCACTGTGGGTCATTATGGATCCCTCTTGCTCCACATCCCATGACTGAAAGCAAACCACAGCATGCTGCTCTCCGGTATGAAAACTGAACGGAATTCATTTTGGAGAATTCTGTTCAGTTAAGTTGACAATGAATGGGGACGAAACGTAAGCTTTTTTTTCCGGTATTGAGTCCCTATGACGGATCTCAATACTGGAAAATCTATTAACGCTAGTGTGAAAGTAGCCTAACTAATGTACTGTGATCGTCTATATTGCCTCCTTTGCTGGCTGGAATCATTTTGTCCCATCACATTATACACTGCTCGTTTCCATGGTTCCGACCGCCCTGCAATCCAGCAGTGGTGGTCACGCTTGCACACTGTAGGAAAAAGCACCAGCCTATGTGAACTCCCGCTGTCCTGACCACCAGAGAGGCCTTTTCCTATAGCATGCAAGCACGACCACCGATGGGAACCTGTCACTGACCTGATGGTGGTTTGGGGGTGTAAATCCTCACAATAAATGTCCCTGTAAGCTTTTGTATTCTGTTTTCAGCCATTTGCAATGTTGATATGTACAGGAAAATTAGAATAATAACCACCACAGGATCACTGACTTTATCTGCAGTAACATGTAAAGTAAAATGTTCACTTTAGTGGCCTTGCAGTTTGAATGTCATGTCCACGCTCCCTCCTGGTTATATCATCTGTGGTGTATTGTATGTATGTTTTTTAGACTTAGTAATTGCATCTCGTTTACTTTCAGACACCGTGGACTTACATCATACAGTACATGTGGACCTGGCTGGAGAAGACTCGGATCATGCCGCTCTGATCGATCACGCTCCAGAGGACATGGATGAACTGGGTAACGTGTAGCTCATACATTAACACAAGGATCATACAAAGTAAGGGAACGTTGTGTGTTCTAGAGAAGACCTTTAAGGGCTCATTCACACGACCATGTGTGCTGTGGACCGCAAATTGAGACCTTCAATGCATCGGCACCGGCTGCATGAATCCCTTATGGCGGCATGGACCCATTGACTTGAATGGGTACGCGATCCGCAATGTATGGCAAAAAAAGGTTTGTGTTCTTTGTTTTGCTGTGCAGAGGCACGGACCTAAAAGTCAACAGAAACACTTTGGAGTGCTTCCATGGGCTTCTGATTCATGCCTACTTTCCACACCGTGGATTGCGGACTTATTCAAGTCAATTGGCCCATATCCATGATAGAGGATTCACATGGCCGTTACCCGTATTTTGCAGTCAGCAATACAGATACGGAAAACCTACGGTTTTGTGAATGTTCACTGTTAAAGGTGTTCTGGCTTTTAATATTGATGACCTATCAGGATAGGTCATCAATATCAGATCAGCGGGGGTCCAACCCCCCCCCCCTCCCCCGATCAGCTGTATGAAGGGAAGGTGCGTGCAAGCCATCTCTCTTCCTGCTTGCCATAGATATGGGGAAGGGAGGTAGCACATGCACACTGCGTACCTTCATACAGCTGATTGGTGGGCGTGCCCGGTGTCGGACCCCTGCCGATCTAATATTGATGAACAATCCTGAGTATAGGTCATCCATATTAAAAGCCTAGAGAACCCCTTTAACTGAGTATGGTGTGGGGGGGGGTCCATCTGTATTTATCCAAGTCAATGGAAGCCATGTATACTAGTAAGAAAAGGGTTCACCATAAGGGAGACAGCAATGGTCATACATTTCAGATAACTCTAAACTTGTCCTTTTGATCTCTGACTGAAAGCAAACCACAGCATGCTGCTCTCCGGTATGAAAACTGAACGGAATGCATTTTGGAGAATTCTGTTCAGTTAAAGGGTTTCTACCACTTCGGTTTCACATATTTAGCTGTCAGACACTAGCGATCCGCTAGTGTCTGCTCTGCCCAACCATCCTAATATAATTGCTTTTGGGGCAGCCGTTTTGCAAAAAAAATAACTTTTATTAATATGCTAATGAGCCTCTAGGTGCTATGGGGGCGTCATTAGCACCTAGAGGCTCCGTCTACCTTCAGAAACTGCCGCCGCCCAGCGCGTCCCTCCAGCCCGCCCATCTCCTCCTGAATGCGATCCTCCTTGTGAGCGCCTGTATTCGGCGCATGCGCAGTGAATGTCTGACAGCTTCCCTGCTCAGACATCTCCACTGCACCTGTTCCTCGGAGCACTATGGCGTCATCGCGCAGGCGCAGTGGAGATGTCTGAGCAAGGAAGCGGTCAGACATTCACTGCGCATGCGCAGAATACATACGCTCACAAGGAGGATCGCATTCAGGAGGAGATGGGCGGGCTGGAGGGACGCGCTCGGCGGCGGCAGTTTCTGAAGGTAGACTGAGCCTCTAGGTGCTAATGACGCCCCCATAGCACCTAGAGGCTCATTAGCATATTAATAAAAGTTCTTTTTTTAGCAAAACGGCTGCCCCAAAAGCAATTATATTAGGATGGTTGGGCAGAGCAGACACTAGCGGATCACTAGTGTCTGACAGCTAAATATGTGACACCGAAGTGGTAGAAACCCTTTAAGTTGACAATGAATGGGGACGAAACGTAAGCTTTTTTTTTTCCGGTATTGAGTCCCTATGACGGATCTCAATACCGGAAAATATATTAACGCTAGTGTGAAAGTAGCCTAACTAATGTACTATGATCGTCTATATTGCCTCCTTTGCTGGCTGGAATCATTTTGTCCCATCACATTATACACTGCTTGTTTCCATGGTTCCGACCGCCCTGCAATCCAGCAGTGGTGGTTACGCTTGCACACTGTAGGAAAAAGGAAATATAGCATGCAAGCACGACCACCGATGGGAACCTGTCACTGACCTGATGGTGGTTTGGGGGTGTAAATCCTCACAATAAATGTCCCTGTAAGCTTTTGTATTCTGTTTTCAGCCATTTGCAATGTTGATATGTACAGGAAAATTAGAATAATAACCACCACAGGATCACTGACTTTATCTGCAGTAACATGTAAAGTAAAATGTTCACTTTAGTGGCCTTGCAGTTTGAATGTCATAAAGTCCACGCTCCCTCCTGGTTAGATCATCTGTGGTGTATTGTATGTATGTTTCTCGCTGGTATCATTGGGGGACACAGGACTGTGGGTATAGCTTGCTGCTGCCACTAGGAGGCGACACTAGGCTGAAAAGTGATAACTCCTCCCCTGCAGGCTATACCCCCTCCAGCCTGGAGAGAGCATATCAGTTTTTTAGCTTAGTGTCGTAGGAGGCAGACCTCCCTGCTTAGCAGGGTGGCTCTTTTACAATTTTGTTTTTATTTTATTTTTTTAGGTTAAGGGGCACAGATTCGCATGCGTCTGTCTCCCTGGGAGGCTGGCCGGTGTTGCCTGCTCCACCGCCCTGCCTCCCCCCAAGAAGACAAAGCGGGCCAGGGCAGCCTCGCTCCCCTGCTTCCCGCCAGCAAGAGGGCCACCTACTCTCCAGCCCTTCTCTACCTGGACCCCTGATGCCTGGTGCCAGCGGTCGTGGGGTGGCCCTGCTGGTACAAGATTAAGGGTGAAGACCACAGATGAAGACAGGTGAGTTTTACTGTCCCTCCCTGTCCCCCTCACATGGCCACCTTCTGGAGGGGGTAACGAATCCTCCACCCGTCGCCCAGCTCACCTCAGTAGAAAGGGTTAATCCCATTCCGTGGCGGCGACATCTTATTTTCACCCCTTCCCGATCTAAAACAGGCGCCTTCTGCGCCCTATTCCGGTCACCCCGCTCTCCGACCGACCGGGTGGCTTCCCGGCCGGCCAAGCAACGCATTTTCTCGGCGGCTCCTTTTCAGAAGCCCGCTAAGCCGTCCCAGGAGAGCAGGCAGAACGGTTCCCCTACTCGGCCGGACGCCGCAAAATCTAGGCCCCGGCTTTATTCGGGCCTACCTTTTTATTTCTTTCTTTTCCCTCCGGCCACGCTATTTACTCCTCCGATGGGCTTACGTGGTCAGTGGACACAGGCGACCGCATTTCGGACATCGCTCCAGGTACGCTCTGTGCTGACTAGCGGTGAGTCCGGTCGGCCGGCGTGATAATTTAGTCCCCGGCTTTGCGGCCTTCTAGGCCGGAAATTCCTCCCTCACTTCAGGCCCCTGTTTACTCTAGGTTTCTGTCTGCAGGCACAATGTGCCTTAATATTGCAGTATACAGCCCTCCCTGACCTCCTCTCCATATCAGGCTAGGTCCTCACCCAAAAAAATAATAAAAAAATAAAAAAATTAAATTATGCGCATACAGATCCTGCCTTCCTTAGCACACAAAATCCAATGGAGTGCATCTGAGGGATCCCAATCCGCCCTCTGAGGCCGTTTGGTTGATTGTGCTCCAACTGCGCAAATCCAGTGGAGTACATCTGAGGGAGTCCCATTCCGCCCTCCGGGCCGTTTGGTTGATAATGCTCCAACTACGTAAATCCAGTGGAGTATATCCGAAGGGTCCCCAATCCGCCCTCCGGGCCGTTTGGTTGATCATGCTCCAACTGCATAAATCCAGTGGGGTACATCTGGAGGATCCCAATCCGCCCTCTGAGGCCGGTTGGTTAATGGTGCTACAACTGCGCAAATATCCAACTGTGCAAAAATCCAGTTGAGGACAACTGAAACTTCCCATCCACCCTCCGGGGGCGTCTGTTTGAGTTTCTCCTTCTGCGCAACTCAGCGGAGGACCTCTGGAAGTTCCCAATCCACCCTCCTGGGTCGTTTGGTTAATAGAGCACTGTCTGCGCATTCGGTAAGCAGACCTTTAGTTCCATTCCACCTCCGGGGTAGTTTGGTTTTTATATCAACACCGCCACAGCCTGCAACAGCCATGGGCTAGAGGCTGAGAGGTGGAACTGCGCACGAGTGGGCCGAAGCAGGACAGTTATTCGGACTCTGACATGAATCCGGATTATTTTTCCTAGATTACGTCCGTGCTAACCGGTTCTGGTGTAGCATTAACCCCTTCCTTAGGCACTATTTATTCTTCTACTAGATACAGTGCTTAATTTGGGTATTACCTCCTTCCTGAGGTGGACTGACCTCACTAGCATTGGCCTCAATGCCAGCCATAGGTGCCCCTCGTTCTGTGAGTGGCGGAATTGAAGTTCCACTGAGCTCAGTATCGTCAGCATACATTAACCTTTTGTATAGGTGGCATTATGGCATTCTCACTGCTGTTGCAGTGTTTACGTACGCATTACCCCATTACTGGGGTGGGATGATGGCACTTCCCACAGAGTACAGAACTCGTCATATGCAAGTTCCTGCTAGGTGCGTTGCCCCCCTGCGATGGGTGTTGTATTTGCACTACCTCGGGTTACAGTACTTACTGGATATGTTACTCCCCATCATAGGTAAGCGTTGGCACTGCCACTGGGCGCAGTGTTTGACGTAGATTTTTCTCCCTCCATTGAGTGGGTAATTACACTTCCGTAGATCGCGGTTCTGACTATCTCGCTGCCCCCTTCCCTAACCGGGGGTTTGCGCTTCCGTGTGTCTCCCATTTGCCATCACATACTTCCTAGGGCATTACGCTCTACAAACGATCCAGTTACGGGGGAATCACTATGCATCTTTGCATGCTGTATTTCAGCTACGCCACGACTCTAGATGCCTTGGTTTCTGTCACAGGTGGTCTGTGGCAACAGTCGGTACCGCTGGTGCCTGATATTCTCCATCTAGTGGCATATGGATACTGCCACTGGATACTATGGATACTCTCATATTGTATCCCTCTTTCTTCAGGAACTTATTGGAGACACAAGAATGTCGGCCTTTGTTCTCTCAGGGGGTCACCAGCCTTGTGTGTCCTAGAGACTCCCTATCCCCATGAGCCTCCACCGTTCCAGGTCAGTCACACTGCACAGAGTACTGTGGTCAAGATCCAGCAAGCCGAATATTCCACCGACTCCGGGTACTTCGTCCACCACTCATCCTTGTCTGGGTGAGGGCGTTATGCTGGCAATCTGCAGTGGCTACTACAACGGCTTCTCCTTCGCAGGGTAGTCTTCATGCTAGGGCTAGATGTTCCTAATCGCTGTAGCGAGACGGCCCCCCTCAGGTAGGGGTTCTGCCCTGGTACTAATTCGGCAGTTGCTCCTGTTCAGCGCCCTTGTCAGGTGGAGGGTTTAAGGTTAGCTCTACTGGCTGGGCCAGCTTGACACCAGAACTTCTACTGGATGTCCTCAGGCCTTCCCCCTCATGTCCACGCTGGCAGAGCATGCGGTAGCCCCTACCGCACGAGGGGTGTTTGAGTCACCACTACATGCTGAGGTTCCTTCTGCACAGTTCTTTCGTCAGGCAACGGATTCCTCTGACAAGAGAATCAATGACCTCTACGGTGTGGCCTACTCCTCGGCTGGAGTATGGCGTGAGCATTACTCTTGGGGCTTCCCTTGTAGGGCTTCCCTTCAGGCGGAGGATCGCATCTCCACTAGATGCTGTAGAGCTCCAGTCTCACATGGGAATGGGCTTTAGTTCTGGCCTCTTTCTGGTTTACTACCAATGTGGGTCCGTGGCTCTGACAACTGTTGTCCTTCTGCCACATCCAATCCATATCCATATGTTTGAGAGAGGCTCTTGATGTGAGCCAAAACGCGTCAGAGTATTGTATGTGACCAATAGAGACATCATCTTTTGTTGAAGACTACAATGAGTGCCGGTCCTCTTCATTATTATTGTTGACTATTGTCCTTCTGTCGTCGGCTCGGGGGTGCGATGGTGTAGTTACCATGGCTGATCAGCACCTACCTTTTGAGTGCGTTCTACTGGGTGGATCAGTCCCTACGGCACTCGTCAACACTAGATTGTCGTTCTAAGCGGGACCTGGATTCTAGTAGTCATACCGTAACGCCATTGGTGCTACCTCTCTTCAGATGTCAGTGATATCCCCTCAAGCCAATGGTGGTGGTTCTTCACTGCTCATTCCGGGGGTTGACTGAGAGCCTTCCCAAGACGGGTAAAGCGGGTGTCTGTTACAACGTCCCCCGCTAATAGGGGTTTCGTCCCCGGTATGGATCACACGTTTCCTTTCCGGTCTCCCCTCGTGGTGGATAACTGATCTCCTTATCCTCCTGTCTAGCTGACCAGTAGTCATGGGTTGTACGGCTCTGGAAGCCCATCTCTATTTTTTCACGGACCCGGGGTTCCTCGGGTATGGTGGAGGCGTTGGACGTCGTAGTCGAACTTCACCCGACAAGAGTATTTCTCTCATCTTTGTTCCACTCCTCTGCCCTTCCAGGCAGCGTTGCCGCTTTGTTGAAATGTGGTCACTGACGGGGCTTCCCATCACTGGCAGTGCTCACATTGGCTTTACTTTGCCTTTCCCGTGGGGCATCGATACTTTGGCCTGCAGTGGGGCACGCCTGGCTCAGGTGTTTGTTTCTTAGTGATTCTCAGGCAGCTTCTCTCACTAGAAATCTCACCACCTGCCTCTATGGCTATAAGGGCGTTGGTCTACCAATATTCCGCTCCCTAGGGGGTGTTCTCTGGGCCAGAGGTGAAACCTACGGACTTGGCCTTTTTAGTTCTGCTTCCACAGCTGCGGCCAGGAGCCAGCTGTTTGGTGGCGTTATTTTATATATTTTTTTTTTTCTCTGAATTGATTCGCCTTCTTGTACGTGCTTTTTTCTTTGAGTATGGACATAGGGCAGTGTTCCGTCCAGGATCCTTTTTTTTCGCAGAAAGTGGTCGCCTTTCCACGCCTCGCAGACATGGGTTTCTCTTCCTACTCCCTCGTAGTACACGGACCGAGCTCTCCATCAGCCATGTGATTTGGCCTCTGAGCTTGCTTGTCCTTGTCTAGCGCTTACAGCCCTACGGACTTCTACCAATTCTTATCCTGGGGTCCTTGTCAAGGCTGACGGCCTCCAAGGGATGTTTTTCAGATAGATCCGTTCAACAGTTGCTCAGGCATGCGCCCTCGGGTAGGCAACGCCCAGCTGAGTCTTGGCCCACCCGACCAGCGGTCGGCGCTTCTCGGGTCCATCTCCTTCATGCAGTACCTTCCAGTGTGGAAGGCGGTATCTTGGTCTTCCGGGCACACGTTCATCAAGTCTTACCGGGTGCCTTCCTAGGCGCCGGCGGGTACTGTTCCAGGCTGCAAATTCTTGCAGGCGGCAGTGAGTTACGCATCCTCGAGGACGTTTCTTTCTCCATGGGCATGTGATTTGTTCCCTCCCTGTGGACTGCTTTAGGACGTCCCACGGTCCTGTGTCCCCCAATGATACCAGCGAGAAAACGAGATTTTTGTGAAACTCACCTGTAAAATCTTTCTCGCGTGGTTCATTGGGGGGACACAGCTCCCACCCAGTAATTTTTGTTTGCTATGATTGTTGGCGGTTGTGGAGCCAGTATGGCCCCAGTTCTGGTTTGCTCCGGCTGGCGTTGGTCATTTGTTGGTTGTTTACCGTATGGTTATTTTTTCCTACTCCTATTGCTTGGGCACAAACTGATATGCTCTCTCCAGGCTGGAGGGGGTATAGCCTGCAGGGAAGGAGTTATCACTTTTCAGCCTAGTGTCGCCTCCTAGTGGCAGCAGCAAGCTATACCCACGGTCCTGTGTCCCCCAATGAACCACGCGAGAAAGATTTTACAGGTGAGTTTCACAAAAATCTCGTTTTTTTAGACTTAGTAATTGCATCTTGTTTACTTTCAGACACCGTGGACTTACATCATACAGTACATGTGGACCTGGCTGGAGAAGACTCGGATCATGCCGCTCTGATCGATCACGCTCCAGAGGACATGGATGAACTGGGTAACGTGTAGCTCATACATTAACACAAGGATCATAGAAAGTAAGGGAATATTGTGTGTTCTAGAGAAGACCTTTAAGGGCTCATTCACACGACCATGTGTGCTGTGGACCGCAAATTGAGATCTTCAATGCATCGGCACCAGCTGCATGAATCCCTTATGGCGGCATGGACCCATTGACTTGAATGGGTACGCGATCCGCAATGTATGGCAAAAAAAAGGTTTGTGTTCTTTGTTTTGCTGTGCAGAGGCACGGACCTAAAAGTCAACAGAAACACTTTGGAGTGCTTCCATGGGCTTCTGATTCATGCCTACTTGCCACACCGTGGATTGCGGACTTATTAAAGTCAATTGGCCCATATCCATGATAGAGGATTCACATGGCCATTACCCGTATTTTGCAGTCAGCAATACAGATACGGAAAACCTACGGTTTTGTGAATGTTCACTGTTAAAGGTGTTCTGGCTTTTAATATTGATGACCTATCAGGATAGGTCATCAATATCAGATCAGCGGGGGTCCAACCCCCCCCCCCCCCTCGATCAGCTGTATGAAGGGAAGGTGCGTGCAAGCCATCTCACTTCCTGCTTGCCATAGATATAGGGAAGGGAGGTAGCACATGCACACTGCGTACCTTCATACAGCTGATTGGTGGGCGTGCCCGGTGTCGGACCCCTGCCGATCTAATATTGATGAACAATCCTGAGTATAGGTCATCCATATTAAAAGCCTAGAGAACCCCTTTAACTGAGTATGGTGGGTGGGGGGGGGGGGGGGGTCCATCTGTATTTATCCAAGTCAATGGAAGCCATGTAATACTAGTAAGAAAAGGGTTCACCATAAGGGAGACAGCAATGGTCATACATTTCAGATGTCCTTTTGATCTCTGACTGGCGACAGTCAAACCCCCCCCCCAAAAAAAAATAAGACTGCTTACAATATTTACAATATTCCATATAATGGTATCATGTAAAAAATGGATACTGCTGTATACATTCTGTTAGCAACAAATCCATATGATGATCTGGCAGAGGTATCTGTAACATATGTCCTGGCATATACTGTACATAGTTGTCTGGTCCTGGCTGAAAATGCAGTTCAATCTGCGGGCAGCATGTTATAGAGCAGGAGGAGCAGAGCAGACTCCTATATAGAAAGATTCAGTAAAACGTATTCATGTAAGTGATTGAGTCCAGTGGGCGGTCCTGTCTCTGATTGACAGCATGGAACTCAGGACTCCCAGAATTAACGGTTACCATATGTCAGCTTATTAAAATAATATTATTAATTTATAATGTTTTCACTTTTTATTCTAGGTTTTTATGAAGTGACCATGGCAGATGACGTGTCTCCAGATCCTCCTGCACCAGTTCTAGGAGAACAAGGTAACATATAGAGGGACATTTATTAAACAGAAATACGCCTAAGTTAGGAGCATTTCTGGCACAGATTGCGGCGCAAAGTATCTTTGCACCTCAATCTGTGACTCCCCCGAACCCCCCCCCCGGCGTCTAAAACGCGGGTTTTAATAAATGTGCCCCATATTCTGTATATACCTAAGCGTCTCCCGTTTTGGTGGGAACTGCAGAATCGGCTTAGGGCAGGGTTTCTTCTGCAACAGGGCCTCCCTGTCTGTAGCTACATCATCGGGAGTTTGTTTTTTTTCACTCTTGCACCACTTTTGATAGATTGCTGTTTACCCACTGGCTTTTTTCCCCCCTGTAGAGACGGTGGTGTGAACACTCCAGAAAAAAAGATTACAATACTGGAGGCTTCCGTCTAGCAGTGAGCTCGGTGACGGCATTAATGGCCAGGCTTTAGCTCTTCCCTAGCCCATTAGTGCATAGCAGATGCTCAACTCAGAGGAGCTGCCTGGGTGAAGAGGATATTTTGAGGTTCAGCTCTGAACCCGGACAATCCCTTTCATTCACACCAGCTTATAACTGGCCATCTTTACGTATTTAAGATACCTTCCTCTGTGGGAGGGTGCCTGAACAATAGGTTGACCTGACCTTGAACTGTCTTATCTAATTGCTCGTACTCTGCTTGTCCTGATCTTGGACTGTCCCGGACTACCATTTTGTCTGTCCCACATTGCTCTGCACTGATGTCACAGAGACTACTCCAGGAGATGGCGACCTGGTGATTCCCCTGCCTCAAAGTCCACAGGTTAAAGGTTGAAAACCAGAAGACTGCCAGTATGACGCCATTAACATTAGCACTAAGCCAAATCTGTTGGTTGACATAGTGGTTCCACACTCACTGCTGTAGCAATGCATTTCATACTTCCTATAGACTTATAAGCTAACATCTGGAGCTGGCGTTTTTACTGCAAAAATGGCCACTAAAAAGGCAAAAGTACAGAAAAATGCCAGTAAAAACTGTTCACCCAGTGTACAAATGCTGCAGATTTTCTGCCATAGAAAATCTGCAGTGTTTCTGCTGGGGCTCCACAGCAAAAAAATAGACCAAATGGATTTAGTTGCAGAAATGATGTTGATTTCATGGAGATATCAATCTTTGCATTGCAAAGGGTGAAATCCTCTGCATAAATTGACATCACAATCTGCACCACAGGTCAGTTTGTTCCTCAGCTTGTGGATGAGAATTGCTAAAAACTCATTCACTTAATCCCCAGACAAAAAATCTGCAGGGTGTGAATATACCCAATATACCCATAAACCCAATAATATGACGTTATCTACAATTGAGTTTTAAAGGAATTGTCCCTTTCACTAGGATATGCCATCAATGTCAGAGAGGTTCACCTCTCCTTTCTAGAGAAAGGGGCACCCGGAGTGAATGATCTCCATTCATCCTTAAGTCCCATAGCGGTGAATGAAGATGGCTCCTCGCAAGCATGGCCACTTCTCCATTCATGGTCATGGGACTGCCAGAAATAGCTCAGCCAGCGCTCAGCCATTTTCAGAATTCCCATAGATGTGAACTGAGGATGGCTGCGCAGGCGCATCTGCTCTCTGTTCACTTCGGATTTCTGTTCTGGAGATGGGAGCGGATGCCACACGTATCCGACATCAATGGCATATCCTAGCGATATGCCATCAGTGTCCCAGATGAGACGACCCTTTTAATTTGTTTCCAGCCTTTAACTAGTGGTACATTATCATAAATCCTCATGTGCAAATTATGTTGGGGTTAATATCACAGCCCCTAACGATAGATATGTAGCACTCCATGTTAAAGCCGTAGCCAGCAAAGTTTGCTGCTCATCCCTGATCTTTGTGTTTGCTGGCTTGCAAGTAACGATCCACCAGGCCCAAATCTCTGCACCTTATAACATCCTTGTCTTTGTTTTCATAGGTTTTGCCAATGAGTCGGGGCACCTCCAGATTGCAGCCGATCAGCAGTTCCCAGACCCACCGTCCTCACATCAAGGTTTTTCATGATTAGTTCTATTTCTTGGGATGTAAAGCCATGCAGATTTATTGTTTTGGTTGTACAAGGCACACACAGTGTTTTTATTCATTGAATTCATGTCAATCTTAATAAATTTATTTATTTGTATTGCTGAAAATAAGAATGGCTGGGGCTGTTCTACATTATAAGGCGCCGGATACCGGCTTGGCGTCGAGCGTGTAATCGCACTTTCACTACTTTCATTTTATTTAGCTTGGTTTAGATATATCATGCATTCAGAAAGTCTTTAGACCCTGTCACTTTCTTCACAGTTTATGTTGCAGCCTTTTTCTAAAATAATAAAAAAAAATCTAGTTTTTCCCCATCATTAAGAGATAATGAAAACAGAATGTTAGAAATCTTTGCTAATTTATTGAAAAGGAAAACTAAAATCTTGCACTGACATAGGTATTCAGAGATGCCCAATTGGGTTCAAGTCAGTGCTCTGGCTGGACCACTCAAGGACATTCACAGGGTTGTCCATAGGTCACTCCTGTGCTGTCTTGGCTGTGTTTTTGTCTTGTTAGAAGGTGAACCTTCCGCTCAGGTCCAGAGCAATGTGGATCAGGTTCACATTAAAGGTTTTTTTTCATCTCAGACAATGGGGGCATATTGCTAGGACCTATATTGAGAACGGAGCCCCGAGAGTGAAGGAGAGCGCACTGCGCATGCACAGCCACCCTCCATTCATTTCTATGGGGCTGCCGCAAATATCCGAGTGCCGGCTCGACTATTGTCGTCTGTCCCATAGAAATGAATGGGAGCAAGGGCCGAGCATGCGCGGCACGCTCCCATTCTTTTCTATGGGAGAGGCGGGGATTAGTTCCTGGTGGTGGGCGGACCCCGGGAAATCTGGGGTCCCAGCGGTGGAACCCGCACCTATCAGACAATGGGGGCATATCCTAGCGATGTACCCCCATTCTAAAATGGTAATACCCCCTTTAAGAATAAGGTTTCATCCACATGGTCTGCAAAACACGGATACTGGCCGCATGTGTTCTGCATGGAATGGAAGTTCTGGCCCTCAATAGACCAGTCCTGTACTTTTCTGTGAAATGGACAAGAATAGGACGTGTTCTATATTATTATTTTTGCGGGGCGAGGAATGGACATACGGATGCAGACAACACACGGGAGTGCTGTCTGCATCTTTTGCAGCCCCACTGATGTTAATGGGTCCGCATCGGACCCGCAAAAAAATGCGGCTTGGGTGTGGCTCCAAACAACATTCGTGTGCATGAGGCCTATCTCTCTACTCTTCTCCATTTAACTTCCTCTCAACCCTGACACGTTTACCTGTCCCAGCTGCTAAACCATTAGGTTCTTGGTCACCTCTTACTTAAAGCCCTTCTCCCCTGATTACTTTGGTGGGGTGGCGAGCTCTAGGAAGAGGCCTAGCTGTTCCAAACTTCTTTCACTCAAGGATCATGGAAGTCACTATGCCCCCGGGGACTGTATCCTTCTTCAGATCTGTACCTCCACACAATCCTGACTCCGAGCTCTTCAGGCAGTCTTTTCATCCTCATGGCTTGGTTTTTGCTCTGACATGCATTGTCAGCTGTGACACTTTATATAGACAGGGCTGCGTCTTTACAAATCACGTCCAATCCCCTGATTTAACCACAGATAAAGAAAGATGTATCAACATGTCAGTGATGATCCACAGAAATAGGAGGCCACATAGCTAAATTTCAATTGTCATATTAAAGGGTCTGAAAACTTTTTTTTATTTTTTTTAATAACTTTTGTAGAATGATTTTAAGTTTTTAACTTTAATAAAAGGCTGCAACATAACAAAATGTGAAAGGGTCTGAAGACTTTCCGGACGCACTGTGCACTGTAGGTATCATCTGGTCTTGCCATCGAAACCGAACATGTTTGCATGGCTTGCATCCTGAGTGGATATAGCAGAACAATACATTCTCACCCTGCTTTAGGCACTGTTCACACTGGACAGTTTCATCATTCCTAATTTGATACCTATATGTGGTAACTCTATTGCTTTCTCTCTTTCTTGCGTGTCTTGCTCTTTTACCTTCCCTGTGCGCTCAGTCTGGTCTTCCTCTCTTTACTCGTTCTTTTACCCTCTCTCTCTTACCTTTTCTTTGCTTTCTTTTACCGTCTCTTTCCTTTTACCCTGTCTCTCTTCCCTCCCTGCTCTCTTTACCCTCTATTTGCTATTATAAATGAGCATGTGTTGAATTTTTAAGTCTACAACATGGTCATTATATTGCAGAAATACTCTGTGCTGCCCCTATACACAAGAGTTAAAAGCCAATCTTCATGTAATACATGCAATTTTTGCTGCGGAATCCAGCAAATTTGGCCTTTACTCTCTCTCCACTCTCGCCTACCTTTCTTCTGCTTTCTCATTTCCTTTCCTCCGTTTACTCTTTTACCAGTTCTCTGACGCATACATAGCTACCTTTTCTCTGCTCTTTTACTGTCTCACTGCTCACTCTTTTTTACCCTGTCTCCGCATTGTCTTGCCCTGGAGCAATTTCTGGTCTTGTGGTTTCTCGCCCCTTGAATCCCCTTATATTTAGTGAACCCACCCTACGAAATCTGAGCTATATCCTAGATGAAGGGGTTTTTCTGTCCGGTATGGGATGCGGCATGAAACACAATGTATGTCAATGGTGCAGGATCCGTTTTCTTGGACACAAAAGAAAACTGATCCGGCACCTATTGACTTACAATAGTTTTAGTGCCGGATCCATCATGACTATTTTAGAGATAATACAACCAGATCCGTTGATAACGGTTGTAGCCGGTTGTATTATCATGACGGAAGCGTTTTTGCTGATCCATGACTGATTCAGCAAAAACGTAGATGTGAGAGTAGCCTAAAGCCTCTTGGACACGACCGTATGTATTTTGCAGTCCGCAAAAAATACGAATGACGTCCGTGTGCATTCCGTATTTTGCAGAAGGGAACAGCTGGCCCCTAATAGAACAGTCCTATCCTTTGTCCGTAATGCGGACAATAATAGGACATGTTCTATTTTTTTTGCAGAACGGAAATACAGAAACGGAATGCACACGGAGTACCTTCCTTTTTTTTTTTTTTTTTGCGGACCCATTGAAATCAATTGTTCGATATACGGTCCGCAAAAAAATGGAACGGACACGGAAAGAATATGCGTTTGTGTGCAAGAGGCCTGAGGTAGATGCATAACAGGGTACATTGCTAGCGTATCTCCATTAACCCCATAGACACTGAATGGAGCGGCAGGGCACATATCTGACCACCTGGTGTGAAGGGATATATAAATGAACTGCTGCATTGATAATGTTAGATATGTTTGTCTACAGCATGTAGTAAGTAGATCAGTAGCTGTAAGTCCACATGCACACGTGCTGCACTCTCATATGATCCAGCTTTGTAACAGGTCAGTGCCCTTTTAAAGTAGAAATGTCTCCAATCAGCATCACAGAAAACCATATGTCCTATGATATTCCATATCTTGTTCTAAATCCCAGTTCATGTCTCATGTATTGAGTTGCCATGGCCAAACACACAATCTGGAGATCACCATGCACAGTGAACAGCCTCTTCTGGAGCCCCGGAGGTAATAAATCTACATCTGGATATCAGGAGAAAGCGTCCTACTCAAAACAGAAGTGAATGGGTAGTGAGGGCCAGGGGCTTTCTTCATGGGTTCTCTGGATGGAAATCTTGCTTAAAGCAGTGATTTAGATTTACACTTGTACTCATCTATTTTACTGAGCAAGACTGCAGACTCACATACTCGAGAGACTCTTAACAGAAACTACAGCTACACTTAATATGAAGGTTAATAATATAATTTTTTTAAATATAAAGAGAAAATTACCATATTTTTTGCCCTATAAGATGCACCTAAGTTTTAAATATTTTTAATTAGATCTCAGATCAGACCAGCAATCAGACCCCAAATGTTAATCAGGCCTCAGCTGACAGCCCCAATCAGACCCCCAATGTTAATAAGACCTCAGCTCAGACCCCCAATCAGACCTCAGCTCAGACTCCAATGTGAATGATCCCAATCAGACTTCAGATAAGAGCCCCATGCCTCTCATTGCCTCATATCAGTATTTGCCCCATAAGACGCTAAGGTATTTTATCCCACTTTTGGGGTGAAAATGCGTCTTATGGGGCAAAAATATGGTATATACCAGTAGCAATTTATTGTTGTTCTTTTGCTTTTATCTATATACAAAAGATAGAACATCATTACATCACAATTACATCAACTCTTCAACCGCAATCCTGACTACTTCTCCAAAAGAGTTAACATCATCTGACAGCGACACATCAGCTGGGAAGCCCTTTTTTAGCGAAAGTAGTCCGTCTCGATGGGGTAAACACCGATTTCTACGCAAGGCGTCCCCTGAAGGGACATATAACTCCCTTCCACAAACAATTCTAAACAAATCTTCAGTTCGTTCACAGGCCTAAATGGAGTTTAATATGAACAGATACAAAATGGAGTCCAAATGATCAGAAACTACATCTTCACACATTTCCACAGTGTTCACACTGTTAGTTCCATGTATTCATCCCAGGAAGCCCACATTTACATAGGAAAGCATACAGATACCCATTAGCACTCATACATTATCACAGGGGCATAAGAGATCTTAGCTTTCTTGCAATGCTTAACACCTCTCATTTGTATTAACCCCATAATGCACATGCAGTTTTGGGTTTTATTCATGAGTAAATTATAAACATTTTTTTTTTTTTTAGGTCATTAAAGCGGTTTTACAGTGGGTAAATATTGAAGGCCTATCCTCTGGACATGTCATTAGTATCAGATTAGCAGGGGTCCAACACCTCTTCATAATTACACTGCGCCACCTCTACAAGCAAGTAATTGCAACTGCTCCCTGACGCACTTCAGACAGCTGATCAGCGGGGTGGCGGGAGTCGGCCCTGCGCCATTCTGATATTGATGACTTATCCTGAGGATAGTTCATCAATATTCACCCGCTGCTGAACCACTTTAAATTATAATTTTTTTTTTCTCATCCGTGTCATTGGGGGACACAGACTTGACCATGGGTATAGCTGTTGCCACTAGGAGGCGGACACTAAGCACAAAGGTGGGATCTCCTCCCTTCAGCTATACCCTTCCTACAGGGACTAAGCTGAATCAGTTTTAGCTTAGTGTCTTTCTTTTAGCAGAAATTTTAGGCAGTCCTAGCTGCCTGCACTCCAACCCAAGCCCGCTGCTTCTTCCCGGTCTCCAGAAGCAAAGGAGGACCAGAGGTTCCTAAAGCCTCTGTATTCAGCCAGCCTTCGGATCACCACGGCCGCCCACCATAAGTCCCCTCTGTTTCCGGTGTAGCATCCCTCCCCAAAAGGCCGCACGAAGGTGGTGATCCGGCTGGAGCCAGAGGGGCAAAAGACGCCGTACGGGTGAGTATTCTTTGCCCCAAAGTCCTCCTACCTTCTCAGGTTACCTGTCCCCCCCCCACAGTGCTGGTTACGTCCAGGTGTTTTCTCTGATGGGGGTGGGCTGCAGCTCCGGTGTACAAGGGCATATTCCAGAGGCCCTTCCTTATTTCGTTGTTGTCGCCGGGGCCGCTACTAATTGAGGCCCCGGCTTCTCTGCAGCCTACTACCGCATTGGCTCTCCGCGTATTCTTATCTCCCGGCCAGCGTCTCCTTTCGGCCGGAGCTTTAGCGCTGCCTCGTTTTCCCACGAAGCGGGGGTGCAGCTGGGGCGAATCTGGGCGCTGTTTTCAGCCTCTGCTCACATCCTGCTTTTAAATGCACTGACGGTGGAATGCTGGTTAGACTCCTCTGGACAAGCTGCGTGGAGAGACACAGGCCAGGTAAGCGCGGTCTCCCCTTCCTACAGGGTTTAACCTACCCCCCTGGTCCTCCCTCCTGTTACTACAGGTTCTCATTATGTCTGAGCCCAGGCCCCAAAGCAGGCGGTCACTTCGGTGCGCCATTTTGCTTTTGCGTCGTGTCACACAAAATTTCCATTTGGTCAGTCAGATCCCCTTTGCTCTGCTCTACCGTCAAGTGGCTCTCCTCCTGATTCAATCGCCCCCTACTGCCCAGCCTATGGTAGAGCCGGAGTGGGTGCATTCCCTGTCAAGGATGTTACAGGACGTCTCCAATACCAACAAAGCTATTGTGGAAATATTGGGGCGTTTGTCGGCTAGGTCTTTCCTCTGACTAGTCCGTCTCTGGGGATCCTGGGGCTCATTCCCATTGCAGCCATCCTGCTAAACGGAACAGACCATCTTCCCCCAAAAGGGTGTCTGCGTCTCCCGTTTCCTCTGCCTCTCCGCCTTCTACCAGATAGTCTCACTCTTCCGTTTCCTCCGTGGAAAAGGCATGTTCCGAGGAGAGGTTTTCAGATGAGGATTTTGTCTCCCCTGAGGGTCAGTCATCCAAACTGTCCTCAGTGGTGGACAATCTTATTACACCGGTTATAGAGACGTTGCAGGTTGAGGATCCCGCACCCTCGTTGGCCAGCTCGGGTTTTTCTTTTAGGAGGTCCTGTCGCTTGCACAAATGTCTCCCCAACCCCCAGGATTTTGATTCCTCTCTTTCCAAGGGGTGGAATTTTTCTGATAGACGTTTTGCCTGCCAACGCTCTTAAACGTCCTTTTTATCCATTTCCGGAGGATTTGACAAAGAAATGGCCGTCCTCGCCTATAGTGGACTTGCCAGTTTTCCGCTTGGCTAAGCATACTACCTTGCCAATGGCCGATGGGGCTTCTTTTTCTGATTTTAGGGATAAGAAAGTGGAAGCTTTTACAAAATCTTCTTTTGAAGCAGTGGGCACAGCACTGCAACCGTGTGTCTCTACATGGGTGAGCAAAGCTATGGGTGAGTGGGCAAATAATTTGTCAGGGTCTCTCCTCGGGGTCCCCTCTGGGGAACTGGCCGATATTGCCCTGCCATGCCAGTGCATATATTTCTGAAGCTTCCCTGGATGCGGCCAGGCTTATGGCCGCTCGTCAGCCCTGTTGGTGGCTATTCGCCATACCCTATGGCTCTCCTGCTGGTCGGCAGATAATGCTTCAAAGCAGACCCTGATGGCCTCCCCTTATCGGCAGCAGACTTTTTGGTAATCGCCTGGATGAGATCATATCTGACGCTACAGGTGGTAAGAGCACAGAACAGGGTTGCTTTCAACAAGTCAAAAAAGTGTAAGCCTCTTTTTCTCCCCTTTCAGAGTTTTTTCAGCCCCAAGAGGCCAGCCAACAAGTCTGCCTTGGATCAGAAGCGTAAGCCTTCCTTCAAACCTCGTCCTTCCTGGAGTCCCCGTCAACAGGGCTCAAAGTTTTATAACCCCAAGACCTCCTCTGCATGACGTGCAGCTTCCGACACCCTCCGATCGGGTCGGCGGCTGGCTTCATCTGTTTCGGCATGTTTGGCTGGCTCACATCTCGGATGCTTGAGTAAGAGAAGTAATCGCAAAGGGCTACAAGCTGGAATTCAGGTCCTCCCCTCCGTCCGGATTTTTTTTTTTCTGTCATCTCCACAGACCTCTCCCTCTGCAGCAAATTCCTTTTTTCAGGCTATTCACACGCTTCTGCGGCAGGGAGTCCCGGTTCCTGTGCAAGACAGTTTTCTGGGGTTTTACTCCAATCTCTTTGTGATCCCCAAAAAGGAGGGGACAGTCCATCCCGTTCTGGACCTCAAGGCACTCAACTGCTTCCTGCGGTTTTGCCGCTTCCAGGTGGAGTCCCTGAGATCGGTCATTTCTTCCATGGAACTGTGGGAGTACCTGTCTTCGATAGACATGTTCCCATCTGCGTCAGTCATCAAAAGTTTCTCCGGTTCGCAGTGGGTCCCTTTCACTCCCAGTTTGTGGCCCTCCCATTCAGCCTGGCCACAGCTCGCAGAGTCTTTACGAAGGTTCTGGCAACAGTCATGGCCCTGCTCCATGCCAGGGGGATTATGGCGATCCCTTACTTAGACGATATTCTGGTGAAGGGTCCTTCATTCCGGGCGATGGCGGACAGCCTGCGCATAGTCCTGGACACCCTGGAATGCTTCGGATGGATCCTGAAGCGGCAGAAGTCCTGTCTTTTTCCAGCGGTTAACCAGTAGCACAAAGGTTAAGAAATGACAAGCTCAGAGTCTTGTCTACAAATGCTCGCAGTCTAGGAAATAAGATCAATGAACTTGAGGCTATAATGGCATCTGAGAATATAGATGTAGTGACTGTTACTGAGACATGGTTCAAGGGGAGTAAAGACTGGGATATATCAATACCAGGGTTCTCTCTATACAGGAAAGACAGAGTAGGCAAGAAGGGGGAGGGGTGGCCCTGTATGTGAAAGATAGCATAAAATCGAATTTGATACAAGTTAGCAAGAACAATTTGGAGTCAGTTTGGGTTACCTTGCAGCTTGATAATCATAAGGTAACTCGTGTAGGTGTGATATATAGACCACCTAGCCAAGTCAAAGAATTAGATCTACTAGTTGAGGAAATAGCTAAAATGACATTGAAGGGGGAAGTTATCATTATGGGAGACTTCAATCTTCCAGATGTAAACTGGAAAACCAAAATAGCTAGTTCTGCCAGGAGTACAGATATTCTAAATTCCCTACTGGGATTATCTCTACAGCAAGTAGTAGAGGAGCCAACCCGGAAGGAGGCCATTTTAGATTTAGTATTCACAAATGGGAATTTGGTATCTGATATTACTGTAGGGGAAAGCTTGGGATCTAGTGATCACCAGTCAGTGTGGTTTACTATAAGTACAGTGACTGAGTCATACCACACAAAAACAAGTTTTAGATTTTAGAAAAACTGACTTTTCTAAAATTTGATTAGTGGTATACGAGTCCTTATCAGACTGGAACAGTTTCATTGGAGTCCAGGAGAAATGGGACTACTTAAAAGTGGCACTATTGAAGGCAACAGAAAATTGCATTAGGCTTGTCGGTAAAAGCAGAGACCACTGTGGTACTCAGCAGAAGTGGCCAAAATCATTAAAAACAAAAAGATAGCATTTAGGAATTATAAAAAAAAAATAAAATGAGGATGACAGACAAATTTATAAGATTAGGCAGAGAGAGGCCAAACAAGTTATAAGAGCTTCTAAAGCACAGGCAGAAGAGAAATTAGCTCAGTCAGGGGAAAAAAGGCGATAAGGCATTCTTCAGATACATAAATGAAAAAAGGAAACTAAAACAAGGAATTACCAAATTAAAAACTAAAGGAAGGTATATGGAAGAAGATAAAGAACTAGCTGACTGCCTCAATGAATACTTCTGTTCAGTTTTTACAAAGGAAAATGAAGGAGAAGGACCTCAGTTAGGAAAGAAGACTAATGAATCTTTTGACGCATGTGTCTTTACAGAGGAAGCAGTTCTAAGTCAACTGTCTAAAATTAATACCAATAAGTCACAGGGGCCTGATGGGATACACCCAAAGCTATTAAAAGAGCTCAGCGGTGAACTAGCAAAACCATTAACAGATTTATTTAACCAATCACTGGCAACAGGAGTCGTCCCAGAAGATTGGAAATTAGCAAATGTTGTGCCCATTCACAAGAAAGGTAGTAGGGAGGAATCGGGCAACTATAGGCCAGTAAGCCTGACATCAATAGTGGGGAAATTAATGGAAACCATACTTAAGGAGAGGATTGTGGACCATCTAAAATCCCATGGATTGAAAGATGAAAAACAGCATGGGTTTACTTCAGGGAGATCCTTTCAAACTAATCTTATTGATTTTTTTTTTGATTGGGTGACTAAAATAATAGATGGAGGAGGTGCAGTAGACATCGCTTATCTAGACTTTAGTAAGGCTTTTGATACTGTCCCACATAGAAGGCTTATCAATAAAGTGCAGTCATTGGGCTTGGACTCCCATATTGTTGAATGGATTAGGCAGTGGCTGAGGGACAGGCAACAGAGGGTTGTAGTCAATGGAGTATATTCAGACCAAGGTCTTGTTACCAGTGGGGTACCTCAGGGATCTGTTCTGGGACCCATATTGTTTAATATCTTTATCAGCGAAATTGCAGAAGGCCTCAATGGTAAGGTGTGTCTTTTTGCTGATGATACAAAGATTTGTAACAGGGTTGATGTTCCTGGAGGAATACACCAAATGGAAAAGGACTTGGGAAAACTAGAGGAATGGTCAAAAATCTGGCAACTAAAATTTAATGTTGATAAGTGCAAGATAATGCACCTGGGACGTAAAAACCCAGGAGCAGAATATAAAATCAGTGAAAGAGTCCTAACCTCAGTATCTGAGGAAAGGGATTTAGGGATCATTATTTCAGAAGACTTAAAGGTAGGCAGACAATGTCACAGAGCAGCAGGAAATGCTAGCAGAATGCTTGGGTGTATAGTAAGAGGAATTACCAGTATAAAGAGGGAGGCGCTCATGCCGCTCTACAGAGCACTAGTGAGACCTCATTTGGAGTATTGTGCTCAGTACTGGAGACCATATCTCCAGAAGGATATTGATACTTTGGAGAGAGTTCAGAGAAGAGCTACTAAACTGGTACATGGATTGCAGGATAAAACTTACCAGGAAAGATTAAAGGACCTTAACATGTATAGCTTGGAAGAAAGACGAGACAGAGGGGATATGATAGAAACTTTTAAATACATAAAGGGAATCAACAAGGTAAAAGAGGAGAGAATATTTAAAAGAAGAAAAACTGCTACAAGAGGACATAGTTTTAAATTAGAGGGGCAAAGGTTTAAAAGTAATATCAGGAAGTATTACTTTACTGAGAGAGTAGTGGATGCATGGAATAGCCTTCCTGCAGAAGTGGCAGCTGCAAATACAGTGGAGGAGTTTAAGCATGCATGGGATAGGCATAAGGCCATCCTTCATATAAGATAGGGCCAGGGGCTATCCATAGTATTTAGTATATTGGGCAGACTAGATGGGCCAAATGGTTCTTATCTGCCGACACATTCTATGTTTCTATGTTTCTATCTGGGCATGGTACTCTACATATTTCAGGCCATGGTACTCTTGCCCCCGGAGAAGCTATCCGCTCTCTGTCGTCAGATTCTCCCCTTGTTGCGGTTCCATCCTGTTTCCATTCGTCACTGCATTTGGGTTCTGGGTCACATGGTCTCTGCCTTCGAAGCAGTTCCCTATGCTGTGTTCCATACCAGAACTCTTCAGCGAGCCATTCTATTCAACTGGGACCGTTCCCCAGCCTCTCTGGATCGGCACATACGTCTCGCTGCCCCGACCTGCCGGGCTCTCAGGTGGTGGTTGGTTTCCCCGATGCTGACGTCGGGCCGTTCTTTCCTTCTGCTCAGTTGGACGGTTTTGGCAACGGACGCAAGCCTCGGGGTGGGGGGGGGGGGGAGTGTTGGGAAATCTATCCGTTCAAGGTGTATGGCCACGTGAGGAACGTTCCCTCCCAATCAACATTCTGGAATTGAGAGAGATCCGTCTCTCTCTCTGTTGCATTGGACTGACCATCTCCGGGACGACCGGTTCGAGTGCAGTCCTACAACTCCACGGCTGTGGCGTATCTCAATCACCAGGTTGCCGTCCGGCAGCCATGGCGGAAACTGCTTGGATTCTCAGCTGGGTGGAGAGCCATGTTTTTGGCACTGTCGGCAGTTCACTTCCCCGTCATCGACAACTGGATCACTGACTTCCTCAGCTAGGAGCGTCTCGATCCTGGCAAATGGGCTCTTCACCCGCAGGTGTTTCTAGCCATCTGCGAGCGATGGTGTCGGCCGGACATGTATCTCATGGCCTCCCGCTTCAACTGCAAGGTCGAGAAATTAGTTGCCCAGTCCGGAGTTCCCATGACCCTGGCGTGCGACACCCTAGTGATTCTGTGGAGTCAGTTCACGTTTCCTTACGTGTTCCCTCCTTTTCCTCTCATTCCGTGTCTACTCCGGAAGATCAGGTCCGAAGGTCTGCCCGTCATTCTCGTGGCCCCCGATTGGCCACGCCGGGTGTGGCACACATCTCTAGTCACCCTCCTCGTCGACCTAACCCTGGCGTCTTCCTCTTCGGGAGGACCTCTTGTCGCAGGGACCGATCTTCCACCTGAATTTAGCTACATTTAACGGCATGGCTGTTGAAGCCGCCGTACTAAGGGCTCAGGGTTTTTCGGATGCCGTGGTCCAGACCATGGTTCGGGCCAGGAAGTTGTCGTCTTCCCGAATCTACCACCGGACCTGGAAGTCCTACTTTATAGTTGGTGCGAGACTCAGCAGCTGTCTCCTATTCGTTTCTTGTTGCTGAGTAACTTGACTTCGCTTCCTGCAGTTCGGACCTTCTTGCAGGGAATTGTGCACGCTGCGTCCCCTTTCTGTCCTCCGGTGAATCCTTGGGATCATAATCTAGTGCTCAGCGCTGTCCAGTCTTCTCCGTTTGAGCCTTTGCAGCAGGTGTTGCTTTGCTTCCTGTCCTACATGGTGGCCTTTTTGGTGGCAATCACTTCTATCCGTAGGTCAGAACTCACAGCTCTTTCCTGTTAGTCACCTTTCCTGATTCTCCATTAGAACAAGGTAGTCCTTCGCCCTGTTCAGTCCTTCCTTCCGAAAGTTGTGTGGGCATTCCATCATTATTCCTTCATTTTGTCCTGACCAGTCTCATCCTCGTGAGCAGTCGTTCCACACCCTGGATTTTGTACGAGCCGTTGGCATCTATCTGTCCCAGACGTTCTCTTTCCGGCGGACGGATTCCCTGTTCGTCATTCCAGAGGGGTCGAGACGAGGGCTGGCTGAGTCTAAAACTTCAATTTCCCGATGGATTTGTTTGGCCATTGTGGAAGCGTACCTCGTCCGGTTTACTGCTCATTCTGGTCGGGCAGTGGTGGCCTCTTGGGCACTGCATCATGGGGCTTCGGCCCTGAGGTATGCAAGGCAGCTACCTGGTCGTCTTTACATACTTTTTCCAAGTTTTACAGGGTGCACACCTTTGCGTCTTCTAACGCTTCTCTGGGGCGTAGAGTTTTGCAGACGGCAGTTCTCTAATTGGCCGGAGGGTTTTTGTTTAGGCCCACCCTTGGGACTGCTCTGTACATCCCATGGTCAAGCCTGTGTCCCCCAATGACACTGATGAGAAAACTAGATTTTTGTACTTGCCATAAAATCTGTTTCTCCGTTCATTGGGGGACATGGCTCCCACCCGTTTTCTTGTTTACAAGCCTTTTCTGGCCCGTGTGGTCCTGGATTTGTACATAGTTTGGTTTTCCTGTTGCGTCTTTCTTCTCCTCCTGCTTTTGCATTAACTGATTTAGCTTAGTCCCTGTAAGAAGGATATAGCTGAAGGGAGGAGCTCACACTTTTGTGCTTAGTGTCCGCCTCCCTAGTGGCAACAGCTATACCCATGGTCAAGCCGGTGTCCCCCAATGAACGGAAGAGAAACAGATTTTACGGTAAGTAAAAAAAAACAACTTATTTTTATTTTTTTTCTGTGAAAATTAACACTATGGTTAAAAAAAATCAAAACTTTTTCTGCCATTGTGTAACAGTTATTTAGATATATAATCTAGTTAAGGTTGCTGTTGTGGGGCAAACTGTACATCTGGTGGGCATTTCTTTCGTTATTATAACCTTTTAAAATTTCATTTTGACATGCATATTATAATCTTTAAAAACAGATGCATATAATGCACGCAAAAATGATGGAACTCTAAGACTCCCATACACATGAAGTACCTGTCGACCCCATCATTTATCTAATATATAAAGCTGAGTGTATGTATATGTGTGTGTCCTCTAAAGGAATCCGCACCATTGCATTTACAATCGGAAAATTTGGCACACAGGTACATCAGGTGTCCGGGAAGGTTTTAGAACGAGTCTCGGCTCTCTAACACATACTGTTCCTGAGAGATTCCCAAAAAAGTACATTAGCCAATAGAAGCCTGGTCACGTGACCCTTATCAGCCAATAGAAGCTTGCAGGCCCTTAGTGTCCACACAGTTTTACACCAGGTTTCCATAACAACCCAGCAATTTTTCTTTACTGCTGTAGGTCAGCTTTAAATGGGCAGGGCGATGTGGATGAGACTGTTTAAGGGAGTGGAGTGTTGTCACAGTTCAGGGAGACATCTAGGCCACCCTCAAAAGAAGAAAAAACCCTCCCCCAGGTCCGCTTAGCCACGCCCCCTCCCACTCCGCAGCCGACGGGAATTGAAAAAATGAAGGTAAAAAATCAACTTCTGTCAGATGCAGGGGTGGGAGAGAGGGTGATTTTCTCCCTGCAGCTCAAGCTCAGACAGCACAGTGCTGCTGTCTGAGAGCGTGCTGTTCAAAAGGACATCCCTGTGTCCGTCCAGGCCCTGCCCTGTCCTGTCCAGCCTAAAACCGGAATTCTGGCCACCCTAGGGGAAGGCTGCTGTGGAGGTCACAGTTAAGGGGATGGTCAGCTATGGAGGTCATTGTTAAGGGGCAGATTGCTGTAGAGGCCACTGTTAAGGGGATGGGGTGTTGTGGAAATCACTGTAAAGGAGATGGGGTACTGTGGGGGTCACTAATAAAGGGGCAGCTGCTGTGGAGTTCACTGTTAAGGGGGCGGGATGCTGTGGAGGTCACTGTTAAGGGGGTAGGGAACAGTGAAGGTCACAGTTAAGGGAACGCTTTGCTATGGAGGTCAGTGTTAAGGGGTGGGGTGCTGTAAAGGTCACTGTTAAGGGGGTGAGGTGTTGTGAAGGTCATATTTTAAGGGAACGGAGCGCTGTGGAGGTCACTAATAAGGGGGTGGGTTATTGTGGAAATCACTGTTAACAAGACAGGGTAGTCACTGTTAAGGGGGCGGTGTACTGTAGATGTCACTGTTATGGGGGATACTGTCTATCTTTTTTAACGACACACACAAACAGATAAAATATACCGGTGTGAAGCCGGGTCCTTCTGCTAGTATTATATATTATCCTCATGTACTTGTTTCCCTGAGGTTCTCAGGCAGCCATGTATTCTACCTTTACAAAACTATGCTAACCTTCCGCATGGAAAAATGAGTATATTTAAAGGGGATTTGTCACCAGTTTTATGATGCCCTATCTAAGGGCAGCATAAACGGGTGAGAGAGACTGATGAAAATGCTGGGTCACTTACTTGTATTGACTCAGTTGTGTATTAAGCAGCTCCAGCGTCAGCCAACTGGAGGCAATGCACTGGCATCCTAGTCTTACTAACTCTCTCTAATCCATTAAAACGTACGTACTGGATTGCTGACACATTTTGATCCCCCTTCTTCCGTCCGTGCAGGGTTTATGTAGTCATGGATATGGGATGTACACCCTTGATTCAAAAGCCGTATCACGTAAAAAAAATTCAACTGCAAGCAAGATTTCTAAATGAAGAGGCGCTCCCAGGAGAAAGCGGAACGAGGACTTGCATGGAAACCAGGTTTCGCCGCAGAGATGTTGCACAGCTTTTTGTGTCCTCTTTGATCACAGTTTTTTTTTTCCCTTACAAAAGGGTTAATAAAGATGAACGCTTGTCCTTTTATTCACCCCCATCTGCCTAATGAAGTTAATCAGTGACTCCTGAATGTCTACCATCAGCCAGATTGGAGGGTCAAATAAGCCAAACACTCACATCGCTCAAAAAACCACATTTCAATAAAGATTATACATTTTAAACAAGCCTTATCCCATTACTTACCAGATCTTGGGGGAGATATCCTTCTTCTCCCCCACACCAGTTTTCTGGTGTGTTTGTGACTTTTTGAATTCCATTTCTTCGCTTCCCTCGCCACTTTCCCAGCCTATATGTCTTTTACACTGGTGTTCTAGCGTAAAAGAAGACTGAAATCTATACCAGCAAGGCCCTGGCGAAGATTTCAATTCAGGCTCATGGACTGCCGGAGGCTACACCTAATTTTTGACAGGGCGTGCACCTCGTCCTAAATTAGGCTCAGCTTCTGGTGGCACACAGGGATATTGTAGACTGTAGACGCAGTTCTATCATAAATTCCCCGCAAATGCCTTTAAAATGCATTCATTCATGGTAACCCCCAGAAAAAAGCCGAATCTGATTAGGGAAGTGAAAGCCAGCCACATATTTCCTAGAGAATGGTAGCATTATGTGGCGGCCATCTTTGTAATACTAGGATGGCTTGAGTCTACCATAATGGGAGCTGCTGTGTGTCAAAGAGGGGCCAAGGGAAAGACCACCACCTCATGTCATCGGTGTGCTCTTCACATACACAAATAGACTGTGATCTTCAGACAGCCCCTTTAAGTGTTAACCCTTCTGGCACCTGTTTCGCACCAGTGATCATGAATATGACTACAGAAGACTCAGTTTCTTACAGATTTCCTTCAGACAGAAATTACATCTCTGCTCTCTTTCGGTTTGAACAATTGTTTCCAATAACTCCATAAAATATCTCTGAAGAAGGCCCTTGAACATGGAAATGATGATCACGGACTCATATGGGTATGGTACGCATTCCCTGTGCCACTGTGAAGAAGCAATACCTTATAATGTGGCATCCGACGGAGCAGTCATAGCAACTACAGATATCAGTAGAGACGGAAGTGTAACATATGTCCTACTGGTCAGCTACAGTCGCTCTGTTCATTCACTGATTTGTGCCTTGGACGATCGTTTCCAATATTTCCACCAAAATCACCTATAGATTACATATGCGCAGCCTGCAATATGTGACATACACACAGGCTGCCAAAGACAAAACTGCTCAAAATTGTTAATAAGACCCAATTGCAAAAATACATGCATCTCAGGAAAAAAGGACCCCCCCCCTTCCCCTCCATACTGCACCAAGAAGGAGTTGTTGGAATTAAATGAAAATTTTCTACAGGAAGCCTATCGCATATGTACATGGGTCCAACACGGATGTCTTCAGCTGCCAAGTGCACATGTAACAGGTCAGCCGGTGTCATAGGGACAAGTCTGCTGACAGATTAATGGCACTGCAGATCTTTCCTGGCAAAATCAAGTAGCCGGACAACACTGCACAATCAGAAAAACTAGAACAGGTATCGGCAACCTTCTGCCCTCCAGCTGCTATGAAACTACAACTCCGAGGATGCACGCTTGCTTGTTCTTGTAACTCCCATAGAAGTTAAAGGAGGATTCTGAGCGTTGTAGTTTCAGAACAGCTGGAGTGCCGTAGGTTGCTGATCCCTGAACTAGAAGAACATAACCTGGAGCAGTTCTTGGCTACCCCAATGCCGCTGATAATGGCCTCGCCCTAAGTGGCACTGTTATGTAATGTTCCATACTACTTTGGGGTTAAAGTGGTTGTCTGGGCTTTTTCTATTGAAGACCTATCCTCAGGATAGGTCGTCAATATTAGATCGGTGAGGGTCCGACTCCCGATACCCCTGCTGATCAGCTGTATGAGGAGACGGCTCAGCTGTATGAGGAGACGGCTCAGGCAGACAGAGCCCTCTTGATGTGAGTGGTATGTTGTGGGTTTGCTTACTATTAATGTGGGGCACATGAGGGGGGGGGGGGGATAGGGTACTACAGTAATAATACCATGTACCCCTCATTAATTATAAGTAACTCCCATCATCTATCTCGCATATTGTCACATAAACCCCAATGTTCCACTATTCTGGCTGCCAACCAGAACTCTTCATTTTTGCACCATTGTAGTCGTACTAAGGGCTTTTTTCCTGCATGATGAGATGTAGTTTTCATTCATACCGTTTTGCGGTACGTGTGACTTATTGTTTTGTGGGGAAGGGATAGAAGAGAAACAATTCTGTCTTTTAGTTATACGGCTTGAGGCAAGCATGGTGATATCTTTTGTGTTCTTGTGTTTTGTGGTGTTCTTTTTTTTTTAACCAAATAAAACCACTGTTTAGGAAAAAAAATAATTGTTAACTTTATTGACTAAGTATTAATTCCATGGTTAATTCTGGTCCTACTAGGAGACGTGGCTTTTATAATACTCAGGTGTAACCTTGTAAACCAATGCATTATAGCCTATCACTAAGTGGCAGGCAGTCTGTTCGGCTATGTCTGCCACATAGTCTAAAAGACATACAGTCATGGCAGGCCTGGGGTCCTTTATTAGGCCCCCCAATACCATGGCAATGCATCTGCACCCTGCAATTGCGTTCGTGGGGGGGCAATAGTGGTAGAGGAAGCCCTCTCCCTCTGTAACTGCCTAGATGCCACCGTTACTAATGACTGCAACCTCTAGGAAGTTCAGCGACCAGGATCAGCGTTCTATCCAATCCTGGCCGTTACAGCAGAAGGCTGGCTACAGTCAGTAGCGCAGGATAGTATTTAAATACTGACAAAATCTGTATTGAACTGAAAGACGTATTGAAATGGTATCAATATTTTCATGCATCCTGCAACCCAAGTTGCGGTCTAGCGGAGACTTTTCTGGGAAACCCTAGCGATGTGGGCAGGCCTTATCCAGAGGATAGGTCATTAATTAAAGGGATTATCTGGATAAAGATAATGATGGCCTGGCCTCTACTAACAGCTGATCGGCAGGGGTCCTGGGTGTCAGACCCCCGCAGATCTGGTATTGGTGACCTCTGGTTTGTTTCCATCCTGTATGTAGCACTTCCTGTTGTTGTATCCAACCAAACCCATTATGCACTTCTCCTTTTTATGTCACAGCTCCGGCACCGCCCCTAACAATGCCCAGCTCCTCCCACCCAACTAGTTACATACACACTCCGCTGTCACTGCCCCAACAATGCCCAGCTCCTCCCACCCAACTAGTTACATACACACTCCGCTGTCACTGCCTCAACAATGCCCAGCTCCTCCCACCCAACTAGTTACATACACATTCCGCTGTCACTGCCCCAACAATGCCCAGCTCCTCCCACCCAACTAGTTACATACACATTCCGCTGTCACTGCCCCAACAATGCCCAGCTCCTCCCACCCAACTAGTTACATACACACTCCGCTGTCACTGCCCCAACAATGCCCAGCTAGTTTATAGCTCCTCCTATCCATATAGTTATGTAGACATTTCCTCTGTTACAGCTACGTTTTATAAATTATAATTTTAAAGGATGTTGATACATAGAAATTATTTCTGTTTCCTCCCAAGTTTTGACAACAAAAAAAGATGATGTTGTGGGGTTAAAGGGGTATTTCCATCTGATGACATATTGGCTGAAATGATGAAATATCGCTAGCATAAGCCGTGAATTTTTGATCACTGGTAGTCTGGCTTCTGGGCCCCTTGCCAGTTCTGAGAATGATGCATCAGTGACTCGGTGTTGTGGCCTTTATACACTATTTACCTCCATGGCAGTGCCCACTGCCACCCTCTCTTCAGGAAACTGCAGCACAGCACCACTAAAGTGAATGGGGCCAGTTCCCTGCAGGGTTGGGTAGCCAGGAGCACAACTGTGCAGGAAAAACACTGCAGGGGCCAGAATAGGTGGGGGGCCCAAAAGTCAGACACTGACTGATGAGAAAAAAAAATATTTTAGTGATATTCTATCAGTTTATCAGATGGGAGTACCCCTTTAATATTTGATTCACTGGTGGTCTAGGGCATTACACACTTCTATGATGGTCTAGGGTAGAAGGGGGAGTTAGTACTTTGTAATGTGTGTGGTTTCTGGCACTGCCGGGTCACCTTAACTCCAGACTATAAAAAAGTACATGCTATTTAGCAAGAATTCTTCTAGAGTCTTCTAGTCTGAAAAAATGTGGTAATGTCGATGCATAATTTTCTTCTGTGGGTAGAACAAAACCTACCGTCTGACTTTTTGCGTGTTTTCCAGATGGGACAATACAAGAAAATACAGAATATGAAGGCGTTGATGTGTCTGTTGAAGACTATACAGATACTGAACACTACATCACCACTCATGATGGCGAAGAAAATGAAGAAACATCTCAGGAGATTGAGGAGACCACATTTAGTGATGTCATTGTAAGTAATGAAAACCTGAAGGAATGTGGACACACTCTGGGAAATGAAGCTTTAGAGGATAACGGCTTTGCAGCAAGAGAAGATCTGGACAAAGGAGAGGCTGCCCCCAGCATAGCTACCCAAGAAGGTGAAACACTAGAAAACATTGACATTGCTGATGAAATTGTACCATCAGGGATCAGAGAGGTCCACGAAACGGAAATCACTGTGACAAATGAAGATGTTGAGGAAAACAAAGCCGCTACGGATAGTGCAGATGTTATGGGAGAAGATATTGTAAATAGTGAGGTGTCTGCAGAACTTTTAGAGATTGAACCCCAGAAGGATACATCGATTTTACAAGATGAAACCTTGAAAGAAGATGTACAAAGTCATGGTGGGCTTATCTGTGAAGATGTAACCAGTGAAGATTTGGCTCTGGGTTTCTATGATGCAGACATGCTTGAAATTGAAGACCCTCTAAATAGTGTAGACTTAACTGGAGGTGAAAAGGATCCAGCTAGTGACTATTACATGGACATTGAACCAGTGCATGCTGAAGACTTCACTGGAAATGAAGAGACAGTATCTGGTGAGGTAGCTATAGAGCATCTGGGGACTATAACTAGTAAAGACTTTGTGCAAAGTAAGGAGGAGTTCGCCAGCTCTAACATCATTAAGTGTGGTGGGGTGACAGCTGCAGAATTTGAAATAGTTCAAAAGGAGGAAGAAGTTGTTTCTACAGAAGTAGCCATTGAACAAGGTAGCATGAGCTATGTAGAGTTGGGGGCCACCATTGGTGAAGGCTCATTGTATGAATTCCTCCAAGATTTTGTAGCTAATACAAGTAATCAAGGGCTTTACCAAGCAACAGACATCGAGTGTGGAAAGGTGACCACTACAGATTTTGAAGAGGTAATTCAAGATCATGAAGATGTCGTATCTTCAGAAGAAGCCATTGAAGAAGCTAACCTAAGTTTGGAAGAGTTTGAAGGTCCAGTGACTGACTTGAGTGGTGATTTTGCAGCTAATGCAAGTGAAGAACCAGTAGCTGGAGAAGAGGCTGTAATCAAAAAAGATGTAGAAAGCGAGGCTGCAGTTGTCGTTTCTACCGAAGTAGCCATTGAGCAAGCTAGCATAAGCTTTGTGGAGTTGGGGGCCACCATTGGTGAAGGCTCATTGAATGACTTTAATCAAGATTTTGTGACTAGTACAAGTAACCCAGGGCTTTACCGGGCAACTGGTGAAGTTGTCACTAAAGAAGACGTAGAAACTGAGACTGCAGCTGTCGAAGAAGTTTTTTGTGAATCTCTGTCTGCAGATGACGATAATGACCATGAAGAGTCTGGACTTGTAGGATCAGGGGAATATAGCCAACATGTTTTGGACCCTGAAAGGGATGTATGGAGCCAGAATGAAGACACATTTCCTGCAGCTCATACCAACACGAGACAAAGAGAAACAGAACAAGGTATTTAAACCAAAGAATGTCTTAAGTCTGAGTTTGTACGTCTGAAGTTTTCTTTTGTAATCTGTGTCACAGTCAGCAGATCTGTACCTATGACACTGGCTGACTTGTTACTTGTGCACTTGGCAGCTGAAGGCATCTGTGTTGGTCCCATGTTCATATGTGCCTGCATTATTGAGAAACATGATGTTTTAGTATATGCAAATGAGCCTCTAGGAGCAAAGGGGGCGTTGCCATTGCAGAGAGAGCTGAGCCCTTTGCTCCTAAAGTCTCATTTGCATATAGTAAAGCTTAATTTCTCTCAGCAATGCGGGCACATATGAACATGGGACCAACACAGATGCCTTCAGCTGCCAAGTGCACATGGAACAGGTCAGCCAGTGTCATAGGGACAAATCTGCTGACGGAGGCCCTTTAACCCCTTCAGGACCGAGTGATTTTCTGTTTTTTACTCTCTGCCTTTCCAAAGCCATAACTTTATTTTTTCCGTTCACATAGCCATATGAGGAGTTGTTTTTTGCAGGACAAGTTGTATTTTTTAATGGCACATCGCCATATTCTGACCCCCATAACTTTTTTTTATAGTTACGTCTATGGAGCTGTGTGTAGGCTAATTTTTTGCGGGATGATCTATAGTTTTTATTGATACCCTTTTGGGGGGTGTGTGACTTTTTTTGATTACTTTTTATTCAGTTATTTGGTGGAGATGCAGTGATGAAAAAATGTTGAATCAGCCATTTTGCGTCTTTTTTTTTTTTTTCCATTACACCATTCACCGTATGGAATACGTTTTTTATATTTTAATAGTACTGGTGTTTTCAAATGATGTTTATTTTATTTTTAGGAAAGGGGGTGATTTTAATATATAAATATATATATATAAATACACACTGAACAAAAATATAAACGCAACACTTTCGGTTTTGCTCCCATTTCGCATGAGCTGAACTCAAAGATCTGAAACATTTTCTACATACACCAATGACCCATTACTCTCAAATATTGTTCACAAATCTGTCTAAATATGTGTTAGTGAGCCCTTCTCCTTTGCCGAGATAATCCATCCCACCTCACAGGTGTGGCATATCAAGGTGCTGATTAGACAGCATGAATATTGCACAGGTATGCCTTAGACTGCCCACAATAAAAGGCCACTCTGAAATGTGTAGTTTGATCACACAGCACAATGCCACAGATGTCGCAACATTTGAGGGAGAGTGCAGTTGGCATGCTGAGTGCCGGAATGTCTACCAGAGCTGTTGCCCGTGCAATGAATGTTCATTTCTCTACCATAAGCCGTCTCCAAAGGCATTTCACAGAATTTGGCAGTACATCCAACCGGCCTCACAACCGCAGACCACGTGTAACCACACCAGCCCAGGACCTCCACATCCAGGATGTTCACCTCCATGATCGTCTGAGCCGGACGGCTGCAGCAACAATCGGTTTGCATAACCAAAGAATTTCTGCACAAACTGTCACAAACCGTCTCAGGAAAGCTCATCTGCATGCTCGTCGTCCTCATCAGGGTCTGGACCTGACTGCAGTTCGTCGTCGTCAGGCAAAAGTGAGGCAAAACTGTGCACATTTCAGAGTGGCCTTTTATTGTGGGCACACCTGTGCAATATTCATGCTGTCTAATCAGCACCTTGATATGCCACACCTGTGAGGTGGGATGGATTGTCTCGGCAAAGGAGAAGTGCTCACCAACACAGATTTAGACAGATTTGTGAACAATATTTGAGAGTAATGGGTCTTTTGTGTATGTAGAAAATGTTTCAGATCTTTGAGTTCAGCTCATGCAAAATAGGAGCAAAACCGAAAGTGTTGTGTTTATATTTTTGTTCAGTGTTATTTTTTCTTTCTTTATTTTTTTGGCCCCCAGGAGGATCCTAACTTGTAATCATTAGAATGCCATTTGTATAAAGTAATGGAATTTTATCCTATCCAATATTACAATTCAGTGCTGCCACCTGCTGGTCTGAATTACAATATACAAGCCTAGTATAGGCTCTGGCACATTACTTTCACTGAATGCCTTTCCTGATCTCTGCCCGGACTAGGAGTTCCTGCCCGGCAACCTTCCGTGTTTTCGGCCTCTGAGATGCTGTGGTCACACTTGACCACGGCATCTGAGTGGTTAAATATCCGTTTTCGCCATTACCACCAATTTCGGACATTAGGCCTGGGTGTCTGCTGTGTGAAACAGCAGGCACTTGGTAGCTGTGGCGCTCACTCTGCTCTAGAGCTGGCGCCTTGTTTAAAGACCTGAAATCTGCTGTTCACATACGGCCAATGTTGTCTCGTGGCTAAACCAGAGCCTGTATTGCTCTTTAAGGAAATTTCACAGGTTGTCCACACTTTAAATCTGTGTGGAATCTGTTTAAAATAAGCCTCTTAGGGCTGTTTCACCCGAGCAGATTCCTGTGCGTGGCATCCGCTCAGTGAATGACAGCCAAGACCCGATGCAGACTGCAGAGGCACGGAGCAGTAACATGACTGATAATGCTCCGTGCATCTCTGTGACAACTGTGATTTTGTAGTAAAGAGATCACAGAGAGTCATGTTACTGCTCCGTGCCTCTGCAGTCCGCATCGGGTCTTGGCTGTCATTCACGCAGCGGATGTCACGCACGGCATCCGCTCGTGTGAAACAGCCCTAAATGTTGTCAGTGGGAACTCGCTCCATAGATCATATGACATTATTTTTTTTTTTTTGTTTTTTTCAAATTTTTCCGCATACAGAATTAAAATCATGCAAAATTAAACAGTTGACATGTTCATTCTTGCTGCGTTCTCCACATGGAGACCATAACAGGGACCTGCAGTAGAAATGCAAAGCAGACCCTTCAAACTGTACATGCAGAGGCTGTTCAATGAAGCTAACCCTGCACGCGGAGCCATACCTGAGGGTTAGCCTCTGATTTCTGCAGCGGATCCTGTGGCTGATTTTTCCAAAGGAGGAAGAAAAACCATACATACGTGTGATCATACCTTCAGGGAAGAAGATGCCACCACCCTTTACTTTATGTGAGGGAGGAATTTACGACCTTTATCATATTTGACTACTACTTGGGGAAGGCCTACAATTAATACACACAAACTGTGATGAAACATGGCTGACCGAGCTTTAACTTTGGTGTACATCGCCACCTAGGCCTATTGCTAGGTCTAACACATTCAGTTTCATCACCTTAAAAAAATAAAAACCAGCGGCATTGAGTTAATTCTCGCTGCTCCTTCTGGTCTGACTCAGTTCAGACTGTACTGTATGAATTTTGTCCATTGGCAGATGAGCACTGTAGTGTAGAAGCCATGTTATGGTTGTCTTTGTAGCTCTCCAGTAGAGCAAGCAGTGACTGAGGTCACAGCGGAGGATGTGTGGAGGCCGACTGCAGAGCAAGCAGCGACTGAGGTCACAGCGGAGGATGTGTGGAGGCCGACTGCAGAGCAAGCAGCGACTGAGGTCACAGCGGAGGATGTGTGGAGGCCGACTGCAGAGCAAGCAGCGACTGAGGTCACAGCGGAGGATGTGTGGAGGCCGACTGCAGAGCAAGCAGCGACTGAGGTCACAGCGGAGGATGTGTGGAGGCCGACTGCAGAGCAAGCAGCGACTGAGGTCACAGCGGAGGATGTGTGGAGGCCGACTGCAGAGCAAGCAGCGACTGAGGTCACAGCGGAGGATGTGTGGAGGCCGACTGCAGAGCAAGCAGTGACTGAGGTCACAGCGGAGGATGTGTGGAGGCCGACTGCAGAGCAAGCAGTGACTGAGGTCACAGCGGAGGATGTGTGGAGGCCGACTGCAGAGCAAGCAGTGACTGAGGTCACAGAGGAGGATGTGTGGAGGCCGACTGCAGAGCAAGCAGTGACTGAGGTCACAGCGGAGGATGTGTGGAGGCCGACTGCAGAGCAAGCAGTGAATGAGGTCACAGAGGAGGATGTGTGGAGGCCGACTGCAGAGCAAGCAGTGACTGAGGTCACAGTGGAGGATGTGTGGAGGCCGACTGCAGAGCAAGCAGCAACTGAGGTCACAGCGGAGGATGTGTGGAGGCCGACTGCAGAGCAAGCAGTGACTGAGGTCACAGCGGAGGATGTGTGGAGGCCGACTGCAGAGCAAGCAGTGACTGAGGTCACAGCGGAGGATGTGTGGAGGCCGACTGCAGAGCAAGCAGTGACTGAGGTCACAGAGGAGGATGTGTGGAGGCCGACTGCAGAGCAAGCAGTGACTGAGGTCACAGCGGAGGATGTGTGGAGGCCGACTGCAGAGCAAGCAGTGAATGAGGTCACAGAGGAGGATGTGTGGAGGCCGACTGCAGAGCAAGCAGTGACTGAGGTCACAGTGGAGGATGTGTGGAGGCCGACTGCAGAGCAAGCAGCAACTGAGGTCACAGCGGAGGATGTGTGGAGGCCGACTGCAGAGCAAGCAGTGACTGAGGTCACAGAGGAGGATGTGTGGAGGCCGACTGCAGAGCAAGCAGTGACTGAGGTCACAGCGGAGGATGTGTGGAGGCCGACTGCAGAGCAAGCAGTGACTGAGGTCACAGAGGAGGATGTGTGGAGGCCGACTGCAGAGCAAGCAGTGACTGAGGTCACAGCGGAGGATGTGTGGAGGCCGACTGCAGAGCAAGCAGTGACTGAGGTCACAGCGGAGGATGTGTGGAGGCCGACTGCAGAGCAAGCAGTGACTGAGGTCACAGAGGAGGATGTGTGGAGGCCGACTGCAGAGCAAGCAGTGACTGAGGTCACAGCGGAGGATGTGTGGAGGCCGACTGCAGAGCAAGCAGTGAATGAGGTCACAGAGGAGGATGTGTGGAGGCCGACTGCAGAGCAAGCAGTGACTGAGGTCACAGTGGAGGATGTGTGGAGGCCGACTGCAGAGCAAGCAGCGACTGAGGTCACAGCGGAGGATGTGTGGAGGCCGACTGCAGAGCAAGCAGTGACTGAGGTCACAGAGGAGGATGTGTGGAGGCCGACTGCAGAGCAAGCAGTGACTGAGGTCACAGCGGAGGATGTGTGGAGGCCGACTGCAGAGCAAGCAGTGACTGAGGTCACAGCGGAGGATGTGTGGAGGCCGACTGCAGAGCAAGCAGTGACTGAGGTCACAGAGGAGGATGTGTGGAGGCCGACTGCAGAGCAAGCAGTGACTGAGGTCACAGAGGAGGATGTGTGGAGGCCGACTGCAGAGCAAGCAGTGACTGAGGTCACAGCGGAGGATGTGTGGAGGCCGACTGCAGAGCAAGCAGTGACTGAGGTCACAGAGGAGGATGTGTGGAGGCCGACTGCAGAGCAAGCAGTGACTGAGGTCACAGCGGAGGATGTGTGGTGGCCGACTGCAGAGCAAGCAGAATTTTCATGGTTATAGAGGTTAGAATAGGTCATCAATATCAGATTGGCGGGGGTCCGACACCCCCACTGATCAGCTGTTTGAAGAGGAGGTTGTGCTCAATGCAAGTGTTGCTTCCTCTTCATCAATATGCTAGACCGTCAATAGACCAAAAAATTTCTTTGGGGGTCCCTACCTAATAAGTGTATAATAAAAATATATCTTTATTTAGTTTATTTAGTAATTATTAAAACAAGAGTGTGTAAAGAAAAAAGGAATATTTTAAAAATATCAGAAAACAGTAGGGTCTGCTATCTGGTAACCTGGCAGCTGCTAGTAGTTGAGGGATTTCTATCACCTTTGACAACTAATATAGACGCCTGCAGGTGTTCTATTCATATATATGTTGAAGGCAGCTTAGCTGATGTGTGTGATTGATTTCTCACTGATGTTGGTGAGGCTGCGTTTACTACCTCTGTGTACTGAGCCTATATTGGGTGTTAGCAGAGATGTGGAAATAATCGCTCAGCCCAGCAATCTATTTGTGCGCGGTCAGCTCGACAGACCATATATAATATATATGACCGCGGCACTCTATTTTACTAAATATTAGTATTTATTAATTTTTTTTTCATCCAGAAATAGGCTAAGGCCAACGTTTCGGTCTCATCCCGAGACCTTGTTCATGGCCTGTTGACAGACCACACACGTATGGACTGTTCTCAGAGCCCAGCACGCGTTCTAAACAGTAATACTCAAGTTGATACTAAAGTGCACACCTGATTAGCAGTCCTTTTGTGTGTGCCTGTAGACTTGGCAGGCTACACACTGTTACATAATACTCTGCGCGCTATCGCTCGATTTGCAACAGTGTGGCTAGAAATTGTGTCCACTATTCCACTATGTTTACCCTTTCCGATGCCATTCACTACAATTACGGCTTGCTGCTTTAATTCTATGTTACTATTTGCCAATCACACACATCTTTCTTGCTTGCCCTCAGCTAATCCTATCGCTACAATTGAGCTCCTTACTGTAGGCTGTCTAAAAACTTGAACGCTACACTATAACACCCCTCCCGACATGTTTCGCCACAATGTGGCTTCGTCAGGGGAAGTGGGGTACTAGCTATTCTTGATTACACTTCCTCTTCATAAGGCTGAGTTCACACGGGCGTGACGGATTAGGTCCGGATGCGTTCAGGGTGCGTTCAGTGAAACTCGCACTATTTTGCAAGCAAGTTCAGGCAGTTTTGTCTGCGATTGCGTTCAGTTTTTTCCGCGCGGGTGCAATGCGTTTTGATGCGTTTTTCATGCGCGTGATAAAAAACTGAAGGTTTACAAATAACATCTCTTAGCAACCATCAGTGAAAAACGCATTGCACCCGCACTTGCTTGCGGATGCAATGCATTTTTCACGCAGCCCCATTCACTTTTATGGGGCCACGACCGTTGTGTGCATCCGCGGCCTTTGTTCCGTTTTCCGTTTTTTTCCACTGACCCATTGACTTTCAATGGGTCTGTGGAAAAATCTGAAAATGCTCCGTTTGGCATCCATGATCCGTGTTTCCAGTCCGTGAAAAAATATGACCTGTCCTATTTTTTTTTTTCACGGACAACGGTTCACAGACCCATTCAAGTCAATGGGTCCGTGAAAAATCACAGCTGCACACAAGATTGTCATCAGTGTCCGTTTTTTCCTATCATTTCAAAGGCAAACTTGACTTAGATTTTTTTTTTCATTTTTCATGTCCGTGGATCCTCCAAAAATCAAGGAAGACCCACGGAAGAAAAAACAGACACGGATCACGGAACAATAGAAACCGTTTTTGCGGACCGCAAAAAACATCCGTTTGCATGAGGCCTATAGAACATGCTGCGATTTTTACGCAACGCAGAACTGATGCGTGAAAAACAACGCTCATGTACACAGACCCATTGAAATGAATGGGTCAGGATTCAGTGCGGGTGCAATGCGTTCACCTCCCGCATTGCACCCGCGCGGAAGTCTCGCCCGTGTGAACTCAGCCTAACGCTGCACTTTGATAATTAGTCTGCCAGGTGAGCCCAGATTAAGGAAAACGCATGCCCAGTGACGACGATGAAGCTCCTGCCCTCAGTCTCCAGAAAATCGCACTGGCGCAGCCCTCAGTGGGTACTGCGTCTGCGCGAGACTTCGCTCGGCCGTCAGGGAGGGGAGGAGAGGGATGAGACGCTGTAGGGATTCAGGAGGAAAGCGTTTTGGGCACTGCAGGGGGGGGCGTTACTGGGCACACAAAGTGGAATATAACGCCCCTCTGGGCACCTTCAGGATTAATTAGCATAATTATAAAAGTCGTTTTTCTGCAAAACTACTGGACGGATTACAGTATAGAACAGCAAAGCCGATTCAAGGTAATCTGTGGAGCATGACTGGTTTAAAATCTGAATTTGTGTTATGAGAGGTGACAGAATCCCTTTAAACATTGATCGCTAATTTAACATTTTCGATCAACCTATAGTATGTTGAAAAATGTAGAGATTTGTGATACTTGATGGCACAGCCATTCATCGTTTCCATGTTCCTTGTGCTGCAGGTAAACAGCCAGACAGCTTCACCGTGTATAGAGAATGTCCGACGTTAATTGCGAGTACTGATAGTGTGTATGAGAGTGAAGCACCAGAGAAGACGGACAGCGACAGTGAAGGTAAACTGGTTTAGGACTTCTACGTATTTAGGTTTGGACTTAGATTTCGACATGAATCTGTTCTTTCTTATTCTTCATTCCTCCTTCAAGAGTGTGTACAGTTAGGCAACTAGCAGTTTTTTTTCTATCCAATATGTAATAAAAGTATAGTAAAGTGTAATAAAATAGTGACTACTAAAAGCCTCAAATCATTTTTTGTGTAGAGCAAACCTGTGTCTTCATGGTTACAGACTACAAACTAACCCCGTGTAGTCGGCTCCTGTTACTCTCCTCTTTCCCCTTTTTTCCTATCTGTAATAAGAATCGTTGGACAGGTAAAAGGTGTGGATGATCTTGCCTTTGTGGATACAGTCAGGATTATAAGATCATTTCTTCTTTTCTCATTGTGTCAGCCTCAGTAGGGAGCAATGACGATCTGCTCTGGAGTTACTTTTGTGGGTCAGAATCTGCTGTCCAAGAGAAGGTGGTCACTGAAGGTAAGGAACCCAATAATTAAGAGAACACAATAGGTGTGATTACAAGAACGTGACTCGTGAAGGTCGGCTTAAAGCTGAGATCTGTGCTGCTGTTTCCCATGTCCTCGCACTAAAGGACTGGTTTAGCTGACACAGTGGTTATAGGGGAACCCTGGCTGATTACTGTCTCTGCCAAGTTAAAGGGGTATTCCAATCTGAGAATATTATGGTTTGTAACTAGGATGCCAGAACATCAATGAGATTACAGTGCGACCTCCCTAACACAAGAGACCCTGCTTACCGCTAGGGACTCCCAAAAAAAACTACTCCTCCAAGCAAAGAAAACAACACATTCTTGGTAAACTTCTTCCTGCTTATGTCACCTTTATTTCACACTAGAAATTGAACATAACACAAAGAAGAAGCAAATCCCGTGGCATCTCTCCGGTAGCCGAAGTCTGTCTGCTGATGGCTCCCCTGCCACTTGATGCCACCTACCTTTCAAAGACTGTCCGCATCTGACACGACTACAGTATGGGTTCCCCTCTTGTCCTCTAGCAACCTCCAACCAACCTTAGTGACTGCCCAAGCCCAAACCTGTACCAGTTGAGTTAAGGTCCCTGGACCCGGGCAGGATGCCAGTTGATATAGCAAGTCAATCGACATTCGTTAACTGCAATTTCCATGCAGCAGTCATCGTACTGTATGGGGACAAGCGATCATTAATACGAGCATCCGTCCACATACAGCTTGTATATTGTTGACAGCACATGTCCTGCTTACACAAGATGTGCAGCCAACAAACGATGATGTAGTCAGCTTGGCATAATTACATGGGACAATGGTCGGGAACGAAGGTTGATAGGATCGTTAAGCTGAACATCGGTCTATGTAAAGGTCCTTTGGTCCTCAGGTATGTAAGGGTGTACACAAAATGATACTAATCCACCGCCTCCTACACTCCTCTTTTTATTCCGCTACAGCAGTGTTTCCCAACCAGTGTGCCTCCAGCTGTTACAAAACTACAACTCCCAGCATGCCCGCACAGCCAAATGCTGTCTGGGCATGCTGGGAGTTGTAGTTTTGCAACAGCTGGAGGCACACTGGTTGGTAAAAACCCGGCGCTACAGCACCCTACTAACTAGCTAGCCCCTATTATACCTATCCAAATAAGACAGTGCCTCACCCTTAGGGGCTATTCACATGACCGTATTTTTGGTCTGCGTGCGATCTGCATTAATTTCTTTGGGACCGCAAAAAAAATGCAGATAGCACACTGTGTCTCTTCTACGGCCCCGCGAAAAAGATAGAACATGTCCTATTCTTGTGTGTTTTGCAGACAAAAATAGTCATTGTTACAATGGGACCCGCAAAAAGTGTGGGATGCAAACAGACTGCATCAGTATTTTGCAGGAAACATACAGTTGTGTGATTAGCCCCTTAGACAGCCATTTTCTGCCTCTGAAGTCAGGAACCTTTATCCAAACTTTAATCCTCATGTTGGCTTCTTAAAGGGGCTATCTAGGAATTTACTGTATATTGCTGACCTATCTAGGCCATGTGATGTCACCATATATCGGTCACATGGTCTAGTTGCCCCTCAGCCCAATTCAAGTAAATGGGGCTGAGCTGCAATACCAAGCACAGCCGCTATATAATGTACCGTGATGTGCTTAGAAAACTGCTGGGAGCTGGCTGCGTTTACCAGAGCTCTGGTGAACGTGGCAGCTCCCTCAAACAGTTAATCGGCAGGTTTAGTCGGACTCGGTAACTGATCGTGCAGCAGGTGTCGCGGCCGGCGGGTCTCGCTGTTTCAAGTGAGATCATGGTATCTAAAGGGTGAAAAACCTAAAAGCTTGTGCTTTCGGGCTTCTTACCGGCATGCTCTGTGGCCAGTGAGGATGCTGGTAATTGGTTTCAGTACGCTGGCTCTCTCTGAAGAGACCCAGGGTATTGGAGCTGCAATTCTTATTTTGGCCATGAAGTTTCAGAATTTTTAAAAAGAAATGGATTTTGTAGGCTCAAATACGAGCTTAAAAATCATATAAAGAAATAAAAAAAAGCTTAAAAAAATATAGAAAAAAAAGTTTAAATCACCCCCCTTTCCGTAGAATAAAAAAAAGTAAAATAACATCATGGGCATCACCGCGTCTGAAAACGCCCGTACTATTAAAATATAAAAATATTTTTTCATTATGGCATAATGGGAAAAAAGGGTCAAAATGGCCAATTTTTTACTCTTACCCAAAAATAATGTAATAAAATGTGATAAAAAAAAAAGTCACACACTCAGCTCAGTAGATATAAGTATAAAAAAAAGTTATGCGGGGTCAGAATATGGTGATGTAAAAAAAATTATATATATATATTTTTTTGTTTTTGTTTTGCCACAAAGGGAATGCCGTGGGAACAAAATTCATAAAGCGGTGGAGGAATTGCGTTTTTTTTTTTCCAATTTCACCCCATTTGGAATTTGTTTCTGGCTTCCCACTACATTGTAAGTCATATAAAATGGGCAAAAAATAAGCCCTCATAACAGCTATGTGAACGGAAAAATAAAAAAGTTATGGCTCAAGGAAGATAGTAAAGGAAAATGAAAACGCAAAAACGGGTTTAGCAGCCATGTTCACATTATAGTGTCAGGTCTTTGACAGTTGTGTAGAGGTTTGATCCTCTGCAAGGAGTTGGAGCTGGGGTGGCACAGGAGTTTCTGTTCCTTACAGTTCAGTCCTTTTTCTAGATTTCAGAATTTTCTTATACATTTATATTCTCACTCCTGCCTCCCTGTGATTTAAAGTTCCCATGAGTACAGTAACCACGTGTCATGGCCTCTGCTACACAAATCACTGTCCTGCTATCAAGTGTGGATCTGTAAAGATTTAGGGGATCATTTACTATTAGATATGCGCCAGTTTTCTGGCATATAGCTGTTGCAGATTGCGGCGCAAAGATTATTTGCGCAGCGATCTGCGACTTTTCCCGGCTTACGCCAGGTCTAAAAAAAGGGGGCGTGGTGTGGGTGAGGAAGGGGACGGGTCGACAGGTCTGTCTCATTTATCACTTTCTATGCCTGTTATAGGTGTAGAAAATGGTCTAAATTTAAGCTTAATTTAGACCGGCGGTGGATATGCTGAAGTTATGTAGAGGCCGGCGCCAGCAGAAGGAGTTATTAAGACCGGTGTCTAAAACGCCTCTCTTAATAAATGACCCCCTTAGGCTACTTTCACACTTGCGTTCGGGGTTCCGCTTGTGAGTTCCGTTTGAAGGCTCTCACAAGCGGCCCGAACGGATCCGTACAGCCCTAATGCATCCTGAGTGGATAAGGATTCGCTCAGAATGCATCAGTTCGCCTCCGTTTCGCTCAGGAGGCAGACACACAAATGCTGCTTGCAGCGTTTTTGTGTCCGCCTGGCCGTGCGGAGCCAAACGGATCCATCCAGACTTACAATGTAAGTCATGGGGACGGATCCGTTTGACATTGACACAATATGGTGCAAATTCAAACGAATTACCATCGTTTGCATTATAGGTGCGGATCCGTCTGTGCAGATACCAGACGGATCCACTCCGAACGCAAGTGTGAAAGTAGCCTTAGTCTTTTACAGTTCTTCAATGTCTGATCCTAATACACAGTGCACTGGAGGAAGGAGCAGCAAGAATATAACAGAATATTTCTTATCTGCAGATGATGACTGTAACTGCACTTTACATGGGAACATATCCCAGGCTGATGACTGTGATACCGAAGAAGCTGGTTTAGGTGAGTGTGACCAAGATTAGGTGGATTTACTATTTAAGAATCTGGTAAAGTTGGGTGGCAGCTCCTCTGGTAGACAACACCTATGCCTCTTTATAAGGACCAGTAATGAAAACATCACAATAGGTTCATGAGCAAATCGACCTGTGTTGAGGCACATTTTACATTTGGCAATGATTGGCTGAATGATTATTTGTTCCTATCCACTATGCAGTGTAACCGTGTCCAGTGATCACACCAGCAGTCGCTCCTTTGATCGCATCTTTCATCACATTAGAATTGTTTGTCGGTAGCGCAGTTTCCTGGTAGTGCCGACATCAATGCAAACTGTGAGGAGTGAATGGTCATTGCAGCTTGTCAGTGTAACTAAACAAGTGCTGTTTGACTTCTGAAGTAAAGCGGCGCTTAAAGGGGTTATTCAGGAATTACTTTTGATGTCCGCTGATCAGCTGTTAGACTCCCTAGGCCATGTGATGTCACCATATATCGCTCATAAGTCGCTCAGCCCCATTCAAGTCAATGGGGCTGAGCTGCAATATCAAGCATGGTTGCTGTACAATGTACGGCACTGTGCTCGGAAAGCTCCAGAAGCCGGCTGCACTCACCAGGGCTCCGTTGAGCGCAGCAGCTCCCTGAAACAGCTAATTGGTGGGGGTGCCAGAACAGTGGCCCCCACCAATGTGATAATGATGACCTATCCTGAGGATAGGTCATTATTATCTTTACCCAGATAACCCCTTTAATGTAGGCAGATTATCTGACTGTGTCAATAGGTCCTTTACTCAGGGAACCAATGTTTGGTTGTCGGTGGTGCACGACGGGTCGGTAATTACAGAGGCAGGGTACACATGACAGTATGAGAAAAGCTGCACCAAAGCAGTACAAATGTAAAAGTGACACATGGACTGTCTTTATGAGCAGCTAATCCAGAGTCTAATGACTACACGTTTCCAGGCCAGACTGCAGGTTCAGAATAATTAGATCTAATAGATGTAGATGACCAAGGGAGTACATTATACGCATGGCTGTTTTTTCACAGTCTGTCCCAGCAATACCAATATTCACAACCTGTACACTGCCCTGTGTTCAAATCATAGAAGAAAAAAAAAACGTTAAACTCCTTAAAGAGAACCCGTCACGTACATACGTACGTAGGCTTAGGAGTCCAGTGGGCAGTCCTATCAGTGAATGGCCGGTGTCTCTGTAGGTGCAATCATACAGGCTGCCAATCACTGACCTGTGGTAGCTGTCACTGGCAAAGCAGCAGCAACATTCTGGCTATGTGCATCCACTACTAGGGGGAGCTTAGGAGCATTCCGTCTCATGAGTATACAATAAGTGCCTAAATCCCTATGATGCTGTTGGTTTGCGTCATAAGACCCAGGACTTGTAACTGTTATGTATGCAAAAAGTATATGTGCATTTATGTTTTTGGTCTGTTTTTGTTGTAGATCCTGAACCCCATTTCTCAAGCTCAGTAGAAGCAAAACCGTCCTGTGTGACAGCAGCTACGGAGGAGGAGAGTGGTCTCGTGACAGCAGTTGGTTCAGAGGAGAGTAGTCCCATATCAGCAGCTACTGCAAAGTGTGGTACCGTAACAGCAGCTGCTGCAGAGATGAGTGGTCTCCTAACATCAGCTGCCGCAGAGGACAGCAGTCCCATAACAGCAGCTGCCACAGAGGAGAGCGGTTCCGTAGCAGCAGCTGCCGCAGAGGAGAGCGGTTCCGTAACACCACCCTCCGCAGAGGAGAGCAGTCCCGTAACATCAGCTGCCACAGAGGAGAGCGGTTCCGTAGCAGCAGAAATGAGTGGTCTCCTAACATCAGCTGCCGCAGAGGACAGCAGTCCCATAACAGCAGCTGCCACAGAGGAGAGCGGTTCCGTAGCAGCAGCTGCCGCAGAGGAGAGCGGTTCCGTAACACCACCCTCCGCAGAGGAGAGCAGTCCCGTAACATCAGCTGCCACAGAGGAGAGCGTTTCCGTAGCAGCAGAAATGAGTGGTCTCCTAACATCAGCTGCCGCAGAGGACAGCAGTCCCATAACAGCAGCTGCCACAGAGGAGAGCGGTCCCCTAATAGCAGCTGCCGCGGAGGATAGCGGTTTTGTAACAGCAGCTGCCGCAGAGGAAAGCGGTCCCGTGACAGCAGCTGCCGCGGAGGAGAGCGGTCCCCTAACAGCAGCTGCCGCGGAGGATAGCGGTTTTGTAACAGCAGCTGCCGCAGAGGAAAGCGGTCCCGTGACAGCAGCTGCCGCAGAGGAAAGCGGTCCCGTGACAGCAGCTGCCACGGAGGAGAGCGGTTTTGAAACAGCAGCTGCCACGGAGGATAGCGGTATTGTAACAGCAGCTGCCGCGGAGGATAGCGGTTTTGTAACAGCAGCTGCCGCAGAAAAAAGCGGTCCCGTAACAGCAGCTGCCGCAGAGAAGAGTGGTCCCGTAACAGCATCTGCTGCAGAGGAGAGAGGTACCTGAGGAAAAAAATGATCTCAGACCTATGATGGCCCCTATTGCAGGATACATGCAGCAGTTCTTTTTCTATGACTACGACTGTTAGTTTTCGGTTTGGATGTGATGCACCTGACTGCTGTTCAGTCCTCATGCATCTTGTTTGTAGATCGTGTTTTGTTTTTTCTTCATGTCGACCATTGATCGTTCCTGCCGCTGTCACTTACTCGGATTGGAAAACAACCTACCATCCTTCAGAGCGGCTGACGATAAAATGCCTTAAAGAAAGCAGACATTTGAGGCTGTGTACATTTTGTTTTGGATATAATTAAATAGTATTTCAGTGAAGTTGTTCTGTAGATTTTATTAGTGTGTCCAAAATGATGTGCACCCCTAAGCATATAATTCCGATATGGTCAGTAAAGGGGTTGTCTCGTCACACTATGTGACATATTGCTAGGTTATGCAACTAATGTCCAATTGGCAGGTTCACAGCAGTCAGCAGGTGCCACTATAAGGGGGGTCATTATTATAACTGGGGCAGCACTATGGGAGCACTGTGAGGGTGGGGTCATTATTACTTCTAGAGCATAATATGGGGGCATTAGTACTGGAGGGCACTGGTGGAGGCAATTACTACTGGTGAGTACTGTAGGGGAGCATATTTACTATTGGGAGGCACTATTAGGCGTTATTACTAGAGATGAGCAAATCGAAGTGGAATTCGATCCGAATTTTAGCAAAATTCCCAAAGTCTAATTTCCTCGCGCTTCGTGGCTGCTGCACCTGTTAGAACGAGGCAGTAAGAAGCCTGGGAGCAAGGGAACACCCACAATGCCATGCATGCTGCCAGCCAATCAGCAGCTAGCCAGACCCTGTGATGTCACAGCCCTATAAAAAGCCTCATGCCCGATCTCCATCATTTTACAGTGAACTTGGTGCAGGGAGAGACGTTACAGGCACTAGGGACAGTGGTTAGGAAAGACTTTGTGCTGAAAAATAACTATTGAGCAGTTCAGGGAAAGATCATAGTGTAGGGAAAGGATAGGGAGGCATTATCCACACTGTAGGGAGAGAGCAGGGTCCAATAGGAAAGTGTACAGCCTTGGTAGTTAGGGCTATTCTATTACACCTTGCTGCACTAATTGGGGTTACAAAAAGTGATTAATACTACAGATTTTAGGTTGTTTGCATTCTATATATGTACTTTACGGCCCACTGGGTAAATGTGGTTCCTGCCCAGCCAAACCAGCAACTTGGCCAGGTGACGGCACTTCTGCTTCCACGTTCTCAAGCTGTAGTTTCTGCGCACCAATGTCCTCCTTAGCCTCCACTGCAGGCACAATTCGGAGTGCTACTTCAGCATACCACCTGTGCAGAGCATGGCAGTGTCACGCTGTTTGGCACCTGGTTTGCCTGGGTGAACAGAGTCACACTGGGGAGGAACTGCTCCGCATCCTTCAAGAGGAAATCGAATCCTGGCTGTCGCCTCGCTAGCTTAAGATCAGAACCGTGATCACCAACAACGGGAAGAACATCGTGTCGGCGCTGCATCAAGGAGGGCTGACCCATGCGCCCTGCATCGAGCATGTCTTTAATCTGGTTGTAAAGAGTTTCCTGAAGTCTTCTACCCAACTGCAAGACATCTTGAAAGTGGCTAGGAAACTGCATGGACTTTAGCCAATCTTACACTGCAAAGCACGCCCTCCTTGAGCTGCAGAATAGAGTTCCCAAACATCGCCTCGTACAAAACGTTTCCACTCTCCACATGTTGGACCAACTATATGAGGAGAGGAAGGCCGTAAACAATTTCTTGATGCAGGCGGACAGGAGCACTCCCCTGTGTAACTTTGAAACTAGCCAGTGGCAGCTCATGTGTGACACCTGCCGTTTGCTCAGGCCCTTCGAGGAGGCCACTTTGTCAGTCGCCATGACTACAGGATTAACTACGTCATTCCACTCCTTCATGTCCTGGAGCAGACGCTGATAAATCTGGTTGGCCAGGGGACAGGAGACGTGGCGCCTATATCTCACAGCCACCTGAGCCCTGTGGGGGCTGAACTGGAAGAGGAGGGAGTGCCTCAGAGTCCCTTGCACAAATGGCCAGATGCATGCTGAGTTGCTGGCGTAGTGACAGCCATATTATCACCATTCGGCAGAGGGATGACTACTGGCTCTCCACCTTGTTAGACCCTTACTACTACTCCAAAATGGGGGCCTTTTTTCCACCCACTGACAGGGAGGATAAACTGAAGTACTATCGAGACATCCTATGTAGTCAGTTGGCCGCTGCCTATGTGTGCCATCGCCCATCCTCACAGAGATCTGAGCGGGGGGCCCTCTGCGCTCACGTTCCATTGCCATGGCTGCTGGAGGGGGTTGGTGGGGCAGGAGCAGCTCCATCAGCAGCAACTTAAGTCTGGAGTCTCTAATGTGCAGTTTTCTTCATTTGCCTACTGAAGAAACCATCCACCAGGAGCAGCAAGACATGGAGCAGAACTTAATCCAGCAGGTGGTGGCATACTTGGATTGCACCCAACATCCAAGATCCCTTGGACTACTGGATAGCCGAACTAGATTTGTGGCAGCAACTGACAGAGTTGGCTTTGGATAAGCTTTACTGCTTGGCCAGTAGTGTGGCATCAGAACGGGTGTTTAGTGCCCCTGGGGGCATAGTTACCACTAGGAGAACTCTCCTTTCCACCCAAAATGTGGAGAGACTGACCTTTTGTGAAGAGGAATCAGGCGTGGATCAGCCAGGATTTCCACACGCCAGTGCCTGGGTGACACACTCAAACTTTGTGAAAAGAGACCTGTTTCTTCTGGCAACCTGCTTCACCCACTATTCTGATGCTGCCACACACCTTCTGCCATGTTCTCCTACTGCCACCCACCATCTTGTGCTCTTACTGCCGATGCTGTTGCCCTCCACTCTGACTGGGCCACTGTGTTGACTCCTCATGGGTTTGGCACCTCACCACTCTGTAACTGGGCTATTGTGTTGACTCCTCATGCGTTTTCCACCCTCACCACTCTGTGAATGGGCCACTGTGTTGACTCCTCATGCATTTGCCACCTTCACCACTCTGTGACTGACCACTATGTTGATCCTCATACGTTTGCCACCCTCCCCATAATGTAACTGGGTCACTGTGTTGACTCCTTATTCAGTTGCCACCCTCCCCGTTCTATGACCGGGCCACTATTGTCCCTGTTTGGCCTTGTTGACAACACCATTTATTTTTGACCTGCTTCTGATCTGTCAGAAGGGCGGAAAAATGAGAAACACAACGGATCCTGTCTTTGGACATCTGTAAGTTAGACCAACCTATAAGAAAAAACTCACATATAATGTATAGATTGCACTGGGGTCTAGTATAATATACTGAGGCAACCCAAAAACAGAACCAATAACCCCAAAGAAAAGTGGGAGACACACATATAAAATATATGTAATTTATTGAGACATGATCACATAACAAACAATATATGAAACAAAAGGCACAAGTGTACAGGAGGGGGGGAGACCTCATGTAAGGAGGTCAGATACAACCTTTCTCCCAAACACCCAACTGGCAGGGAAAAAGATGTCACAGCCCTAGGTATACATCAGCATGAAAGTTGTGAGAACTGTAGGTTCACTCAAAGTGACATGTACTGGTATGTATGTTGCATGCACAGAAAGATAAATGAAAAAATTTACAAATAGCACAAGGCAAACTAGCCCACCCAAAAACCTGGGATGGCCGCATAAGGTAGGCACAAAGCCATTGAACTGTACAATACAGACAGAGGCAAGTGTGCCAAGTGCAGGTGGCAATAGAGATATAAAAAGAAATGTAACAACTAACTGAGCAAAACAACAAAACATGCATTACCCATGATATGCTGGACCCAGAGCGTGTGACCAAAAGCTGCATCTCAACGTACGTTTCACTTGGAGAGGCTTCGTCAGGAGGATGACGACAGGAGTGCACTCTTTCACTCTATAGTAGAATCTTGGGCCACTGCACAGTTCTTTATACAGGATGCTAACATTGACCTGTAAGGCTGAGTTCACACAAGTTATTTGGACAGTTTTGACTCTGTAACTGACTAAATAAGTGAAGTATGAAGCGATTCTAAGAGTGACGCCTGTCAACTGCCGGTCATACAGACGAAAAGTAACTATTTCACTACCACAGCGGACTACCTCTGCATGTTTCTTTAATGTTCTACACCAATATACAGGCTCTCTGAAGCATGGAAATAACGCAATTCGTCCTGATAAAATTTGGGTTGCAGCATTCTCAAAGTGCAGCATTACTAAGTGCATCTGAGATATTCAGGAGATACTCAGGAGGTAATATGGAGGTGGATACAATCTAAAAAAGTAAGATTTGTTTGTTTAAAATCTTTCCCCTTTTTAAAATGGCAGACCTGGTTCTGTGCAGGAATTGTTGTGCTTTTATTTCAGGTACCACTCTTCGGAGGTTTGGATGCTGTCTGATCTGTAGACAGCTCTCCATAATGCAGCAGGAAATTGCATTTTTGAAATCTGAGATTTGTAAATTAACTGTTAAACAAACTCAGGCCGGGAATGTTGCAATGCCACTGCCACAGAGGCCCCCTAAAAATGGAAGATGGGTTACTGCAGGTTCTGGTAGACTGAGAGTTGTTTATTGAAGACATGTCCCACAGTCTGTGGCTCTCCATAATTCATTTGCAGCACTTTCAGAGCGCAAGAGCAACATGGAGGATGGCTCAGGCACAGTGGGTGAGGAACAATCATCTCCTATGCCTAAAGTATGCAAGACTGCAGCCAAAGACAAAAAGGAGAAGGTGAGGACTGATAGTAAGCAACTGTTGGTGGGCGATTCTATCATAAGAGGTGTGAAGTTTGAGGAAAATGGTTTTGTGAGATGTCTCCCTGGTGCTACCGCTAGCAGGGATAGACGACGTATCCTTAATATTGTTAGGCAAGCAAAGCAGGAAAGGGAGGTGGATGTTATTGTCCATCTTGGGACAAATGATCTGGCTTGCAATGAGGTTTCAAAGGTGAAGGAAGCTTTTCACACACTTGGAAATGATATACGGGAGGTTGCATCGACCGTTTTATCCTCTGCAGTTTTGCCTGTGCATAACCTTCAGCATGACAGGAAGATGCGCATTAAGGAATTCAATGTATGGCTTGGTGAATGGTGTCTGAACCAAGGGTTTGGCTTTGTGTCTCATTTTAGCTCTCGTTGGAATGGAAAAGAACTGTACAAGAAAGATGGTTTGCATCTTTCTCTCAATGGAACGAATGTCCTCATTGAAGAGTTCAAAGTATTTGCTAAGGAGCATTTAAACTAGGAAAGGGGGGCAAAAGAGTGATAATCCAGCAGTCCGACTGCCTCCGGAACAATGCCAGAAGATGCCAATAGCACAAAGGTTAAAAAATGACAAGCTCAGTTTCTTGTCTACAAATGCTCGCAGTTTAGGGAATAAGATCAATGAACTTGAGTCTATAATGGCATCTGAGAATATAGATTTGGTGGCTGTTACTGAGACATGGTTCAATGGGAGTAATGACTGGGATATAACAATACCAAGGTTCTCTCTATATAGGAAAGACTGAGAAGGCAAGAAAGGGGGAGGGGTGGCCCTGTATGTGAAAGATAGCATAAAATCTAATTTAATACAAGTTAGCAAGACCAATTTAGAGTCAGTTTGGGTTACGTTGCAGCTTGATAATCATAAGGTAACTTGTGTAGGTGTGATATCTAGACCTCCTAGCCAAGTCAAAGAATTAGATAATCTAGTAGTTGAGGAAATAGCTAAAATGATATTGAAAGGGGAAGTTATCATTATGGGAGACTTTAATCTTCGTGAATAGGGATGAGCGAACCCAAACTGTATAGTTCGGGTTCGTACCGAATTTTGGGGTGTCCGTGACACGAACCCGGACGATTTCGTAAAAGTCCGGGTTCGGCGTTCGTCGCTTTCTTGGCGCTTTTTGAAAGGCTGCAAAGCAGCCAATCAACAAGCGTCATACTACTTGCCCCAAGAGGCCATCACAGCCATGCCTACTATTGGCATGGCTGTGATTGGCCAGTGCAGCATGTGACCCAGCCACTATTTAAGCTGGAGTCATGTAGCGCCGCTAGTCACTCTGCTCTGATCAGTATAGGGAGAGGTTGCAGCTGCGACGTTAGGGCGAGATTAGGCAGTGATTAACTCCTCCAAAAAACTTCATTCAGTGATCGATCTGCAGCTGTGGATCATTGAACTGCTGATATTCAATTGCTCACTGTTTTTAGGCTGCCCAGAGCGTTTTTCATTCACTTTTTTCTGGGGTGATCAGCGGCCATTTTGTGTCTTGTGGTGCGCCAGCACAAGCTGCCACCAAGTGCATTTAACCCTCAATAGTGTGGTTGTTTTTTGGCTATACCCTTCATCAGGGTGAAGCTGTCACACCAAGTGCATTTAACCATCAATAGTGTGGTTATTTTTTGGCCATATACTACATCAGGGGCAAGCTGTCACCAAGTGCATTTAACCCTCAATAGTGTGGTTGTTTTTTGGCTATATCCTACATCAGGGTCAAGCTGTCACACCAAGTGCATTTAACCATCAATAGTGTGGTTATTTTTTAACCATATCCCAGTCTAATTCTGACTGTAAACGTATACCTGTCACCCAGCGCCTAAATAATAGGCCTCAAATTTATAGTCAGCTAAATCTGTGGTTATTGCTGTGGCTGGGCAAGTTATTTAGTGTCCGTCAAAGCACAGTTTTTGTTCTGGGTTGAAATACAATTCCCAATTTAGCAATTCTCTAAATTAGTGGTTTCTGCTGTATCAGGCCTACTTTAAATCCATCCCTAAAAGGGTATATCAGAATCAAGGTGCTGATAGGGTCATTCTCAATAACTTCACACACACGCTACTGTGCATATCCCAGTCTAATTCTGTCCGTAAACGTATACCTGTCACCCAGCGCCTAAATAATAGGCCTCAAATTTATATTCATCCAAATCTGTCATTATTGCTGTAGCTGGTCAAGTTATTTAGTGTCCGTCAAAGCACAGTTTTTGTTCTGGGTTGAAATACAATTCCCAATTTTGCAATTTCCTAATTTAGTGGTTTCTGCTGTATCAGACCTACTTTAACCACCTCCGGACCGCCTAACGCACGGATGCGTCCGGAAGGTGGTTGATTCATTCCTCCTGGACGCATCCGTACGTCATCTCGCGAGACGCGAGATTTCGGTCACAGCCGGCCCGCGCATGCGCATCGCGGGCCGGCAAAAGTTAAAGGAGTATTTCGTCAGCAACCTGCCAGCCAATGATCGCGGCTGGCAGGTTGCTGATTTTTTTAAAAATCCAATCAGAAGCCACATAGCAGATCATATTAGTAAATATGATCTGTTATATGGCTGCCCTGCTCCTCTGCTGGTCCTTTTCGTCGGTTGGATCCAGCAGAGGAGCAGGCTTCACAGTGAGTACACCAAACACCACACACTAGCCCCAGATCACCCCCTGCACCCCAATTAACCCTTTGATCGCCCCTGTCAATCACTAGTGAAAGGAAAAAAGTGATCAGTGCAAACTGTCACTTTTTTTTTCTACTGGTATTGACTGTTAGGTTTTAGGGATAGTTTAGGCCCCTTGGTTAGGTAGTTTAGGGATCAGTTAGCGCCCAGCCCACCGCACCGCAGTCCGTTATTCGCTGATTAGCGTATCGCTAATCAGCATTTGTACTTTTATAGTATATGGAAGTGATCAAAACTGATCACGGTCAGATCTATAATAGTATTAGTGTCACTTTAGTTCGCCCTCCACCCAAAACGCAGTGTTTGCCCGATCAGGCCTGATCGGTCGCCCACACGTGCGTTCACCCACGCCCGCCCCACCGCAGTGACCAAAAATATATATTTTTTGATCACTGCACATTCACTTTACACGTGCTGCGGCGATAAAAAAATCTGTTTTGATATTTTTTATCAACCGCAGCGGCCTCCGGTACTTCGCTAGCCTCCCATTTGTAAGACAGGCTTGCTTTTTTTCTTGGGTAGTCTCAGGGAATACCCCTAAATTTAGTTGCCCACATGTCTAACAGGGGGTATTCTTCTGAAGAGGCCTACAGGCTTCTGACCCAGTCGGATGAGGAATGGGAACCCTCATCTGATGAATCTAGCGGGTCAGAATATGAACCTGTAGAAAGCAGTGGCTCTCTAACCCAAAGTTCGGACGAGGAGGCTGAGGTCCCTGATAGCACCAGGCGTACCCGGCCCCGTGTCGCTAGACCGCAGGTTGCGCAGGATCCGCTTCAAGAGCAGCAGAGTGGGGCTGGTGCTGTCGGATTACGTGGTGAGGCATACACCAGCAGCACAGCCCTTCCTGGACCTAGTACCAGCACTGCCGTAGAACATGGTGAAGTAGCGAGCACCAGAAGGGCAGTTGAAGCTGGTACGGTGGCACGTGCAGTAGTGACCCCGTCGCAGCCACCGCAAAGACGTGCCTGTAGAGCCCCTAGAATCCCTGAGGTGCTGGCAAACCCTGATTGGCAGTCCCCAACTTCAGCCGCACCTGTAGTTCCCCCTTTCACCGCCCAGTCTGGAGTTCGGCTTGAGACAGCTCAGATCGGTTCGGCCCTGGGATTTTTTGAGCTGTTCTTGACTGCGGAGCTCTTAGACTTAGTTGTGGCAGAAACAAATCGGTATGCCACACAATTTATAACCGCCAACCCGGGAAGCTTTTATGCCCAGCCTTTCCGGTGGAAACCAGTCCAAGTTTCCGAAATTAAAATTTTTTGGGGCCTTCTCCTCAACATGGGTCTAACTAAAAAGCATGAATTGCGGTCATATTGGTCCACGAACCCAATTCATCACATGCCCATGTTCTCTGCTGCTATGTCCAGGACACGATTTGAGACCATCCTGCGTTTCCTGCACTTTAGCGACAACACCACCTCCCGTCCCAGAGGCCACCCAGCTTTTGACCGGCTCCACAAAATTCGGCCCCTCATAGACCATTTCAACCAGAAATTTGCAGATTTGTATACCCCAGAGCAAAACATCTGCGTAGACAAGTCCCTAATACATTTTACCGGGCGCCTTGGCTTCAAACAATACATCCCAAGCAAGCGCGCCCGGTATGGGGTCAAATTGTATAAGCTCTGTGAAAGGGCCACAGGCTATACCCACAAATTTCGTGTCTATGAGGGAAAAGATCAGACCCTGGAGCCGGTCGGTTGCCCTGACTACCTGGGGAGCAGTGGGAAGACAGTCTGGGACTTGGTGTCACCCTTATTCGGCAAGGGGTACCATCTTTATGTGGACAATTTCTACACAAGTGTGGCCCTCTTTAGGCATTTGTTTCTAGAACAGATTGGCGTCTGTGGCACCGCGCGAACTAGTCGCGCGGGCTTCCCCCAACGGCTCATTAGCACCCGTCTTGCAAGGGGGCAGAGGGCTGCCTTGTGTAACGAAGAACTGCTCACAGTGAAATGGAGAGACAAGCGTGACGTTTACATGCTCTCCTCCATTCACGTAGACACGACAATACAAATTGAGCGAGCAACCCGTGTCATTGAAAAGCCCCTCTCAGTCCACGACTATAACCTTCACATGGGAGGGGTGGACTTCAATGACCAGATGTTGTCTCCGTATTTAGTTTCCCGATGCACCAGACGCTGGTATAAGAAGGTGTCTGTATATTTGATTCAATTGGCTCTGTATAATAGTTTTGTTCTCTTCAGTAAGGCTGGGAGAACACGATCCTTCCTCAAATTTCAGGAAGAGATCATCGAGAGCCAGGAGGTTCCGTGGCCCCATCCACCAGTGTAGTTAGCCATCTACACGAGCGACATTTCCCCAATGTCGTTGCCGGTACCTCAACCCAACCGTCACCCCGAAAAAGATGTTGTGTCTGTAGCAGGAGTGGAATAAGGCATGACACCCGCTATTTCTGTCCTGACTGTCCTGACCATCCTGCCCTATGCTTAGGGGAGTGTTTCCGGAAGTACCACACACAGGTACACCTAGCATAGGGATCATCTCACCAGGACAGGCACACAGGGCTATTAGGGCCCATTCACTCACACAGCTGCTGCAAACCTCTCCTTTCACCTGGGACAAAGTGCATAACGCACTTCGCCACATCTTTGGGCGATTTGCGCTTTGCACATTGACCCATGGGGAAGGAGAGGTTTGTTCTATAAAGGTAAAAGAAAAAAAAAAAAACACCAGTAACCAAAAAGGTTAATGTTTAGTTCAAAAAGTAAAAGTTTATATGTTCTGTTCCAAAGATAATAAAATTATTGCGTTGCGGCCTGGTTTTTTCTTTTCTTTTTTTTTTACCTTCCAGGTGGACCAACCGATTGACTAGCTGCAGCACTGATGTGCATTCTGACAGAAGCATTGCGCTGCTGTCAGATTACACGCAAGTCGGTGTATGCGGCGCTGCAAGACGAGATTTCTACTCTGCAGTAAAAGATACGTTTGCCGAGGCATACGAGCTGAGGAGGAGGCGGCGTTCCTATGCTTTGGCAAACACTTTGTATATAAAAAATAAATAAAAAAATCCCGGCAATGATTTATTCATCCACATCGATTGATGTGAATGGAGAAATCTGGTTTGCCAGGGCATACGAGCTAAGTGGGTATGGATGTGGGGCGGAGCTCCTATGTCCTGGCAGACGCCTTTCCCCTCCTTTTTTTTTTTTTGGGCAGAGATTTTTTCATCCATATTGATCGATGCGAATGAAGAAATCTGTGCCGTTCATTTTTTTCTTTCAGCCCAGAGGCTGAACGGAAAAAAAAATCTCATTACCTGTATGCTCAATATAAGGAGAATAGCAGAAACTCCTAATGCTGTCCATACATGTAATGATTGCGGAGACCCTCAAATGCCAGGGCAGTACAAACACCCCACAACTGACCCCATTTTGGAAAGAAGACACCCCAAGGTATTTGCTGAGGGGCATGTTGAGTCCATGAAAGATTAAAATTTTTGTCCCAAGTTAGCGGAAAGTGAGACTTTGTGAGAAAAAACAAAAAAATCAATAATTTCTATGAACTCGCCAGGCCCCTCATTAAATACCTTGGGGTGTCTTCTTTCCAAAGTGGGGTCACATGTGGGGTATTTATACTGCCCTGGCTTTTTAGGGGCCCTAAAGCGTGAGAAGAAGTCTGGGATCCAAATGTCTAAAAATGCCCTCCTAAAACGAATTTGGGCACCTTTGCGCATCTAGGCTGCACAAAAGTGTCACACATGTGGTATCGCCGTACTCAGGAGAAGTTGGGGAATGTGTTTTGGGGTGTCATTTTACATATACCCATGCTGGGTGAGATAAATATCTTGGTCAAATGCCAACTTTGTATAAAAAAATTGGAAAAGTTGTCTTGCCAAGATATTTCTCTCACCCAGCATGGGTATATGTAAAATGACACCCCAAAACACATTCCCCAACTTCTCCTGAGTACGGCGATACCAGATGTGTGACACTTTATTGCAGCCTAGGTGGGCAAAGGGGCACACATTCCAAAGTGCACCTTTCGGATTTCACCGGTCATTTTTTACAGATTTTGATTGCAAACTACTTCTCACACATTAGGGCCCCTAAATTGCCAGGGCAGTATAACTACGCCACAAGTGACCCCATTTTGGAAAGAAGACACCCCAAGGTATTCCGTGAGGGGCATGGCGAGTTCCTAGAATTTTGTATTTTTTGTCGCAAGTTAGTGGAATATGAGACTTTGTAAGGAAAAATAAATAAATAAAAAAATCATCATTTTCCGCTAACTTGTGACAAAAAATAAAAAATTCTAGGAACTCGCCGTGCCCCTCACGGAATACCTTGGGGTGTCTTCTTTCCAAAATGGGGTCACTTGTGGCGTAGTTATACTGCCTTGGCAATTTGTGAGAAGTACTTTGCATTCAAAATGTGTAAAAAATGGCCTGCGAAATCCGAAAGGTGCACTTTGGAATATGTGCCCCTTTGCCCACCTTGGCAGAAAAAAAGTGTGACACATCTGGTATCGCCGTACTCAGGAGAAGTTGGGGAATGTGTTTTGGGGTGTCATTTTACATATACCTATGCTGGGTGAGAAAAATATCTTGGTCAAATGCCAACTTTGTATAAAAAAATGGGAAAAGTTGTCTTTTGCCAAGATATTTCTCTCACCCAGCATGGTTATATGTAAAATGACACCCCAAAACACATTCCCCAACTTCTCCTGAGTACGGCGATACCAGATGTGTGACACTTTTTTGCAGCCAAGGTGGGCCTCAAATTTATATCCCGCTAAATCTGTGGTTACTGCTGTGCCTGTATTAGTGTAATACGGTACCTAAATAGATAGCCAGATAGTGTTAGGTGTCTGTAAAAAAAAGGCTTGAATTTGAATTCAATACATTGGGCCAAATAATATTTTTGTTGTTGTGGTGAACGATAACAATGAGGAAAACATCTAGTAAAGGACGCGGACATGGTCGTGGTGGTGTTAGTGGACCCTCTGGTGCTGGGAGAGGACGTGGCCGTTCTGCCACAGCAACACGTCCTAGTGTACCAACTACCTCAGGTCCCAGTAGCCGCCATAATTTACAGCGATATTTGGGGGGGCCCAATGCCGTTCTAAGGATGGTAAGGCATGAGCAGGTACAGGCATTAGTCAATTGGGTGGCCGACAGTGGATCCAGCACGTTCACATTAGCTCCCACCCAGTCTTCTGCAGAAAGCGCACAGATGGTGCCTGAAAACCAAGCCCATCAGTCTGTCACATCACCCCCATGCATACCAGGGAAACTGTCTGAGCCTCAAGTTATGCAGCAGTCTCTTATGCTGTTTGAAGACTCCGCTGGCAGGGTTTCCCAAGGGCATCCACCCAGCCCTTCCCCAGCGGTGGAAGACATAGAATGCACTGACGCACAACCACTTATGTTTCCTGATGATGAGGACATGGGAATACCACCTCAGCAAGTCTCTGATGATGACGAAACAGGTGCCAACTGCTGCGTCTTTCTGCAGTGTGCAGACTGAACAGGAGGTCAGGGATCAAGACTGGGTGGAAGACGATGCAGGGGACGATGAGGTCCTAGACCCCACATGGAATGAAGGTCGTTCCACTGACTTTCACAGTTCGGAGGAAGAGGCAGTGGTGAGACTGAGCCAACAGCGTAGCAAAAGAGGGAGCAGTGGGCAAAAGCAGAACACCCGCCGCCAAGAGACTCCGCCTGCTACTGACCGCCGCCATCTGGGACCGAGCACCCCAAAGGCAGCTTCAAGGAGTTCCCTGGCATGGCACTTCTTCAAACAATGTGCTGACGACAAGACCCGAGTGGTTTGCACGCTGTGCCATCAGAGCCTGAAGCGAGGCATTAACGTTCTGAACCTTAGCACAACCTGCATGACCAGGCACCTGCATGAACTGCAGTGGAGTAAACACCTTAAAACCAAGGAAGTCACTCAGGCTCCCCCTGCTACCTCTTCTGCTGCTGCCGCCTCGGCCTCTTCTGCTGCTGCCGTCTCGGCCTCTTCCTCCGCCTCTGGAGGAACGTTGGCACCTGCCGCCCAGCAAACGGGATGTACCACCAACACCACCACCTCCGTCACCAAGCATCTCAACCATGTCACACGGCAGCGTTCAGCTCTCCATCTAACAAACATTTGAGAGAAAGCGTAAATTCCCACCTAGCCACCCTCGATCCCTGGCCCTGAATGCCAGCATTTCTAAACTACTGGCCTATGAAATGCTGTCATTTAGGCTGGTGGACACAGACAGCTTCAAACAGCTCATGTCGCTTGCTGTCCCACAGTATGTTGTTCTCAGCCGGCACTACTTCTCCAAGAGAGCCGTGCCTTCCCTGCACAACCAAGTATCCGATAAAATCAAGTGTGCACTGCGCAACGCCATCTGTGGCAAGGTCCACCTAACCACAGATACGTGGACCAGTAAGCACGGCCAGGGACGCTATATCTCCCTAACTGCACACTGGGTAAATGTAGTGGCAGCTGGGCCCCCAGGCGGAGAGCTGTTTGGCGCACGTCCTTCCGCCGCCAAGGATTGCAGGGCAACATTCTTTGCCTCCTGTTGCCTCCTACTCAGCTTCCTCCTCCTCTTCTTCCACCTGCTCATCCAGTCAGCCACACACCTTCACCACCAACTTCAGCACAGCCCGGGGTAAACGTCAGCAGGCCATTCTGAAACTTATATGTTTGGGGGACAGGCCCCACACCGCACAGGAGTTGTGGCGGGGTATCGAACAACAGACCGACGAGTGGTTGCTGCCGGTGAGCCTCAAGCCCGGCCTGGTGGTGTGCGATAATGGGCGAAATCTCGTTGCAGCTCTGGGACTAGCCGGTTTGACGCACATCCCTTGCTTGGCGCATGTGCTGAATTTGGTGGTGCAGAAGTTCATTCACAACTACCCCGACATGTCAGAGCTGCTGCATAAAGTGCGGGCCGTCTGTTCGCGCTTCCGGCGTTCACATCCTGCCGCTGCTCGCCTGTCTGCACTACAGCGTAACTGCGGCCTTCCCGCTCACCGCCTCATATGCGACGTGCCCACCAGGTGGAACTCCACCTTGCACATGCTGGACAGACTGTGCGAGCAGCAGCAGGCCATAGTGGAGTTTCAGCTGCAGCACGCACGGGTCAGTCGCACTGCGGAACAGCACCACTTCACCACCAATGACTGGGCCTCCATGCGAGACCTGTGTGCCCTGTTGCGCTGTTTCGAGTACTCCACCAACATGGCCAGTGGCGATGACGCAGTTATCAGCATTACAATACCACTTCTATGTTTCCTTGAGAAAACACTTAGGGCGATGATGGAAGAGGAGGTTGCCCAGGAGGAGGAGGAAGAGGGGTCATTTTTAGCACTTTCAGGCCAGTCTCTTAGAAGTGACTCAGAGGGAGGTTTTTTGCAACAGCAGAGGCCAGGTACAAATGTGGCCAGCCAGGGCCCACTACTGGAGGATGAGGATGAAGCATGGTCACAGCGGGGTGGCACCCAACGCAGCTCGGGCCCATCACTGGTGCGTGGCTGGGGGGAAACGCAGGACGATGACGATACGCCTCCCACAGAGGACAGCTTGTCCTTACCCCTGGGCAGCCTGGCACACATGAGCGACTACATGCTGCAGTGCCTGCGCAACGACAGCTAAGTTGCCCGCATTTTAACGTGTGCGGACTACTGGGTTGCCACCCTGCTGGATCCACGGTACAAAGACAATGTGCCCACCTTACTTCCTGCACTAGAGCGTGATAGGAAGATGCGCGAGTACAAGCGCACGTTGGTAGACGCGCTACTGAGAGCATTCCCAAATGTTACAGGGGAACAAGTGGAAGGCCAAGGCAGAGGAGGAGCAAGAGGTCGCCAAGGCAGCTGTGTCACGGCCAGCTCCTCTGAGGGCAGGGTTAGCATGGCAGAGATGTGGAAAAGTTTTGTCGACACGCCACAGCTAACTGCACCACCACCTGATACGCAACGTGTTAGCAGGAGGCAACATTTCACTAACATGGTGGAACAGTACGTGTGCACACCCCTCCACGTACTGACTGATGGTTCGGCCCCATTCAACTTCTGGGTCTCTAAATTGTCCACGTGGCCAGAGCTAGCCTTTTATGCCTTGGAGGTGCTGGCCTGCCCGGCGGCCAGCGTTTTGTCTGAACGTGTATTCAGCACGGCAGGGGGCGTCATTACAGACAAACGCAGCCGCCTGTCTACAGCCAATGTGGACAAGCTGACGTTCATAAAAATGAACCAGGCATGGATCCCACAGGACCTGTCCATCCCTTGTGCAGATTAGACATTAACTACCTCCCCTTAACCATATATTATTGTACTCCAGGGCACTTCCTCATTCAATCCTATTTTTATTTTACCATTATATTGCGAGGCAAGCCAAAGTTGAATGAACCTCTCCTCTGTCTGGGTGCCGGGGCCTAAATATATGACAATGGACTGTTCCAATGTTGGGTGACGTGAAGCCTGATTCTCTGCTATGACATGCAGACTGATTCTCTGCTGACATGAAGCCAGATTCTCTGTTAAGGGACCTCTCTCCTCTGCCTGGGTGCCTGGGACTAAATATCTGACAATGGACTGTTACAGTGGTGGGTGACGTTATGCCAGATTCTCTGCTATGGGACCTCTCTCCAATTGATATTGGTTAATTTTTATTTATTTTATTTTTATTCATTTCCCTATCCACATTTGTTTGCAGGGGATTTACCTACATGTTGCTGCCTTTTGCAGCCCTCTAGCTCTTTCCTGGGCTGTTTTACAGCCTTTTTAGTGCAGAAAAGTTCGGGTCCCCATTGACTTCAATGGGGTTCGGGTTCGGGACGAAGTTCGGGTCGGGTTCGGATCCCGAACCCGAACATTTCCGGGAAGTTCGACCGAACTTCTCGAACCCGAACATCCAGGTGTTCGCTCAACTCTATTCGTGAAGTAAACTGGAAAACCAAAATAGCTAGTTCTGCCAGGAGTACAGATATTCTAAATTCCCTACTGGGATTATCTCTACAGCAAGTAGTGGAGAAGCCAACCCAGAAGAAGGCCATTTTAGATTTAGTATTTACAAATGGGAATTTGGTATCTGATATTACTGTAGGGAAAAGCTTGGGAGCTAGTGATCACCAGTCAGTGTGGTTTACTATAAGTACAGTGACTGAGTCATACCACACAAAAACAAAAGCTTAAGATTTTAGAAAAACTGACTTTTCTAAAATTAGATTAGTGGTATACGAGTCCCTATCAGATTGGAACCGTTTCAATGGAGTCCAGGAGAAATGGGACTACTTAAAAGTGGCACTATTGAAGGCAACAGAAAACTGCATTAGGCTTGTCAGGAAAAGCAAAAAAAGGAAGAGACCACTGTGGTACTCAGTAGAAGTGGCCAAAATTATTAAAAACAAATAGACAGCATTTAGTAATAAAAAAAGAGGATAACAGGCAAATTTATAAGATTAGGCAGAGAGAGGCCAAGCAAGTTATAGGAGCTTCTAAAGCACAGGCAGAAGAGAAATTAGCTCAGTCAGTGAAAAACGTCGATAAGCCTTTTTCCAGATACATAAATGAAAAATGGAAACTAAAACAAGGAATTACCAAATTAAAAACAAAAGAAGGAAGGTATATGGAAGAAGATAAAGAACTAGCTGACTGCCTCAATGAATACTTCTGTTCAGTTTTTACAATGGAAAATTAAGGAAAAGGACTTCTGTTAGGAAGGAAGACTAATAAATCTTTTGATGCATGTGTCTTTACAGAGGAAGAGGTTTTAAGTCAGCTGCCTAAAATTAATACAAATAAGTCACAGGGGCCTGATGGGATACACCCAAAGCTATTAAAAGAGCTCAGCGGCGAACTAACAAAACCATTAACAGATTTATTTAACCAATCACGGAGGAGTCGTCCCAGAAGATTGGAAATTGGCAAATGTTGTGCCCATTCACAAGAAAAGTAGTAGGGAGGAATCGGGCAACTATAGGCCAGTAAGCCTGACATCAATAGTGGGGAAATTATTAGAAACCATACTTAAGGAAAGGATTGTGGAACATCTAAAATCCCATGGATTCAAAGATGAAAAACAGCATGGGTTTACTTCAGGGAGATCATGTCAAACTAATCTTATTGATTTTTTTGATTGGGTGACTAAAATAATGGATGACGGAGGTGCAGTAGACATCGCTTATCTAGACTTTAGTAAGGCTTTTGATACTGTCCCACATAGAAGGCTTATCAATAAATTGCAGTCTTTGTGTTTGGACTCCCATATTGTTGAATGGATTAGGCTAGGGATGCTCAACCTGCGGCCCTCCAGTTGTTGTAAAACTACAACTTCCATGATGCCCTGCTGTAGGCTGATAGTTGTAAGCTGTCCAGGCATGATGGGAGTTGTAGTTTTGCAACAGCTGGAGGGCCACAGGTTGGGCATTACTGCATTAGGCAGTGGCTGAGGGACAAACAGAGGGTTGTAGTCAATGGATTATATTCAGACCATGGTCTTGTTACCAGTGGGGTACCTCAGGGATCTGTTCTGGGACCTATATTGTTTAATATCTTTATCAGCGAAATTGCATAAGGCCTCAATGGTAAGGTGTGTCTTTTTGCATATGACACAAAGATTTGTAACAGGGTTGATGTTCCTGGAGGGATACACCAAATGGAAAAGGTTTTAGGAAAACTAGAGAAATGGTCAAAAATATGGCAACTAAAATTTAATGTTGATAAGTGCAAGATAATGCATCTGGGGCGTAAAAACCCAAGAGCAGAATATAAAATCTGTGATATTATTATTTATTATTAAATCCATTCATTCCATAGTGCTGTACATATGATAAGGGGTGTACATACATAATGCAGACAATTGCACTAATCATAAACAAGATGAGTTACAAACTGGTACAGAAGGAGAGAGGGCCCCGCCCGTGAGGGCTTACAATCTACATGGTATAGGAGAAGGACACAGTAAGTGCGGGTTAAGTTGGTCATGGCGGTATAGAGGCAGCAGGGTCACGGGTTGTAGGCTTGTCTGAAGAGGTGGGTTTTCAGGTTTCTTTCGAAGGATTCCACTATAGGTGAGAGTCTGATATGTTGGGGTAGCGAGTTCCAGAGTATGGGGGATGCACGGGAGAAATCTTGGAGTCGATTGTGGGAAGAGGCAATAAGAGGAGAGGAGAGAAGGAGGTCTTGTGAGGATCGGAGAGTGCGTGTTGGGGTGTATCGGGAAAGTAGCTCAGAGATGTAGGGGGGGGACAGGTTATGGACGGCCTTGTATGTATTTGTTAGTACTTTGAAGTGAATTCGTTGGGCAATGGGGAGCCAGTGAAGGGATTGGCAGAGGGGAGAGGCAGAGGAGTAATAGGGTGAGAGGTGGATTAGTTGGGCAGCAGAGTTGAGGATAGATTGGAGGGGTGAGAGAGTGCTAGATGGAAGGCCACAGAGGAGAATGTTGCAGTAGTCTAGGCGGGAGATAATGAGGGCATGTACAAGCATTTTCACTGATTCAAAGTTAAGGAAAGCACGGATGCGGGAGATGTTTTTGAGTTGGAGGCGGCAGGTGGTAGAAAGGGCTTGGATGTGTGGTCGGAAGGAAAAGGCAGAATCCAAGGTCACTCCAAGGCAGCGGGCTTTGTTGACTGGGGAGAGTGTGCAGCCATTGATCATGATAGATAGGTCTGTTGGGGGGGTTGAACAAGATGGGGGAAAGATTATGAATTCTGTCTTATCCATGTTAAGTTTAAGAAAGCGAGAGGCGAAGAAGGATGATATAGAAGATAGACATTGTGGGATTCTTGATAGTAAGGTGGTGATGTCTGGTAGATTTATGTGTCATCAGCGTAGGAGTGATCCTGAAAGCCATGGGACTCTATGAGCTGTCCCAGGCCAAAAGTGTAGATAGAGAAGAGCAGGGGTCCCAGGACAGAGCCTTGCGGGACACCAACAGAGAGGAAATGAGACGAGGAGGTGGTGCGGGAGTGGGAGACGCTAAACATCCGGTCTGTGAGGTATGATGTGATCCAGGAGAGGGCCAGGTCAGTGATGCCAAGAGATGAGAGAGTTTGCAACAGAAGGGAGTGGTCAACAGTGTCGAAGGCAGAGGACAGGTCAAGGAGAATGAGGACAGAGTATTGTTTCTTGGTTTTGGCTGTCAGTAGGTCATTGGTGACTTTGGTAAGGGCAGTCTCGGTCGAGTGGTGGGGTCGGAAGCCAGATTGTAGGCGGTCAAAGAGGGAGCAGGAGAAGAGGTGGGAAGACAGTTCCGAATGGACATGTTGTTCAAGTAGCTTTGAGGCATACGGAAGAAGTGATATGGGGCGATAACTGGACAAGGAAGATGGGTCAAGTGAAGCCTTATTGAGGATAGGTGTAATAGTAGCATGTTTAAAAGCAGAGGGGAAGACACCAGAGTTTAGTGATAGATTGAATAGATGAGTTAGGGCTGGGATAAACACTGTGGTGAGGTTAGGGATGAGGTGGGATGGGATTGGGTCAAGTGCACAGGTGGTCAGATTAGATTTGGAGAGTAGAGTGGAGAGTTTTTCTTCTGTAATGGTGGAGAAGCGGGTTTTGGGAGAAGAGAACTGAGCAGTTGTGTAGAGGGTCTGTGGGGACTGTGTAGTAAAGCTTTCTCTGATGTGGACTATCTTTTGTTTGAAATATTTGGCAAAGTCCTCAGCTGAGAAGAGAGGACAGGGTGGGGGCGCTGGGGGACGGAGAGGGGAGTTAAAAGTGCTAAAAAGTTGTTTAGGGCTGTGTGACAGGAAAGATATGAGGGATGAGAAGTAGGCCTGTTTTGCATCAGCGAGTGAGGATTTGAATATGAGAAGGGATTGCTTGTATGCAGTGAAATGATCTTTAGAATGGTCTATTTCCAGAAAAGTCAATAAACATTGATATATGGGGGTAAATGTATTGTATTGTATATATATCCAGCATGGCATTAATTAAACCCCTAAAAAATAATTTGTAATGGTATACGTTAAAATGATCCCTAAAGGATCCACTTGATCAAAGCTATTAGATATACAAACAAAAAAATTAATTAAATAAAGTGACCAAAAGACCACATCCAGAGAAGATTTTACACTGGGGTATGGGGGAAATACTGTCCCTAGATCTACCCCTATCCTAAAAACCCTTAGCCCAGGGAGGGCTCCTGATGGTGGAGACCCCCTGTCCGCGTACCTATACTGCTAGCCCTTCCTGCTCCCTAAAGGGGTGTAACTGTTATCCCAGGTAAAAGATTAGGATATTAAATGTATCAACTATATGAATAGGCTGGATGGGAATTGAAAGAATAAGAAACACAAACAGTGGTACAGACAAACACAGAAATACACGAACATACACTTAATCAGTGTTGATATTATAATCATACACCTAAGAGGTTGACATTGTAGTCAAACACCTCACTTGCCTCGACGCGTTTCACCCACGTGTAATTGTGGGATCATCAGGAGGTGTAATTATATATTAAATCTATGCAAGCCTTTGTATGTGACTAAAGAGGTGCCAATATAGGGCTGGGTCACATAAAGGGGGTGCTCAAAGATATGTGCCGGCTGAGAAGTCTAGACGCACAAGTGAAATAGACGCTCTACCAGGGGTTAAAACAGGAGGATATATTCATATCAATGATACTTATGCCTGTTTAGGACTCCATCCAGTATAGATACTGTTATCCACATCTACATCCACATCCTGTATAAGGCAGGAAACAATTATACACCAAAGTCAATTTCAATGTATAAGCATCTAGATACAGTCATGTGAAAAAATTAGGACACCCTTTGAAAGCATGTGGTTTTTTGTAACATTTTTAATAAAAGGTTATTTCATCTCCGTTTCAACAATACAGAGAGATTAAAGTAATCCAACTAAACAAAGAAAACTGAAGAAAAGTCTTTTCAAGATCTTCTGTAAATGTCATTCTACAAAAATGCCTATTCTAACTGAGGAAAAAGATAGGACACCCTTGCCCCTAATAGCGAGTGTTACCTCCTTTGGCTGAAATAACTGCAGTGAGACGGTTCTTGTAGCCATCTACCAGTCTTCGACATCGGTCTGAGGAAATTTTACCCCACTCCTCAATGCAGAACTTTTTCAGCTGTGAGATGTTTGAGGGGTTTCTTGCACGTACAGCCCTTTTCAAGTCACCCCACAGCATCTCAATGGGATTCAAATCTGGACTTTGACTTGGCCATTCCAGGACTCTCCATTTCTTCTTTTTCAGCCAATCTTTGGTTGATTTACTAGTATGTTTTGGGTCATTGTCATGTTGCATGGTCCAGTTCCGCTTCAGCTTTAATTTTCTAACTGATGGTCTCACATGTTCTTCAAGCACCTTCTGATACACAGTAGAATTCATCGTGGATTCTATGATGGTGAGCTGACCAGGTCCTGCTGCAGCAAAGCAGCCCCAAACCATGACACTTCCACCTCCATGCTTCACAGTTGGTATGAGGTTCTTTTCTTGGAATGCTGTGTTTGGTTTACGCCAAACATGTCCTCTGCTGTTGTGTCCAAATAATTCAATTTTGGACTCATCTGTCCAAAGAACATTATTCCAGAAGTCCTGGTCTTTGTCAACTTTATATCTGGCAAATGTCAGTCTGGCCTCGATGTTTCTCTTGGAAAGCAAAGGTTTCCTCCTTGCACACCTCCCATGCAAGTTAAACTTGTACAGTCTCTTTCTGATTGTAGAGGCATGTACTTCTACATCAACAGTAGCCAGAGCCTGCTGTAGTTCTCGAGATGACACTTTAGGGTTTTTGGAGACCTCTTTTAGCATCTTGCGGTCTGCTCTTGGGGTGAACTTGCTGGGGCGACCAGTCCTGGGCATGTTGGCAGTTGTTTTGAAAGCCCTCCACTTGTAGACTATCTTCCGGACAGTGGAATGGCTGATTTCAAAATCTTTTGAGATCTTTTTAAATCCCTTCCCAGACTCATAGGCTGCTACAATCTTTTTTCTGAAGTCCTCTGACAGCTCTTTTGCTCTCACCATGGTGCTCACTCTCACTTCAACAGTCAGGAGCACACCAAACTAAATGTCTGAGGTTTAAATAGGGCAAGCCTCATTCAACATGCAGAGTAACGATCTACTAATTATGTGCACCTGGTGTGATATACCTGTGTGAGATCTGAGCCAATTTAAGAGGGAATACATGTGAGGGTGTCCTATCTTTTTCCTCAGTTAGAATAGGCATTTTTGTAGAATGACATTTACAGAAGATCTTGAAAAGACTTTTCTTCAGTTTTCTTTGTTTAGTTGGATTACTTTAATCTCTCTGTATTGTTGAAACGGAGATGAAATAACCTTTTATTAAAAATGTTACAAAAAACCACATGCTTTCAAAGGGTGTCCTAATTTTTTCACATGACTGTATAAATGAAATCACTGGTAAGTGTAAACTCACGGTTTAGTAGATATAGTTGACCATAGTTAATTCTTTGTTAGTCCCCTGCCATGATAGCTGACAGAGCATACACTAAAAATAAGGTGCATCATTAGTTGTAAGCATTGATGCTGGTGCTCACTAAGCACATGGAATTCAAGAGACCTCTGACTACAGGGATGCCATACTTACATGGTGGAGTCTCCTCTAGAATCAATGTCCCCCAGGTAGGTGATTTGTTCACTGGTGCGCCGGCTGTATTTAAAAGAACCGCCGCATCACGTCACTGATGGTTAATTCGATACAAGCCCAGCTCCATTTCCTGCTATTGGAACGCATATGCGTTCCAACTGCTGGAAATGCTCATTCCTATGGGCTGGGTTGTACGATCTCAACCAGCGCCGCCTTTCTGAGTGTTGGAACGCACATGCGTTCCAAAGAGCGACTTCCGGTCTTCCGGTCTTGCGACCTCCCTCCCTACAGTTCCTGTATATGCGTTCATGCATGATGCGGTGCGCTCCGTATGCTAATTTCCTCCCTGATAGCTGTTACCAGGCCAGACCCAAATCCTGTTCAAACATATGAACCTTTAGTTTGACAGGGTTATGATAGAACTTGGCAGGCATGGGGTGCTGTTTTGTGCTGTAATTCACACAGTCATGGCCATAATTTACATATGATCATGGCCATAATATATGATCCCCCAGTGTATGGGTATTACCACCATGTGTCAGGGTAGGTGCATACATTGGGCACCGAAATCATACAATGCCCTACATTTACTGTAGCGAGGTATCTATATATATGATTATAGAGTTCGTGATGCAGAGGCTTAAAAGTACACATTCCGGCGTATAGCACGATTAATTTTGATGTATACATCCTTAGAAGGGTAACCAGAGTGCGTGGTTACCTATGGACAGTGATCCGATATTGCGTCACTAATGTCCAATTTGATATATATTTTTTTCATGCTTTACGCATGTGGTCTAATCTTCAGTACATTTCTTAAATCACATGATGCTTGGCTTATAAAAAGCGGAAATAGGGATATCACGGACACAGTCATACTTCATAGAAAACAGGTAAATGTCAGCCTTTCGTTGATACCAGTAGGTGCCTGAGATCGAAATCTGTGTATCCACACACATTCCTTCTGCAGGATTTTTTTTGTCCCAGTTCCCACCTCTAGGTGAAGGTGGTATAAGCTCCAGAACGGAGAATTTTAAACAGAGAGGGTCCCCTCCATGTACGTCATTAATATGGGAAGCTACTGGAGTAACTTTTTTGTTGATGACATCATTAACATGTTCGCAGACTCTCCTACGTAGCTCCCTTATCGTCTTCCCTATAAAATCTTTAGGGCAGGGGCATTGGCAGATATAAATAGCCCCTTTACTGCGACAGCTGCAGAAGTCCCTGATATCAAATGTCTGTCCGGTGGCACTACATGTTATGATTTTGGCTGTGGATATATATTGGCAGGCTTTACAGGTACCGCATTTAAACATCCGAGGGGTTTACGGTCCAACCAAGTGCCCTCCCTGATAGGGGGAGCGTAAGGGCTATGTACCAGACGGTCTTTAATGCTCTTGCCCCGTCTGTAACAGACACTTGGTCTTTCAGTTAGGATATCCGACAGATCCTGGTCCATCCGTAAAATGGGCCAGTATCTATCGAGTACCCTTATCACCTCTTGATTGGCAGAGTCGTAGGTAGAAACGATACGGGGTGGTTGTGCTGTATCTGCGTTTCTCGGTTTTGGGACCAGTAGTTTAGTGCGATCCTGTGATACTGCATGTTTAAATGCTAGGTTCAAGGGTTTCTGTGGATAACCTCTTTCTTTGAACCTGGATTGTAATTTCCTTGCTTCATTAAAGAAAGCTTGATTGTCCGAGCAATTCCTCCGTGCACGGAGATATTGTCCCCTTGGTATCCCTCGTTTGAGGGGAACCGGGTGGTGACTATCCCAGTGCAGGAGGGAATTGGTGGCGGTCGTCTTTCTAAACATATTTGCAGTTAACCTGTCACCTTCAATTGTGACACGCACATCCAGGAAGGCAATTGATTTTGGGTCAATCTCTGACGTAAAATGAAGGCCCACATTGTTCACATTGATATCAGTGATAAACCTACTGAAATCGTCCGATCCACCCCTCCAGACCAGAAACACGTCATCGATGTACCGTGTCCAGACCAGTATCTTGTCTGTCCACCACATGCTCTGGTCTGGAAAGATATGGGTGTCCTCCCACCAGCCCAGGAAGAGATTGGCATATGAGGGGGCACAGGGACTCCCCATTGCCGTCCCCCTGAGCTGGTGGAAGAACCGCCCATTAAATAGAAAATAGTTATGGGTCAAAACGAACTCAAGAAGCCTGAGTACAAAGGCATTATGTTCCCTGCAGAATGTCCCCCTAGTTGCTAAGAAGTATTCAACGGCGTGGAGCCCTCTATCATGAGGTATAGAACTGTAAAGGGACTCCACGTCGATACTGGCAAGGAGGCATCCCTGGTCCAAATTGATGGTGTCAATTTTATTAAGAAAGTCCATCGTGTCCCTAGTATATGCCGGTAGGGACACGACGAACTGACTTAGGACACGGTCAATATAAATTCCACTGTTTTGAGTAAGTGAATCGACCCCTGAAATAATTGGTCTACCTTTTAATGGATTCGTGCCTTTATGGACTTTGGGGAGCCCGTAAAAGGTCGCTGTACATGGGAACATTGGGAGGAGGAAGTCATATTCCGAAGGTGATATTACTTTTTTGCGGATACCTTCGTCCAGTATATTTTTTAATTCTGCCTTAAAATGGATGGTGGGGTTAGATGTTAAAGTTCCATATCCCCCTCTATCCTTGAGCAAATCCATACACATCTGCACGTACAGGGGCTGGTCCAGGATCACCAGATTTCCCCCTTTATCGGAGGGCTTTATGATGATGGATTTGTCCCATTCCAGCGACTGCAGTGCAGACATTTCCACCCGTGATAGATTGTATTTCCTGGGCCGCATGTTCTCGAGTTTCTCTAGATCCGATAATACCATCTGTAGGAGCGTCTATTTCACTTGTGCGTCTAGACTTCTCAGCCGGCACATATCTTTGAGCACCCCCTTTATGTGACCCAGCCCTATATTGGCACCTCTTTAGTCACATACAAAGGCTTGCATAGATTTAATATATAATTACACCTCCTGATGATCCCACAATTACACGTGGGTGAAACGCATCGAGGCAAGTGAGGTGTTTGACTACAATGTCAACCTCTTAGGTGTATGATTATAATATCAACACTGATTAAGTGTATGTTCGTGTATTTCTGTGTTTGTCTGTACCACTGTTTGTGTTTCTTATTCTTTCAATTCCCATCCAGCCTATTCATATAGTTGATACATTTAATATCCTAATCTTTTACCTGGGATAACAGTCCACGTACTCTGTTACACCCCTTTAGGGAGCAGGAAGGGCTAGCAGTATAGGTACGCGGACAGGGGGTCTCCACCATCAGGAGCCCTCCCTGGGCTAAGGGTTTTTAGGATAGGGGTAGATCTAGGGACAGTATTTCCCCCATACCCCAGTGTAAAATCTTCTCTGGATGTGGTCTTTTGGTCACTTTATTTAATTAATTTTTTTGTTTGTATATCTAATAGCTTTGATCAAGTGGATCCTTTAGGGATCATTTTAACGTATACCATTAAAATTATTTTTTAGGGGTTAGATCTTTAGAATGGGATTTCTTCCATCGCCGCTCAGCAGCCCTGGAAGCTTGTCTGAGTTTTTTGGTCAGGTTGGTGTGCTAGGGTTGTCTGTTGATTTTCCGGATTTTGTTGTGTGTGAGGGGGGGCAACAGTGTCCAGAGCTGTACTTATTGTATTGATACAGTCCTAACCTCAGTATCTGAGGAAAGGGATTTAGGGGTCATTATTTCAGAAGACTTAAAGCTAGGCAGACAATGCTAGCAGAATGCTTGGGTGTATAGGGAGAGACATTACCAGTAGAAAGAGGGAGGTGGTCATGCCGCTCTACAGAGCACTAGTGAGACCTAATTTGGAGTATTGTGCGCAGTACTGGAGACCATATCTCCAGAAGGATATTGATACTTTGGAGAGAGTTCAGAGAAGAGCTACTAAACTAGTACATGGATTGCAGGATAAAACTTACCAGGAAAGATTAAAGGACCTTAACATGTATAGCTTGGAAGAAAGACGAGACAGAGGGGATATGATAGAACCGTTTAAATACATAAAGGGAATCAACACGGTAAAAGAGGAGAGAATATTTAAAGGAAGAAAAACTGCTACAAGAGGACATAGTTTTAAATTAGAGGGTCAAAGGTTTAAAAGTAATATTAGGAAGTATTACTTTACTGAGAGAGTAGTGGATGCATGGAATAGCCTTCCTGCAGAAGTGGTAGCTGCAAATACAGTGAAGAAGTTTAAGCATGCATAGGACAGGCATAAGGCCATCCTTCATATAAGATAGGGCCAGGGGCTTTTCATAGTATTCAATATTTTGGGCAGACTAGATGGGCCAAATGGTTCTTATCTGCCGACACATTCTATGTTTCTATGGAATAGAATAGAATCTTTTTTAAAAATTCAGCGAACCGTCCAAATCAAATTTTTTCAAAGTTCGCTCATCTCTAGTTATTACTTATTCGAACGTTGTTACTTATGGGAGAATTAAGGTGGGCTCTGCTTCTACTGGGGGTAATATAGGGAGAATTATTACTACTGGTGGGCTTTATTACTACCAGGTGACATGGGGAGTATGAATAGTATAGGCACAATGGGGGACATTATTACTATTAAGGGCGTTCTAGAAAAGATTTATTACTGTTGGTGGAATTTTGGGAGCACTATTGCTGTGGGGCCACCCTGGCACAGTATTGGGGGTGGCAGGAGGAGGTGCTCAGAAAGTGGGAGGATGCTGTAAAAGTGGGAAACTAAGATGTCTGTGTGGTAAACTGCCGAGACAAGACATGGCTGTAAGAAGCCATAATGGCGGTCTTGTCTGAATAGAGAAGAGGAAAGAGAACCTCTACATCACAACGTCACTTAATGTAAGAAGTGTGTAGTGCTGTATTCTCCTGTATGTCTGCTAGCACTGAATATAATGTATAATGTAATGGTCATCCACCATGGGTCCTAATGTGAGTAGTCTAATTTTGACAGAAAGATTAGTGCTGCATGTTGCTCTGTTTGTAAAATCTGAAGGAACTGCTGACGGAGCCTATAATAGCAGTTTGAGAATGGGCTATCCTTGAGGGTACACAGTTCGAACTTCTTCTCACTAGGGGAAACTTGACATGAAAAGGTTGAAAACCACTGGTATAGGGGATCTGTCAGCTCTCTTGTGTGGCGTATTATAGAGGATCTGTCGCCTCTCCGGTGCGGTGTAGTATAGAGGATCTGTCAGTTCTTCTGTGTGGTGTAGTGTAGAGGATCAGCCCGAGGGCATTACTACAATGAACGGGCCACAGTGGGCATTATTACTGTGAAGAGGACACAATGGGGATTTCTACTATGGAGGGGGCACAGAGGAAAGCTACCCCCCTTCCCCAGGAAAGCTACGCGACAAAGCATCCGCCTTGATGTTCTTAATCCCAGGGCAATAGGTGACAACTAAAATAAATCTGGTAAAAAAAATGACCATCTGGCCTGCCTTGGGTTCAGACGTTTAGTTGACTCCAGGTAAGCCAGATTTCTGTGATCCGTAATCTGATGAATCGCTCCTTCCAACCAACGATGCAACTCTTCAAAAGAAAAAGCTAACTTAATGGCCAGCAAATCTCTATTACCCACGTCATGATTCCCCTCTGCAGCCGAGAGTTTCTTCGAGAAGAAAGCACATGGCCGCTATTTACTAGGTTAAGAACCCTGTGACAAAACTCTTCCTACCCCTACCTCGGATGCGTCAACTTCCACAATGAATTATTGTGACACATCAGGTTGCATCAGTATAGGAGTAGAAGCAAAACACTCCTTCACTGCAGAAAAGGCTTGTAATGCCAAATCAGACCAGACTAAGACATCAGAACCTTTCTTAGTCATGTCCGTCAAAGGTTTGACCACAGTCGGTTATTTCAAAATAAATTTACGGTAGTAGTTGGTGAATCACAAAAATCGTATAAACGCTTTCAGATTTTCGGGTTGATCCCAGTCCAACACAGCACGGAACTTTTCAGGATCTATACGAAAACCTGAAGATTAGAGTAGGTGACCCAGGAATTGCACTTCCATAACTGCAAATACACTTCTCCATCTTAGCGTACAATTTATTTTCTCTTAGGATCTTTAACACTTGTCTCACGTGATCCTGATGCATCTCCATGTCATGAGAATAAATTAGAATATCATCCAGATACACCACCACAAACCTGCCCACCAGATGATGAAAGATGTCATTGATGAAAAACCGCAGCGGCATTGGTTAACCCAAAAGGCATGACCGTATTCTCAAAATGACCTTAAGGGGTATTAAAGGCCGTCTTACATTCGTCCCCCTCCTTGATCCTTACCAGAGTATATGCCCCCCTTAAATCCAATTTAGAGAACACCTTGGCACCAGCAATCTGATCGAACAAATCCGGGATCAAAGGAAGGGGGTAAGGATCACAGACAGTAATGCGATTAAGCTCACGGAAGACCAACCATGGCCTAAGAGTTACGTCCTTTTTTTAACAAAGAAAAATCCTGCAGCCACTGGGGATTTGAATTGTCTAATAGGACCTTTTGCCAAACTCTCTGTGATATATTCTCGCATGGCAGCTCTTTTGGGTTTAGAAAAATTATACAACCGAGACTTGGACAACTTAGCTCCGGGAATAGGATTGATAGGGCAATCATACTCCTGATGTGGAGGTAACTCCTGGTCTCCACTCAGAGAATACATCAGAAAAATCACAAATAAATGAAGGTACAACTTTAGTGGTTGCAACAGAAAGTGTGCTAAGACAGTTGCCTATGCATTAATCTTTACAATTAAGAATCTGTCTCGCTTGCCAATCGATGGTAGGATTATGTTTGCTTAACCATGGTAGCCCTAGCATTAAGGGAGCAGGCAGACCCTCTAGCACAAAACACGAAATGGATTCTAGATGAAAATCACCCACTTTTAAACGGATGTCCTGCACCATTTGTGACAAACATTTGTGTGAGTGGAGCGGAATCAATTGCAAACACCAAAATATTTTGTCTAATGCACTTGTTGTCAACCCATGCATACCGATGAACTGACCATCAACTAGGTTAACCCTGGTCAATAAACACTTCAATTCCCACAGTTTTGGAACCTAGCGCCACCTTGGCAGACAGGAGAAATTGGGTACTAACGGTAAATGACAAAAGTAAATTCTCAGATTCCCCACCCACACCACCAAGAGTGAGATAAGAATTAAACATTTTTCTTTTGTTTTCACCTTGAAGTTGAACATAAGGGCATATGTTAACAAAATGTCCCCTTTTTCCACAGAAAAAGGAGAGTCCCTTCTTAAGCCTAAAGTTCTTATCACCAGGTCCAGGTGTAGCTCCCCCCAACTGCATTGGCTCTTCTCTGAACATGAACTCAAGTGTCTCTTTACCCAAAGTGTCAGAGGAGGCCGCCGCCTTATATGATAGCACATCCTGAGAGTGAGGAACCTTAGATCTCTCCCTCAGGCATCTATCAATACATAAAGCAAGGGACATAGCCGCTTCCAATGACTCAAGATATTTGTGAAACGCAAACGCGCCCTTCAGGCTTTCGGATAACCCTTGACAGAATCGACTACGGAGAGCTGGATCATTCCACTCTGTAGCCCATCTCCTAAATTCAGAGCAATAGCTCTACACAGAATGCTCTCCCTGCCGTAAGCCACGCAACTTGGTCTCCGCCAGGAAGATACGATCTGGGTCATCGTAAATGAGACCTAGAGTTCTGAAATTCCTCTACCGACTGGAGGGACTGTGATCCGGTCGTCAACGAAAAAGCCCAAGCGTCAAGTAACAAAATGATTATACCTACTCTTTGACTCTCGTCCCCAGAAGAGTTAGGATGTAGTTTAAAATATAATTTGCACAACTCTCTGAACCGAATAAAATTGTCACTTCCCCTGGAAAATCAATCTGGTAGAGCGGCCTTAGGTTCAGGACAGGCCTGGTTCCCGCTGCCAGAACCAGCTGCCTGTGGTCTCTGGAACTGTGAGACAGTCATGCTGAGGTCAGCTACCTCCAAAGACAGCCCCTGCAGTTGTTCGACCAGTGCAGACATAGTATCCATCAGTGCAATGACACAAAAAAATGGCGGTTTTTCGGCGGTTGATAAGGTCACAATATAGGTGGAGGGGAGGTACATAGAATGACAACAAAGGGAAAATGACCAGAAACTAGGCCCAACGGCTAGGGAAAAGGTCACCACCTAGGAAACCCTAAACCTAGCCCTGACTCCTGTCAGTATGAATAGATCCTGAAAGTGGGAATATTCATATACCGGAAACCTAGGCTCTAGTAACCTTGAATATCCCTAGGAGAAGTGACAGGGTCTGAGACCACTGGTTCCTTCCCAGATGAATGAACCAGTGTCTCCCTGAGGCCTAGTAAACAACGAGCAAATGGGAACAACAAAATACAAAGTGATGTACACTTATCTTCAATAGAAAATGGATGAGCAGCAACTCAGCAGAGGACAACACACCAGCTCTTCCAACTCCAGGCAGATATCAACCACATGGTATGAAGTGTGAGTTCAGACTAAATAGAGGAGCAGTAATGACCACAAGCTACACCTGACACAAGAGGTGTGGTCATTACTAACAACAACACTGCAACAAGTGAAAACAGATAGGCTGTCAGATAACCTAGCGTGCAGCCAGTCTCTCAGATCTTCTAACTTCTGTCACAGGAGGGACCGTGACAATTACTAGCACAGTGGACATTACTACTATTAAGGGGACACAATGGGCATTATTACTGTGAAGGGGGCACAGTGGGCATTATTACTATAAAAGGGGCACAATGAGGATTATTACTATGAAGGGGACACAATGGGGATTATTACTATGAATGAGGCACAATGGGGATTAATACTGTGAAGGGGGCACAAAGAGGGCTTTACAACTGTGAAAGGGGCACAGAGAGGGCATAACTACTGTGAGGGGCGCACATCTGTACAAAACTACTGTGAAGGTTGTACAATGAGGGCATTACTACTGTGAGTGGATACAATCTTTTTTAAGTATTAGGGGGGGTGCCAGAGAAAGGACCAGCCCCGGGTGCCAAACACCCTAGGCACGCCAGTGGAGAGATACTAGGTGCATGCGCGTGGGACGCGCACATCACACTCAACTTCAGGTGGCAGAGTAGGAAGGAAGGAGAGCGCTCCTTCCTTCCATCTGTGATGCTGGACAGCCATTGCCACCAATAAAAAGCCGTGTAGTATAGGGGATTTGTCAGCTCTCCTGTGTGGTGTAGTATAGGGGATCTGTTTCTCTCTCCTTTGCAGTGTACAGTTGTGGCCAAAAGTTTTGAGAATTACATAAATATTGAAAATTGCTGCTTACGTTTTTATAATAGCAATTTTCATATACTCCAGAATGTTATGAAGAGTGATCAGATGAATTGCATAGTCTGTCTTGCATGAAACTGGTCCTTGGTGCAAAAAAGGTTGGGGACCACTGTATAGAGGATCTGTCTACTCTGCTGTTTGATGTATTATAGAGGATCTGTTGGCTCTCCTGTGTGGTGTAGTATAAAGGATCTGCTGGCTCTCCTGTGTGGTGTAGTATAGAGGATGTTGGCTCTCCTGTGTCGTGTAGTATAGAGGATCTGTCGACTCTCATGTGTCGTGTAGGACCTGCTGAGATCATTTCAGTAATCGTCTTGTTAACTCAGGTGAGAATGTTGACGAGCACAAGGCTGGAGATCATTATGTCAAGCTGATTGGGTTAAAATGGCAGACTTGACCTGCTAAAAGGAGGGTGATGCTTGAAATCATTGTTCTTCCATTGTTAACCATGGTGACCTGCAAAGAAATGCGTGCAGCCACCATTGCGTTGCATAAAAATGGCTTCACGGGCAAGGATATTGTGGCTACTAAGATTGCACCTCAATCAACAATTTATAGGATCAACAAGAACTTCAAGGAAAGAGGTTCAATTCTTGTTAAGAAGGCTTCAGGGCGTCCAAGAAAGTCCAGCAAGCGCCAGGATCGTCTCCTAAAGAGGATTCAGCTGCGGGATCGGAGTGCCACCAGTGCAGAGCTTGCTCAGGAATGGCAGCAGGCAGATGTGAGCGCATCTGCACGCACAGTGAGGCGAAGACTTTTGGAAGATGGCCTGGTGTCAAGAAGGGCAGCAAAGAAGCCACTTCTCTCCAAAAAAGACATCAGGGACAGATTGATCTTCTGCAGAAAATATGGTGAATGGACTGCTGAGGACTGGGGCAAAGTCATATTCTCTGATGAAGCCTCTTTCCGATTGTTTGGGGCATCAGGAAAAAGGCTTGTCTGGAGAAGAAAAGGTGAGCGCTACCATCAGTCCTGTGTCATGCCAACAGTAAAGCATCCTGAGACCGATCATTGACATTTTGGGTCCATGGCCTGGAAACTCCCCAGATCTTAATCCCATTGGGATGGACAGACAAAAACCCCACTAATTCTGACAAACTCCAAGAAGTGATTATGAAAGAATGGGTTGCTATCAGTCAGGAATTGGCCCAGAAGTTGATTGGGAGCATGCCCAGTCAAATTGCAGAGGTCCTGAAAAAGAAGGGCCAACACTGCAAATACTGACTCTTTGCATAAATGTCATGTAATTGTCGATAAAAGCCTTTGAAACGTATGAAGTGCGTGTAATTATATTTCACTACATCACAGAAACAACTGAAACAAAGATCTAAAAGCAGTTTAGCAGCAAACTTTGTGAAAACTAATATTTGTGTCATTCTCAAAACTTTTGTCCATGACTGTACTATAGAGAACACTGTGGAGGGGGGCACTGCAGTAGCAATCACAGGCATGCTATGTTAAACCTGCCACAGCATGCTTTTATGTGATGCATGTATATATGATCGTGATTCTGCACCACGAGCCTTCAACAATTTATGCCGCAGCTTTCCCCTGACACCAGAGTTTGGTTGGGGCTGCAATGCAATCTTGGTCACAGGGTGAATTGCAAGTTGCCACAACCGTGACCCTAGAATAGGTAAAATTCCAACAGTGCAGTTTCTTTTCTTACAAACCTGGGGCCGCATTTGTGGCAACTTCTGAGCCGCAGTGTGACCCCATTTAGTTCAATGGCTGCAGTGTAGCCACTGTTGGTCATGCTTTGTATGCCCAGCCTTAGGTGGCCAATACAATACCTCAGTTGCTGGCTCGGTCTCCAGCACACTATCCCACTTATCTCCGTGGAGAACACTTTTGTCTGTATTTTGTGCTGAAAATACAAAATGCATTTAGATTTTATATATATATATATATATATATATATATATATATATATATATATATATGTATATATATATACACACATACATATATATGAGATATATATATATATTTTTTTTATCTACTGTATTTGATTTTAAATTATTATTGTTATCATTGTCTAGCTTAAAGATATTGTGCGACTGGAAAAATGTTTTAAAAAAATAATAATAAAGTGGCTGAGCGGTCACACTTCTGTGTTGAGGGAGTCTGAAGGATTGGTGACTATATAACTTTTTTTTAAGCTATTCTGACCCTTAAAAAAAAATGCCAGACAACCCGTTTAAGTCGTACCTTGTACGTGTAGCTCAACTTATGAAGCACGCTGTGTCTCTTGCCTGACATACACTACTCACAAAAAGTTAGGGATGTTTTGCTTGTGGGTGAAATTTCAGGATGAACGTAAAAAGCACTCTAACTGTTACAGGTGAACTTAATGTGACCTTCTCTAAACTTTTGAATGCACATGTCCAACCGTTTAATGTTTCAGTACTTTTTGCACAACTTGCTGTTCTCTAACAAGGAGCTTAACAGCAAAATACACTACAGGTGTTTGATCCATGAATTGCCCAATACATTTCCTGGTTCAATTAGAATTGGTATTTAAACAGTCCTCCTTATGATGCTGTTCACATTTTGACATCATAAGACCAATACGATACCTAACAATGAACAGTAACTCGCCATTGCGAGGCTTCAAGCAGGATGTTCTCAGACGGAAGTGGCCACTGGGCTTAGAGTGTCATCAGCAGGTTGTATCAGAGATAGAGAGAGACAGGAAGCGTCACAGAAAGGCAAAGAAGTGGACATTCTTTGGCCACATCCCACACTGATGACCGCTTCATTGTGAACAATGCCCTGGGAAACCAGATGATGAATGCTACACAACTCCAGGTATATTTAAGGAAGGTGAGAGGCACCCAAGTGTCGCGACAGACTATTTGAAACCATTTACATCAGCGTGGTCTGCGTGCTAGATGACCTGCAAGGCTACCTTACCACACAGGCACAGGCGTCATCTTGCATGGACCAGGGAACGTCTACGCTGGACGAGGGACCAGTGGGCCTCAGTGCTGTTCACTGATGAAAGTTGATTCACATGAGCAGAAATTATGGCCAATGAGACATCAAGGAGAGTGCTATGCATCAGCCACAGACGAGCCTTTGGTGGCGGTGTTACAGTGTGAGCAGGTGTCTAATCAATACAGAACTGCCCTACACTTTGTGAATGGTACAGTGACAGGCCCATACTACTTGAATAACATCATTAATCCAGTAATTGTGCCTCTACATGAACAACACAGGCCTAATTTCATCTTCATGGACGACAATGCGCCAGCTCATCGAGGTCGCATCATTAGGGAACGGCTGCTGGAGACTGGGGTAACCTCCAATGGAGTGGCCTGCACTTTCTCCAGATCTGAATCCCATTGAAAACCTATGGGATCAGCTGAGTCGCCGTGTATAGGCTCATAATTCTGTACCCCAGAACCTCAATGACCTGAGGGCCGCCCTTTAAGAAGAGAGGGATGCCATGCCTCAGATAATAAGTCGACTTGTGAACAGCATGAGACATCATTGTCAAGCTGTAATTAATGCTCAAGGCCACAGGACAAATTACTGAGACACTGACATTTTTTGTGGGGGTATACCCAGCACTGGTGTTGGCTTTTGTTTCAATAATTTGTTTGAAATAAGGAAATCTCCATTGTTGCTTCTATGTAAATGAACTACTTTCATGATAGAACATCACTGTAGTGTGTAGTTTTTTACGGTTTCCATAAACTTCATCCAAAAGCCAAATATCCCTAACTTTTTGTGAGTAGTGTATATTACTGTCTGCAGGAGATGCTTGCTAGCACAATCAGTGTACACCTAAGGCCTCATGCACATGACTGTATGTTTGTTACACAGCCAATCCTGTGGTTTGTATGCAGATCCATTCATTTCACCACGTGCAGTCTGCATCCATTTGTACGTGCTGCAGTCCCACAAAAAAATAAAATAAAAATAATGTGCAGACAAGGATAGGACATTCTTATCGAACGGAAAAAGAAAATGGTGGCATGCACATGGACAGGATCTGCGGTTTGTGGAGCACAAAACATACGTTGTGTGGATGAAGCCTAAGGCTCACCTGCAAATCTCTTATGCAGGTCAGTCTGTAGTCATCCACTAGCTGGCCCCCTGTAAGGCTACTTTCACATATGCGTTTTGGTTTCAAGTTTTGAGATCTGGCTGAGGATCTCAAAATCTGACCAAATTGATTACACATCAAGATGCATCTGTTCTATTAGAATGCGGTTGTGTGAAATTGAACCAGAACCAACCGTAACCGTCACTAAATAAATTTAAAGTCAATGGGTAACGGATGTTTTTTTTTTAGGATCCTAAAAAAAAAAAACTGATCCTGCACCATTGACTTGCATTGTTTTTAGTGATGGATGCGTTTTGTTCAGTTTCGATGACTGGACACAAAGTGGTGTCCGGTCACAAAGCCGAATGCTGACGGAACAGAAGAAGACATCCTGATGTACCTTGGCCCAGTTCTGCCGTATCTCAAAACCAGAATGCCAAAACGCATATGTGAAAGTAGCCCAAGGCTACATGCGGAAAAACTGCAGTGTAATACAGTACTGGAATAGATTACACAATTGTCACGTGCCCTTAGCTTTTTTTCCATGCAGAAATTGACCTGCTGTGCGTATGTAGAAAATCCTCAGCATGTCAATTCGTTGTGCAATTTTTAATTTTTTTTTGTGCGGATTTTAACGGAAGGCTGATATCTGCGGCAAAACTGCATAAAATCCGCACCACAAAAGGCAAGTAACACATATGGTATTTGGTGCAGAAACACACAGAAATGCAAAAAACAACAGATTTTTTTATTTTATTTTGAAATCAGCACTTGTGTGCAGGTACCTTTGGGGCGCCTTCACACGCTGCGGCTTTTGTTGCAGAAATTTCTGCTACTGAAAATCAGTTCCATTCACTTGAATGGGGTGGCGAGCATATGGATCTCCGCAAGCCCAAATCAGGGGAATTTCAGTCGCGGAAATTTCTGCAACAAAAGCCGCAGCGTGAGAGTGCACTCCATGGGTACCTGCGAGGAAAAACCCCCCAAAAAAACACAGCGTAATGCAGTACTAGCAAAATTTATGAAATTTCACAAATCTCTGGTACACTTAGATTTTTTTTCCTTCGTGTGGATTTATAAATCCACAGCATGACAATTGTTTGGGTGATTTTTGGTGCCAATTCCACCCTTTTTAATGAAAGGGCAAGATCTGTGTAAAATCCGCATGAAAAACCACAGACTTTCTGTTCTGAAATCTGCACTTGTGTGAACGGCCCCTAATACTCCTCTTCCTGCTAGACTGCAGGTGTTGAATGCATTATGTAACATCATCTATAAAAATAGTTAATTTTTCCATTAAAAGCTCCAAGTGCAAAATCATTCAGTAAAAGACAACCATAGACATCTCTGGTTTCGGCCATGAGTTGCTAGTGGTGCAGCCATGGAGACAGTAGTGTATTTTATCAATTATTCATAAATCTGTGATATGTTCATTATTGAGAGCACCAGGTCTTCTGCAGTATCCTGTTGCTTCTGCCAGTTCTCCGTTGTCAGGTCATAAATCAGATCTCCAGACTCCTGCTTCATGGAGCCTCATTTTCTTCATTATATGTACTTTTTTAAATCATCAGATCCCTGATGTAATGGAAATGGTCTCTCCATGCACTGCTGAGCTCCTGCTCAAACACAGCAGCCCGTCTTGCAAAGCTGAGCTGCACCGTAAGACACGGGGGAGGGAGCGAGCAGCACCTTGATCCTTTGCAGAGACCGAGGGTAGATTGCAGATTACTATACACTCTAAATGACACAGTGCAGTATTACTGATTGTAGCAGGTAACTTTCATCTGCGTCAAGTGTATACTGGCTGCCAGGATCATAAAAACTGTGACTTATAGAAAATTATGGGGATCACACACTTCTACGCCTATCCAGTTGTAAAACTTAAGACACCACAGTGCATAACCATCCAGAAAGTAGAAAAGTTCTAAAGAAATCCAGAACATATTTCAGTCAATATCTATTCGAAAATGAATAAATGTGTCCCACTGCACCTCTCACCATCTGTGATGTAATGATGTGTCCTCAATGTATGAGGTAGAGGCCCATGATTAAATACTGTGTCATCCATGTATGAGGTAGAGGTCTGCGCCTCCCACGACCTGTGATATCATCATGTGCTATCCGGGCAGTGCGCCTCTCACATCCTGTGATGTAATAATACTTTCTTCATGTATAAGGTACAGGCCGACGCCTCTCACGCCCTGTGATATAATGTGCTATCCATGTATGAGGAACAGAGTCGCGCCTCTTATGTCCTGAAATTTTATAATGTGTCATCCATGTATGAGGTACAGACTTGCAACTCTTGTGTCCTTTGATGGCAGGCAAGTTACTGTACAACACTGGTACTTGGGCATTTCTGCAAGTGTCACTTGGAGGCTTTAGAATGTGCTGGAGGTAGATCAAGGTTGGTGCCAGGAATGACAAATTCTCCTTTTCCATCAATGAGAGGGTCCCACTGGTTAAAATCTTTCTGGATCCCTAAGTGATAAAAAATAAAAATAAAAATCTGAACTTATCAGGGACCAGAGTATTAGATCTAAGGGGATTAAGGCTTCACATTTCACATTTGCCTTGAGGCTGTGTCACAAGTTGCATCATAATCTACAGGAATAATAGTGCCGCACTATTATGGAGCCTCAGTGACTCCCTCCCCTGTTGTTCTGGCACTCACCTAGATGCCGCTGTAGGAAGGCTAATGTAACGTTAATAATGATGTCCATCCCCACGTACGGATCAATCTCTCCTTTCAGCTTGAATATTTTCCCAATCAGGTAACCGGTCAGAAAGGTGAAGTCTGGGAAGCTCTGGTGGACGCTGCCCCTACACAGACAAGCAATTTTAGATAAAGCCAAAAAAGGAGCTCACCATTGACAAAAATAATTAGTAACATAGCTTTTAATGGGGTTATCCAATGAAAGGGTCACCAATGAGCTTTCCAAAAAGTTTTAATGTCATAGCAACATATGAAAGGTTTTGATCGGTGAGGATCTGCTGAGATTTCCCCCGATCGCTAGAACGAAGAGGCACTTAGGAACAGAGATGGGCCATAAACTCCTCTTGGGACCGGCTTCTGCAGCGAGGACAGCGCGCTATGTGAACACTACTCTCTCCTCATTTGGCATTCAGACCCCCATCAATCAAAACCTTTAATATATCACTATGACAGATCAAAAGGTTTTTGGAAAGCTCAGTAACACTAATAATTTTTGTCGAAAGTCTTGAAATATGTGGGCTAGGAATACCTTCAGAGCAAATTTTTTATGATTACATTTTAGTGATTTTGGGCTAAAAAATAAATAAATCACTTTTTAAAATTGGTCTTTATTAAAAATGTTCTCCAGTTTCTGAGTAACAGGGGTAAAAATCTGCCTATTTGCAAGCGGACACTGTGTTCTTTGAATCGTATCTTATGGCTCGTGTAGCTCTCATCTCTGATCTCAAACACTTATTTAAGCCATATTCTTATCAATTTGATAAGAATTCAGCTAAAATGAATGTTTTTGAGGTCAGGAGATCAAAGAAGTGCTATACGTGAGCAGTCAGATATGGGATAAAAAATAGAAAGTGTCAGCTTGCAAACAGACATTTTTAACCCCTGTATCTTAGAAATAGCAGAACATTTTTAATGAAGACCAAGTGAAAAAACAATTTTTTTGCCCAAAATGAGTAAAATGCAATACAAAATACTCCAAAGCTTTTAAGTAGTTTTCAGTTTTTGTAAAACTGAACCCCTTTCTTCTTTGTTTGCTTCTATCAATCTGTGCACCCAGGGGAGTCCTCTGGACTGAATCATTCTCTATTCCCTCTGGCAACTAACAATATATTTCCCCCTTATGTTCCCTGCTGAAGAAATCTTCTGTTAGGTCTCATGCAATTTGTGGTCCCCAGTGCGCGGGCAGCATCTGTGCGGTTGGCGCAGACGGATCCAGACCCATTCAACTATTATTTTGCAGTGCAGAGGCACGGAGAGAAGCCCCACGGAAGCACTCTGAAGTGCTTCTGTGGGGTTCCGTGCCTCTGTTACGCACCGGACCTTTTCAAGTGAATGGGTCCGCATCCTTGATGCGGGGTGCGCACGGCCTGTGCACGCATATTGTGGACCCGCTGTTTGTGGGCCGCAATATGGGCATGGCCGGGCAACGACCGTAAGCATGAGCTTTTATACTGCATTGCTACTGCACAGGGTCCACTCCTTCCTGCCAAGCAGCTCAGTCACAACTCCATCCAACTCACCATGAACATGCTTGCGAAAAGGAACTGGGATCCTTGTATTAGTGATTGGTGCAAGCCCCAGTGACAATATGATGCTTTAACTAATGGCCTTGATAATCTGCAATGTGTACATTAAACTAGTACCAGTATACACTTACTTGATGGTGATCATCTTCCTCTCCACGCTAGTGGAATTCATCTTCTTCATGAGTAGAATGTTATCCACCCACTGGAATTTCTCAGAGTTCACAAATATAACGGGCTGATGAACAGTAGAAAATAACTCCTCTCTCAGAGAGTACATCCAGGCATCCAGTGCAACACCACACCTAACACAAACACACACCACATTGTGATTTCACCTATGATGAGCTTTCAATATGGTTATACTACCCCCCCCCCTACTGAAAAATAATATAGCTACTGTAATTCTGCCTGCTATGTATAAGGATATACAGTAGCTACTTTAATACTACCTCCCATGTACAAGAATATAACTACTATAATACTGCTCCCATGTACAAGAATATAACTACTATAGGGGGCGGAGCCGAGCCACGCTGCTGAATGGCCGCACGAGCTTGAGCTCCTCCAGCAATCCGGCTCATTTGCCCTATATAAGCCTATAATTTGCTTGATTATGGGGAAACCTGGCAAGGAAAAGAACAGAGGAAGCTCAGAGTCTACCCCACAGCGCTCCAGACAGCCTGAGATGGAGAAGTTTCTTAGGAAAACGCCGAGGTTCACAGCGCAGAAAGGCCCTGACATGGCGGCGTCTGTTGCACATGACTCCGATGCAGGAGAATTATCAGATGCAGGCAGCGGCTCCGATACCTCGGTTAGAAGGCCTAGAGATCCACCTCTCTCAGAGCGGACCCTGCGACGGGTCCTTGAATCGGCCCTCTCGCCCCTGAAACAAGATCTGTCTGATATTAAGGACGACATGAAGCATTTGGGGCAGAGAGTGGTAGCGCTGGAGGCTACTCAGGAGGCCATTATGACCTATGAAGGTGAAGTGTCGGAGGTACTGGCGTCTCATAAGGCCTTAATAAACGATGCCTTCCTGAAGTTGGAAGATCAAGAAAACCGCAGCCGCCGGCGCAATGTCCGCATCCGCGGCCTACCTGAGTCGTTTGCAGCGGAGGCCTTACCGACAGTAGCGCGGGAATTGTTCTCCAAACTGCTCGGTCCTGACAGAGCGGCGGGAATCGTGGTGGAACGCATACACAGGGCACTGCGCCCCAGGCCTAAACCGCAAGAACCGCCACGAGATGTGATATGTGGCTTACTGAGTTATGTTGATACCGCTGCCATCCTTAAAAGTCAAAGAGAAGCAGAGGTACTGGAGCACGAAAATACCCCGATCCAGATGTTCCAGGACATTGCACCATCTACTTTGGCCAAGCGGCGTCTATTCAGGCCTCTCCTGGACATACTAAGGAAAACCTCGACCCCATTCCGCTGGCTGTACCCTTTTGGGCTGGCGATCTCCAGGAATGGTAAGCAACTTACCGTGCGCTCCCCTGCTGACCTGGAATCTGTCTGGCGATCCCTGGATGTTCCTCCGATGGAAATCCCCTCGTGGTTACCGGCGGATCAAGATGGCGCCCTTCCCACACCACCTCGTGTGACCGCTTGGCAAACAGCGTCTGCGGGCAAATCGGATCGTTCGGGCCGCAGCAGGATGGATAGAGCTCCTACCTGATCAGAGGTGTTTGTATGCATTTCATGCTATTGTTTTTTACCGCCCCAGGAAAGGAGATGACTGTCGCTTGCCTCCATGTATATGGGTTGTCTATGGCGGACTTGGCCTTTCCACGTTTTCTACGTTTTCTACATCTTAGACGTTTTTTATGTCTTAATGTTAAATTTTTTCGGCCTATCTCATGTTTGGGCTTAATGCTCTCTTAAGCTATATATGGGGGTCTGGGCCGCTTTATTGCTGTTACTGGACGCTTCCTTTAGGTCGACGTATTCTGTTCCTCATTGCAGGGTAATGTCCGGATAGATTAAGATGCTGGACGCATTTTTTGTTTTTGGTCTCTTTTGATTAGACCATAGGTACTTTTCTTGCCCCCTAACCAGTCCAACCCTGTCTTGGCTGGTGATAAGTAAAGTACCAACCCCTTCTCGGACAGGGGATTTGTCTGAGATAGTCACTTGTCAACTTGACATGTTTAATGTTCTTTTATTAATTTTTTGTTCTTTTCTGTTACTTCCACCCTCCTTCCCCCCTCCTGCTCATGTCATCTGTCTACCTTTCCGTATTTCCATGGTCGTATTGTGCCTTTATTCATCTGAATGTATGCAGTAATGTCCTCTATAGTGGTCGCTTCACTAAATGCACATGGGCTGAACGAGCCTTGCAAAAGGTCTCAAATACTATCTCTCCTTCTGAAAGATAAGGTCTCTGTGGCTTTTTTGCAAGAGACCCACTTTAGAACGGGAAAAGTTCCTGGTCTTCCCCCTAAGAAATTTGTTCAGTGGTTTCACAGCACTCATGATTCTGCCAGTAGGGGGGTTAGTATAGCTGTGCATAAAGGTCTCCCCTTTAAACACACGGCTATCTCAGCAGACTCTGAGGGCAGGTACATTTTTGTACGGGGTTTATTGGGTGAGTCCCCAGTAACCTTTGCCAATGTGTACGCTCCCAATAAAGGCCAAATACCATGGCTCGTTCAGACCCTTGCTGTGCTGTCCTCCTTCTCGGAGGGGTTACTGGTTTTGGGGGGTGACTTCAACGTCGCCCTGGAGCCTGCGGTGGACACCTCGGCGGGTAGACCCTCTGTATCTTACAGGCTCTTGAAAAGGCTGAAGATCTCTTTAAGGAAACTGAAAGTATTAGATGTATGGCGGGCCCTGAACCCCAGTGGCCGAGATTATACATTTTACTCACATGCTAAACTTTCTTTCCACAGATTGGATTATATTTTCCTGTCTAGTTCGCATATTCGTAATGTCTCTGGAGCCCGGATAGGTAATATAACATTATCTGATCATGCCCCGGTTATTGTTAGCTTCTCCCTGTCCGGACCACAGAGAAAGGAGCGCTTATGGCGTCTCAATGACACCCTGATCTCAGATCCAAGTCACGCCGGTAAACTTAAAGCATCTATATCTGAATTTTTCGCGCTTAATGACACCCCAGATTCACCACCGTCCCCTTCCATACTATGGGAATCCCATAAGGTAGTCCTGAGGGGGGAACTTATTGCTTTAGGCGCTTTTGTGAAAAAACAAAGGACACAAGCCCTGGATGCCTTATTGGCGACCATAGCTCGTCTAGAATCCTCTCATAAGGAGTCGCGAGCTATAAGCACCCTAGCGGAGCTAACTGAAGCCAGAACAAAATTAAAGAATTTACTGAATGTTACCTCTGCTAAGCTAGTCCTACGTTCCCGTTTCAAAGCTTATGCTCACGGGGATAGAGGAAACAGACTGATGTCGGCAATTGCCAAGAAGCAGCGTTCTGACTCCTTTGTTTCCTCTATTAAAGACTCTAAAGGCAAAATACATAAATCCACTCCAGAAGTTGCCAAGGCATTTAGCGCCTTTTATGAGGCCTTATATAATTTACCACCCCCTGATGGGACCACGCCTGGTGACTTATCTGTGGCCACCGACAAATTTTTGCACTCTCTGGACCTTCCCTCCATACCCTCATCTAAAGCTTCTCTCCTGACTAAGCCCATTTCTGATTCAGAGGTCCGCAAGGTGCTTATGTCTATTCCGTCAGGTAAAAGCCCTGGCCCTGATGGATTTTCCATTGTATATTACAAATCCTTTCATGATGTTTTAATCCCACGTTTCAGGAATTTGTGCAACTATCTTCTGACAGGGGGTGCTCTTGCTCCTCATTCCTTAATGGCGCACATTACTGTTCTCCATAAGGAAAACAAGGATCCAACTTGCTGCAGTAATTATAGACCGATATCGTTGCTTAATAATGATGTGAAGTGGTGGGCAAAGATTCTGGCTTCCAGGCTTCAAGATATTCTCCCTGACATTATACATGAGGAACAAGTGGGCTTTGTCCGTGGCAGACAGGGGTCGGAAAATACAGTGCGGCTTTTACATCTTGTGAATTGGGCCAAGAGATCCTCTAAACCTTTGGTCCTGGTAAGCACAGATGCAGAGAAGGCCTTCGACAGGGTCAGTTGGCTCTTTATGTCGCGGACCCTGGCGAAGTTTGGCCTCCCGGACCAGTTTATTAATGCTGTTAACACCTTATATTCGGCCCCCTCTGCCAGGGTCAAAGTCAATGGAGCATTATCACCACCATTTCACATCACCAACGGGACGAGACAGGGGTGCCCCCTTTCCCCAGCGCTTTTTGTGCTGGTGATGGAAACCCTGTTGTGTAAAATCAGATCAGACCCTGTCATTAAGGGCCTTCAGGTGGGCTCACAAACCCATGTTACTGCAGCATTTGCGGACGACTTACTGATTATGGCCTCTAACCCTGCAGAAGCCTTGCCCAAATTGTTGAATACCTTTGAGGATTTTGGGTTTGTATCCAATTTTAAAATAAATTATGGGAAGTCTATGGCACTAAACATCTCTTGTCCCCAATCTGTAGTCAATATTCTTAAACGCACCACCCCATTTGCCTGGGCCTCCAGAGACATTACGTTCTTGGGAACACATATTTCGGCCAACATTCAGGATCTGGCATCCCTTAACTATGCCCCACTCCTGCAAGGGGTTCGCACCCAGCTACAGAATCTGAAACTCCCTTTTGTTTCATGGATAGGGAGAAAGAATTATCTGAAAACTTTCATCCTCCCCAAATTCCTTTACTTGCTGCAAGCCATTCCTATATGGTTGCCAAACTCATACTTTTCAGAGGTCCGCCGAGTGTTCACGCGCTTTCTCTGGAATGGCAGGTCACCACGTATAGCCTACTCTGTCCTTACAAGGGATAGGAAGTTTGGAGGCTTTGGGATGCCTGATGTAAAGTCATACTATACTGCTGTTCAGTTGTGTAGATGTGTAGTTGCCTTGACCCGCAAATCTAGCTCCCTTTGCTCACGTCTCGAATCTGTACTACTCACCAACCAAGATCAGCTTACTCTATGGGGTGTTAGGCCCTTCTCAGCCAATCACTACGCCTCCTCCCCGGTGTGGAAGGGAATGCTAGTAGAATGGTCTAAAATGGTCCACTCCAAGCAGTTTACCTTCCCCAATCCGTATATGCCTCTCAAATTGCTGCAGAGCTATATTCACCCTTCTGTGCTAAACCCCTCTGGGATTTGGTCCAGGCTCGCTGGCTTGTCCCTGCGGGATGTCCTTCTCCCAGACGGCAGTTTACATTGGGATTTAATAATGGACCGTCCCGAAATTAAGACAGCTTCCTTTTTCCATTTGGCAGACTTTAAAAGGGATATCAAGTCATGCGCTAGACCCCTCGTTGGCAACAGCTCCCCTTCTTGGCTCGAGAAGAAGGTCTTAGCTCCTAAGCTTCCCTCTAGACCACTGTCCCTGATGTACAAGGAATTGCTTTCTTCCTTACCTCCGGAGTTGGCTTATGTGACTTCATGGGAACGAGAGCTTTCGGTGACTCTGACGGAGCCGGAGAGGGCCTTTGTTCTGGCTCACTCTCATGGTTTTAGTCGTTGTGTGAGAGTTCAGGAGAATTCATTTAAACTTCTAAGTAGATGGTATAAGACTCCTGAATTCTTACACAAACTTAACCCCGAGGTTTCTGAAGTGTGCTGGAGGTGTGGCATAGAAATTGGCTCATTATCACACATCTGGTGGCTATGCCATAAGATCCAGCCGTTCTGGAAATTGATGGAATCAGTGATTAATAGGGTTTGCAAGACCAGAGTCGTCTTAGACGCCAAACTTATCCTAATGTGGTGCCCAAATGACACGCTCACCCCCGCCAAGAATAACCTCCCTACAATGCTGATTACAGCAGCTAGGTTACTGGTCCCCTTTTTGTGGAAAAATGATTCTCCTCCAGATCTCAATATGTGGACGGAAAAGGTAGATCAAATCTACCGCTTTGAAGAACTGGCGCATTGGGAAACAAACTCACGCCACTGCTTCCTGAAACTATGGTCTCCGTGGAAATCACATAGGAATTTCGCATGATAGGGCAGGAATCCTCCCCTCCCCTGGTTCTCTTTCCTTTCCTATCCTTGTGTACCTCCCCCCCCCCCCCCTCTTTTCTTTTCTTTTCTTTAATTGTTTATTTCTGATGCAGATGATAATCGCTGGAAATGTTTACATATGACTTGTATGATGGATAACTATGGTGACTCTTATTGTTGTGATTCTGCTGTCATGTGTGGGCATGTAGCCTTGTTTTCTTACCACAATAAAAAGAAATATGGTTAAGAATATAACTACTATAATACTGCTCCTATGTACAAGAATATAACTACTATAATACTGCCTCCTATGTACAAGAATATAACTATTATAATACTGCCTCCTATGTACAAGAATATACCTACTATAATACTGCTCCTATATACAAGAATATATCTACTATAATACTGCCTCCTATGTACAATAATATAACTATTATAATACTGATCCTATGTACAAGAATATAACTACTATACTACTGCTCTTACGTACAATAATATAACTAACATAATACTGCTCCTAAGTAGAAGAAGTATAACTACTATAATACTGCCTCCTATGTACAAGAATATAACTACTATAATACTGCCTCCTATGTACAAGAATATAACTACTATAATACTGCCTCCTATGTACAAGAATATAACTACTATAATACTGCCTCCTATGTACAAGAATATAACTACTATAATACTGCCTCCTATGTACAAGAATATAACTGCTATAACACTGCCTCCTATGTACAAGAATATAACTACTATAATACTGCTCCTATGTACAGGAATATAACTACTATAATACTGTTCCTATGTACAAGAATATAACTGCTATAATACTGCTCCTATGTACAAGAATATAACTACTATAATACTGCCTCCTATGTAGAAGACTATAACTGATGTTATTAGTTTGACAGGAATAATTACTCCGCCACAGATGTAATTCATCCTCCTCTTTACATAAATACCTACCTAAACCGTGAGTCTCTACCAAGAGCTTTGATTGCTGTTGCTGCACCAAAAGAATGTCCCGCCACTGCTACTTTTTGAACATCAATAGAATCCTTAAAAGATAAATGTTAATAGAATATAAAATATCAATAATAGAAAAGCATTAATTGATACCTAGAGAAAAATATGTTCAGTGCAGGCAAAAGTTGTAAGAATGACACAAATTTTTTGTTTGCGGCTTTGGTCTGTCAGATGTTTCTATACTGAAGGACAATTGTAAGCATTTCATGAGTTAAACTTGATGAATGTCAATTATAGTTATGTAAAGACTCAATATTTCCAGTGTTAACCCTTCTTTTTCAGGACTTCTGTAGTTGGTCGAGCTGCTGGATATCATCTTCTGGACCAAGTTCTGACTGATTTAAACCCATTCATGCTTGGAGTTTATCACGATTTCTGTGTTATTGTTGTCCACCTTCTTTTTGAGGATTGACCACAGGATCTGCAGAGTTTCCTGGTTATGGACCCAAAAATTCAATGTTTTGTTCACAGAGCCACTTAATTATCACTTCTGCCTTGCCATCATAATGGAAAAAGCTTTGTTCATCACCAGATTGCTCCTGGATGGTTGGGAGAAGTTGCTCATCCAAGTGAGTACAGCAGCATTTGACCATTTCTGGGGGGACGGAGCCAGCAAGCCATGGTGTGTGTAGGTCGTCTCCACCAGAGCTCCTCACCGCTAGCCCAGCTTTATCAGCTTTATTCAGCAGACAGAGAACTCACGATGGGGAAAACTCTCAGAGACAGAGATGGGGCGACAGGGAACACCCTGAAGACGAAAAAGACACAGGGGGACATGAATAAATTCCTTAACAGAAGATCCTCCTCGCACCCTGAGAGCGGCAAGATTGCGCGCGAGGCGCGAACTAACTCTGAATGGGAAGGCGCCGATTCAGATGTCGACAGCTCAGACGCTGAAGCTTACAATAGAGGTGAGACAGACTCTCTCCCTCTCACCCGAAGCTTCCTGCAACAATCGCTAGCCCAGGCCCTTACCCTGGTTATTAAAGGACTTTCTGACATTAAAGCCGAGTTCCACCAACTTGGTCACCGGGTCGAACACCTGGAAGAAAGTCACGATCTCCTAGTCCAGCATGAAGCCAGAGTACAAAAATCACCTGGCCGCTATGTCTAAAATGATTAATGCAGGCTATGTGCACCTGGAAGACCAGGAGAATAGAGGGCGGAGGAAAAATGTTCGCCTGCGAGGAATACCTGAGACGGTGCCGGTGGAAGACCTGCAGGACACAGTGCGCCGCCTATTTGCCCTTCTGGTGGGAGAAGACCAGGCTGCCGCCATTGTCATCGATACAAGAATATAACTACTATAATACTGCTCCTATGTACAAGAATATAACTACTATAATACTTCTCCTATGTACAAGAATATAACTACTATAATACTGCTCCTATGTACAAGAATATAACTACTATAATACTGCCTCCATGTACAAGAATATAACTACTATAATACTGCTCCTATGTACAAGAATATAACTACTATAATACTGCCTCCATGTACAAGAATATAACTACTATAATACTGCTCCTATGTACAATAATATAACTATTATAATACTGATCCTATGTACAATAATATAACTATTATAATACTGATCCTATGCTTCCTGGAAGACCTGCAGGACACAGTGCGCCGCCTATTTGCCCTTCTGGTGGGAGAAGACCAGGCTGCCGCCATTGTCATCGAGAGGGCCCATGGAGCTCTTAGGCCTAAACCCGCTGCGGAAGATCCACCCAGAGACGTTGTGTGTGCCTTAATGAACTTTTTGGACACTGCTGCCATCCTGAAAGCGGCTAGAGAGAAGGGTGATGTCACTCTAGATGGGCACAAAGTGCTCCTGTTTCAAGATCTGGCAGCGAGTACGCTGGCCAAGCGCAGGAACCTACGTCCGTTAACCTCGATGCTGAGGGACAAGAAACTACCGGTCCGATGGCTGTTCCCTTTCGGCTTAAGCACCGTAATCAGGGGGAAGCAGTTCACTGTGAGACTCCCGGAGGACTTACCGCCTGTTTGGGAGGCCATGGGAACAGATGCTCTGTACATTCAGTCTTGGCTCCTCTGCAGCCCAATACTGGACCTCCCAAGCCTGCCACAGCCGGAGAGTTGGCGCAGAAAAAGAGATCCCCGAAGAAGAGGGTCCCTTGAATCGTTATCTTCAGAGGCCTTGGAAGTGAACTTTGATGTGGGACTCTGACGATCGCCGCCATTGAGACCGCTGCCGCATCTTCCTCTTGCAGGACTCGCGTTCTACATAGCCCCTGCCTGTTTCCTTCTTCACGGAACTCTCCCCTCTCTTCTCTCCTCTGCTGTTATCCTGCCCTCCACTCCTGTTCCTACCTATCCCCCCCCTTATCCCCTTCTGAAGGTAGCTCATAAAAACTGGCCAACCCGGGCTAAGTTGGAGCCTCGGGTGGTCGTCCAAAAGGTGGCGATGTTGAGCGCCTATCCCATGATTTGTGCCTTCACTCTGTATAGTTTAACTATGTCTGCTATCTGCATTCTTTGGGCTTAGTGTGTGAGACCTGGTATTCGGGCACTTCCACACTAACTTCCCCCTACCGAGGTCTGAGACCTCTTAGGTAAATCTTACAGTTTTAGTATTTACTTCAAGAATCCTATCTATTGCAATGTTTATACTCCGTTTTATATTTGTTGCCCTGTGTCACCCTCTGACTACTTTCCCAGCTCAACTGCTCAGACCCCCACACTATCGTCATGTCTGACTTAAAGATTGTGTCGGTCAATGTGAATGGCATGAATACCCCGCAAAAAAGAAGCCAAATTTACCACCTGCTCAGGAAGGAGATGTCACGGAAGGTGTACAGGAAACTAGAAGACACAAAATGAAGATCCGACTGACTGGATCCAAAACTAAGAAACAAAAAGGAGAGCCCTGCATGAGACCTGGCTCTCTCCCTAACTGCTCAGCCTATGCTAAAATCCCAATGGTAGATGATCGCATATCCACGTACCTCGACTGTATAACACCTGAACACCCTATAATAGTGAGGGGACACGACCACCGGCTCCCTACACTTGATACGGAGGGAGTCAGGGTCACCTGGGATCCAGCAAACAGGAAAACACAAATGAACGAACAAAACTTATCTGTAGAAGACTCAGAAGTAGGATCAGCATGCACACACTCCAGGAAGTAATATAAACCGCAAAGTGATGCAGTATGGGAAGGGATTTAAAGGGATGCAATCAGTGCAACTACATGACAGCTGAGAGAGGCTAACGAGATGAGAGAATGAAAGCAAAACAAAAGGAACCTCAAGAAGGAGGTTCTGAAGGACATCTGTCAGAGCTTCTCAGATGTCTGGTGGTGACAGGAGAGTGCCGATTTAGTGCTACTGCAGGAGAACCACTTTAGACACTTGCACATACCTAGGGTAGTGAGCAAACATTACCCTGTGTGGCATCACGCCTCGTACTCCTCAGCAGCCAGAGGGGTTTCCATAGGTCTGGGGCAGAATATACCCTTCACTATGACGTCTAAATTAGCTGATCCTGATGGACGTTATCTATTTCTGAAAGGCAGTGTGGCGAACTCAATGTTCACTCTGGTAAATTTGTACGCACCAAATAGTGGGCAGATCCCCTGGTTGCTCCGCATGCTGGGGATACTAAGAACCTTCAGAGAGGGACACCTCATCATAGGGGGAGACCTCAATCTCACACTAGATTCATCCAAGGACTCAACTGCTATAGGCCAACCTCCCTCTAAGAGACAACTGAGAAGACTTCTCACCTTCACAGACTTAGGGGTCTCAGATGTCTTGCGCCTTCTCCACCCTGAAGAAAAGGACTACACCTTCCACTCACGGGCGCACAATACATATCAATGCCTGGACTATTTACTCTTAACAAACCAATTGCTGTCTTCAGTAACGGAGGCCAGTATTGGGAACATAGTCATATCTGACCATGCACCAGTGAGTGTGAAGGTGAGGTTTCAGGCAATCCCACCGAAGTCCTGGGTATAGAGATTGAACGAGACACTTTTAGAGGACGAATCACACAGACGAGCTGTAGAGCAGTGCCTTAGAAACTATTTTAGAGAAAATGACAGATCTCGCCAGCAAGACAACTCTCTGGGAGGCCCATAAGGTAGTTGTTAGAGGGAAGCTTATAAGTTGGGGTACCAAGGTCAAGAGAAATAGGCAGAAACAGTTAGACTCCCTCCTCCAGCAGATCTCCACACTCGAGACTCTGCACAGGAGAGCGAGATCAGGTGAGGTTTTGGAGTCGCTAAAACGGCTGAGACAACAGGTTACAGACCTACTAAACGTACGGGCTGCTAGAGCCCTAAAGAACCTGCGTTTTAAACAATATCTACATGGGAATAGGGGATCCAAACTGGTCTCTAACCTTCTAAAGGGACAAAGGAACAAATCCTTTATCCAAGCCATTAAATCAACACCCCAGCGATAGCACAAGAGTTTTGCTCCTTCTATTCGACTTTGTATAACCTCCCGGCACCCTCCACTAGCCAGCAGCTTGACGATCGCATAACGGAGTTCCTAGGCTCCATTAACATTCCGAGCCTAACCACGGAAGATATAAGCAGGTTACTTCTGCCATTTACGGTAGAAGAAGTAGACCAAGTCCTCTCTTCTATTCCTTCCGGTAAGAGTCCAGGGCCTGATGGGTTCCCAATGTCCTATTACAAAAAATTCTGTGACATCCTAATACCTCACTTTGCTGATGTGTGTAATCACCTCCTCAAGCTTGGTTCTCTGTCCCCGCAAGCCCAGAAAGCACATATAACAATTATCCACAAAGATGGAAAAGATAAAGAGGTCTGTGGAAGTTACAGACCGATATCTGATTGGGAGAGAGAACTACACCTCACGCTGATGACAATAGCAAAAAATGGATCCAAAAGTGTTCACACGGTTTCTCCAAATGTATAAAAATACAAGAAAACTCTGTAAAGGTGGCGTTTAGATGGTATAGAACCCCCGAGTACCTTTATAAAATAAATCTGCTCCCCACAGACCTTTGTTGGAGATGTAATGCCGCCACTGGGTCCATCTCTCACATCTGGTGGTTCTGTTCGGCCATTCGCCAATTTTAGGAAGGGGTAGAGCACACTATAAACAAGATCTGTGCCATGACTCTGAGACTCACAGCCCAGTTAGTTCTACTCTGGCTGCCCACTCCAAATTTTCGTCCAGTGAAGAACAATCTAACCACCCACTTACTTATGGCTGCAAAACTCCTAATTCCCCTGAAATGGAGATCAGCTGATCCACTGACCATGGATATGTGGCATGACAGGGTTCACCAGATGTGTCAAATGGAGGAACGGATAGGATGGACATACCACAGTAGAGACCGCTGGAAAATATCTTTGATCTCCTAGACCTCCCTTCACCCCCCCCCATGTTCATACTTAGGGGTACATTGGCTATGGATCGTCCACTCAACGATCCAGAGGACGTGAATAGTTATGATCTAATTATTATTCTTGAACGGATTGTAGCTAACAATTTAGGATGACACAACACTAGGGCTGTTAGTTTTGGTTTATTGTTTATCCTTCTCCTTTTATTTTAATTTGTATTTTATTTCTGTACTTTATGCCTGTTCTGTAAGGTCATTCACCTGCTGGGCCCCTTGGTCCTAGATGAGTGATTTTCTCATCCTAGCCTGTATTGTTAGGCTGTGCCTTCGAAGATATTTGCCTTGATTTATTTACGATGTGACGCACTTAACATTGTAACTGTGCATTTAACTATGATCTCTGTCTGTCTAATAAAAAGAGATTTCAAACATTTGGCCATTTCTGGCAAACTTTAAAACTTCGTACAACCTCTTTAATGGTCTAAAAATCAACAACATAACATGGTTGCCACTCCCAAGAGACATAACATGCTCCTATTTGATACCCACCTTTAATAACAACCAGTTGAAGTTGGATGGCAATGCGTTATTGACTGGTTTTCCAGCATTGATGTCTAGCAGGAGGTCCAAGGCTTGTAAACATTCATGTGTTCGTTTCTGGACCTACAAGAGAAAACACAGGAGCATTTCTAAGGGTACTTTCACACTTGCATTAAACTTTTCTGGTATTGAGTTCCATCCTAGGGGCTCAATACCGGAAAAAAAGGATCATTTTTATCATAATGCATTCTGAATGGAAAGCAATACGTTCAGTATGCATCAGGATGTCTTCAGTTCAGTCATTGTACGTTTTTTGGACAGAGAAAATACCGCAGCATGCTGCAGTATTTTCTCAGTCCAAAATTCCAGAACACTTGCCGGAATGCCAGCATTATTTTCCATTGAAATGCATTAATGCTGGATCCGGCCCCAAGTGGTTTCGGAAAAACGGATCTGGTTTTGCGGTCTGCGCATGTGCAGACCTTTAAAAATGTGAAAATGATAAATACCGGATCCTTTTTTCCGGATGACAAGCGGAGAGACAGATCCGGTATTGCAATGCATTTGTGAGACGGATCCGGATCAGTCTACAAATGGTATCCGTTTGCATGCAGATTGCCTGATCCGGCAGGCAGTTCTGGCAACGGAGCTGCCTGCTGGAATCCAACAACGCAAGTGTGAAAGTACCCCAATTCCAGTCAACACAGTGATGAACAGAACACATGTACACGTGACTTACAAAGAACAGTTTTTTATACACTGGTCTTAGTCAAAACTGCCTTGGAGTAAGATGTGACAAATGAAGGGGAACAGGCCTCAAAATTAATGCCACATCCTTTGTTTGTGCGGCCAGAAATTCAAACCTAGCTTTGTGCTATAACGTGTGACAAATTTGTTGGCCCGTGGGAGGCCGAGCATGGTGGGAATTGTAGTTTTACAACAACTGGAGAGCCGCAGGTTGGCCATCCCTGGCATACATGGTGATCATGCTTTTTCCTGCCAGGGTCTTACTACCATATTTGAAGGGTCATGTCAGTGCCACACACACACACAACTTGTAAAAGGGGCATTCCCATCTTGGATATTGGGGGCATATCGCTAGGATATGCCCCTAATGTCTGATAGATGGGGGTCCCACCTATACTTAGAACGGAGCCCGCAAAGTGCAGGAGGACGCACCACGCATGTGTGTCCGCCCTCAATTAATTTCCATGGGACTGCCGAAAACAGCTGAGAGATATGCCAATGTCCAAGATGGGAATACCCCTTTAAAACCGTGTGGTTATAGGGGTTTTCTGCAATTCATATACGGATGACCTATCCTCAGGATGGTTCCTCAGTATCTGATTGGCAGGGGTGCTGGTAATCGGATGCCCACCATTCAGCTGTGGCAATCTGGTGATCGCTGCGCCCTTTTCTTGGCCAGTGATGTCACGTTCATTGGTCACAGGGCCAAGCACAGCCACTGCACAACGTATAAGCTCAAACAACTAATCAGCAGGGGTAACAGCCCCATGTAAAGGTGCTGCCAATCACCCGATAAACAAGCTCATTCACAGGTGATGGCATCTTACACAAGGCACCTAAAATCACTATGTCGTCCAGCACGTTGCGCTGTGTAAAGCTTTGCAAAAAACATGGAAAAGAAAAAAAAAGAAATAACACAAAAGGCATATAAACATGCCCAAAAGATAATGTGAATGATAATTGTGCTCCTGTACCTGCTCAAATCGGAGAGGAAACTCGTCTTCTCCCGCCGGTGGAGCCTTGTTGTAAATCCAGACCTCCTCCAAAGGTTCACGCGAGTCATCTTGCTCACTGCTGTCAGCGGAGGAGTGCTCCCGCAAGTAAAAGGTGGCAGACGCAGATTCATCTCTATCAAGACACCATGTAAGAGACGTCTTATACAGACACGTAAGTACTTTTCTACACTAGGCAAGAAGCACTTGGCAGTTTTACCTGTCGGCAGTGGGTACGCCTTAACCGGTGCAAACATACTAAGTGTCCATTCTAGTCTGTAGTTCTGGGTCCGCATTCATTCCGCAATTTTGCGTAATGGGTGCGGACCCATTCATTTCATTGGGGCCGCAAAAGATGCGGACAGCACACGGTAGTTCCTATGCTTGTCCGCAATCGTGGATAAGAATAGGCATTGGTAATCATAGGGCTGGCCATGTGCGGATCAAAACCCTTACGGATGTGTGAATGGACCCTTATACTAAGTGCTTTTTGCCAGGTTAAAGGGGTTATCCGACCCCCACCGCAAAATTAATTACCGCTAGGAATGTGTCTATAATAAAAAAACAAAACCTATAGAAAGTTGCTGTGTTCCAGTGCCAAAGAGCCTGTCCCTGCTGCATCCGATGCCCGGAGCACTAGAAATGTGGCATCCTGTCTGTGGTCACAAATACTATTGCAGAATACTATTGCAGACATTCTCTGGCCTCTGCAGTGCCGTGTCCCTGAGAGGCACATGACCTCGAATGGGACGTGACAATATTGGGGAATGGAAGCAGCAGGAAGGGGAACCTTTCTTCTGTAACAGAACGGCATTTCAAGAGGTGCGTGGCTTTTTCAGGACTTCACAGTACACTACACACATTACAGGCGGTAAGAAGTTTTTGGTTTAGGGGTCAGACAACTCCTTCAAACTAATATCTAAAAGATCAAAATGCTGTGTTAACTTGGGTGGATTTCCAGGAGAGGAGTCACTGGTCATATTAGTCATACATTAGGGAACCTATATAAACCGACCTACCATGGCCACATATATACAAATATTACTCCTACAATATGTCCAAACAATCATAAAATAACAATTCCTTTATTTCATCATCATATTAATATTAAAACCATAGAAACGCGTGCACATAAAGGTGGAATAAATACATAAGTGAGGGACCACTGGAAGAAGGCTAGCGATATTCCTATGCATATCAGAGCAGACAAAAATGTATATTGGCATATTAGCTCATCATTGTTCACAAAGAAGAAGTCATTCTAATGATGAAATGGTATAAATATATATCCAAAACTGTAAACTATGTGCAAACCTAAGATACCTCTGCCATACCAGTCTCCCTCAATTACCCAAATGGTTTTAATATTAACATGATGATAAAATAAATAAATTGTTATTTTATGATTGTTTGGACTCCGAGTGATCTGGGTACACGTGTAACAGTTATAGATTACAGTGCTCCAGACAAAAAAAAATACCTAGTAGCCATTGGCTCCTGAACTGAAAAATTTAGGAGCCAAATCAAATTTTTAGTCGCCAAATCGAAACCAAATCAAAATTTTGGTATCGTGACAACTCTACGCCGATCAGATCGGCGTAGGGTTGTTTTGATACCAAAATTTTGATTCGCTTTAGTCACCATAAAAAAGTATTGCGATACTCAATACCACGCAAAAAAAAACAAAAAACACTAACAATTTTTCCCCCCGCATTTTATGAAACATTCGGCCCATAATAGAACAGTCCTATCCTATTTTTTGCAATGACAAGGTGACTAAAAAATGGCAAATGCTCACCGCATAGGAGATATTTTTTAATAATTTAATAGTTTGGACAGCGCTATGTAATATGTTTATTTATTTATTGTTTATATATTTTATATATTTATAAAATTGGGAAAGGGGGGATTTAAACTTAATATTTTAGGGTACTTTCACACTAGCGTTTTTTCTATTCCGGCATAGAGTTCCGTCCTAGGGGCTCTATACCAGAAAAGAACTGATCAGGCATATCCCCATGCATTCTGAATGGAGAGCAATCTGTTCAGGATGCATCAGGATGTCTTCAGTTCAGTCATTTTGACTGATCAGGCAAAAGATAAAACCGCAGCATGCTACGGTTTTATCTCCGGCGAAAAAAAACGGAAGATTTGCCTGAATGCCGAATCCAGCATTTTTTCCCATAGGAATGTATTAGTGCCAGATCCGGCATTCAAAATACCGGAATGCACCCGCACTAAATCCGGACCCATTCACTTCTATGGGGCTGTGCACATGAGCAATGATTTTCACGCATCGCAGCATGCTCTATGTTGTGCGTTTTTCACGCAACGCAGGCCCCATAGAAGTTAATGGGGCTGCGTGAAAATCGCAAGCATCCGCAAGCAAGTGCGGATGCGGTGCGATTTTCACGCATGGTTGCTAGGATGAAAGTCTTTTCACTGTATTATTTTCCCTTATAACATGGTTATAAGTGAAAATAATAGCATTCTTTAAAACAGAATGCTTAGTAGAAGGTCAATATTATAAACATTGGTGGCGCAGTGCGCCCCCCCAACACCCCAGTATAATAAACATTGGTGGCGCAGTGCGCCCCACCCCCCAACACCCCAGTATAATAAACATTGGTGGCGCAGTGCGCCCCCCCAATATAATAAACATTGGTGGCGCAGTGCGCCCCCCCCCCAATATAATAAACATTGGTGGTGCAGTGGGCAGTGCCAATGAGGGTTAAAAAAAAATTAACTCACCTCCTCCAATTGATCGTCTCCTGTTCTTTCTTCAGGACCTGTCAAAGGACCTGTGGTGACATCACTGTGCTCATCACATGATACATCACATGATCCATCACCATGGTAATGGACCATGTGATGAGCTCAGTGACGTCACCACAGGTCCTGAAGAAAGAACAGGAGACCGGCAGCTACGCGATCAATTGGAGGAGGCGAGTTCATTTTTTAAAATTATTTTTTAACCCTCATTGGCACTTCCCACTGAGCCACCAATGTTTCTTATACTGGGGGGGGAAGGGGGGCAATGAAGAAAACTGACCTGTTAATACAAATACAGGAGGCGGGTGCCAGAATCAAATTGCCGGCACCCGACCTCTGTGACAGGGAGCTGCGATCAGCGGCAGTTAACCCCTCAGGTACCGCACCTGAAGGGTTAACTCAACTGCCGCTGATCGCAGCTCCCTGTCACAAAGGTCGGGTGCCGGCAATTTGATTCCGGCACCCGCCTCCTGTATTTGTATTAACAGGTCAGTTATCTTCATTGGTGGCGCAGTGGCCACAGCCCCTCCTCCCGTCTCTTCTTAATGGCGGAGGCGGCGGCAGCAGCACAGGGGGGAGGGAGAGCTCCTCCACTGCGCTGCTGAGAAGAACATCGGTGGTGGGGCAGAGAACTATCATCTCCTGTGCCCGCCGCTGTATTCAACGGCAGAGCTGCGGGTCTAGTCGCAAATGGCGACAAGACTAAAAAGTTTTGTCGCCATTTGTAAATTCGAAGTCGCATTGGCGACCATTTTGGTCGCCATCTGGAGCCCTGGATTAGGCCACATGCGCAGCCTGCTCTGACGATCCACTAATGTCATGTGGAAAATTGTTTTATAACCTGCAGCACATGTAGCTCTGAGGCCATGCAGCTATCACATATCTTAATTTTACCGCCATTTCATGCTGGCTCTGTTATGGGGGGAGTCGAGAAGGCTGGCTCTGTTATGGGGGGGAGTCGAGAAGGCTGGCTCTGTTATGGGGGGAGTAGAGAAGGCTTGTTACTGTTATTGCGGGGAGTGCAGAAAGCTTGCTCTGTTATGGGGGGAGTACAGAAGGCTGGCTCTGTTATGGGGGGAGTAGAGAAGGCTGGCTCTGTTATGGGGGGAGTCGAGAAGGCTTGCTCTGTTATGAGGAAGTACAGAAGGCTTGTTACTGTTATTGCGGGGAGTGCAGAAAGCTGGCTCTGCTATGAAAGACTGAAGATTTTTTGACATGTTGAAAAGTCTTCTGTTGTGGTTATTTCATTTTGCCATGGGAAGGATGCTGCGGTCGATGACGGCAGATACCATCTGACTGTGTCAGAGAAAGAGTAGCCTGTCAATGGCCTCCTTGGTATATGCGGAATATAACCCAGAAATATGATGGACTGCACACTGCATGGCGCAATATTTACCTGTGCTCCACTGCAGCAACTACAAATCCCTGAGAGGCCAACCCAATACAGAAGGCAGAATACAAGGTCCTGAAGATGAAGAAAAAAAAGTCACACAATGAAGAAGATAACACAATGCGAAGCCATGTACAACCAGATGAGACCTGCGATTTACCAACACACAGAGTATTACCATTAACTGTTCAGTGACATGACACTGATGGCCTAGGATATTGATATCATCAGAATCATGACCCCATGCTAGCCGGGAGGAGCAAACGTACTCATCTGAGGCCACCATCTACCATATATTACTAGCAGAAATGCTGGTGCAGGTATCAGATCTCAATCCAAATCGAGCAGCTTATGGGGTTTTGTAAAATGTGAATGGAAATCCATATTCACTGCATGATGCCGTCATGTCAGTCTCAGAGGAGAACCTCTGAGAGTCTTCATAAAGGTGGAGTGCATGATATGTTCCTTACCTGAAAGCTCCAAGGCCGTGGGAGAACACAACCAAAGGATACTTCTCTCCTGACTTGAAAGGTGCATTCAGCTTTGCAGGACACTTGACGGAACCTACATAAAAAATATAAGAAACAGGTCACCTGTAAGACGTTATTACAGATGTGTCAGCAAGATCAACCCTATCAAACAAAACAATACCTTTCTTGTGAAAATCAACTGCGGCGTTCCAAAGAGAAAAAAAAAAAAGACTTTCATTCTTTATGCAAATGAGGGATTTGGTGCACTAGGGGTGTGGTCTAGCTCCTCGGTGCACCACAGCTCCTCAGTTTTCCAGTGGCGGCCTTATTTACATTTTTTGGGGAACGCCACAACTGATTTTTACAAGACAGGTCTCATTTTAATCAGCAGGGTTGATCCCGCTAACACGCGCTCCTTCAAGTCCATACAATATCGTTACATATTAGCAAAACCCCTGACAGGCTGCAGTTCACATGTTAACTTCTGGGTGGTGAAAACCAGACATAAAGGATAGACAACTCAAGACAGAGTATCCCATGTTTTTTTGTGGTACCACTCATCTTGGGATTTGTTGAACCTAAAGCCAATTCTGTGGGAATTGTTTAAATATCTTTTAATACATTTTTAATAAAAAATTAAAAAGGAATAAAATTGTCTTTTTTGGCATGTGTAATACTTAGTTGGCTCCAGAATGGGAGATGCTCCTACAGAGTGGCTCTCCATTTTGGCTCACAGAGGGAGGTCCTGAATGGAGGAAACCCCAATCTATGTCATTCGTATACCTTCCTGGGGCACACAAACTGAGCTTATCCTCGTGAAACAACCTTTTTATAGTAAGCATGGCATAACACCAGAAAACCTCCTTAGAGTATAGCCCCACTTTGCAGCTATCCACACTGAAGTATTAGGAAACCCACCGTATAGCAATTTCCTCTTATGTTTGCATCAGTAAATGCCATAAGCTCTTCTTAAGCACTTGATGTTCTATTCAAATTGCTCAGAATGTAGGGTTAATGCAGAGGAACGACATCTGGAGGCTCCTGTTTTGTAACTGGCTGTCACGTAATACCACATGTCCAGCCGTCTGCAGCTTCCCTGGTGAGAGCAGTGGGCCAGAAGCCTGGACAGGGGCGATCCGGGGCAGCCTGTGTCAGAGAAGGGGCTGTCCATTTGGGTCAACTCCTTCAAATGAACCTTATAGAGAGGGTGCTCTGCCCAGCCAACCTGACCTCTATCTAACTCAAGCCTTCTATATACTGCATGGATGGTAATTTACCTGAACTTCCGCCATAGGCTGCATAAAAAGAATTGGCTGTTTGCACGGGGGTCTCTGGACCTGTCATAATCAGACTATAGGGGTCTACATGATGTGAGAGTGTTAGGACATTGCTATACAATGGATATCATAGTATTTAGTGAAGACCACAACTAGAAAGTGGGGCAATAAGACGTTCTGACCAGAAGCTGAAGAACCTTACCGAGATGATGACCGCCCTTTATTAAAACCTACCGAAATAATAACTGAGGATGAAATCCACTATAGTGCGGTTGAGCTTTAACGTGTCTGCCAGTCCCCGGTAGTACTCTCTCCTGGGGATCCAAGTGGCCTCTTCATACTCATCGCCGTCCACGCATGGGTAAAATAACCGGAGGAAGCTTCCCTGAAAACGAAGAGGCAGACGTTCAAAATAAGAATTGCCATTGCTACATCTGGTTATTACCTTTGTTGAAAAAGTGAATGGGCAGAACAGCTGTTCAGAGCGCTCTGCCCCTTCGGTTTTGCTCAGTTTTTGAGTGTGTGGACACAGGATGTTTTCATCCACGCACGGGGAGAAGCTGCAGCGGCATTGCGGGGACCAGGAGCGGCACAGGGAGCGGGATCCCGGGTAAGTATATTCAGTGTGAGGAGCCTGGCATACAGGGGTGCTTTTTTTAGGATTGGGTAACCCCTTTAAGGCTTCGCTCACATACAAACTTCCTCTAGCATTTTCCCCTAACCATAAAACTAAGGCCCCATTCACACATCCACAATTTTGTTCCGCGTTTTGCTTAACGGAATTGCGGACCCATTCATTTCTATATACAATGTGCTGCCCGGATACGGAATTGCGGACCCGCACTTCCGGGTCTGCAATTCCATTCCCGAAAAAAATTAAATAGAACATGTCCTATTTTTGACCGCAATTGCGGACAAGAATAGGCATATTCCAAAAGTGCCAGCGATGTGCGGTCCGCAAAACACGCCACGGACGTATGAAAGGAGCCTAATAGTGTTTCTTTGCATACAGCATGTGATTTTTACGTTGTTTCTTTAGTGACATTTTTATGATAATATGTTTGAATTGAATGGTGTTTTACTCTATAGAGAAAGAGATGAAATAAAAAAAGACTGAAAAACAAAACAAAACATTGCTTCAACATGCTGTTCGAAAAACATGCTTCTGTGCCCCTCATTACATGAACTTTCAGCCAACAGTGCTGAAAAGGTCTCAAAAACCTGTGTGTGAATGAATCCACCCTAAGGCCTCTTTCACACGACAGTATGTCCATTTCAGTGTTTTGCGGTCCGTTTTTCACGGATCCGTTGTTCCGTTTTTTGCTTCCGTTGTGGTTCCGTTTCCGTTCCGTTGTTCCGTTCCGTTTTTCCGTATGGCAAATACAGTATACAGTAATTTCATATAAAAAATTGGGCTGGGCATAACATTTTCAATAGATGGTTCCGCAAAAAACGGAACGGATACGGAAGACATACGGATGCATTTCCGTATGCATTCCGTTTTTTTGCGGACCCATAGACTTTAATGGAGCCACGGAACGTGATTTGCGGCCAAATATAGGACATGTTCTATCTTTAAACGGAACGGAAAAACGGAAATACGGAAACGGAATGCACACGGAGTACATTCCGTTTTTTTTGCGGAACCATTGAAATGAATGGTTCCGTATACGGACCGTATACGGACCGCAAAAAACGGCCCGCAAAACGGAAAAAAAAAACGGTCGTGTGAAAGAGGCCTAAGCGTTCCTTCACATATACTACTGTCCCTGGCGTTTTATTGGGTCCTAAAAACGCCCAGAAAAAAACATTGCTGACTTATTTAGCTTTGTTTGAAATGTTTTTTAGCTCTTTTTTTGCCCATATAGTGTATTGTGGTGCATGTGGTGTTTTTTTTTTGTATTCCTAGTGTTTTTCTTTTTTTAATAGGAAAGTATGTGCACACCTGTGATGTCACTTCCTCTGGAGAGTATGGGGGAAAAAAATATTGGAAAAATGTCATGCAAATAAAAACACACACTGCACATGCGTTTTTTTGAAGGTGTGAAATAACCCCTCCAATGATGGCAGGTCTGCATGGTCCAGACGGCTGGCACACCTGATCCAACCCCTGCCTGCCAGGTGAGTCACTGATGGGTGTGTAAAGATATGCAACATCACTAATATTTGTAGATGGAGCCCATGACCTGTTCTCATCTGCATCGCAGGCAGCGGCTGTAGTAATTCTTCACATCGCTCTCTTCCTCATCCCTCTCCTATCAGAAGTACATGATGTCACCTGATGATTCATCAGATTATGTAACTGAAACTGAAGGCCCCTATACGAATGCTCAATCCAGATACCTGTCCTCTGGAGAGGACACCCAATGGATGAGCAGTCACTCGTTCCTCATTGAAGCAGACACCTAAGTCATGGTTTTGGGCACCAGATCGTCCTGTGTAAACGGGCATCTACTGCCCTGAAACAATGATTCTCTATGGGGATGAGTACTGGTGATGGGACCATCACCATACAGAGGAGATGGCTGTTGCATGTCAATAAATGCAGCTTTCAACCTTGTTTGATGAGCGGGCAATTATCAGGAACGAATGGTTCGTTCCTTATAATAATCTGCAAAGTCGGCCCATGTAAATGGGCCTTTAGTTAACTACACCGACGGCTTGAACCAGTAAACCGTATGTGTAATAGCGTAGTGAAAATACAAAGATGCCCTTTAAATGAAGGTTTGCCTATAACACCCTTTAACCCTTTTGCTTGCTCCAGAGAAAAATACAGACTCTGCATCAAAAATTCAATTTTTTTTTAAATCTTCCCCATGGCCGCTTCTCTGTGTGCAGGTGGTAATAATTCATCCTAGGAAGAAAACAGGACACATCCACTGGAATAAAGAGGTTAGAACGAGTCCATTACCTGAATGGTGTGGTCGCTCATCAGGTCAGTACAGCCCACGGCATGGGGTCCTTTCCCTTGGGGCATCCCACAGAATTGGACACTGCTGTAACTCCCCATGGTCCGTGGTACCTTGTGCGTCAAAAAGTGGGTGGCTGGAGACTTTTGAGCCTGGAAAATAAATGATGGGATGCAATTTACCTACACCATGTCATTCCCATCGCACAGGTTTACAGCATGCTGGTGTACCTTCTATTCACTACAATGGGGTTTGCCTATGAATGCGCCACCGCGTCTCTGCTGGGCGCTAGAAATTGCCCCCCTCCTCATTCGAGGTCTCAGTTTTCACATTCCCCAATGATCTCACATTTATGACATATTCATTATGTCATGAGAATAAGATTTGTTTGAGATGGGCGTGACCCTTGTGTTAACTCTATTCCCTGTTATGGACACTGCTCACCTGGAGTGGAATAGGGGATAGGTTGCCTTAATGGGACAGCCCCTTTTAGTTTTTGGCTTACAGTTAGTTGTGGGGTGGAACTTAGCAGAGCATTCTGGCCTTCTGCTGCAGACGTGGGGAGGTTCCTGCTGCAGACGTGGGGAGGCTCCTGCTGCAGACGTGGGGAGGCTCCTGCTGCAGACGTGGGGAGGCTCCTGCTGCAGACGTGGGGAGGCTCCTTCTCCAGCCAGTTGTCTTACAGCCTCGCACACCATTATGAAAAAGAGGTGTAGTACGTCCAGCCTCATGAGGCACACAGAGATCTTCATATATTTATTTAAAGAGCACCTGTCAGCAGAATCAATCCCAATAAACAAAGTGTGCTGCCTGGTAGGGTTGATCTTGCTGATTAAATTGATACCAGTCTTGTGAAAACCAGTTTCAGAGAAAAAGACCATTATTTTATGAGGGATTCGTTGTTGAAGGATGTCACCAGCGCTGGAAAGCTGAGGTGCACCTAGGGGCTAGGCCCCACCCATTGGTGCACTGAAGCTCTTATTTGCATTAAGAATACAAGAAGACAGGTATCATTTAAATCTTTCCACCCTCTGGGACCCGCACCTACACCGAGAACGGAGCCCCAAAAGTTGTGGAGGGCGCACTGCGCATGCCATCTCTGGGACCCCCACCTATGCCGGGTCTGGCCACCATCAAGCGCTCTCACCATACAAGCGAATGGGAGCGCACCATGCATGACCGGCCACCGCTCCCATTCATTTTTATGGGGCCAACAGAAATACCCGAGCCAGCACTCTGCTGCCCTGTAGAAATGAATGGAGGGCGGCTGCGCATGGGCAGTGCTCCCTCCACTACCTTTCCTGCTCCATCCTCGGTGTAGTTGCTGCTCGGCTATTTCCGTCAGGTCCATAGAAAAGAATGTGAGAGGTGGCCAGTCATGCGCAGTGCGCTCCCATTCGCTTCTATGGGGAGAGCACTTGGTGGTGGCCAGACCGGAGTCCTTCGGGCCACCACTTCGCGGGGCTCCATTCCGGATATAGGTGCAGGACCCAGCGGTGATTAGACAACCCCTTTAAAGGTTATTAGTGGGGGTCCATGAGCCGAGACCCTCCACTGGTGTCTAGTATGAAGGGGTGCAATAGTTATAGTCCTACAGTTCCAGTGAACCTGACAGTGCTCCCATTTACATTAATGCTAGTGTGCCAATGCCCCCTCGTTTTGGCAACTGTACGGAACAGGGACTCACGGACCCCCCCCCAATAACGTCGACAGACTTGTCATAGGAGACATTAAAAGGTGCATATACCCGCCTAATAGTATAATCATCAGTAAGCGATGCTGCCTCTGTGACTACAGGCTAGGAGCCCTCCTTCCTGGGGTTGTCCCATCTGAAATCTCCTGTCTATACACGATATTAGATAGAGCAGAGAGACGCTGCCAATATGCCATGTAATACTACTGCATATATAGAGAGCAAACAGCTCACCATGGCAAAGTATACCGCCCTAAGGCTAACTGTACATACTGTCCTGACTGCATCCATACAAATACCACATAAGGGCAAATGCAATGCCATGTATATACATACACAGCAATGCTGCACTGTTTTCATTTTGCAGCCTGCATGTATTCCAATGCATAGAAGTCTGCAGAATGCCATTCACTGTGAAATCTGTCAGTTGGGCTGTCTGGTGGGCTTGCTTTTTAGAGGCTCCTGAACAGTGACCTATGCTGAATTATGATCAAATCAATGTTCAGAATTTGTTATAAAAAAATTAATTGCGCTAATAAGTTTTAGCCCAAAATACATTAAATAAAATAATACTGCCCCAATCGTGTCTATAGCCTTTGAAGGGGTTTCTAAGGTGTTTAATACTGATGGCCTATCCTCCAACACCCCCACCGATCGGTTATTTGAAAAGGCTGCAGCACTCGAGTGAGCGCTGCGGCCTCCTCACAGCTTACAGAGCACAGCGCCATACATTGTATAGTGGCTGTACATGGTATTGCAGCCCGGGCTCAATCACTTAAATGGGACTGAGCTGCACATAGGCCATACGACTAAGTAAGCGCTCACCAAAGTATCGTGGCTTCTTCAAACACCTGATCAGCGGGGTTCTGGGAGTTGTACCACTACCGATCAGACATTGATGACCTGTCCTTAGGACAGACCATCAATACTGAACTCCTGGAAAAGACCTTTCATCTCTGGACATGTCGCATGTCCCTGCACATAGGTGTTTACAAAGTACATATAGAAATCATGGAATATGAACGACTTCTCACCATTTGAAGGATTCGACAGGCACTGACCAAAGCTTGTGACCACCTTGTGACATGGGCCATTCCAAACACACTCTTCACAGAGTCGCCCTTATCAGAAATTGTAAAGTGCCAGGACCACGGACGCTCCTGAAATGCACCATGACATGTATTAGTGACAACTAGGAGCCCCTGTACGCCAGCATCACAAAGCAATCACATTTATTACATGTTCTCCCAGTCACTTAAATGGGCACCATGCAAATCCCCACTGCTGCGGGAAGGAGCGGCTGCCCATAGCTTCCCACAGCGAGAGCAGCAAAGAACTGCTGGAGGTTTCATCCGCCGGACGCCAAGACATGGGACACACCTTACATAGAAATGTGCTTCCCGATACTTATGTACAGTCTCTCTGGGAAGCTCAGCCATTTGTAATCCATATGTCTCCTGCCTTCTGAAGAAGCTACTGCCAATCAGCCATGTATTCCCATTATAGATATGTACCGCATATTCACTGGCTGCTTGGCTCTTTCTGCCAATCCCATGAAATCAATGGAGAATGGATGTGCACAGCGACCTGTCCACCACTGGTGGCCGCCTCACAAGGTGATCCCCATTTTGGAAATAAATGCAGGTCTCTGACCTGCGCCCATCAGCAGGGCCAGATCTACCACTATAGAGACTGCTATGGGGACTGTAGAGTGTACCAGCAGGCAAGGTTTGATAAATGCTCCCTTTATTTTCAATTTTTTTTTTACGTGGGTGGGAGGATGCATGGTGAGCATGGACAGCTTTGACTATGAGCCACGGGGGTGCAGTCATTGAGATTTCAGAAATTTTCTAGTTATTCCCCTGCCTATCAGGCATTTATGGCATATCCTGTGGATGCCATGTGTCTATATCTTTATAATGGGAATATCCTTTTAAGACCGTGTGCCTGTATTGCGTAATATGAGCGTTGGCCGTGTGCGCACCGTATCAAGGATGCAGAACCATTTAGTTAAATCGGTCTGCAATTTGGGAGATATGGTGTAGTGCGGAAGTGCACAGAAGTGCGTCTGTGGGTTTTCTGTCCATACCTCTGCACTGCAAAAAATAGTGCATGCAGCAGTGCTGACCATCAGATGCGAATTGCAGACCCCATTCAAGTAAATTGGTCCGTGCCTGCAGATGGTGGGCACATGGTCGGTGCCCGTGCATTGCGGACCACAATATGCAGTCCACTGCACGGGCATGGCTGGTACATGTGTGAATGAGGCCTATCCCTCAGGTTTCTCATTGAAAAGTCTGGGTCTGTATATTAGGCAAAGGTCACACTACATAAAGACTGCTAGGTGCAATGCAACAACGCATCTAAAGATGATCAATAAGGTCGCAAAAAACCCTAACTTGCTGGATTTGCGGTCGCCGGTCACAAGTTGCACGTGGTTTTGCTATCATAGTGCACAATGTAAATCATGTGCGACCTGACCTGTGATTTTATAATTATTTTACAGCCAAACTGCATCTCTAAAATAGACGCACGACAGCAAGTCATAGACCAGTCTCACAAATTTTTTGGCTATCAAACTTGTCTGAGACTTGCATAACCAAAGCCTTGACCCTACGCTGGTCATACACCTTCGATTTTGACGAGACCTGCTAACCATCTGATGCAGGCATCACCAACCTCCGCCACTCCAGCTGTGGTGAAACTACAACTCCCAGCATGAGCAATTGCTTGTCGGTTCTCAGTTCTCCCATAGAAGCAAATGGAGCATGCTGGGAGTTGTAGTTTCACAACAGCTAGAGTGCCGGACTGCCTAGTAATGTGTATTAGACAGATGTCAAGTTAAAAAAGGATGGCACATGTTGAATTTCGACATGTCTGATCCTTTTGTTCTCAGGGAATGTTACGTCCCAGCTACTACCCATGGAGACAACGTGCACGACCTTGCATGTGAACGAGGGAAGTCAGTGGGAATGGTTGTCAGCCAGCAGCTATTGAACAGCTAACATTAGACTTCTTCTCAAACCCCGCCATTAGGTCATGTTAGAGCCCCCACCGCCTGTCTGCTGCAAATAGGGGACACTGAATTATAGAAGTAATGTGTGGCCTTCATATGGAGTGATGGGTCACATATGAGGCCTCAGAATATGGCAGCTGGACCACCTAAGCAGATCTAGCTAGGTTCTTTTCTGTAGCACCAGTCACCTGCTGGTTCTGGAATGTCTCCATGGATGAGGGTTTAACTTACATGACTGAAATGATATAATATATGGGTTATAAAATCTAATGAACACAGCCGTGGGAGAGGAGCCATGCTGGGTAATACCGCTCAGCTTCTCTTATTACTCACACACATCCCTGCAGAACACAGAAGGCACGACCTAAGCCAACTGTACCTGGAAGGAATTTTTTGTTCACCTTTTCACTCTGTCATCTAGGTATACATTCTATACAACTCTATTCGTGTCATGCAATACGTCACACTTATGCTCCAACATGCATTTCTGGGATCTTTATGGGAGTGCCCAATTCTGAACATGTACTTAGTGTTATTATTTTTTACGGGCCGCAGCATGACCACGGAGCGCACACTTTGTTCGTGTGCAGGAGGCCTTAGGCTGCTTTCATACATAGGTTTTTTTCTAACGTTCTTCTGCAGTTTTGCTTTTTTTTGCAGTGCTTTTTAGGATTAAAACTCCAGCTCCAGATAATAGCTGAAGGTCTATGGGAAATATGAAACTGACGTTTTCTCATCATCTTCTCTCAACGGGAAAAGCACAATGAAGGAAATGCTAGTGAGCCATTCACACGGCAAAACCGCAGGTGCCAAACACGGTTATTCGGGGGGAAAAAATTGTGGTAAAAAATGCCAGTGTCACACTCCTGGGGTTTTTCTGCGCAGATTTTCAGGTGGAAAAAATGCTGCAAAATACAGTGCCAGCAAAGTGAATGAGATGTGACAGATCTCATGTACACTTTGGAGGTCATTTATCAATCTGAAATATGCCTAAATTAGGTGCATTTCAGGCGCAGATTGTGATGCAACAATTAGTAGTGCATGCACTACTTTTTTGCAGTGCAGACAATTGGATGCGGATCGTGGACCCTATTCAAGTGAATGGTCGGTGCTCATGCATTGCAGACCACAAACTGTGGTCCGCAGCGTAGGTCTGGCCGGCACATGTTCATATGCATGAGCCCTTAGGCGTAGAAAATTGTCTAATTGTAAGACGGCTAGGAAGCTGCCTCTTCATAACTTCAGCTGATCCTCTGCCAGCTATGAGACTTAATAAAGTGCCCCTTTGTTTTTTTTCCTTACATTGACCTGCCATGTGGATTTCAAAGTCTGCATGTCATTTGCTTGAGCCATTCTGCACCTTATATACAGTGGTATTCCCCGTAGACTTCAATGGGGTAGTAAACAAAAAATCTGTAAAAAAAAAAGAAAATACATAAAAAGTGCACAAAACTGTGATAAGTAGTGCAGATGTATGTGTAGTTTTCGTGCCGATTTTCCGCTTACAAACCTGTAGAGATGAGCGAATTTCAGATTTAGAAATTTGTTCACACTTCGTTTGTTGGTTGAAGGTGAATTGCGATATGGACTCCGTTACCACGGACCATAACAGAAGTCTATGGGCTGCAAAACGGATTTGTCCCGTTTCTGCTATGCAGGGGAGTCAGGATGCAGTTTATTTAGTGAGCTGAAATTAATTAACCACCTCCTGTCCGCACGTTGACTATAAACGTCCGGGAGGTGGTTCTATATCTCTGAATGGACATTCCTAAACATCCATTCAGAGATTGCAGCTGCATGCTAATTGTCCAGCTGCAGATCGGGTTGCCCGCTGTCAGGGCAGGGCAATCCAGAGGGAAGGCAGGGACAGTTCCCAGGTGTCCCTGCCTTCTAGATCGCTGTATACTCAGCCGCCGGAGCCAGGTGAGTGCAGGAGCTGTCGGGTCTTTCACAGACCTCGATCATCCCTGCACTGAGGCTGTACAGCGCTGTATTCTGCTGTACAGCCTCTCTGGGGAGTGTATTTCCCCTGTAACTGGGGCTACTATGTCAGCCCCAGTTACAAGAGAAACCAATAGTGAAAAAAAGTGAAGTTAAATGTCCCCCAGAGGGGTATGAACTTATGGGGGACGAAAAGTGTAAAATAAAAAAAAAATAAAAAAAAGGTTTTACATGTAAAAAAAAATATATTTTTTTAAATAAAATCGAAATATTTGGTATTGCCGCGTCTGTGACTGTTTGCTCTATAAATAGGTCACATGATCCACCCAGTCCGATAAACACCATAAAAAAATAAAAATAAAAACTGTAAAAAAAAGCCATTTTTTTTTCACCTTACATCACAAAAAGTGCAACACCAAGTGATCAAAAAGGCGTATGTCCCACAAAATGGTACCAAACTGTCATCTCATTCCTCAAAAAATGAGCCCCTAAATCGCTCAAAAAATAAAAAACTATAGCTCTTAGAACATAGACACATTAAAACATTTGTTTTTGTTTCAAAAATGCTATTATTGTGTAAAGCTTAAATAAATAAGAAAAAGTATACATATTAGGTATTGCCACGTCCGTAATGATCTGCTCTATATGTCCCATGCCCTAACCCCTCAGATGAACACTGTAAAAATAAATAAAAACTGTGCTAAAACACATTTTTTGGTCACCTTTCCCCATAAAGTGTTATAATGAATGATCAAAAAATCATATGTACCCAAAAATAGTACCAATAAAACTGGCACCTTATCCCCTAGTTTCCAAAATGGGGTCACTTTTGGGGAGTTTCTACTGTAGGGGGGCTTCAAATGGGACATGGCATCTAAATACCAGTTCAGCAAAATCTGCCTTCCAAAAACCATATGGCGCTCCTTTTCTTCTGCGCCTGCTATGTGCCCATACAGCAGTTTATGACCACATGTGGGATGTTTCTGCAAACCGCAGAATCAGGGTAATAAATATTGAGTTTTGTTTGGCTGTTAATCCTCGATGTGTTAAAGATTTTTTTTTTATTAAAATGGTAAATCTGCCAAAAAAGTGAAATTTAAAAATTTGATCTCTATTTTCTTTTAATTCTTGTGGAACGCCTAAAGGGTTAACAAAGTTTGTAAAATCAGTTTTAAGTAACTTGAGGGGTGTACTTTCTACAATGGGGTTATTTATGGGGGTATCCACTATGTAAGCCCCACAAAGTGACTTCAGACCTGAACTGGTCCTTAAAAAGTGAGTTTTGGCAATTTTCTTCAAAATTTTAAGAATTGCTTCTAAAATTCTAAGCCTTCTAACGTCCTAAAAAAATTAAATGACCTTTCCAAAATGATGCCAACATAAAGTAGACATATGGGAAATGTTAAGTAATAAATATTTTATGAGGTATCAGTTTCTGTTTTAAAAGCAGAGAAATAGAAATTTTGAAAATTGCTAATTTTTCCAAATTTTTGGTAAATTTGGGATTTTTTTCATAAATGAAGGCGGTATATATTGACTCAAATTTATGACTATCATGAAGTACAATGTGTCAAGAGAAAACAATCTCTGAATGGCTTGGATAAGTAAAAGTATGCCAAAGTTATTACCACATAAAAGTGACACGTCAGATTTGCTAAAATTAGGCCTGGTCAGGAAAGGGGCAAATGGCCCGGATGTGAAGTGGTTAAATCATTCCCACAATGCAGAACACCAGGGTTTAACGAGGCTGCTAAACTGGCTAAATTGAAAACTGCATCCTGAATGCATGTCAGAAGTGCACTGTGTGCCAGTACCCTAAGGCCTCATGCACACGACAGTTTTTTTTCACGGTCCGCAAAAACAGGGTCCGTGGGTCCGTGATCCGTGACCGTTTTTTCGTCCGTGGGTCTTCCTTGATTTTTGGAGGATCCACGGACATGAAAAAAAAGTCGTTTTGGCGTCCGCCTGGCCGTGCGGAGCCAAACGGATCCGTCCTGAATTACAATGCAAGTCAATGGGGACGGATCCGTTTGAAGTTGACACAATATGGTGCAATTGCAAACGGATCCGTCCCCATTGACTTTCAATGTAAAGTCAGGAGTCCCTTTACTTTCACACTTGTGTTCATAATGCAGACGGTGGCTCCGTTCAGAGCGGATCCGTCTGCATTATATTGTTAAAACATTTCTAAGTGTGAAAGTAGCCTCAGACGGATCCGTCCAGACTTTACATTGAAAGTCAATGGGGGACGGATCCGTTTGAAAATTGAGCCGATTCGAAAAATCGTTGGTGGCACAGTGTGTGCCCACCATCGCCCCCCCCCCCCCTTCCTCCCTCTATAGTTAAAAATCGTTGGTGGCACAGTGTGCGCCCACCATCGGCCCCCCCTCTCTCTATAGTAGTAACAACCATTGGTGGCAGTGTGCGGCCTCCCATTCCCCCCCCCCCCCCCCCATCATTGGTGGCAGCGGAGTTCCGATCGGAGTCCCAGTTTAATCGCTGGGGCTCCGATCGGTAACCATGGCAACCAGGAAGCTACTGCATCCCTGGTTGCCATGGTTACTTAGCAATAGTACAATTGTAGAAGATTCATACTTACCTGCTTGCTGCTGCGATGTCTGTGACCGGCCGGGAGCTCCACCTACTGGTAAGTGAAAGGTCTGTGCGGCGCATTGCTAAAGAACTGTCACTTACCAGTAGGAGGAGCTCCCGGCCGGTCACAGACATCGCAGCAGCAAGCAGGTAAGTATGAATCTTCTACAATTGTACTATTGCTAAGTAACCATGGCAACCAGGGATGCAGTAGCTTCCTGGTTGCCATGGTTACCGATCGGAGCCCCAGCGATTAAACTGGGACTCCGATCGGAACTCCGCTGCCACCAATGATCGGGGGGGGGGGGGGCAGATGGGAGGCCGCACACTGCCACCAATGGTTGTTACTACTATAGAGAGAGGGGGGGCCGATGGTGGGCGCACACTGTGCCACCAACGATTTTTAACTATAGAGGGAGGAAGGGGGGGGGGCGATGGTGGGCACACACTGTGCCACCAACGATTTTTAACTATAGAGGGAGGAAGGGGAGGGGCGATGGTGGGCACACACTGTGCCACCAACGATTTTTAACTATAGAGGGAGGCAGGGGGGGGGCGATGGTGGGCGCACACTGTGCCACCAACGATAGTCAAACTGGGGAGGGGGGGTCTGCCCCCTGCTGCCTGGCAGCCCTGATCTCTTACAGGAGAATATGATAGTACAATTAACCCCTTTAGGTGCCGCACCTGAAGAGGTTAATTGTGCTATCATATCCCCCTGTAAGAGATCGGGTGGTGCCAGGCAGCAGGGGGCAGTCTTGTACCAAGTTTGCAGTGTATTCTAACTAGAAGCGTCCCCATCACCATGGGAACGCTTCTGTGTTAGAATATACTGTCGGAAATGAGTTTTCACGAAGTGAAAACTTAGATCAGAAAAAGCTTTTATGCAGACGGATCTTCGGATCCGTCTGTATGAAAGCAACCTACGGCCACGGATACGGATGCCAATCTTGTGTGCATCCGTGTTCTTTCACGGACCCATTGACTTGAATGGGTCCGTGAACCGTTGTCCGTCAAAAAAATAGGACAGGTCATATTTTTTTGACGGACAGGATACACGGATCACGGCCTCGGCTGCAAAACGGTGCATTTTCCGATTTTTCCACGGACCCATTGAAAGTCAATGGGTCCGCGAAAAAAAAACGGAAAACGGCACAACGGCCACGGATGCACACAACGGTCGTGTGCATGAGGCCTAAGGCTAGGTCTACGCGACAACATTTGTCAGATGACAATATTTATAATGATAGCCTATGGTTTCGCATTGTGGCGACTGACATGAAAGTTGCAAAAAATCCATTAGAAATAGATTTTTCTGCGACTGTCGCGTCGCAGCGCAACACCATAGACTATCATTATAAATATTGTCGCGCGACACATGTCATCGTGTAGACCTAGCCTAAGGCCTGGGCTGCACTGCGACTTTTTGCATCCTGATTGATTTTAACTATTGAGCTGCAGTCCACAAGATTGCATTTATTTGGACTGCAGCTGTGGTTCGATAGTTAAAATCATTCAGGCTGCAAAAAGTCTCAATTTGCAAAAAAACAAAAAAAATAAAAATCAGGAAAAACACCATGACACCAACAGCACGGCGACTACTTTTCATCTTTAAATAGGCAGACTGACTGATTACAAGTTTGAGGTCACCTGTGATGCCAATTAGAGGAAACACCTTAGTTTGACATGTCCCTACGGTGAAATTATTTTCAATCTTTTCTAGGGTACCATCATTTTTGTCCAGGCCAGTTTCATTAGTTTGTTCTTTAAAAGTATTCTCTTGAACCACAATTCAAAAGCAATGTCTGATTTTCATTGGTTGATTTATTTCATTAGTTTTATTTATTATTACTTTTGCCAGTTTCGAGTTATTTCAGTGACCATTGTGGATTTTTCTTACTTTAACGGAAGGGTACCAACAATTTTGTCCACATGTGTATGTACGAGAGATTTAAAGGAATAATTTGTGTGTGTTTTAAGAGGTTATCTGTTGCTATTAGCGTCTATATGTTCAGTGATTAAGAAAGCAATCGTACAACGCTGGAATTTTCATGTGAGAATGAATATGTGTTTTTAGACCTCAATGGCCCGGTTTACCCACCTGACCGCTGAATGCCGCCATCAACGCAAATGTGCTTTGCAGGAAAAAAGAACATTATGGATGGCGAGAACAATCATGTAAAGTTTAAAGGGCCCCGTGCATTCACATAGAACAAAGCCCATTATACAGCTGAGCGGCACAAAAGCTTCATCTGAAGAGTGGAGACCGTGCCCATCAGCAGAGTCCCACACACCGAAATACCAGGCAGGGTACATGGGCCGGACGTCAGAATTTATAGGAAACTGGAATATCAGTCCTCTTCATTCACGTTACAAAAAAAATACTATTTCCACCATCTAGTACTTTTTAAGAACGCTGGGCACAACCGCACGTTGGCAGAACTTACACATGGCAGTATTTGGTTGCACCCGGAGAAGAAAAAAATAAAATAAGGCTGGGTTCACACGGGCGTTGCGGGAAAATGCACGATTTTTCCCCACGAGCGCAAAGCGTTTTGCATGCACGTTAGAAAAAATTGGCATGTTTAGTTCCCAAACCCGAACTTCTTCACAGAAGTTCGGGTTTGGGTTAGGTGTTGTGTAGATTTTATTATTTTCCATTAGAACATGGTTATAAGGGAAAAAAATAGCATTCTTAATGTTCGCGCAGCCCGGCTTCTCTTCTGACAGGAGGAAAAGGACCTGTGGTGACGTCACTGCGCTCATCACATGGTCCGTTACATGATCCATCACCATGGTGATGGATCATGTGAAGGACCATTTGATGAGCGCAGTGATGTCATCAAAGGTCATTTACCCAGGTCCTGAATAAAGAAGAAAGAAGAGAAGCCGGGCTGCGCAGACAAGTAGATGAGGTGAGTTAAATTTTTATTTATTTTTTCAACCCCTCCATCCCTATTTTACTAAGCATTCTGTAGTAAGAATGCTATTAGTTTCCCTTATAACCATGTTATAAGGGAAAATAATAATGATCGGGTCCCCATCCCGATCATCTCCTAGCAACCATGCGTGAAAATCGCACCGCATCCGCACTTGCTTGCGATTTTCACGCAGCCCCATTCACTTCGATGGGGCCTGCGTTGCACGAAAAACGCACAATATAGAGCATGCTGCGATTTTCATGCAACGCACAAGTGATGCGTGAAAATCACCGCTCATGTGCACAGCCCCATAGAAATGAATGGGTCCGGATTCAGTGCGGGTGCAATGCGTTCACCTCGCGCATTGCACCCGTGCGGAAATCTCACCCGTGTGAAAGAGGCCTAAAGCCACTTTGTACTAAAACACACAAGGTTTTGCTGTGTGGTATTTGCCCATGCATACAGGTTAGTACGTATGTGTCATGTTCTAGTAAGGGTTCAACTGACCTCTAGAACATCTCACCACGAAGAATACACAGAAAAATAACTGCGAGTTGGAAACACGATCAGCAGGTAAGGAACCAGTGGCAAGAGTTACCACTGGACCAAGTGCACCGGTTTTACTTGGGGCCAAACCCAGAGAGCATAAACCCAGAGAGCCCCGTTCTTCCCAGAGCCCCAGATGGTAGGGATGAACTTAGCCGAAGCTCACCGATTGCACCTTCAGGATGGTCCCGGTCCACTTGGCCCCTTACCTGCAGAGACTGCTGGAAAAGGCACCAGCAGGCCACATAAACAACAACAGAAACCCAGTCACCCGTACTGTAACCCGAACACCGCATAGGACTTAGTACACACACTGACTGGGTAGAAGGAAACCCAGAAAAGGTGCATAGCTCCAGCACCCAACAAGGGCTGGAGAAAAACTAACACCCTGGCCTACAGCAACAGGATAAAATAGCACCTAGAGACCACACCCAGACCAAGATCTTAAAGGGGTTGTCCGGGTTTAGAGCTGAACCTGGACATACCCATAATTTCCCCCAGCAGCCCCCTGATGTTAGAATCGATCCAGCGCAGGGCAAGGGCTCTTATTTACAATAACACACTGCCGGGCGGAGGTGTTCGTGGCATCACCGGCTCTGATGGGCGGGCTTCAGCGCTGCCCTAGCCGTATTACAGGCTAGGGCAGCGCTAAGGCCCACCCATCAGTGCGGCAACCAGCATACACGTCATTAACCGCACACTGTACGCCAGAGAACAACAGTGAGCCATATAGAACCCGTGTCACAGTAAGGCCTCATGCACATGACCGTTGTTTGGGTCCGCATCAGAGCCGCCGTTCCGCATTTTGCGGACCGCACATTGCCGGCATTCTCATAGAAAATGCCTTTTCTTGTCCGCAATTGCGGACAAGAATAGGACATGTTCTATTTTTTTTGTGATCAGAATTGCGGACCCGGAAGTGTGGATCCACAATTCCGGATCCGGGCAGCACATCGTGCTGCTCCATTAGAAATGAATGGGTCCGCAATTCCGTTCCGCAAAATGCGGAACGAAATTGCGGACGTGTGAGTGGACCCTAAAACAGACAAGGATATAGGGCATGTTCTATATTTCTGCGGATTCTACTGACATAAGGATGTGGACAGCACTCGGTGTGATGTCCACATCTTTTGCAGCCCCACTGAAGTGAATGGGTCCACATCCGATTTGCAAAAAATACGGATTGAATGCGGACCAAAAAAATATGTTTGTGTGCGTGAGCCCTTAGGCAGAGCGGTGATCAGTGTAGTATAAATGTGTAATAAACAGCAGGACATGCTACATATAATACACACTGTACACTACTTACAACATGCTTCATAACACAGAAAACACCACATGTTTTAATAAAACATGCTATATAATACATACCAGGCTGTATTTCAACACACAAAGCACACACTACATAATACATAGCAGGCTACATGACAAAACACTGCACAGCTCGCTATATCGCACTTGCCAGGCTATACAATACAATTCCCATTACACACTACATATGTAATATAAATAACTATATTACACATCATATAAAACATAAAGTACACATAAAACGCCCATGATAAACTATACACCGTACTTAACACTAATATATATATATATATATATATATATATATATAAAAATACAGACTATGGGGGGGGGGGATTTATAATCCCAGGTGCCTCTTTTTATGATAGCCTCACCAATACTAAAGATATACTACATAATATCCTATATAATACACACTATATACAGTACATACAAGTACCTTATAATATACACACTATAATACACATAATACCATATATAATATATAGTTCACACACTATATAATACACATAAAACACACATTATATTACACGCTCCCTCCCTGCTAACCACTGAGGGCAGCTCTGAGTCTGTTCAAACGCAGCCGTGACGTCACTACAACTTTCCCGCCCAATCCTGTCAAGAAGTTCACCATCGTAATTACCTTATTACCCCGGTGACATAGCGGAGTGAGCGTCAGCCGGGAGAGACCGAGCCCAGGGCGGGCTGTAGGAAGTGTGTGACGGCTTCCTGTGCCCCTGTGTATGCGCACTGTGTACCGGCCATTAGAGCTAACCACAGGAAACTGCAGCCTTTATCTGTGTGTGTGTGTATGGAGCACGGAACCTCCTGCGTTATGGCGGATATAAGGGAGCTGCCTGAGGTGGTAACATGGTGACATTATTATAAAAGCCATGTCATGTGGAGAGAAGGATGGCAGTGGTGTTGTCACCGTTTTATCCAACATATACCGTAGATTAGAAAAAGAAGGTTAGATGGATAATTCATAAAGGTCGTGAAATACCATTGTACGAATATGACGGGCATACCTCGTGTGATAAAGTATGGGCAGTCATCGCACCACATAGATGGTTGCGCCATTTTAATGAAAGCGCCATTTCTGAGGCAGATAAATGGCTCTGAAACTCCACGTACTGGATGCACGTCTCTCCCCGATGTCACGGCCGCCCAGGTCCGCCTACGAACCTGTTCACACTGTGCGGCTACCTCGGTAAAGACTTGCGTGATCACAAAATGGCTGCACAGCGTGTGAATAGCCTGAGGCTCAGTTTGTACCGGCGTGACGCGGTAACGGATCCACACGGCGATCATAAGGAGATCCTTCGAGGTTTCCGTCACTCCGGACCACTTGGAACCGAACCCGAGTTTGGTATCGTGTTTTTTTACAGTAGTAATTAATTTATTAACTTATTATACGAACGACTTTGCGAAGCAATAACTTCAGCTCATCTGAGCCAATACATTCTAATACTGTACTGAGCTCTCACTCTGTACAGTATTACAACAAAGTTTTATGCAAATCGAATTTGGATGAAGCATCCGACGTCGATTCGCTCATCCCTAGTCATCGGTATTAAAGTCTCGGAAAACCCCTTTAAGGGAATTTTCATGCCGGTTTTGTTCCATTAAATAATCCACATCTAATCCACGCCCTGTTGTTTCTGATGGGAATCTTGGTTGCTGCTCATACAATTATGGGTTTTAAATCAAAATCAAGAGGCGAGTCCCTTTTTGATGTGGTTTTGGTTTCCTTTTGGACACCATAGCGGGAAGGCCATGCGTGAATTAGCCGCGTTGAGTGGGGAAAATCAGTGGGCTGACCCACAGCCGCCCTTAATGCAGATCAGGGGCAGAGATCAGGCCGAGGGAGCTATATAAGGAGACGTCTCATCCAGGAGGCATCTGATGTAGGACAACACCTCAGATTTGTGGCCCCTTCATCATGTTTGGTGGAAGATGAACCTCACGACTGATCAAGGCTTTCAATGTTTAAATGTAACTCCCAGAGAACCCCTTTAAGACATGTTCTCGGTAACAGTGAGGGTCCTTGTGGTCACACCGCCAACTATAATGTAATTACCACCAGTCTAAGGCTACTTTCACACTAGCGGCACGGACCTCTGGCAGGCTGTTCCGTCGGGTGAATAGCTTGTCGGATCCGTCCTGCCGCTAGTGACAGTGTTCCCCCTTGGACTGCCAATCCGTCCCCACTGACTATAATGGGGGCGGTGTGGAGTTCCGGCCTAGGCACGGCGAGAGGCTGTCGGAATAAATGTCGGACATGTCGTAGTTTTATAACGGCAGCCTCTCGCCGTGCCTCCACCGGAACTCCGCCCCCATTATAATCAGGGGGGACGGAGCAGCAGTCCTTGGGCACACGGTCACTAGTGGGAGGACGGATCCGACAGGCTGTTCACCTGACGGAATAGCCTGCCGGAGGTCTGTGCCGCTAGTGTGAAACTAGCCTAATCGACAAGTAAAAAAAAAAGCGAACTAGTATTGTCGAAGGACAGAGACCCGTTATGTTTGCGGACTGCAAAAACTCCAACGGTCATGTGCGTGGGCCCTGAACCACCGCAGCAGTGCCAGAAATGTGACATGCCGACATCCCTTCACGATTAGGGATATTGTTATTTAGGAAAATGCTGGGAGTTGTAGTCCCACATCAGCTTTTTAGCCACAGGTTGAGAGCACAGTCATGATTACATGGTAGCTGGCGGCAGATCTCCTGAATTCCTAGAAACACATCAAAGTCCTCCCTCCCCCCAAAACAAAACTTGGACAGCAGAGTTGGCAGGGACTCACCTGCGAGCGGTGGCTGTGATCCTGTCGGCCTCCCTCACTGCTGCAGCAGCATTGTGCTGTGAGCCTCCAGCTGACTCCGGCAGGGCTAGTGCCCTTTGTTTCAGGGGAGGTCACATCTTCTTTCATCGGTGACGTGGGGAGGGACTAAAATGTTTTTCTTCCTTGAAGTTGGTTTTAGATCATGGTATGCATTACTGGTGCAGAAGTCACGTCAGTAGACTGTCAGAACAAGTTTTCACCATCAGGGCTGCATGTCATCTGTATGAAAGTTTTTGTCGTCGTCCCCCCTCCCTTTTTGCAGTACAATTACATAGTATTGTGGAACTGCTATAACTGGATTACAGAAGCTGCAAAGAACATGGTCCCTGTAATTGTGTACTTCTGCCCATACCAGCTGCGCCTCTCTGCGCCTGGTGTCAGATTGGTTAGAAGAACACAGTCGGAATAATGTCATAAAGACCCTACAGGTTTTTTTTCTAAAGGGAGTCTGTCATGAGCTGCATCGCTATACTGCCGAGCATAGTGCCCGATGGACAGTGTGTTCTCCTTCACTTCAGGTCTCCAGTTCTCTAGATAGACGTGAGACCCAGACCTATCTGACATTGATGGCATATTGCTAGGATATGTCATATCAATGTCCCATATAGGAATAACCCTTTAAGGCTATACCCACTTGTGGCAGATATGCTGTAGATTTCCCCTGTGGCATTGTATCTGCAGTGTATTATAGTAGCAACAAAGTGGGTGATATTTGACAAAATCTTATCCAAATGCTACGGAAGAAAATATGTTCCGTAAATTGCCATGAGATGAGGATTTTAAATCCGTAGAATGCCAGTTTAAAGGGGTTATTAAAACGCGAGCAGCCCCTGTAAATATTCAAACAAGGGAGAGTAAATAGTGGGGCGGCACTGCTTCTGTCCTACTTTTATTGTACATGTGTCTCATATAAACACCTTCCGTCCCAGACAAACAATCCAAATTTTCAGTTGTGCTCAGCCCAAAAAAGTCCTTAAAACTATGCAAATATAGAAGAAATAGGCGGCACTCACCCATTTGGGCTTAAAAACGTCTTCACCTTTATTTCAACAAACTTGCACTAAAAACAGATGGTTGTGGGGTGGACAGCGATTTCACACACATTATGTTGCGGCAACGGCCGTTCCGCGCAACCTGCGCTTCCTCTGGCCACTGACATAATGAAGTGGTCATGTCTCCTTTTTGTATACGTCATCATGTGGGTGTGCCGACGCCGTGCAGAATCACGGTATTAACCCTACATGATGCTAATACAAATAGCAAACACTGCTTTTTAATATTAACACATATCAATTATAAAAACACACTCCTATCATTAAGGCCCAGAGGGCCCATTGCTCCTGAGCGTATTATCCACCTGGCTTCTTTCCTCAAAAGCATACGGTGTCTGTCTCCTCCTTGCGGGCGGTGGGGATCTGTTTCTATTCCTGCAAATCTCAGACATCTCGGGTTACCTCGATTTACTTCATTTACATGCTCAATTAGACGGGGGCATCCCTTTCCAGAACTGATGGAGTTAACATGTTCCCTGAATCTTTCGTATAAGTGTCTTATTGTCTTGCCTACGTAGAAGCGGCCACAGTGACATATTACCAAATGCACTACATACATGCTTTTGCAGCTAATGAAATTCGTTACTTTGTGATTGGTGTTACCAAATTGCAAGGTCTTCCACTGAGGATTATAATTGCAAAAAGCGCAATTGCCGCATTTTTAATTCCCTATTGGGCGTATTTCCCTCAGCCAAGTGGTAGGTTCTTCTTCTATAAACCGTCTGCTCACTAAACGATCCCTAATTGTGTGGCTTCTCCTAAAAGCTATGATCGGTCTAGTCTGGGTGTATTCTTTTAGACTGTCATCTTTTTTCAAAATTCCTGAATATAGCCTTTTTAATGGCATCTGCCATCGGGCTATATTTGAAAGAGAAGGCAAATCTCTTGTTATCTTTCTCCTCCTTTTTCATTTTGCTTTTTCTTTTTAAAAGGTCCTGTTGGGTGACACTAGCTGCTCTGTCCATAGCTTCGTTCAACATGTCATTGGGGTAGCCTCTCTCTCTGAGGCATTTTTACAACTCAGCGGCTTGTGACTCAAAACCCTCCTCTGTGTTATTAATCCTTCTTAATCTTATGAACTGACCATAAGGGACGGATCTTTTAACACTCAAGGGATGAAATCTGTCGTAGTGCAGCAAGGAGTTGGTCGACGTGGGCTTACGACCCCCTGTGACCAACCCACCGTTAGTCACCACAACAGTCACATCCAGGAAATCCAACTTGTCGCCCCCAAATTTACTGGTAAACATCATGTTCATGTCATTCACCGTGTTCAAATATCTGACAAATTCCTTACATTTAGATTCAGATCCTGACCACACCATAAATATGTTGTCGATGTATTTATTATTATTATTTATTTTATGCACTTATATAGCGCTACTATATTCTGCTGCGTTTTACAGATATTAGCATCACACTGCCCCAATGGGGCTCACGTTCTTAGGTCCCTATCAGTATGTCTTTGTAGTGTGGGAGGAAACCGGAGAACCCGGAGGATACCCATGCAAACACGGGAAGAACATACAAACTCCATGCAGATGATGTATCTTAAAAATATAACACAAAAAGGGGTTACCAAGTGAAAAAACAAATCTATCTTCCAATCTAGCAAGGTATAGATTTGCAAAGGTGCATGATACAGGCGTCCCCATCGCCGTTCCCAAATCTGAACACATTATTGGAGAGAACAAAATTCAATCCTTCCCTAATAAAATCACCATACTGACTGCTCTTTTTAGATATGCTGAGTATATCCATCACTGCCCTCACCCCTTTCTCTAATGGTATACAGGTGTATAAGCTCTCTACATTTAATGACATCATATTCAAATCCTGCTGCCACTGGAAATCTTCCAGCGCCAGGAGGAAGTCATTGGTGTCCTGCAGATATACGGATGGAGTAGAGTTAACACTCCTGTGTTCTGAGATTTCTGAGTTGTGTTATCTAATCTAAGCAAACACCTTCAATACAAAAATTCTGGCTACCTGCATCCACCACTAGATGGAGCTTTTTTCATACTATATTATCATTGAGTTCAGTTGTAAGAGTATTAAATAAGCTCTTGGGCTCCCCCTAGTGGTGACTGAAGAAAGCAAGAAGATCGAAACAAAGCGAACTGCAATTGTTGGAGAATTTTTTAAGAAATTAATCAGCATAGATCTATTAGGTTAAAAATAAAATGGTGTTTCACGGAGGCATTCACTGTAAAGAAAAAAAAATTCTAATGAAATTCTCTATAATGATATCCTCTAGTGAACTTTGCCTTACTTTTTGTTAGACTATGACGCAATCATTCTTCATGGTTTTTGTATGATTCAGCTTCTCTCTATAGTGCATTGCTTGGAGACTGAAACTTCTTAGTCATAGCAAATATTACCAGAGAAGAAGATACACCCGGAGCTGTGATCAGTCATACGACCAGAGAACTAATATTGTCCTTGACAATTTCACCTTGTTATTGTGTAGAGTCGGATGTTTAGATGATAGATATAAAACACAGATCCTGTGGAAGGAAAAGGAGAGGCAGGCATTGCCTGGGGTCTCATAGACGCTCCATTCAAGCCCCACACCCGCCAAAAAAATGTACATGGCTGATAATGGCTCTAAAATAAAGCAAATATAATTGGATTACCTACAAATTATCTGAATTTCCATATGGCTGACTCACCCAGCCATTCAATGTATTGCCTCAGGTTGTGAAGAGAAGATCTGGCTTTGCATGAGATAACATGCCCAGGACTCTGATATAGTTTTGACACTGTTAGGCTCCATTCAAACGTCCGCAACGTGTTTTGCGGATACACCGAGCCGCAAAACACGGAAAGCGGCAATGTGCGTTCCGCATTTTGCGGACCGTACATTGCCAGCACTAATAGAATATGCCTGTTCTTGTCCGCAATTGCGGACAAGAATAGGACATGTTCTATTTTTTTGCAGAAACGGAAGCACGGATGCGGAGGTGCGGATCCGCAAATGTGGATGCGGACAGCAGATTCCGGCCCTATTGAAAATGAATGGGTCTGCACCCGTTCCACAAAATTGCGGAACGGATGCGGATCCATTTTGCGGACATGTGAATGAACCCTTAGGGGTATAGTGTATTCATCTGCCCTAGTAGATGAATAAATGGGCCCCCTCACAGTGCAGGGATAATAAACACAGTGTTATCACAGTACAGGGCTATTACACACAGTGATGTCACAGTACAGGGATAATACACACAGTGATGTCACAGTACAGGGATAATAAACACAGTGATGTCACAGTACAGTATAATACACACAGTGATGTCACAGTACATGATAATAAACACAGTGATGTCCAGTGGCGGATCCAGAGCCTGGTCTCGGGAGGGGCACTTTCAGTTTATTTTCTGTCCGCCGCCACAAAACAATGGTGCTTATAGAGCAGACTCCACAGTGTAGCGGTATACTGTATACTGTGTGGCACAGTGTATGCTATATGTGTATAACAAACATATTTCACATGAAAACTTACAGTTACTTGGCTTGGCCCTTGGGGATCTCGGACACCACTTCACCACTTGGCTGGGGGGCTCGGCGGAGCTAATGAGGTGTTTTATCCTAATGAGAAAGATTTCATAATAAGGATTTGGAGAAGGGGCAGAGGGAGAGCGGAGCAGGGAGAGGATGGTGCTGCTACTAGGGGGTCATACCATGGGGGAGTAATAAAGCCCACCATAATGTCCCCCCCCCCCCGTATAAATAATTCTCCTTATAATGTGACAGTGTTGCCCCCATTTGAGCTAATGTCCTCATAGTGCCCCCATAATGTGCCAGTATAAAATATAGTGCCCCTAGTAAATGACCCCATAGTGCTCCACACCCTACTTCCTCCTAGTGCCCCCCATAATGTACCAGTATAAAATGCTCCAGTAGATGCCCTCAGTGTGCTCCATAATTTGCTAGTATAAAATACCCCTTCTTAGTGCCCCCCGTAGATGACCTCATAGTAGTCCTCTCCCCCCCTTCCCCATAGTACCCACCATGTGTCCCAGTATAAAATTGTACTGTACAGAGAGCCCATATAAAATACCCCTTCTTTGTGGCCTCAGTAGATGCCCCTATAGTGCCCCCAATCATGTGCCAGTATTAACAGCCCCCCGTGCCAGTAATAATAGCCCCCTATGCCAGTAATAGCAGCCCTCAGTAATAACAGCCCCCCTGTGCCAGTAATAACAGCCCCCAGTAATAACAGCCCCCCTGTGCCAGTAATAACAGCCCCCAGTAATAAGAGCCCGTCTGTGCCAGTAATAACAGCCCCCAGTAATAAGAGCCCCTCTGTGCCAGTTATAATAGACCCCAGTAATAAGAGCCCCTCTGTGCCAGTAATAACAGCCCCCAGTAATAAGAGCCCCTCTGTGCCAGTAATAACAGCCCCCCCTTTGCCAGTAATAACAGCCCCCCTTTGCCAGTAATAACAGCCCCCGCCAGTAATAACAGCCCCCCCTTTGCCAGTAATAACAGCCCCCGCCAGTAATAACAGCCCCCCCTTTGCCAGTAATAACAGCCCCCCCTTTGCCAGTAATAACAGCCCCCCTTTGCCAGTAATAACAGCCCCCCCTTTGCCAGTAATAACAGCCCCCCCTTTGCCAGTAATAACAGCCCCCGCCAGTAATAACAGCCCCCCCTAGTAATAGCCCCCGCCAGTAATAACAGCCCCCCCTTTGCCAGTAATAACAGCACCCCCATTGCCAGTAATAACAGCCCCCCCTTTGCCAGTAATAACAGCCCCCCTTTGCCAGTAAAAGTATTGTATATAATAAAAAAAAAAAAACATACTTACCTCCATGTCAGTGATGCGATGCAGGCCTCTTCTGGCCTGCGTCCCACGCTGTATGGCTCAGGCGGCGCGATGACGATGGCCTAGTGCCTGCAGCCTATCAGAGGAAGGGAAAGGGACACGCCTCTCCCTTCCCTGCCGCAGCACAGGCAGGCATCTGTATCGCTGTCCTGAGGACGGCGATACAGATGACTGGAGATGAGCGCTTCCACAATGGAAGCGCTCATCTCCCTGTGCCCAGCCGCCTGCCGCCAGCTCGGGGTGGGGGCAATTGCCCCGTTGCCCCCCCCCCCCGGATCCGCCACTGGTGATGTCAGGATAATAAACACAGTGATGTCACAGTACAGGGATAATAATCACAGTGATGTCACAGTACAGGGATAATAATCACAGTGATGTCACAGTACAGGATAATACACACTGTGATGTCACAGTACAGGATAATAAACAGTGATGTCACAGTACAGGTGGTGTGTACTAGCGGCCCACTGCATAAAGGGTTAATGTGCGGTCATTGCGCATTTTTTATTTCAAAGGCTGTGTATGGGGAGTGGGGAGTTAACTGTCTAGCCAGCCTTTAGGAACAGTTGCTGGGTGTTTGCTGTCTCTGCCCCCTGCTGGTGAGAAGCAGTTCAGTCCTGTGTAGGCTGTGTGAGAGTAGAGCTGTAGTCCTGTGAGCCTAGAGCAGCCAGCAGAGGGATAGCATATAACAGAAAGTGTAGCGTTCATACCAGGAGAGTGCTGAGTATCTGTCAGAGAAGGTAATGCATATACTTTGGGGTTATACACTTCCCCGCTATGTTAAAGAGACAGACCAGTCTGTTGGAAGACTGTGGACATACAGAAATAGAGTGAGAGGCAGAGAAAGGGAAATTGCACCCCTTGGCCGAGTTGGGAAGACTGCACAAGTTGTCTGTAAAGAGGGGAATTTTATGCTGTTTGTACCCCCTATGCACACAGAAAGCCTCCTACGTGACACGTGTGTGATAAGAATTATGCCTACATCTACCAACGTGTATTTGTGAACTGCTGAGATTTCTAGTGAAAAGGTTCATCCGTTACCTCCTAAACCGGCCTCATCATTGCAGGCGCCAATACCTGCATTGCTGCCATATTGTCAGCAACCATGCCTTGCACAATAATAAAAAAAAAACACCTACATCAGGGGTACCCCTCCTAACAATAGGCAGGAGCCCCAAAACCAGGGTGTGCCCCAAGGGGGTAGGAGAGTACGCCCCTCTTATCACTGTATGGCCCAGGGAGTGTCAGAGCGAGGACTACCACTACCACTGTGAGTACTACTACTCCTATCACTACCACCACTCTCATCCTCCTCCTTTCCCGTCCTTGGCTCACTCCACGGAGATAATAAACACAATGATGTCGGCACAGGCATAATAAACATTCAAAAGGCAAAGTGACAGGAGCCATAAGCTGAAGATGCTGCTGGTAAGGTAGAAATATCTTCATCCTCACCTTCCTCTTTAGGTTTCATGCACACAAATGTATTTTTTTTCCGCATCCGAGACGCGTTTTTTGTGGGTCAGATGCGGACCCATTCACTTTAATAGGTCCTACAAAAGATGCGGACTCCGTGTGCTGTCCACATCTGTGTGTCCGTTCCGCGACCACCACAAAAAAATAGAACATGTCCTATTCTTGTCCGTATTACGGATAAGGATAGGAATGTTCTATTATGGGCCAGATGTTCTGTTCCACAAAATGCGGAACACACGGACGGTGTCCGGACCTCAAAAACGGCTATCCATGTGCAAGAGCCCTGTTGAATTACCTCTATATACAGAAGTCATTTGAGGTCATTGCTGATGAACAACAAGCTGGAAAAGCAGAAGTAGGGAGATGTCTCTATGTAAAGCAGTCCTCATGGCAACCACATGACCTTGGAATCCGTCACAGTTTTCTTTCCAATGGAAAACCACTTGGTCATTTGATATTTTTGCCGTGTAAAATGTTGCAAATGTGAATTTTTAGGAATTAGCAAAGAAAAAATGGGGACAACTCCTGCCCAAATGTCCTATTAGGGTGTATGGATAAGGACATCATGGAAGGGTACTCTCCGCTTGGAGCTACTCCCTGTGAGTCAGGGTGGGATTCCGCTTTAAGCAGCGACTCCTATTATTATGGTCATGTACATGGGGGCCATTCTAGATATCTCCTGAAGTAGATGCTGCAGGAAAAATATTTGGTTGTCCATGGCTTCCAGCAGGAAAATCAACTGGAGTCAGCTCCCATACTAAATGATGGTATGTCCGCCCCTGGGAAAATCTCTTTGATGACCCTCAGATATTTTTGCGATGGTAACAAAAATCTGTATTTTATTCTGCACAGACTGTCAAGTTATGCTGGCAGATGAAGTTGCATGACACATGGTGTACATTCTATGGAGACCCCCACCCTAGAGCTTTATAGGAAGTTTCTGATACTGGTAAACCCCTGTTAGTAGAGGAAGGAGACTGTAAAGAGCTGCTGCTTGTCTGGAGGACCAAGTGCCCCAATGAGACTGCCTGTGACCAATAGCAGCCCTTTAGGGCTAGGGGTACACCTAGACTTTATGTAGTGCTGCAAAACAGATTGTAAAGGGGTTGTCCAACCCCTCAAAAAAGTCACTTACCTATTCACCGCTGTCCTTGGTCCTTCCGCTCCCTGGCAGACTAGAAGCATGGTGTTTCATCCACGGTAACACAATCACTGGCCTCAATGGTGACATGTTCCCAAGCAAACAGGGGCGGTTTGACCATAGACTTTACAGGGAAATTTCCTGATGGTCCGATGCCCAGGGGGTCACTCAAGCCCTCTTGATGGCCGCGGGCCAGGTAAATAATGATCTGATGCTCAATAGCCACTGGTGCCCTTCTGAACTGTATTACCGTCCTCATGATGGTGATACAGTTAAATACTGTAGTTGTGATGGAAGTATTTTGTGCTGCCGTGTAGTATTTGGTTCTGCTGGGGCTGTATTTTGTGCTGCACTGTGGTATTTGGTTCTGCTGGGGCGGTATTCTGTGCTGTACTATAGTTTTGCAGGCCCCGCCTACTTCTCTTGTCCCTGCCTACTTGTTTTGTCCTGTCTTCTGTCAATTTGGACACGCCGACAAAATGGGGCCTGTGACACAGTGAGAGGTTTGGTCTGGGAAAACAGGTATTTTCCAACCAGCATGTGCTGGTGGGCTGATTTACAAAGCCGTGAGTTTAAATACCGGACCGATTTTAAGTGCCGATCCGGGTTTTGGCAGCACCTGGCTGTCCTGAAATAGGCAGCTGGGCTCAGAAGCCATGTCTCTGTGTTGGGATCTGGGAGCCTTGTGTCTGGATGAAGGCTTGCTACCTGTTTGGCATGAAAACAGGTTGGTGCTGCTATCAGCAAGGACTCTTTGAGGCAGAATTGCCACATGGTGTGAATTACCACCAACACCGCAAGGTGACTTTTTGCTTGATTATGACTGCTTGTTTTGTCACTTGCCTAAAGTGTGAATAAAACACTGAACTGTTTGATCCAAAGAACTTGTGGTTGCCTCTATAGTGCGTCCGCTAATCCTGTCTACCAGAGCGAAACCCCACAGCCACTTTTAGGTTTTTTCCAGGGCCTCTTTAAATTCACATTCTTCCCTCTGTTGGAACAGCGTATTCTTGTCCGCAAAATGGTCAAGAACTGGACATGTTCTATTTTATTTGCTGGGCCGTGGAACAGACATATAGAGTGCTGTCCACAACTTTCACAGTTCCATTGAAATGAATGGGTCCACAGCCAATCCCAAAAAATGCGTATTGTACGCAGACCAAAACCACGGTCGTGTGCATGAGCCCTAAACAGCTTGGAAATAGCTGCAGAGTAATCTGATTCAGATGGTAGATATGTGTGATATATATACAATTCTAGGACTGTCTGATAATCCAGAAATTTCTGGCTCCTATCACATCTACACGGCAGAAGTTTGCGACTGTCCTTTATAAAGAGTCCCAGAAGCCTGGAGAAGCTATAAGAGGCAGGTCTGTCACACAATAGGGAGGGGAGAGTTTCCATAGTGCCCTCCACCAACAAAAGAGTCCCTCTGCCAGCTCATGTAATGTTCTCCTCACGTCTGCCTGGAAATACCACAATGCTTCTCTACGACCACAGGATAAGGTAAGAAATTCTTTTATCTTCTGTCAGAGTCTAAGGCCCCTTTCACACAAGCGAGTTTTCTGCTCGAGTACAATGCGTGAAGTGAACACATAGCACTTGCACTGAATCCTGACCCATTCATTTCAATGGGTCTTTGCACATGAGCATTGTTTTTCATGGATTATTTCTGTGTTGCGTGAGAATCACAGCATGTTCTATATTCTGTTTTTCACACAGCCCTGGTCCCATAGAAGTGAATAGGACTTCAGCCAAAAACAGAATGCATCTGGATGTAATCCGGATGCAATGCGTTTTTCACTGATGGTTGCTAGGAGATGTAGTTTGTAAGTCTTCAGTTTTTTATGCGCGTGAAAAACGCATCAAAACTGATCGCACCCGCAAGGAAAAACTGAAGCACTGAATGCAGTTGCAGACAAAACTGACAGAACTTCACTGAACACATCCTGAGAGAATCCGTAATGCTCGTGTGAAAGGGGCCTACGCCTGGTAGGTGAGATACCATCTCAGTGACCCACATAGCCATACTATTGCATGAATCGTCCATAGGCCAACATTCTAAAAAAAGAATGCATGCTGTGATATCCTTTTTTCGTTTGTGGTGGCGAACTGTATAAGAGCGTGTAGCAGATTACGTAGGTTTACTATCATACTCCTGTGGAGAGCGTATACGTTCAGTACTTGGTACAAACCCTTTAAAGTGGTTTTCCAAGCCTCTGGTTTTGACGAGCAATGCTTACTATAGGCTATCAGTATCAGATGTGTGGAGGTCTGACACCTCACCGATTAGCTGAAGGAGAAGCAATGCTTCGGTGAGCACTGCTTACTCATTATTGTTTACCAGGCACTAAATGTTGGGGAGAGCCCCCTCCTCAGTATCAGTTAATTGCATGGATGAATTAGACCACAATTAATTATTACATTCCTCTGCTAGATCGCCAAAGCTATTTTTAAAAATAAGAATCATTTTTATAAATGCATAGATATTACTGTTATGGCGCCCCGCGGTCTTCTTTTGATTTCTTCTCAGATTGTTCACCTAATTTTTCCAGTGCTGGTGGTTACACATGCTCAGTAGCTCAGTCTCATTGCCCATATCCTCTTCCTGTTATGATACAGGCCAGACATTAATAATCAGTGGTAAAAGCAGCTTCTGCTCTCCAGCAGTGGTTTTGAGAAGGAATCAGAAGAACACTTGTCGGCGCCATAGCAAATACAGTTGCAAGAAAAAGTATGTGATCCCTTTGGAATTATATGGATTTCTGCACAAATTGGTCATAAAATGTGATCTGATCTTCATCTAAGTCACAACAATAGACAATCACAGTCTGCTTAACCTAATAACACACAAAGAATTAAATGTTACCATGTTTTTATTGAACACACCATGTAAACATTCACAGTGCAGGTGGAAAAACTATGTGAACCCTTGGATTTAATAACTGGTTGAACCTCCTTTGGCAGCAATAACTTCAACCAAACGTTTCCTGTAGTTGCAGATCAGACGTGCACAACGGTCAGGAGTAATTCTTGACCATTCCTCTTTACAGAACTGTTTCAGTTCAGCAATATTCTTGGGATGTCTGGTGTGAATCGCTTTCTTGAGGTCATGCCACAGCATCTCAATCGGGTTGAGGTCAGGACTCTGACTGGGCCACTCCAGAAGGCGTATTTTCTTCTGTTTAAGCCATTCTGTTGTTGATTTACTTCTATGCTTTGGGTCGTTGTCCTGTTGCAACACCCATCTTCTGTTGAGCTTCAGCTGGTGTACAGATGGCCTTAAGTTCTCCTGCAAAATGTCTTGATAAACTTGGGAATTTATTTTTCCTTAGATGATAGCAATCCGTCCAGGCCCTGACGCAGCAAAGCAGCCCCAAACCATGATGCCCCCACCACCATACTTCACAGTTGGGATGAGGTTTTGATGTTGGCGTGCTGTGCCTCTTTTTCTCCACACATAGCGTTGTGTGTTTCTTCCAAACAACTCAACTTTGGTTTCATCTGTCCACAGAATATTTTGCCAGTACTGCTGTGGAACATCCAGGTGCTCTTGTGCAAACTGTAAACGTGCAGCAATGTTTTTTTGGACAGCAGTGGCTTCCTCTGTGGTATCCTCCCATGAAATCCATTCTTGTTTAGTTTTTTACGTATTGTAGATTCGTTAACAGGGATGTTAGTATATACCAGAGACTTTTGTAAGTCTTTAGCTGACACTCTAGGATTCTTCTTCACCTCATTGAGCAGTCTGCGCTGTGCTCTTGCAGTCATCTTTACAGAATGTTTAGATCTGTATTCAGCGCACTCTATATGGAGGCTGACTGTAGGGTTCCACCCCAATAGATATAATAAAATCAACAGCAGCCTTAGTTATCAATGCATGGGTACATTTATTGATGGTATATTTTCATATGCGACAGTATTGATAACGTTTCGGCAAAAATGCCTTCGTCAGATACTACAGAGAAAGACAATTTGAAATCAAATTAAACATAAAGGACAAAAAATACAAAAAACATGACCAGTGATCATACCAAAAATTACATCACATGAAAGACACAAATCACTAATTGCGGTATAGGTGATCCGTAAATCGGGCCCTGCATAAGGCAGCCTTTAAAAAGGTACCGTCTACTCACCTCCTCAGACGCCATTCCTGGCTTAGCATGCACAGTTCATGCACACTTCACCTGCGTCCCTTTACTTTATTTCTTCTCTCTGACTGCGGCATAGGTAAGTTACAACAGTACTTGAGCAACATGTGTTTATTACTATGGCCTTAGTGACTCCGTACATTCCCTACATTCCTTATCTTGGTGAATAGATTAAATTCAGCTTGTCACACTGGTTCATCTGGAGAAATTTGAGATCACCTTATCCTACCATAGATACTTCTGCTCTGCGCATTATGCAGGACCCGATTTACGGATCACCTATACCGCAATTAGTGATTTGTGTCTTTGATATTTTCCGCTTCATGTGATGCATATGCTATTATGACCTTGATGTAATTTTTTGTATGATCACTGGTCATGTTTTTTGTATTTTTTGTCCTATGTTTAATTTGATTTCAAATTGTCTTTCTCTGTAGTATCTGACGAAGGCATTTTTGCCGAAACGTTATCAATACTGTTGCATATGAAAATATACCATCAATAAATGTACCCAAGCATCGATAAGCCTAGTTTCACACTAGCGTTCGTCGGTCCGCTCGTGAGCTCCGTTTGAAGGAGCTCACGAGCGGACCCGAATGCCTCCGTCCAGCCCTGATGCAGTCTGAATGGTCGCAGCGTTCAGCTGTCCGCCTGGCCGTGCGGAGGCGAGCGGATCCGTTCAGACTTACAATGTAAGTCAATGGGAACGGATCCGCTTGAAGAGGTCACCATATGGCTCAATCTTCAAGCGGATCCGTCCCCCATTGACTTTACATTGAAAGTCTGAACGGATCCGCTCAGGCATCTTGCGCACTTAGAAAATTTTCTAAGTTATTAATGCAGACGGATCCGTACTGAACGGAGCCTCCGTCTGCATTAATAATATGATCGGATCCGTTCAGAACGGATCCGATCAAGCACTAGTGTGAAAGTAGCCTAACTAAGGCTGCTGTTGATTTTATTATATCTTTACAGAATGGCCACTTCTAGGGAGAGTAGCAGCAGTGCTAAACTTTCTCCATTTATAGACAATTTGTCTTACCGTGGACTGATGAACAGCAAGGCTTTTGAAGATACTTTTATAACCCTTTCCAGCTTTATGTAAGTCAACAATTCTTAATTGTAGGTCTTCTGAGAGCTCTTTTGTGCGAGGCATCATTCACATCAGGCAATGCTTCTTGTGAAAAGCAAACCCAGAACTGGTGTGTGTTTTTTATAGGGCAGGGCAGCTGTAACCAACACCTCCAATCTCCTCTCATTGATTGGACTCCAGTTGGCTGACACCTCACTCCAACTAGCTCTTGGAGATGTCATTAGTCTAGGGGTTCACATACTTTTTCCACCTGCACTGTGAATGTTTACATGGTGTGTTCAATAAAAACATGGTAACATTTAATTCTTTGTATGTTATTAGTTTAAGCAGACGGTGATTGTCTATTGTTGTGACTTAGATGAAGATCAGATCACATTTTATGACCAATTTGTGCAGAAATCCATATAATTCCAAACGGTTCACATACTTTTTCTTGCAGCTGTATGTAACAGAAGAGGGTGGCATATCAAAATATGTATCAGAAGGGGGCACCATATTAAATATGTAAGGGCGGGGGGTGCCATAACAAGTATGTAACTTCAAGGAGCGCCATAACAAGCATGTAACTGCAAGGAGCGCCATAACAAGCATGTAACTTCAAGGAGCGCCATAACAAGTATGTAACTGCAAGAAGCGCCATAACAAGTATGCAACTGCAAGGAGCGCCATAACAAGTATGTAACTGCAAGGAGCGCCATACCAAGTATGTAAATGCAAGGAGCGCCATAACAAGTATGTAACTGCAAGGAGCGCCATAACAAGTATGTAACTGCAAGGAGCGCCATAACAAGTATGTAACTGCAAAGAGCGCCATAACATGTATGTAACTGCAAGGAGCGCCATAACAAGTATGTAACTGCAAGGAGCGCCATAACAAGTATGTAACTGCAAGGAGCGCCATAACAAGTATGTAACTGCAAGGAGCGCCATAACAAGTATGTAACTGCAAGGAGCGCCATAACAAGTATGTAACTGCAAGGAGCGCCATAACAAGTATGTAACTGCAAGGAGCGCCATAACAAGTATGTAACTGCAAGGAGCGCCATAACAAATATGTAACTGCAAGGAGCGCCATAACAAGTATGCAACTGCAAGGAGCGTCATAACAAATATGAAACTGCAAGGAGCGCCATAACAAGTATGAAACTGCAAGGAGCGCCATAACAAGTATGTAACTGCAAGGAGCGCCATAACAAGTATGTAACTGCAAGGAGCGCCATAACAAGTATGAAACTGCAAGGAGAGCCATAACAAGTATGTAACTGCAAGGAGCGCCATAACATGTATGTAACTGCAAGGAGCGCCATAACAAGTATGCAACTGCAAGGAGCGTCATAACAAATATGAAACTGCAAGGAGCGCCATAACAAGTATGAAACTGCAAGGAGCGCCATAACAAGTATGTAACTGCAAGGAGCGCCATAACAAGTATGTAACTGCAAGGAGCGCCATAACAAGTATGTAACTGCAAGGAGCGCCATAATAAGTATGTAACTGCAAGGAGCGCCATAACAAGTATGTAACTGCAAGAAGCGCCATAACAAGTATGCAACTGCAAGGGGCGCCATAACAAGTATGTAACTGCGAGGGGCGCCATAACAAGTATGTAACTGCAAGAAGCGCCATAACAAGTATGAAACTGCAAGGAGCGCCATAACAAGTATGTAACTGCGAGGGGCGCCATAACATGTATGTAACTGCAAGGAGCGCCATAACAAGTATGTAACTGCAAGGAGCGCCATAACAAGTATGTAACTGCAAGGAGCGCCATAACAAGTATGTAACAGCAGGGGGCGCCATAACAAGTATGTAACAGCAGGGGGCGCCATAACAAGTATGTAACTGCAAGGAGCGCCATAACAAATATGTAACTGCAAGGAGCGCCATAACAAGTATGCAACTGCAAGGAGCGTCATAACAAATATGAAACTGCAAGGAGCACCATAACAAGTATGAAACTGCAAGGAGCGCCATAACAAGTATGTAACTGCAAGGAGCGCCATAACAAGTATGAAACTGCAAGGAGAGCCATAACAAGTATGTAACTGCAAGGAGCGCCATAACATGTATGTAACTGCAAGGAGCGCCATAACAAGTATGCAACTGCAAGGAGCGTCATAACAAATATGAAACTGCAAGGAGCGCCATAACAAGTATGAAACTGCAAGGAGCGCCATAACAAGTATGTAACTGCAAGGAGCGCCATAACAAGTATGTAACTGCAAGGAGCGCCATAACAAGTATGTAACTGCAAGGAGCGCCATAACAAGTATGTAACTGCAAGGAGCGCCATAACAAGTATGTAACTGCAAGAAGCGCCATAACAAGTATGCAACTGCAAGGGGCGCCATAACAAGTATGTAACTGCGAGGGGCGCCATAACAAGTATGTAACTGCAAGAAGCGCCATAACAAGTATGCAACTGCAAGGAGCGCCATAACAAGTATGTAACTGCGAGGGGCGCCATAACAAGTATGTAACGGCAAGAAGCGCCATAACAAGTATGCAACTGCAAGGAGCGCCATAACAAATATGAAACTGCAAGGAGCGCCATAACAAGTATGCAACTGCAAGGAGCGCCATAACAAATATGAAACTGCAAGGAGCGCCATAACAAGTATGTAACTGCAAGGAGCGCCATAACAAGTATGTAACTGCAAGGAGTGCCATAACAAGTATGTAACTGCAAGGAGCGCCATAACAAATATGAAACTGAAAGGAGTGCCATAACAAGTATGTAACTGCAAGGCGTGCCATAACAAGTATGTAACTGCAAGGAGCGCCATAACAAGTATGTAACTGCAAGGAGCGCCATAACAAGTATGTAACTGCAAGGAGCGCCATAAGAAGTATGTAACTGCAAGGCGTGCCATAAGAAGTGTGTAACAGTAATAACTAAACACGAGCCTTTTTTAAAATGATTTCAATTGAGAAATTATGTTCTGAATAATCTAACATACAAACGTAATATTTAATCATTGGACAGGATTTAACAACAATCTATGGAGTAGCCTCACTGTTCCTCAATGTCTCTTTGTGGAGAAAGCATGGTATGGCATGCTTTATTATAACCAGTAAATCAGTTTGACCACCGGGTTTGTCTTCTAAATTGTAGGCACATAAAGCATTAGATCTACTGGAAAGAGAATAAAGCTCTGATCCTTAAAGGGAGCCTGTCACCAAGAAATTCACTCATAAAGCAGGCACAATGCCTTGTAGGGCTAGTTCAGCGGCGAGGATGGGAGGAGTGGTAGTGGCTGTGATGGTAGTGGTACTCACAATTCATGGTGGCAGTCCTCACCCTGGCTCTCCCTTGGCTTTAAAGTGAATAAAGGCCGCACTCTTTCTTCCCCCGGTACATACCCTGGACTTGAGACTCCTGCCTCGTTTTAGGTGGAGTTCCCTTGAGGGTGAACGGTTATCAGGGTGCAAGGCAGAAGGGTAGATGTAGTGGCTGGTGAATTACGGAGGCGATGACCAGGCCCAGTTTAGTGATAACAAAGAACAGTCCTTTAACTGCTGATGATGAGGATACCTCCCAACTGTTAAAAATTGCAAAGAGGGACAATATAATGCCGATACACATGGCGGCAATTTTTTTCATACTAGGCCACACCTCTGACTCCGCCCAAAGCATAATTACTGACTGTCACAACTGCAGCAGCTGGGGATCGGTTAGGCGAGTGTAATTTGCTTTATTTTTTTACAGCATGTGGAGCCACTGGGACAATGTTTTTTCTTGCACTTCAATATCTATTTGAATATTAGCACATAGATCATCAGATCATATATTTTAAGGTACAAATTGCTCCAAATAATGAAGTTATGGTCTAATATACAGTTAGAAACCATACAGACACTTTAGTAAGGAGCTATTTAGTAGATGTATTAATGCACATTTATGTATTAATTCCACAGGTCAAAAAGAGGGACATTTAAGGATCAAAGAGGGACAGGGTCAAAAAGAGGGACTGTCCCACCAAAAGAGGGACGGACACTTAGGAGGCATAGATGAGTGATGCAGTACAAGATCTGGCACATTTCTGAAGTATTTCACAGAGCTTCCTTTTCCCAATGGCCGTGTATAGGGTATTTTGAGGGTATTTACATCCAAATCAGGTGAACGGTGTAGGAATTACAACAGTTTGCATATGTGGGACAGAATAATAATCATAAATCAAACTTTCACTTTTTAATACTTGGTTGCAAATCCTTTGCAGTCAATTACAGCCTTAAGTCTGGAACACATAGACATCACCAGACGCTGGGTTTCATCCCTGGTGATGCTCTGCCAGGCCTCTACTGCAACTGTCTTCAGTTTCTGCTTGTTCTTGCGGCATTTTCCCTTCAGTTTTGTCTTCAGCAAGTGAAATACATGCTCAATCGGATTCAGGTCAGGTGATTGACTTGGCCATTGCATAACATTGCACTTCTTTCCCTTAAAAAACTCTTTGGTTGCTTTTGCAGTATGCTTTGGATCATTGTCCATCTGCACTGTGAAGCGCCGTCCAATGAGTTCTGAAGCATTTGGCTGAATATGAGCAGATAATATTGCCCGAAACACTTCAGAATTCATCCTGCTGCTTTTGTCAGCAGTCACATCATCAATAAATACAAGAGAACCAGTTCCATTGGCAGCCATACATGCCCACGCTATGACACTACCAAAACCATGATTCACTGATGAGGTGGTATGCTTAGGATCATGAGCAGTTCCTTGCCTTCTCCATACTCTTCTCTTCCCATCATTCTGGTACAAGTTGATCTTGGTCTCATCTCTCCATAGGATGTTGTTCCAGTACTAAGGCTTTTTTAGATGTCGTTTGGCAAACTCGAATCTGGCCTTCCTGTTTTTGAGGCTCACCAATGGTTTACATCTTGTGGTGAACCCTCTGTATTCACTCTGGTGAAGTCTTCTCTTGATTGTTGACTTTGACACACATACACCTATCTCCTGGAGAGTGTTCTTGATCTGGTCGACTGTTGTGAAGGGTGTTTTCTTCACCAGGGAAAAATTTATTCGATCATCCACCACAGTTGTTTTCCGTGGTCTTCCAGGTCTTTTGGTGTTGCTGAGCTCAGTGGTGCGTTCCTTCTTTTTAAGAATGTTCCAAACAGTTGTTTTGGCCACGCCTAATGTTTTTGCTATCTCTCTGATGGGTTTGTTGTGTTTCTTCAGCCTAATAATGGCTTGCTTTACTGATAGTGACATCTCTTTGGATCTCATCTTGAGAGATGACAGCAACAGATTCCAAATGCAAATAGCACACTGGAAATGAACTCTGGACCTTTTATCTGCTTATTGTAATTGGGATAATGAGGGAATAACACACACCTGGCCATGGAACAGCTGAGAAGCCAATTGTCCCATTACTTTTCATCCCTTAACAAGGGATGAAGGCACATATGCAAACTGTTGTAATTCCTACGCCGTTCACCTGATTTGGATTTAAATACCCTCAAATTAAAGTTGACAGTCTGCAGTTAAAGCACATCTTGTTCGATATATTTCAAATAAAATGTGGTGGTGTATAGAGCCAAAAATGTTAGAATTGTGTTGATGTCTTAATATTTATAGACCTGACTGTATTTGTAAAGCAGGACAAATCCCTGTTAACCTACATAACAGTTTCTCTACTGATACCTAGTAATGTACAGACTTATCTTTATAAAGTAATGTTTTTTCTTATTACAATTTTTTCTCTTTACAACCAGAAATTCACAAGATGACTGACATCACTGAACTCCACCAAGCAGCAGCTCTCGGGGATTATGATTTGGTCTCTGAGATAATGAAGAAAGGTCTCCATGACCCAAATCATAAAGATATTGACTGGAACGACAGGACCGCTCTGCACTGGGCAGCAGCCAAAGGTATACTCAGTGCTAAATTGTGCAGCAGCTCCCCCCACCACTTAAAGGGGTTGTCCGGCCATATATATTAATGACCTATCGTCAGGATAGGTCATCAGTATCAGATGGGCTGGGGTCCGAAACCCGGCCCCCCCTGCTGATCAGCTGTTTGACGAGGAGGTGGTACTCCATGTGAGCACTACTTTCTCATCATTAAACTACACGTTGTCGCCTGTGGAACGGTGACGTAGTGTAATTACAAGTACTTGCGCCATTCACTTGAATGGAGCAAGTACTTGTATTACACTGCACATCTTAGACAACATGAGGCATAATGAACAGGAAGCAGCGCTCGCATGGAGCTCAGCTCCTCTTTAACCACTTCAGCCCCGCTAGGTGAAACCCCCTTCATGACCAGGCCACTTTTTACACTTCGGCACTACACTACTTTCACCGTTTATCGCTCGGTCATGCAACTTACCACCCAAATGAATTTTACCTCCTTTTCTTCTCACTAATGGAGCTTTCATTTGGTGGTATTTTATTGCTGCTGACATTTTTACTTTTTTTGTTATTAATCAAAATGTAACGATTTTTTTGCAAAAAAATGACATTTTTCACTTTCAGCTGTGAAATTTTGCAAAAAAAACGACATCCATATATAAATTTTTCGCTAAATTTATAGTTCTACATGTCTTTGATAAAAAAAAAATGTTTGGGCAAAAAAAAAATGGTTTGGGTAAAAGTTATAGCATTTACAAACTATGGTACAAAAATGTGAATTTCCGCTTTTTGAAACGGCTCTGATTTTCTGAGCACCTGTCATGTTTCCTGAGGTTCTACAATGCCCAAACAGTAGAAAAACCCCACAAATGACCCCATTTCGGAAAGTAGACACCCTAAGGTATTCGCTGATGGGCATAGTGAGTTCATAGAACTTTTTATTTTTTGTCACAAGTTAGCGGAAAATGATGATGATTTTTTATTTTTATTTTTTTCTTACAAAGTCTCATATTCCACTAACTTGCGACAAAAAATAAAAAATTCTAGGAACTCACCATGCCCCTCACAGAATACCTTGGGGTGTCTTCTTTCCAAAATGGGGTCACTTGTGGCGTAGTTATACTGCCCTGGCAATTTAGGGGCCCAAATGTGTGAGAAGAACTTTGCAATCAAAATGTGTAAGAAATGACCGGTGAAATCCGAAAGGTGCACTTTGGAATATGCGCCCCTTTGCCCACCTTGGCAGCAAAAAAGTGTCACACATGTGGTATCGCCGTACTCAGGAGAAGTTGGGGAATGTGTTTTGGGGTGTCATTTTACATATACCCATGCTGGGTGAGAGAAATATCTTGGCAAAAGACAACTTTTCCCATTTTTTTATACAAAGTTGGCATTTGACCAAGATATTTTTCTCACCCAGCATGGGTATATGTAAAATGACACCCCAAAACACATTGCCCAACTTCTCCTGAGTACGGCGATACCAGATGTGTCACACTTTTTTGCTGCCAAGGTGGGCAAAGGGGCACATATTCCAAAGTGCACCTTTCGGATTTTGCAGGGCATTTTTTACACATTTTGATTGCAAAGTTCTTCTCACACATTTGGGCCCCTAAATTGCCAGGGCAGTATAACTACGCCACAAGTGACCCCATTTTGGAAAGAAGACACCCCAAGGTATTCCGTGAGGGGCACTGCGAGTTCCTCGAATTTTTTATTTTTTGTCACAAGTTAGCGGAAAATGATGATTTTTTTTTTTTCTCTTTTTTCCTTACAAAGTCTCATATTCCACTAACTTGCGACAAAAAATAAAAAATTCTAGGAACTCGCCATGCCCCTCACGGAATACCTTGGGGTGTCTTCTTTCCAAAATGGGGTCACTTGTGGCGTAGTTATACTGCCCTGGCAATTTAGGGGCCCAAATGTGTGAGAAGTACTTTGCAATCAAAATCTGTAAAAAATGACCGGTGAAATCCGAAAGGTGCACTTTGTTATATGTGCCCCTTTGCCCACCTTGGCATCAAAAAAGTGTCACACATCTGGTATCGCCGTACTCAGGAGAAGTTGGGGAATGTGTTTTGGGCTGTCATTTTACATATACCCATGCTGGGTGAGAGAAATATCTTGGCAAAAGACAACTTTTCCAATTTTTTTATACAAAGTTGGCATTTGACCAAGATATTTTTCTCACCCAGCATGGGTATATGTAAAATGACACCCCAAAACACATTGCCCAACTTCTCCTGAGTACGGCGATACCAGAGGTGTCACACTTTTTTGCTGCCAAGGTGGGCAAAGGGGCACATATTCCAAAGTGCACCTTTCGGATTTTGCAGGGCATTTTTTACACATTTTGATTGCAAAGTTCTTCTCACACATTTGGGCCCCTAAATTGCCAGGGCAGTATAACTACCCCACAAGTGACCCCATTTTGGAAAGAAGACACCCCAAGGTATTCCGTGAGGGGCATGGCGAGTTCCTAGAATTTTTTATTTTTTGTCGCAAGTTAGTGGAATATGAGACTTTGTAAGGAAAAAAGAAAAAAAAAGAAAAATCAGCATTTTCCGCTAAATTGTGACAAAAAATAAAAAATTCTAGGAACTCGCCGTGCCCCCCACGGAATACCTTGGGGTGTCTTCTTTCCAAAATGGGGTCACTTGTGGCATAGTTATACTGCCCTGGCAATTTAGGGGCCCAAATGTGTAAGAAGTACCTTGAAATCAAAATGTGTAAAAAATGGCCTGCGAAATCTGAAAGGTGCCCCTTTGCCCACCTTGGCTGCAAAAAAGTGTGACACATCTGGTATCGCCGTACTCAGGAGAAGTTGGGGAATGTGTTTTGGGGGGTCATTTTACATATAACCATGCTGGGTGAGAGAAATATCTTGGCAAAAGACAACTTTTCCCATTTTTTTATACAAAGTTGGCATTTGACCAAGATATTTTTCTCACCCAGCATGGGTATATGTAAAATGACACCCCAAAACACATTCCCCAACTTCTCCTGAGTACGGCGATACCAGATGTGTCACACTTTTTTGCAGCCTAGATGCGCAAAGGGGCCCAAATTCCTTTTAGGAGGGCATTTTTAGACATTTGGATCCCAGACTTCTTCTCATGCTTTAGGGCCCCTAAAAATCCAGGGCAGTATAAATACCCCACATGTGACCCCACTTTGGAAAGAAGACACCCCGAGGTATTCAATGAGGGGCATGGCGAGTTCCTAGAATTTTTTTTTTTTTTGCATAAGTTAGCGGATATTGATTTTTTTTTGTTTTTTTTCTCACAAAGTCTCACTTTCCGCTAACTTAGGACAAAAATTTCAATCTTTCATGGACTCAATATGCCCCTCACGGAATACCTTGGGGTGTCTTCTTTCCGAAATGGGGTCACATGTGGGGTACTTATACTGCCCTGGCTTTTTAGGGGCCCTAAAGCGTGAGAAGAAGTCTGGAATATAAATGTCTAAAAATGTTTACGCATTTGGATTCCGTGAGGGGTATGGTGCGTCCATGTGAGATTTTATTTTTTGACACAAGTTAGTGGAATATGAGACTTTGTAAGAAAAAACGAAAACAAAAACAGACAAAAAATTTCCACTGACTTGTGCCAAAAAAAATGGCTGAATGGAGCCTTACCAGGGGGGGGAGTGATCAATGACAGGGGGGTGATCAATGACAGGGGGGTGATCACCCATATAGACTCCCTGATCACCCCCCTGTCATTGATCACCCCCCCCTGTAAGGCTCCATTCAGACATCCGCATGATTTTTTACGGATCCATGGATACATGTATCGGATCCACAGAACGCATGCGGACGTCTGAATGGAGCCTTACAGGGGGGTTATCAATGACAGGGGGTGATCAGGGTAATCAGGGTGATCACCCCCCTGTCACTGATCACCCCCCCTGTAAGGCTCCATTCAGACATCCGCATGATTTTTTACGGATCCATGGATACATGTATCGGATCCACAGAACGCATGCGGACGTCTGAATGGAGCCTTACAGGGGGGTTATCAATGACAGGGGGTGATCAGGGTAATCAGGGTGATCACCCCCCTGTCACTGATCACCCCCCCTGTAAGGCTCCATTCAGACATCCGCATGATTTTTTACGGATCCATGGATACATGTATCGGATCCACAGAACGCATGCGGACGTCTGAATGGAGCCTTACAGGGGGGTTATCAATGACAGGGGGTGATCAGGGTAATCAGGGTGATCACCCCCCTGTCACTGATCACCCCCCCTGTAAGGCTCCATTCAGACATCCGCATGATTTTTTACGGATCCATGGATACATGTATCGGATCCACAGAACGCATGCGGACGTCTGAATGGAGCCTTACAGGGGGGTTATCAATGACAGGGGGTGATCAGGGTAATCAGGGTGATCACCCCCCTGTCACTGATCACCCCCCCTGTAAGGCTCCATTCAGACATCCGCATGATTTTTTACGGATCCATGGATACATGTATCGGATCCACAGAACGCATGCGGACGTCTGAATGGAGCCTTACAGGGGGGTTATCAATGACAGGGGGTGATCAGGGTAATCAGGGTGATCACCCCCCTGTCACTGATCACCCCCCCTGTAAGGCTCCATTCAGACATCCGCATGATTTTTTACGGATCCATGGATACATGTATCGGATCCACAGAACGCATGCGGACGTCTGAATGGAGCCTTACAGGGGGGTTATCAATGACAGGGGGTGATCAGGGTAATCAGGGTGATCACCCCCCTGTCACTGATCACCCCCCCTGTAAGGCTCCATTCAGACATCCGCATGATTTTTTACGGATCCATGGATACATGGATCGGATCCACAGAACGCATGCGGACGTCTGAATGGAGCCTTACAGGGGGGTTATCAATGACAGGGGGTGATCAGGGTAATCAGGGTGATCACCCCCCTGTCACTGATCACCCCCCCTGTAAGGCTCCATTCAGACATCCGCATGATTTTTTACAGATCCATGGATACATGGATCGGATCCACAGAACGCATGCGGACGTCTGAATGGAGCCTTACAGGGGGGTTATCAATGACAGGCGGGTGATCAGGGTAATCAGGGTGATCACCCCCCTGTCACTGATCACCCCCCCTGTAAGGCTCCATTCAGACATCCGCATGATTTTTTACGGATCCATGGATACATGTATCGGATCCACAGAACGCATGCGGACGTCTGAATGGAGCCTTACAGGGGGGTTATCAATGACAGGGGGTGATCAGGGTAATCAGGGTGATCACCCCCCTGTCACTGATCACCCCCCCTGTAAGGCTCCATTCAGACATCCGCATGATTTTTTACGGATCCATGGATACATGGATCGGATCCACAGAACGCATGCGGACGTCTGAATGGAGCCTTACAGGGGGGTTATCAATGACAGGGGGTGATCAGGGTAATCAGGGTGATCACCCCCCTGTCACTGATCACCCCCCCTGTAAGGCTCCATTCAGACATCCGCATGATTTTTTACAGATCCATGGATACATGGATCGGATCCACAGAACGCATGCGGACGTCTGAATGGAGCCTTACAGGGGGGTTATCAATGACAGGCGGGTGATCAGGGTAATCAGGGTGATCACCCCCCTGTCACTGATCACCCCCCCTGTAAGGCTCCATTCAGACATCCGCATGATTTTTTACGGATCCATGGATACATGGATCGGATCCACAGAACGCATGCGGACGTCTGAATGGAGCCTTACAGGGGGGTTATCAATGACAGGCGGGTGATCAGGGTAATCAGGGTGATCACCCCCCTGTCACTGATCACCCCCCCTGTAAGGCTCCATTCAGACATCCGCATGATTTTTTACGGATCCATGGATACATGGATCGGATCCACAGAACGCATGCGGACGTCTGAATGGAGCCTTACAGGGGGGTTATCAATGACAGGGGGTAATCAGGGTGATCACCCCCCTGTCACTGATCACCCCCCCTGTAAGGCTCCATTCAGACGTCCGCATGATTTTTACGGATCCATGGATACATGGATCGGATCCGTAAAAATCATGCGGACGTCTGAATGGAGCCTGACAGGGGGTTATCAATGACAGGGGGTGATCAGGGTAATCAGGGTGATCACCCCCCTGTCACTGATCACCCCCCCTGTAAGGCTCCATTCAGACGTCCGCATGATTTTTACGGATCCATGGATCGGATCCGTAAAAATCATGCGGACGTCTGAATGGAGCCTTACAGGGGGGGTGATCAGTGACAGGGGGGTGATCAATGACAGGGGGTGATCAGGGAGTGTATATGGGTGATCACCCGCCTGTCATTGATCACCCCCCTGTAAGGCTCCATTCAGACTTCCGCATGATTTTTACGGATCCATGGATACATGGATCGGATCCGTAAAAATCATGCGGACGTCTGAACGGAGCCTGACAGGGGGGTGATCAATGACAGGGCGGTGATCAATGACAGGGGGGTGATCAGGGAGTTTATATGGGGTGATCATGGGTGATCAGGGGTTTATAAGGGGTTAATAAGTGACGGGGGGGTGGGGTGTAGTGTAGTGTGGTGTTTGGTGCGACTGTACTGACCTACCTGAGTCCTCTGGTGGTCGATCCAAACAAAAGGGACCACCAGAGGACCAGGTAGGAGGTATATTAGACGCTGTTATGAAAACAGCGTCTAATATACCTGTTAGGGGTTAAAAAATTCGGATCTCCAGCCTGCCAGCGAGCGATCGCCGCTGGCAGGCTGGAGATCCACTCGCTTACCTTCAGTTCCTGTGAGCGCGCGCGCCTGTGTGCGCGCGTTCACAGGAAATCTCGCGTATCGCGAGATGACGCGTATATGCGTGACTGTGCGCAGCCCTGCCACCTCCGGAACGCACATGTGCGTTAGGCGGTCCGGAGGTGGTTAAACAACGTATTGCTGAGTGTGCCAGGTGTCGCACGCCTGCTGATTGGACATCGATGACCTATACTGGCAAAAGGTCATCAATATATATGGCTGGACAACCCTTTTAAGCCGCTTTTACCCAGACAGTGTTTGGTCAGTGATTTCCATCAGATGTGAAGAGACGGGTCGGCACCCCGGATAGGTTTGTCGGTGCTCAGTTGTAGGAATAATCCATCACTAGTTAAAGGGGTTCTCTAGGAATTAAGAAAATGAAAATACTTAAATATTACTTCATTATAAATATATTCTCAAATACCTTACATTAGTTATAATGGCTTGTTTTGTCTGGGGAGCAATCATTAGGAAAAGCAAAATGGCCGCTGTCCTATTAGTACACACAAAAGCTGTCCTAATCACACAGAAGGACAAGTTACTTCACAACACTGAGTTAAAGAGCTGCCTCATCCTCCTCTCTACTTGTCAGGGATTATGATCCTGAATACAGTTTAATATGGTCATCAGCTGAATCTCTGTAGAAATGGAGTTCATGAGCAGATGTGGCTAATGAGCAGCAGCACTTGTATGTAGTCTCCATTACCACAGTCTGTCCTGTCCGTCCTCTCTGTACTTCATGTCTCCTCATGGACTCCATTCCTACAGAGATTCAGCTAAAGATCTTTTTATCTGTATTCAGGATCATAATCCCTGACAAGTAGGAGAGGAGGATGAGGCAGCTAGTTATATCAATGTTGTGAAGAAACTTGTCCTGTCGTGTGATTAGGACAGGCTTTGTGTGCACTAATATAACAGCAGCCATTTTGTTTCTCCTAATCATTGCTCCCCAGACAAAACAAGTTATTATAACTAATGAAAGGTATTTGGGAATATATTTATAATAAAGTAATATTTACGTATTTTCATTTTCTTAATTCACGGAGAATCCCTTTAAATCAAAACACCACGGCACTTTCATCTATGCAAACAGTGTTTCTTGCCTTTATTAAAGGTGCTCCAAAATATACACGATAATAGCTGATACTAGGGTTTCGGTCCCATTTCATGGACCTTGTTCACGGCCTGTAATATATACAAATGAAACCAACGAATGCAAGCATCAATGAATATCTACACAAATATACAGAACAAAATCCATGAAATGGGACCGATACACTAATGTTGGCTATTATCGTATATATTTTGGAGCACCTTTAATAAAGACAAAAAAAACTACTGCATATATGAGAGTGCCGTGGCGTAGTGATTTCCATCAGTGATTGGGAGCCAAAAGCAGGAATAAGCATCTTGGTGATCCCACCTACCAACAAATAATTAAAACATAACTTTTAATAGTAATCTAAAAAAAAATATCTCAAAATGTGATATTCCCAGCACACAAACAAATACTGTCATCGAGGCGCACAAGATATATGAGGTCAGTCAGACCACAAAAAATAAAAATGGATGCACTCAAGGCAATGCTCGATCAATACGGGTGCCATCCATTCTCATTCGCCCAAAAGAACCTGTACATCAGCCACATATTGGGAAGATAAAAAAAAATTAAACCTTCTTGACGGCATTTTAGGGTGGGCACAGGGTTTCTCTGAGTACTTATGAGTACTAGTGGTGGATAACAATTCTGTGCAGTCTAGTTCGCTAACGGTGTTTGTTGGCGTCCACACTTGTGATATGGGTGGTGATTCGCCTCCCATCAGCGCCCACCCGGGTGATGTCAATATAGGCCCATCTCACTGCACGGAAGGGAGGCAGGCAGGAGAGTGGGAGCAGAGTCGTGGTTGGCAAGATACCAAAGGCACACCCCATGTGCGCCCTTATCGGCAGATAACCAATCCTTATTCTGAACTATAAACTATTAAAAAGTCTGTAAATCCGAGATGATTAGAAATGGTGCCTACACAGAGATGAGGTATAAGGGAAAGATTTGCTCCTGTTCTTTGTTTTTGACCCGCACCTGGTTTCGGCACAAAATCACTGACCAAAAACTGACTGTGTGAAGGCGGCCTTGATGTGCTGTTACCCTCTCAGAGATGGACTGGCAGGACATGCTGGGAATTGTAAACCATTGCCCTATACCTACACCGTTGGGAGTCATCATACCTGGGTGCAGTGAGTTTACTGTCCCTGTAATTGGATGTTGTAATTCTCTATATCTGCATGCTGATTTAATCTGTAATGGTGTGTGATAAATAAGGAGCGTCTGGAGTTACTTAATGTCAGGTAATTACATCAGATAGGAGGCTCTAAATAAAGAAGGAAGGAAAAAGATGTTGGGACATATAGGACTGTGTGGTGATCTGTCAGCTCTCATATGCATTGGATAACTGCCTAAAATATTGATCTTGGCTGGTGATGGTGACATAGACAATAGTCTGTGGTGCAATCTGCCAGAGATATTGCCACATTGATGGATGATTTGCTGGAGAGTCATGAGGGTGTCTGCTCTTGTAGGTCCCTCTGCTGTCCCCTCCCCTGATGTTCACTTGTACATTAGGAAATGAAAACCAGTATTCCTGTGTTCATCAATAAGGACCCCACTGTGACATCACAAAGGTAACCCCAGTGATGTCATCAGCTTTATAATCAAGTCTTCCATGGATATCAGTAAGTGGTCAGGGCAGGTATAACTGTTCGGAGCTAATTTCAGTCTACATAATGTATATTTTTATCGGTTACAGTATGTCTTCAAGTTCCCAAAAATTTTTTGAGGGAAGAAAAGGTGAAAAAATATATAAGTGAATACATAAAAAAAATCGGGCATTATGACTAATACTGTTGTGGGGGAGATTGTGTCAGGCACTGTTATGAGGGCACTATGACTGTAATTACTAGGGTCATTGTGGCTGACAACGTTATGGAGACACTATGGTTGTAATTACTAGGGGTGATCTTTGGCTGGCCATGTTAAGTCTAGTTTCATATCTCTGGCAGCAATTCCGGCAGACTGTTCTCCGGATCCGGCCCTTCATTAACTATTATGAGATCCGGCTGCTATCCGGCAAAAATGCTGAAAATTTGCCGGACACAAACCGCTGCAGCTACAGTTTCGGTCCAGTCGATTCCCGTATTCTCTGCCGGAACTGTAAAACTAGCCTAAGGGCCACTGTGGCTGACAATGTTATGGAGACGCTACGGTTGTAATTACTAGGGGTGTTCTTTTGCTGGTCATGTTAAGGGTAATTGTGGCTAACAATGTTATGGTGGCACTACTGTAGCCAGGGGTTCTGTTACTGTTATTGTTATGGGGCACTGTTGCTGGCACTATTATGGGGATACTGTTGCAATCATTGTTATAAAGGGGCTCTGTTATGGAACCACTGTGGCTGGCACTGTTTTTTGAGTACTTTGACCTATGAAGGAACTGTGGCTCCCGATATTATGGCAGGAAATGTTTTGGGGGCAATGTTATGGGGCTCTCTGGTCATTATATCTAAACTGAGTAGAAATGACAGGAGTGTTATCATAGAATTTGAAGCCCAGGTTTATACATGAAGCCTGCTGTATGCTCCCCTCTTCTACTTTCTCTGTAAGGTCATCTCCTAATCTGAGAATCAGACATTCACTAAAATCATCCTGTTCTTGTCCCCGGCAGGGCAATCAGACACAGTGAAACTGTTGGTAGATTATGGGGCCCGGCCCTGCCTGAGGACGGACACCGGCTGGACACCAGCACATTTTGCTGCAGAGTCAGGAAAGCTCAGCGTCCTGCGCACCCTCCACTCCTTACATGCTCCTATTGATGCTGCGGACATTCACGGAGACTCCCCCAGAAGAATCGCAGAGATTTACGGCCATAAAGACTGCGTCAAGTTTCTGGAGACGTAAGTTTCAACCTGATCTATGATCTACGCCGGCACCAGATCCATACCTGCTAGAGCAGACAGATAACGTATTAAATGATTTAAGAAATATACAAATCTATTAATATACAGGTAAGGCCCCATTCACACAGTCTGATTTTCGGTCCACATCCGATCTGCATTTCTTTACGGATCTATTAATTTCAATGGGGCCGCAAAAAATGCAGACAGCTAACCATGTGCTGTCTGCATCAATAACGCAGCCCTGCAAAAAAGATAGATTATGTCCTGTTTTTGTCTGTTTTGCGGACATGAATGGGCATTTTTACAATAATGCGGGACAGAAAAGAGCGGGAAACATCAGTATTTGATTTTTGCAAATCTGCGGTTTGCGGATATGGTCGTCTGTATGAGACCCTATCCTGCAGACTCATGATTAAAGGGGAGAACACATAGAGGAATAGGCATGTTTCCTGGAGGCCATAAATCTTGATTCCCCTTGTATCACCCAGATGCTGGGGCCTACAATAACCTTCTTGACGTCTGATCAGCCCTGGTATCAACATTTATTTTGGTCAGGGGGTAAAAAGGACCATTTCATCAGTGTTTGAAAGAAGCCAGACATAATTTTGGGGTTTGATGAAGAGGTCTGGTTGAAGGACATAAGTTTTGAAGACGTCCTTTAGATAATGACACAGGGTATATAAAAATTTTGTATGGTGAACTATATGTGCTGGTACCAAAATGCCCTTGATGTAAATACTCAAACATAGGGGGTAATGTAGTTACCAGCCTTGGTGTGTTATACGTCTCCCCCTCCTGGAGAAATTAAGATTTTGCAATTTTCAAGTTCCTCAAATAGGTTAACTTCCCCAATGTATTTGGTCGACTACAGAGTCTAGGAGAAGGCCAGATAATCTATAAATTAACCCTATATTTTGTATTTTATTGTATTTCCCAGGGCTGAAGTAGAATGCAGAGATTACCGTCTGGCCACAGCACTGGAGGGTAACCCCTTGGATGAGTTGGATGAAGACTGGGAGGCCAAAAAGTCAGAGTTTCTAAAATCCCAACTCAGTGTTAAAACTAAGCACGCCAGAACTAAGCTCCAAAAACTTTCTCCAAGGCCGAGGTTTATCCAGCAATGTTGTCAGGCACACACAAGAAAGTCATTGCATCCGTCATATATGTGCGAGCAAAATAAACCCTCAAAGCATTGAAAAAATTTACTATTTCTACTTCAGAGACGTAGGAACTAGAACACTGATATGTGCTATTCCACTCTTCTCCACCAGGTGGCGATATCAACACATATGTTGTGTCTCAGTACTAATTGCAGATCTTTAGATTGAACCTTTGGTATGAAGAGTGTAACTGAGAAGAAAATTACATTGTAGCCCATTTCAATCAGTAAATGAGGTGCCATATACACCAGATATATTGAGATACCAATAATAAAGTCCCTTTTCCTGTACTCTATTGGTATGAATTTTCACATACAGGGAGCCATTATACTGCATCGGTATTGGACTGGACTGGCTGCGAAATTGTCCTCTCTTTTAATAAGTTTGTGAGGTTCTTCCATTCGAAATGTATAGAAGTTGATCAAGCACCAACTATAAAAAAATGTTTTCTCGCCCAATTTCCTTGGGGGACACAGAAGACCTTGGGTATAGCTCATCTCCCTAGGAGGCGTGACACTAAGTGAAAACTGTTAAGCCCCTCCTCCATCAGCTATACCCTCAGCCTGGAGAGAGAGACTGCCAGTTTTTGCTTAGTGTCCAAGGAGGCAAGACACTCCCTGCTCTGCAGGGCTGTTTTCTCCTTGTTTAAATTTTGATTTTTACTTTTTTCTTTTCTTTTTGTTCCAGATCATCAGGGACAACAGAGACGCACTAGACCTCTCTGTTTCTCCCGGGGTTGAGCTGCGCCAGTGCCGGTCACCCGCACTGCTGCCTCCCCCACAGAAGACAAGGTGGATCAGGGCAGCCCAGCTCCCCTACATCCCGCCAGCGCAAGGGTCGCCCGCACGCCAAGTCCCTCTCCCAGCGTCCTGCCACTACGGTGCCAGTAGCTGAAGGGGCGACCCTGCTGGAATGGACCGAGGGTGAAGACGACTATGGTGAGAGAGTGGCTTCTCCAGCCCTACGTCCCCCACCCTGGTCTCCTGCGTGCCTGACCCCCCATACTGGGCCTCTGGACCCTTCGGTCACTGCTGGACCTAGGCTGGCCCCTGGGGTGCTGCGGGGCGACATTCTACTCCTGCTCCCTCTCCTCCCTTCTGGCCCTCATGGGACATTTTAGCAGCAGAATGCTGCGATTAGGCAGCCACATCGCCTCCCTTCACTTATCAGCGTCCCTCCTGGGAACGCTGTGCTTGCATCCTCACGGGCACCCAGTCTCAGGGTCCCCCCATCCCCTCACCGATGCGCTGCTCTGGACCGGGGGCCTTTTCCTGACGGCAGTGCTGCTTGGGTTTTTACTTCCCGGCCTGCTCGGCCGCACCTCCGGCGCTTCTTCCCGGCCTGCTGGGCCGCACTCCGAGCTGGGCCGCACTCCGGCACTCCTTCCCGGCCCCCGACTGTTCTGGCCTGCGGGGTAGACTCCCGCGGCCGGCATTTGGCTGAGCACGATGCTCCAACGATTCCGGCCGGCCGTCGGCGACTTCCGGTCGGGCGGGGGCGCCGCAAATTTTGGCCCAGGCTTCGGGCCTACTGGGCCGCATTCCGGCGCTCCACCCGGGCCCCTGACTTCCGGTCCGCGGGGTGGGCTTCCGCGGCCGGTTTGTCCGGGCAGTCCGCTCCGGTTTCCTGTGCGGCCCCGGTCAGCCGGGTGCCGCAGAAAATTTAGGCCCCGGCTTCACGGCCTGCTAGGCCGCAAACTTCCGGCCTCTGTTGGAGGGGGCGGGAACTTCTCCGGGCGCGAATCCTTCCCGCCTGGAGGTTCCCCGCCCCCAGGGGATCGCGGCGCCGCCTCCTCCTCCCTTCCAGGTTGGTTGGCTGTTAACCCTTCGGGTACCGGCGGCTCCCGATGGGCCTATATGGCTGGCGCGCCCCCCCCCCTCCCCCCTCTACTTCTATGCTGGGCACCTGTATGGTGGCACTTCTTTCTGCCTCAGTGAGGCTATTTTTTATTTAGAAATGCATAAAATGGTTAACTAATGGATTTCTTGTGCGCTGCGCAGGACGCTGCAGCCTTATCTCGGTAGCGCCGCCTGTATGCGTGCTCCTTCCATGAGCGGCATGGTGTCGCACTCCCCGGCTGGTGCATGTTTCCCTTCTAAGTGGTTCTTGCCCTCTCCGGGATACAGCGCTGGCCAAGTGCATGCGCTCTCTTTTTTTCTGTAGGCAGAGTTCGTCACCCTCCAGCTATGGTGCCTGCCATGTGCAGACAACCCCTTCCTAGGCGGGATACTGCACTCTCTCGGGTTGCAGGCTTGCCTGGTGCATGACCCCCCGCTTAGGTGGAATACTGCACTCTCACCGAATACGGTGTTGGCCATGTGCACGAGAACTCTGCACTCATTGGATTCGCTGCAGGCCATGTGCACAACCCCCTTCCATAGGCGGAATGCTGCACTCATTGGATTCGTTGCCGGTCTTGTGCATGTCCTCCTTCCATAGGTGGAATCTGCACTCTCACCAGATACGGTGTTAGTCTGGTGCACGACCCCCTTCCATAGGGGAACGCTGCACTTTCACTGGATTCACTGCCGGCCATGTGCGTGATTCCTTTCCATAGGCGAAACGCTGCACTCACTGGATTTGATACCGGCCATGTGCATGACCCCCTTCCGTAGGCGGAATGCTGCACTCACTGGATTCGCTGCCGGTCTTGTGCATGACCCCCTTCCATAGGCGGAATGCTGCACTCACTGGATTCGCTGCCGGTCTTGTGCATGACCCCCTTCCATAGGCGGAATGCTGCACTCACTGGATTCGCTGCCGGTCTTGTGCATGACCCCCTTCCTTAGGCGGAATACTGCACTTCATTGGTTATGGTGCTGGGCAGCCGGCCATGTGCATAACCCCCTTCCATAGGCGGTATGCTGCATTCTCATTGGATTCGCTGCCGGCCTTGGGCATGCCTTCTTCCCTCAAGCGCCATGCATACACCCTCACTGACTGGGGTCGTTCTCTCGCTGGTAAGTTGCTGGCCGCGTGCATGACCCCCTTCCATGGTGGGATGCTTGCAACTCACTAAATCCACTGCCGGCCATATACATGTTCCCCCTTCCGTGGGCGGTGTACGGCACTCTACTGGATTCGCTGCCGGCCATGGGCATGTCTCCTTTCCTCAGGCAACATACACACACTCTCACTGACTGTGTTTGTTCTCTCGCCAGTGTGCTGCTGGCCAGGTGCATGACCCCCATCCATGGCGGGGTGCTCGCATTCTCCCTGGTTGCAATACTGGCCATGGGCATGGCTCCCCCTTCTGGGCAGCATACTGCACTCTCACCAGATACGTTGCTGGCCTCTAAGATGGGTGGAATGCTTGCACTCCCATTGGATACGGTGCTGGCCTTGTGCGTGACCACCCCTCATTCCATGGGTGGACTTTTGTACGCTCACAGGACTCACAACTGTCCTTGTATATGCTGTGCTGGACTTGTACTTGTCCCCATTCATTGGCGGAGTAGTTGTACTCTCACAAAATTCGGTGTTTGGTGGATTATTGCACACTCACTTAATGCTAGGATAACCCTGTGCATGTCCCCTTTTCACTAGGTGGACGTCCTGCTGGATGCGGTGTGGCCATGTGCATGGCCCTCTTCTGGGCGGAATATGGTATGTCTTACTTCTCTGAAGTAGGTACTGGTCTTGGGCATCACCCCCTTGTGGGGCGGGCTTTGCACGCTTGCTGCCCGCAATGTTTGCCAAGTACATTGCCCTCTCTTCTGGGCGGACTGCTTGCGTTCCGTCGCATGCCATACTAGTCTTGTGTATGTCCCCCCTTCCGGTTGCACTTTGCACTTCCGTGGATTCTGTGGGACTCTGTGGCTGGCCCTCCTTGCTGTATGACTATTTCGCAGTGGGCGGACGCTCTTGTGCACTCTGTGCGTTGTTGGGCCGTGTATGCCTTCTCCTTCCGTAGGTGGGTTGGCTTTCTCACTGCTTATGGGGCTGCTTGTACGTATGCCTCCATTCTTCCTGCGACTTGACGTTTTTCTCTTGGGATACGGTGATTGCCGCCGGCCTGGCACTCTTCTCTGAAGAGATCTTTCTGTTCACCTGACCTGGACGGGCTCTATTGCTCTCTACTGCAGCGAGCTGGGTGGTATCCATTCTCTGTTCGGAGGGTATATTTTGTGTTTCCGTTGTGACGGTATCCACCATATTCGTTGGCCCTTCCGCCTGGGGAGTGTTTGTGGTTCCTAGATGCGTACCCATTAGTTACCCTGTGGCATTGCTTCCCAGCGCAAGCGGTCACATGGTCGAGAGTGCTGTCTCCAGCGTCCCTCGCAGTCTACGTTGGCTCTGGCGGGATTACGGTTCCCTCGCCTGTTGCCATTCCTCCTCTTGGATGCGTTTTGGTTTGAGTCCTTCCTGTTGGCACCCTCCGTGCTTCAGTTTGTTTTGCTACCAGGTTCTAGCCGCTCTTTTCGAGCAGGTCGCCCAACTTCTCTTGGTTGCTCGATTACCCAGGTCTCAGGGACCTCCACTTTCGATTCATTAGGGTATTCGCCTTCTGCGAATTGGTGAGCCGGACATCTCGGAGTAGCGGAGTTCTGCTTTTGAGCGGTCCTGTGGCTTCCCTGTTGCCCACTCCTCCTTGCGGTTGGAGGCTGTCATCCGTCTTCTCGGCTATTTTTCTCTCGACGGCTCTGTTTTGGCTTCTCCTGGGTCAGTTTTACTCCGATGTGGCTTCTGCCCCGGCCAGGCTTCAGGGGCTGTTCCTTCACTGCCCTCCCCCCTGGGGAGACCATGGTTGTTCATATGGATGGTCCCGGTGTTCCTTATGACCTCGTACTGTCTCCATTGTTCACACTGGCTGTACTAGCTGTGTGCCTATTACCGGGTTTGCCGCATTCTGTCCTCCCGCTGGGTGCAGATTACTTTTACCATTCTGGGCGATGGTCCTGCTTGGACTTTACCTTCTCGGTAACCTGGCGGGCCTACTTTCTTCTGTCAAGATTACCCTTCAAGCCCCCACACCGGGACTGTAGAACACCTTCCTGTGGTGGCTACAACGACAAGGACTTTAGCCTGACTTGTCCTGGAGTCTGTTGGATACTGGCCGGGTCCCTTTCGGTTCCTTCCGTTTGTCCATCTGCTCCCCCACTCCGCGTGGATTACGGGACGGCGTTGCTCGGGGGCCGACGGGACCAGTTTTACCAACCTTTTTGCCCGTGTCACTGATCTGCGCTTACTCGCATTGGGTTTCCTCCCGTCTGCCCAGACGAGTCCAGCGAGCACGCTAGTGTTCGCTCCCGGCCGTGCTTCGTCCAGGTTCTGTTGTCTGACTTAGGGTCTTCCCTGGGGTTCTTTAGGAAGCTGGGCATTCACCCAATTCTGCCTTTCTCTTCCCATGATTCGGTCTTCTCCAGTCTGGCCTGGACCTGCGACTGGGACTCTGTTACTTGAAGTGTCTGCAGTTTTTTGCTTGGACAGTCTCCGACTCTTGTCGACGCTCGGTCTCTTGTTTCCAGGAGGTCCGCGCCAAGGTTAACGGCTCCTGGGTGCTTTCCTCCGCTTTAACCAAATGGCTATTGCTGTGGTTACTGCTCAAGGGCAGGGTTCTGTTTTTTTGGTGTCACCGTTCATTTCACCAGAGCGGTTGGTGCCTCCGGGGCCGGAGGCATTGGGCTTCAGCCATGTCATTGTGCAGGGTGGCCACGGTCTTCCTTGCACTCTTTACCAGGTTCTCCTGAGTGCGTACTCTGGCTTCGGCGGCGGCTGCTGCCTTGGGCCGCCTGGTTTTTGCAGGTGGCATTTCCTTGCTGCCTTCGGGTGCTTCGCCTTGGTGCTGTGGTCCCTCCCCTCTTGGACTGCTTTTGAACGTCCCAAGGTCTTCTGTGTCCCCCAAGGAAATTGGGCGAGAAAACGAGATTTTTGTATAACTTACCAGTAAAATCTCTTTCTCGCTCTTTCCTTGGGGGACACAGCACCCACCCATTCATTGGTTTTTTTCTGCACGGTTTCCGAGTTTTGTTTACCCGTTGGGTAGTTGGCTTGTTGTTTCCACTTGTTGGACTTTGCCTTTTCTCACTACTTGGACACGCAACTGGCAGTCTCTCTCTCCAGGCTGAGGGTATAGCTGATGGAGGAGGGGCTTAACAGTTTTCACTTAGTGTCACGCCTCCTAGGGAGATGAGCTATACCCAAGGTCTTCTGTGTCCCCCAAGGTAAGAGCGAGAAAGAGATTTTACTGGTAAGTTATACAAAAATCTCGTTTTTAGCTGTCTTAAAGGGCTTCTACCAGCAGAAATACCGTTATGTAGCTGACTGACATTAGCGATGCGCTAATGTCAGCACTACATAACAGTATGTTTCTAACATTTGTCCCTGCAGCCGCTTTTGTAAAATAAGGACTTTTATAATATGCTAATGAGCCTCTAGGTGCTATGTGGGCGTAAAATCAGCACCTAGAGGCTCCTTCTACTCACGCTTTATCCCGCCTAGGTCACCTGTTCTGCCCGCCCCGCTCCTTTTGATTTATGCCACGGTCCACCGCATCGTTGACGCAATCCCGCACCTGCGCTGTTCACTTCTGTATTCGGCGCAGGCGCAGTGAGTGAATGATGCGCTCCTGGTGCCGGATTCCTCACTGTGCCTGCGCCGACTACGTCACAGTGAGGAAGCCGGCACCAGGAGAGCGGCCTTCACTCACTGCGCCGAAGACAGACGGACCCTCTAGGTGCTGATTTTACGTCCACATAGCACCTAGAGTCTCATTAGCATATTATAAAAGTCCTTATTTTACAAAACGGCTGCAGGGACAAATGTTAGAAAAATACTGTTATGTAGTGCTGACATTAGCGCATTACTAATGTCAGTCAGCTACATAACAGTATTTCTGCTGGTAGAAGCCCTTTAAGGGACTATATACAGGAGTATGTGACCATAATATCATAAGTGATAACCAGCACGGCTTTACCAAGGACAGAAGTTGTCAGACTAATCTGATTAGTTTTTATGAGGAGGTGAGTTGACGCCTGGAAAGAGGGACGACTGTGAATGTAGTGTTTCTGGATTTTGCAAAGGCATCTGATACTGTCCTTCATGGACGCTTAAGGTTCATGCATACAACCGCGATCGGTCTAGAAGACACGGTCTGTGTGTCTGCTGCTTCTCCTGGCCCAAACAGAATGTATTATAGTATGATATAGCCAGTCTCTGTCTGATTGCGGGACGTACTCACGGGATGTCCTCATGTGAGTACAATGCACTAACCCCAAGATCAGATACAAACTGACTGTATAATAAATTACTATGATGCAGTCAGTTTGGGACAGGGACGATGCAGTAGGCCTGGAACATGCGATAGACACATGGACCGTGTTTCCTGGGTCGATCACGGTTGTGTGCATTTGCCCTCAGGCCATATTTACACAACAAATTGTGGTCCCCAATGCACAGAACTGCCGGGCAACGGCCGTGTGCATGAGCTCTAAAAATCACTGGGCACTGTGTTATTAGGTATCAACAATGAGGTTCAATGTGGATCAATGTAAAGTTATGCTTCTTGGTAGTAATCTCTGTGCATCATATGTCCTAGGGGGAGTAACACTGGGGGAGTCACTTATAGAAAAGGATTTGGGTGTCCTTGTGGATAGTAGATTAAATAACAGCACACAATGTCAATCAGCTGCTTCTAACTCCACCAGGATATTGTCATGCATTAAAAGAGGCATGGACTTGCGGGGCAGGGATGTAAAACTACCACTTTACAAAGCATTGGGGCTGCCTCATCTGTAATATGCAGTTCTGATCTGGGCACCAGTCCATAGAAAAGATGTCCTGGAGCTGGAAAAAGTACAAAGGAGAGCGACTAAACTGATAAGGGGCATGGAGGATTTTAGTTATGAAGAAAGATTAAAATAATTAAACTTATTTAGTCTTGAGAAGAGACATCTAAAGGGGGACATGATTAACCTATACAAATATATAAATGGGCCATACAAAAATAAATAGTGGAAAACTGTTCCTCAAAGATTTGTGACTATGTGGAATAATCATTGTTCTTCGCCATAAGAACTGTGAATCTGTAGAATAGGCACCCCATTAGTTGGTTCTTTACTGTAAGGGCTATGAATCTGTGGAGTAATCACCTTAAGTGCCAGTTGCTGTACATATGTGGAGTAATTGCCTTAGCTGCTGGTTCTTTACTGTAAGAGCTGTGAATCACTGGAGTAGTCACTAGTGATGGACGAACAAGGGCCGGGTCATTTCGCAAACGCACGTTCGTGATCAAATGTTTGCGAACCGCGCATTCGCGTTGGGCCCCATTCACTTTAATGGCAGACAAACCTGAAAAACCTTCAGGTCATATTTCCAGCCACCAAATACTTACTAGAAGTGCACAATTAGTCCCACAACATGCACAGTGACATACCAGAGGGGGATCAATGGCAAAAATTCGCACAAAAAATATGTATTTTGATCAGGGGCCATTTTTATGCGTCTTAAAGGGAAACTCTCAAAAATAAAAAATAAATTATTTTAGGACACAGGAGTACAGGCCAAAAAATTAGGCATTCACCTGACAGAAAAGAACAAGTGATTATGTTGCTGAAAGTATATTAGACAGTCACTGGATAACTATTTTACTGTAGGCCAGTACAGGCCCCAAAAATTAGGCATTCACCTGACAAAAAAGAACAAGTGATTATGTGGCTGGAGGTACATTATGCGGTCACTGAATAACAATTTTACTGTAGGCCAGCAGAGTACATGCCCCAAAAATTAGTCATTCACCTGACAGAAAAGACCAAGTGATTATGTGGCTGGAGGTACATTAGGCGGTCACTGGATAACAATTTTACTGTAGGCCAGTGGAGTTCAGGCCCCATAAATTAGGCATTCACCTGACAGAAAAGAACAAGTGATTATGTTGCTGGAGGTACATTAGGCGGTCACTGAATAACAATTTTACTGTAGGACAGTACAGGCCGCAAAAATTAGGCATTCACCTGACAGAAAAGAACAAGTGATTATGTTGCTGAAAGTATATTAGACAGTCACTGGATAACAATTTTACTGTAGGCCAGTGGAGTTCAGGCCCCAAAAATTAGGCATTCACCTGACAGAAAAGAACAAGTGATTATGTTGCTGGAGGTACATTAGGCGGTCACTGAATAACAATTTTACTGTAGGACAGTACAGGCCGCAAAAATTAGGCATTCACCTGACAGAAAAGAACAAGTGATTATGTTGCTGGAGGTACATTATGCGGTCACTGAATAACAATTTTACTGTAGGACAGTACAGGCCGCAAAAATTAGGCATTCACCTGACAGAAAAGAACAAGTAATTATGTTGCTGAAAGTATATTAGACAGTCACTGGATAACTATTTTACTGTAGGCCAGTACAGGCCCCAAAAATTAGGCATTCACCTGACAAAAAAGAACAAGTGATTATGTGGCTGGAGGTACATTATGCGGTCACTGAATAACAATTTTACTGTAGGCCAGCAGAGTACATGCCCCAAAAATTAGGCATTCACCGGACAGAAAAGAACAAGTGATTATGTGGCTGGAGGTATATTAGACGGTCACTGGATAACAATTTTACTGTAGGCCAGTACAGGCCCCAAAATTAGGCATTCACCTGACAGAAAAGAACAAGTTATTATGTGGCTGGAGGTACATTAGGCGGTCACTGAATAACAATTTTACTGTAGGCCAGTGGAGTACAGGCCCCAAAAATTAGTCATTCACCTGACAGAAAAGAACAAGTGATTATGTGGCTGGAGGTACATTAGGCGGTCACTGGATAACAATTTTACTGTAGGACAGTACAGGCCGCAAAAATTAGGCATTCACCTGACAGAAAAGAACAAGTGATTATGTGGCTGGAGGTACATTAGGCGGTCACTGAATAACAATTTTACTGTAGGCCAGCAGAGTACATGCCCCAAAAATTAGGCATTCACCGGACAGAAAAGAACAAGTGATTATGTTGCTGGAGGTACATTAGGCGGTCACTGAATAACAATTTTACTGTAGGACAGTACAGGCCGCAAAAATTAGGCATTCACCTGACAGAAAAGAACAAGTGATTATGTGGCTGGAGGTACATTAGGTGGTCACTGGATAACAATTTTACTGTAGACCAGTGGAGTACAGGCCCCAAAAATTAGGCATTCACCTGACAGAAAAGAACAAGTTATTATGTGGCTGGAGGTACATTAGGCGGTCACTGAATAACAATTTTACTGTAGGCCAGCAGAGTACATGCCCCAAAAATTTGGCATTCACCTGACAGAAAAGAACAAGTTATTATGTGGCTGGAGGTACATTAGGCGGTCACTGAATAACAATTTTACTGTAGGCCAGTGGAGTACAGGCCCCAAAAATTAGGCATTCACCTGACAGAAAAGAACAAGTGATTATGTGGCTGGAGGTACATTAGGTGGTCACTAAATAACAATTTTACTGTAGGACAGTACAGGCCGCAAAAATTAGGCATTCACCTGACAGAAAAGAACAAGTGATTATGTTGCTGAAAGTATATTAGACAGTCACTGGATAACAATTTTACTGTAGGCCAGCAGAGTACATGCCCCAAAAATTAGGCATTCACCGGACAGAAAAGACCAAGTGATTATGTGGCTGGAGGTACATTAGGCGGTCACTGGATAACAATTTTACTGTAAGCTAGTGGAGTACAGGATGCAAAAATTAGGCATTCACCTGACAGAAAAGAACAAGTGATTATGTGGCTGGAGGTACATTAGGCGGTCACTGGATAACAATTTTACTGTAGGACAGTGGAGTTCAGGCCCCAAACATTAGGCATTCACCTGACAGAAAAGAACAAGTGATTATGTTGCTGGAGGTACATTAGGCGGTCACTGAATAACAATTTTACTGTAGGACAGTACAGGCCGCAAAAATTAGGCATTCACCTGACAGAAAAGAACAAGTGATTATGTGGCTGGAGGTACATTAGGTGGTCACTGGATAACAATTTTACTGTAGACCAGTGGAGTACAGGCCCCAAAAATTAGGCATTCACCTGACAGAAAAGAACAAGTGATTATGTGGCTGGAGGTACATTAGGCGGTCACTGGATAACAATTTTACTGTAGGACAGTACAGGCCGCAAAAATTAGGCATTCACCTGACAGAAAAGAACAAGTGATTATGTGGCTGGAGGTACATTAGGCGGTCACTGGATAACAATTTTAGTAGTCGGACACCTGCCTGTCAGTCTAGGCGTTCCCTGAGACTGGATCCGGAGGGCTGCTGTCGATGGGTTGGCTGCAAGAATGATCTCATATCCGAAGTGACCAACACATCTTCAAAACTGCCCTCTTCTTGCAGGTGCGGTAGGATTGGTACCCGCACCTGTTTCGCTGTGGGTGGAAATTCCTCTGCCAGCGCCCGCAACAGCAGAATGTGTAGTGATCAGATACGGGTACACTGACAACACTTATGCAGTGGGTCAGGATATGGGTAGATAATAGTCTGTATTGTTTGTGACGCCAATTGCAGCGTGCCCGGGGTACTATCCCAGGGCCCTCCCAAGGTGTTATAACGCACGTCCCAGGTTAGGAATGCCAGAGTGGTGTAATGGCTTATAATGTCTCTATAGGTGGTGATAATTGTGTCAACGGTGTCTCCTACCTGGGTAAGGCTGGACTCCTGGCTCACTTGCAATAAATTTGAGTGTAGTGATAGTAGGAGTAATAGAGGAATTTTGCAGCAGAAATGATGTCCAGACCTTTAGATGCAGTTCAAACTTTTCTTTACTGAAGATAACTTGTATCAAAACAGTATGCAGCTTTGGTCTTTGGTCCCAGCAGGTTTTGGCAATCATTGGCAGAAATAAATGCTTCTGCTTTAATGAGCTTGCAGGATAACTTGTCTGCTTGTTAGCTCTGTGGCAGGAACTAATCTTTTGCTTTGAACTGTACCTTCTGTTTTGTGGGGACAGACTAGCTGAGGAGGAATGGCTTCTCCTAGGTCTCTGGACTTGACTCACAGATATATTCTCAGAGGATGCTTTCTTCATGAAACTGGAGGTTGTCTGCTTTCTTTTCATCCAGTTGAGCTGCAGGGCTCTGACTGGGGATTTTATCAAGTCTCAGACCGAGACTTGGTCCTTGCTGTCTTCTTTATACAGGGGGTAAACTAGATCTGGTTCTAACAGTTTTTTTCCTCCCTTACTGCAGGAAGATGGAAACCTCTACTTCTCCTCAGCAGGAAGGGGGCAGAATAGAACAGGATCGTTCCACTCTGAACGGCCATAAGATTAAAACTATCTTTACCAATGCTGCTGCCACCTGCTGGTGGACCTGTAAAATTACAAGGAAAAAAATTACATTTAACATGGTCTTAAATGCACATTCATGGAGACATAATACAAATTATATCAGATGACAATATAAAAGCTCTTAAAGGGCAGTAGAGGAGTAGAGGAGTGTAGTAACACAACTCTGGGGTGTTACAAATGCAGCATCTGTCACAGCAAGGCTTGTAAATGCTGCATTCTGTGATGCTGGTAACATGTCCGCCGGGGGTCTAAGTACGTTGCCACCCAGTACTGGTCCTTGCCCTTTATGCTTTTTATACGGGGGTCCCTCTTCAAACACTGGAGCATGAAGGCCTCCATTTGCACTAAATTGGAAGCGGTGGAGCGCCCTTGCTCCTGCTCATCGCCCAGAGAATGTTGTCTTTGGTCTCCTCCCCCCGGCCAGACACCAGAGATCCCTGAAAAGTTAAAATCCCCCTCAAAGCCTGCTCTTCTTGCTCTTCCTCCCCCCAGCCACCATCCTCTTCTGACTCCTCTTCAGACTCCTTCTGACTTGTCTGAGATGGAGTAATATTAAGTAATAGAGAATAAAAGTTAAGTCTTAGTTAAATAGGTAGGTGCAGGAAAAATTGGTGGAATTGAGTCCAATAGGACATTAGTAGTAGCGAATCTGAGATGGAGTAGCCCCCCTGGGAATTCATTCAGCATTGGGACTTCCTCGTCTTCCAGCTCCTGCTCCTCGACGGCTTGATCAATGACACGACGTACTGCACGCTCCAGAAAGAAGGTATAAGGTACGATGTCACTGATGGCGCCCTGGCTGCGACTGACCAGTTTGGTGATCTCATCAAATGGACGCAGAAGTCTGCATGCATCATGCATGAGCTACAACTGGCGCAGTGAAAAGAAAGCAAGCTCCCGGAACCTGTCCTGCTCCACAGTTTGTACAAGTAATCATCAACGGCACGTTGCTGCTGGAGCAGGCTATCAAGCATATACGAGGTGGAGTTCCAGTGCGTCAGCAAGGTGAGCCATGGCCGTCTAAGATCTTATAAAATGGCCAGAGATTTTCCTGGCCTGCCGCAAAACGTCCTGGACCCCGGGGTATTTGGCAATGAATCGCTGCACGACTAAGTTCAGGACGTGTGCCATGCATGGCACGTGTGTCATTTTGCCTTGTTTCAGAGCGCTCAGCAGATTGGCACCATTGTCGCACACCACTTTACCAACTGTCAAATTGAGCGGGGTTAGCCACTGATCGGCCTGTGACCGCAGAGCTGAAAGCAGTGCAGGACCGGTGTGCAGGATCAGTGTGGCTCTTGGCTTCTAGGCACAACAGCCGCAGCACATCATGGCAACGTCTCACCTGGCATGTCAAATAGGTTTTGGGGATCTTGAGGGGTGCAGCGGAAGAGGTGGTAGCAGTGGAAAAGGAGGAGTCAGTCAAGGAGGATCGAGTAGAAGGAGGAGAAGAAGAGGCAGGCCTGATTGCAATTCGTGGCGGTAACACCAAATCCACATGGGTGCCACGGGTTACATGCTTGACGGCCGTCAGAAGGTTCACTCAGTGGGCAGTAAAAGTTATGTACCTTCCCTGCCCGTTTTTGCTAGACCACGTGTCTGGGGTCAGATGTATCTTGGCACCGACACTGTGTGCCAGAGATATATTCTTTTGCCGCTTAACGTAGCCATAAAGCTCTGGGATGCCCTTCTGGGAGAAATATTTCCTTCCAGGGACTTTCCATTGCGGTGTGCCAATGGCCATAAATTTTGTAAAGGCCTCCGAGTCACCAGTTTATGTGGCAGTAGTTGGCAGGCTAGCAGTTCCGACAAGCCAGCGGTCAGCCATTGGGCAAGAGGGTTTCCGGCGTCATCAACTTTTTACTCTCGAACATTTAGGCCACGGAAGCCGGCCTTCTGCAAGATGAACTTGACGACGGCACGGTGGAAAGTGGAGGACAAATGGGAGGAGAGAGGAGAAGAGGCAGGACGTGGAGCGCCGGGAGTGTGGCTTTGTGGGTTCTGACAGCGTTGCTTCCACTGGGCTCGGTGATGGGAGGCCAGGTACCTTCTTAAGGCGGTCTTCCCTAAGTGAGTGTTGGGCTTACCGTGACTTAAGCGTTGACAACACAGGCTGCAGATGGCAACAGTATTATCAGCAGCTGACACGCAAAAAAAAGACCACACTGCGGAGCCATGTGCCAGCATCCTGGGAGCGCAAGATGTGACCGTGCATGGTGGATGGCTCGCTCCAGATACATTTGCAGTCTGCGTTTTTTGCCTCCTGTGCACTGCGAGTTCTGCTTCTCCTTCCTATCTGCTGCTCCGTCTCTCCCTCTGAACTCCCCTTCTCTTCCTCTCTTGTGGGCACCCACGTGACGTCCATCGACATGTCATCATCGTCACCTTCACCACCACTGACATTAGAGATTTTGGAGTAGGCAGCAACAGCGGGGACCACCCTCCTTGAGCTGATCTGGGTACTGTCGTCAGACCGCTGGGTGGCGGCCATTGCTACCTCCTCTTCCTCATCCGATGCCAAGAATGGCATATACAGAGGATGAGGAGGGTGCTGAAGCGGAAGGCTGAGTGAGCCACTCAACCAACTCTGGTGCGTCCTTTGACATAATCGCACGCACCTTCTCCAAATTCCCACTGAGGCTTCGGACTGGTGCACCTGCCTGACCCCTACCACCCCTACTGAAGGGCCTGCCTTATCCTCTGCCTGTCATTTTCAAAATTACCCTGTGCCTAATTCCCTAGAGAAGAGCAATATTTGTGGAAGAAGGTGTATCGCAGGCCTCAATCAATATTTGGTGGAAGCAGGTATATCAGACCCCTTAATTAGTATTTTGTGGAAGCAGGTGTATCACAGGCCTCAATCAATATTTGGTGGCAGCAGTTATATCACACCCCTCAATCAGTATTTTGTGGAAGCAGGTGTATCGCAGGCCTCAATCAGTATTTGGTGGCAGCTGGTATATCGAACCCCTTAATCAGAATTTTGTGGAAATCAATATTTGGTGGAAGCAGGTATATCAGTCCCCTTAATCAGTATTTTGTGGAAGCAGGTGTATCGCAGGCCTCAATCAATATTTTGTGGAAGCAGGTATATCAATCCCCTTAATCAGTATTTTGTGGAAGCAGGTATAAAGAACCCCTTAATCAATATTTGGTGGAAGCAGGTATATCGCAACCCTCAATCTGTATTTTGTGGAAGCAGGTATATCAAACCCCTTATTCAGTATTTTGTGGAAGCAGGTATATCGCACCCCTCAATCTGTATTTTGTGGAAGCAGGAATATCAAACCACTTAATCAGTATTTGGTGGAAGCTCTTATATCAAACCCCTTAATCAGTATTTTGTAGAAGCAGGTATATAGAACCCCTTAATCAATATTTGGTGGAAGCAAGTATATCGCACACCTTAATCAGTATTTTGTGGAAGCAGGTATATCGCACCCCTCAATCAATATTTTGTGGAAGCATGTATATAGAACCCCTTAATCAATATTTGTTGGAAGCAGGTATATCACAGGCCTCAATCAATATTTGGTGGAAGCAGGAATATCAATCCCCTTAATCAGTATTTTGTGGAAGCAGGTATATAGAACCCCTTAATCAATATTTAGTGGAAGCAGGTATATTGCAACCCTCAATCTGTATTTTGTGGAAGCAGGTATATCAAACCCCTTATTCAGTATTTTGTGGAAGCAGGTATATCGCACCCCTCAATCTGTATTTTGTGGAAGCAGGAATAGCAAACCACTTAATCAGTATTTGGTGGAAGCTGTTATATCAAACCCCTTAATCAGTATTTTGTAGAAGCAGGTATATAGAACCCCTTAATCAATATTTGGTGGAAGCAAGTATATCGCACACCTTAATCAGTATTTTGTGGAAGCAGGTATATCGCACCCCTCAATCAGTATTTTGTGGAAGCAGGTATATAGAACCCCTTAATCAATATTTGTTGGAAGCAGGTATATCACAGGCCTCAATCAATATTTGGTGGAAGCAGGAATATCAATCCCCTTAATCAGTATTTTGTGGAAGCAGGTATATAGAACCCCTTAATCAATATTTAGTGGAAGCAGGTATATTGCAACCCTCAATCTGTATTTTGTGGAAGCAGGTATATCAAACCCCTTATTCAGTATTTTGTGGAAGCAGGTATATCGCACCCCTCAATCTGTATTTTGTGGAAGCAGGAATATCAAACCACTTAATCAGTATTTGGTGGAAGCTGTTATATCAAACCCCTTAATCAGTATTTTGTAGAAGCAGGTATATAGAACCCCTTAATCAATATTTGGTGGAAGCAAGTATATCGCACACCTTAATCAGTATTTTGTGGAAGCAGGTATATCGCACCCCTCAATCAGTATTTTGTGGAAGCAGGTATATAGAACCCCTTAATCAATATTTGTTGGAAGCAGGTATATCACAGGCCTCAATCAATATTTGGTGGAAGCAGGAATATCAATCCCCTTAATCAGTATTTTGTGGAAGCAGGTATATAGAACCCCTTAATCAATATTTAGTGGAAGCAGGTATATTGCAACCCTCAATCTGTATTTTGTGCAAGCAGGTATATCAAACCCCTTATTAAGTATTTTGTGGAAGCAGGTATATCACATGCCTCAATCAGTATTTTAAGGAAACAGGTATATAGAACCCCTTAATCAATATTTGGTGGAAGCAGGTATATTGCACCCCTCAATCAGTATTTTGTGGAAGCAGGTATATCAAACCGCTTAATCAGTATTTTGTGGAAGCAGGTATATTGCACCCCTCAATTATTATTTTTTGGGGCAACAGGTATATCACACCCATTGCAAATAGTTGTTCCAATAGTGCTTGTCCCTCTATATACTTGCGGTATCGCAGCAGAACCGCACAAAACTGCTGCACAATGAAAATGCACTATATACTTTCTATGTTAGAATGTATATTATTGGTATATCACACCCTGCAATCACTTTTTTGGGGGCAACAGGTATATCACACCAGTTGCAATTAGTTATTCCAATAGCGTTTGTCCCTTTATATAGCTGCGGTATCGCAGCAGAACCGCACACAACTGCTGCACAATACAAATGCACTATAGTATACTTTCTATGTTAGAAAGTATATTATAAGTATATCACACCCCTCAGTAAATAACACCTATCGATAGCATACCTATGCCAGTCCTTAACCGCCTCCGGACCGCCTAACGCAGATGTGCGGTCCGGAGGCGGCATCGCTGCGCAGAGTCACGCATATACGCGTCATCTCGCGAGACGCGAGATGACGCGCTATGCCGGCCCGCGCATGCGCAGTTCGGGCCGGCATTTCGTCAGGGAGTAAATCGTCATCAGCTTGCCAGCCAATGATCGTGGCTGGCAAGCTGATGATTTTTAAAAAATCCAATCAGAGAGCCAGATAACAGATCATATTTGTAAATATGATCTGTTATATGGCTGCCTGCTCCTCTGCTGGTTCTTTTCGTCGGTTGGATCCAGCAGAGGAGCAGACTACACAGTGAGTACCCACCAACACTACACATAGGTCCAGATCACCCCCTGAACCCCAATTAACCCTTTGATCACCCCTTTGATCGCCCCTGTCAATCACTAGTGAAAGGAAAAAAGTGATCAGTGCAAACTGTCACTTTTTTTTTTCACTGGTATTGACCGTTAGGTTTTAGGTATAGTTTAGGCCCCTTGGTTAGGTAGTTTAGGGATCGGTTAGCGCCCAGCCCACCGCACCGCAGTCTGTTATTTGCTGATTAGCGTATCGCTAATCAGCATTTGTACTTTTATAGTATCTGGAAGTGATCAAAACTGATCACGGTCAGATCTATAATTGTATTAGTGTCACTTTAGTTCTCCCTCCACCCAAAACGCAGTGTTTGCCCGATCAGGCCTGATCGGTCGGCCACACCCGCCCCACCGCAGTGACAAAAAAAAATTTTTTTTTGATCGCTGCACATTCACTTTTCACGCACTGCGGCGATAAAAAAATCAGTTTTGATATTTTTTATCAACCGCAGCGGCCTCCGGTACTTCGCTAGCCTCCCCTTTGTAAGACAGGCTTGCTTTTCTTTCTGGGTAGTCTCAGGGAATACCCCTAAATTTAGTTGCCCACATGTCAAACAGGGGGTATTCTTCTGAAGAGGCCTACAGGCTTCTGACCCAGTCGAATGAGGAATGGGAACCCTCATCTGATGAATCCAGCGGGTCAGAATACGAACCTGTAGAAAGCAGTGGCTCTCTGACCCAAAGTTCGGACGAGGAGGCTGAGGTCCCTGATAGCACCAGGCGTACCCAGCCCCGTGTCGCTAGACCGCAGGTTGCGCAGGATCCGCTTCAAGAGCAGCAGAGTGGGGCTGGTGCTGTCGGATTACGTGGTGAGGCATACACCAGCAGCCCAGCCCTTCCTGGACCTAGTACCAGCACTGCCGTACAACCTGGTGAAGTAGCGAGCACCAGAAGGGCAGTTGAAGCTGGTACGGTGGCACGTGCAGTAGTGACCCCGTCGCAGCCACCGCAAAGACGTGCCCGTAGAGCCCCTAGAATCCCAGAGGAGCTGGCAAACCCTGATTGGCAGTCCCCAACTTCAGCCGCACCTGTAGTTTTCCCTTTCACTGCCCAGTCTGGAGTTTGGGTTGAGACAGCTCAGATCGGTTCGGCCCTGGGATTTTTTGAGCTGTTCTTGACTGCGGAGCTCTTAGACATAGTTGTGGCCGAAACAAACAGGTATGCCACACAATTTATAACCGCTAATCCGGGAAGCTATTATGCCCAGCCTTTCCGGTGGAAACCAGTCCAAGTTTCCGAAATTAAAACTTTTCTGGGCCTCCTCCTTAACATGGGTCTAACTAAAAAGCATGAATTGCGGTCATATTGGTCCACGAACCTAATTCATCACATGCCCATGTTCTCTGCTGCTATGTCCAGGACACGATTTGAGACCATCCTGCGTTTCCTGCACTTTAATGATAACAGCACCTCCCTTCCCAGAGGCCACCCTGCTTTTGACCGGCTCCACAAAATTCGGCCCCTCATAGACCATTTCAACCTGAAATTTGCAGATTTGTATACCCCAGAGCAAAACATCTGCGTAGACGAGTCCCTGATACATTTTACCGGGCGCCTTGGCTTCAAACAATACATCCCAAGCAAGCGCGCCCAGTATGGGGTCAAATTGTATAAGCTCTGTGAAAGGGCCACAGGCTATACCCACAAATTTCGGATCTATGAGGGAAAAAATCAGACCCTGGAGCCGGTCGGTTGCCCTGACTACCTGGGGAGCAGTGGGAAGACAGTTTGGGACTTGGTGTCCCCCTTATTCGGCAAGGGGTACCATCTTTATGTGGACAATTTTTACACAAGTGTGGCCCTCTTTAGGCATTTGTTTCTAGAACGGATTGGCGCCTGTGGTACCGCGCGAACTAGTCGTGCGGGCTTCCCCCAACGGCTCGTTAGCACCCGTCTTGCAAGGGGGCAGAGGGCCGCACTGTGTAACGAAGAACTGCTCGCGGTGAAATGGAGAGACAAGCGTGACGTTTACATGCTCTCCTCCATTCACGCAGACACGACAATACAAATTGAGCGAGTAAGCCGTGTCATTGAAAAGCCCATCTCAGTCCACGACTATAACCTTCACATGGGAGGGGTGGACTTCAATGACCAGATGTTGTCTCCGTATTTAGTTTCCCGCAGAACCAGACGCTGGTATAAGAAGGTGTCTGTATATTTAATTCAATTGGCTCTGTATAATAGTTTTGTTCTCTACAGTAAGGCTGGGAGAACTGTATCCTTCCTCAAATTTCAGGAAGAGATCATCGAGAACCTCCTGTACCCAGGAGGTTCCGTGGCCCCATCCACCAGTGTAGTTAGCCGTCTACACGAGCGACATTTCCCCAATGTCGTTCCTGGTACCTCAACCCAACCGTCACCCCGAAAAAGATGTCGTGTCTGTAGCAGGAGTGGAATAAGGCGTGACACCCGCTATTTCTGTCCTGACTGTCCTGACCACCCTGCCCTATGCTTTGGAGAGTGTTTCCGGAAGTACCACTCACAGGTACACTATTAGCATAGGGATCATCTCACCAGGACAGGCACACAGGGCTATTAGGGCCCATTCACTCACACAGCTGCTGCAAACGTCTCCTTTCACATGGGACAAAGTGCATAACGCACTTCGCCATATCTTTGGGCGATTTGCGCTTTGCACATTGACCCATGGGGAAGGAGAGGTTTGTTCTATAAAGGTAAAAAAAAAACACCAGTAAGCAAAAAGGTTAATGTTCAGTTAAAAAAGTTAAAGTTTATATGTTCTGTTGCAAAGTTAATAAAATTATTGCGTTGCGGCCTGGTTTTTTCTTTTTTTTTTTTTACCTTCCAGGTGGACCAACCGATCGACCAGCTGCAGCACTGATGTGCATTCTGACAGAAGCATTGCGCTGCTGTCAGATTACACGCAAGTCGGTGTATGCGGCGCTGCAAGACGAGATTTCTACTCTGCAGTAACAGATACGTTTGCCAAGGCATACGAGCTGAGGAGGAGGCGGCGTTCCTATGCTTTGGCAAACACTTTGTATGTAAAAAAATAAAAATCCCGGCAATGATTTATTCATCCACATCGATTGATGTGAATGGAGAAATCTGGTTTGCCAGGGCATACGAGCTAAGTGGGTATGGATGTTGGGCGGAGCTCCTATGTCCTGGCAGACGCCTTTCCCCTCCTTTTTTTTTTTTGGTAGAGATTTTTTCATCCACATTGATCGATGCGAATGAAGAAATCTGTGCCGTTCATTTTTTTCTTTCAGCCCAGAGGCTGAACGGAAAAAAAAATCTCATTACCTGTATGCTCAATATAAGGCCTCATGCACACGACCGTTTTTTTTCACGGTCCGCAAAAACGGGGTCCGTGGGTCCGTGATCCGTGACCGTTTTTTCGTCCGTGGGTCTTCCTTGATTTTTGGAGGATCCACGGACATGAAAAAAAAGTCGTTTTGGTGTCCGCCTGGCCGTGCGGAGCCAAACGGATCCGTCCTGAATTACAATGCAAGTCAATGGGGACGTATCCGTTTGATGTTGACTCAATATGGTGCCATTTCAAACTGATCCGTCCCCATTGACTTTCAATGTAAAGTCTGGAGTTCTTTTATACCATCGGATTGGAGTTTTCTCCAATCCGATGGTATATTTTAACTTGAAGCGTCCCCATCACCATGGGAACGCCTCTATGTTAGAATATACTGTCGGATATGAGCTACTTCGTGAAACTCAGATCCGACAGTATATTCTAACACAGAGGCGTTCCCATGGTGATGGGGACGCTTCTAGTTAGAATACACTACAAACTTTGTACAAGACTGCCCCCTGCTGCCTGGCAGCACCCGATCTCTTACAGGGGGATATGATAGCACAATCAACCCCTTCAGGTGCGGCACCTAAAGGGGTTAATTGTACTATCATATTCCCCTGTAAGAGATCAGGGCTGCCAGGTAGCAGTTTAAATATCGTTGGTGGCACAGTGTGCGCCCCCCATCGGGCCCCCCCTTCCTCCCTCTAATGTTAGAAATCGTTGGTGGCACAGTGTGCGCCCACCATCGGGCCCCCCTCCCTCCCTCTATTGTAATAAATCGTTGGTGGCACAGTGTGCGCCCACCATCGGCCCCCCCTCCCTCTATAGCAGTAACAACATTGGTGGCAGTGTGCGGCCTCCCATTTCCCCCCCCCCCATCATTGGTGGCAGTGGAGTTCCGATCGGAGTCCCAGTTTAATCGCTGGGGCTCCGATCGGTAACCATGGCAACCAGGACGCTACTGCAGTCCTGGTTGCCATGGTTACTTAGCAATAGTACAATAGTAGAAGACTCATAGTTACCTGCTTGCTGCTGCGATGTCTGTGTCCGGCCGGGAGCTCCACCTACTGGTAAGTGAAAGGTCTGTGCGGCGCATTGCTAAAGAACTGTCACTTACCAGTAGGCGGAGCTCCCGGCCGTTCACAGACATCGCAGCAGCAAGCAGGTAAGTATGAATCTTCTACTGTTGTACTATTGCTAAGTAACCATGGCAACCAGGGCTGCAGTAGCTTCCTGGTTGCCATGGTTACCGATCAGAGCCCCAGCGATAAAACTGGGACTCCGATCGGAACTCCGCTGCCACCAATGATGGGGGGGGGGGAAATGGGAGGCCGCACACTGCCACCAATGTTGTTACTGCTATAGAGGGAGGGGGGGGCGATGGTGGGTGCTATCATATCCCCCTGTAAGAGATCGGGTGCTGCCAGGCAGCAGGGGGCAGTCTTGTACAAAGTTTGTAGTGTATTCTAACTAGAAGCGTCCCCATCACCATGGGAACGCTTCTGTGTTAGAATATACTGTCGGATATGAGTTTTCACGAAGTGAAAACTTAGATCAGAAAAAGCTTTTATGCAGACGGATCTTCGGATCCGTCTGTATGAAAGCAACCTACGGCCACGGATCACGGACACGGATGCCAATCTTGTGTGCATCCGTGTTCTTTCACGGAACCATTGACTTGAATGGGTCCGTGAACCGTTGTCCGTCAAAAAAATAGGACAGGATACACGGATCACGGCCTCGGCTGCAAAACGGTGCATTTTCCAATTTTTCCACGGACCCATTGAAAGTCAATGGGGCCGCGAAAAAAAAACGGAAAATGGCACAACGGCCACGGATGCACACAACGGTCGTGTGCATGAGGCCTAAGGAGAATAGCAGAAACTCCTAATGCTGACCATACATGTAATGATTGCGGAGACCCTCAAATGCCAGGGCAGTACATACACCCCACAACTGACCCCATTTTGGAAAGAAGACACCCCAAGGTATTCGCTGAGGGGCATATTGAGTCCATGAAAGATTTAAATTTTTGTCCTAAGTTAGCGGAAAGTGAGACTTTGTGAGAAAAAAAAAAATATATCAATTTCCGCTAACTTATGCCAAAAAATTTTTTTTCTAGAAACTCGCCAGGCCCCTCATTGAATACCTTGGGGTGTCTTATTTCCAAAGTGGGGTCACATGTGGGGTATTTATACTGCCCTGGCTTTTTAGGGGCCCTAAAGCATGAGAAGAAGTCTGGGATCCAAATGTCTAAAAATGCCCTCCTAAAAGGAATTTGGGCACCTTTGCGCATCTAGGCTGCAAAAAAGTGTGACACATCTGGTATCGCCGTACTCAGGAGAAGTTGGGGAATGTGTTTTGGGGTGTCATTTTACATATACCCATGCTGGGTGAGATAAATATCTTGGTCAAATGCCAACTTTGTATAAAAAAATGGGAAAAGTTGTCTTTTGCCAAGATATTTCTCTCACCCAGCATGGGTATATGTAAAATGACACCCCAAAACACATTCCCCAACTTCTCCTGAGTACGGCGCTACCAGATGTGTGACACTTTTTTGCAGCCTAGGTGGGCAAAGGGACCCACATTCCAAAGTGCACCTTTCGGATTTCACCGGTCATTTTTTACAGATTTTGATTGCAAAGTACTTCTCACACATATGGGCCCCTAAATTGCCAGGGCAGTATAACTACGCCACAAGTGACCCCATTTTGGAAAGAAGACACCCCAAGGTATTCCGTGAGGGGCATGGTGAGTTCCTAGAATTTTTTATTTTTTGTCGCAAGTTAGTGGAATATGAGACTTTGTAAGGAAAAAAGAGAAAAAAAAATAATCATCATTTTCCGCTAACTTGTGACTAAAAATAAAAAATTCTAGGAACTCGCCGTGCCCCTCACGGAATACCTTGGGGTGTCTTCTTTCCAAAATGGGGTCACTTGTGGCGTAGTTATACTGCCCTGGCAATTTAGGGGCCTAAATGTGTGAGAAGTACTTTGCAATCAAAATGTGTAAAAAATGGCCTGCGAAATCCGAAAGGTGCACTTTGGAATATGTGCCCCTTTGCCCACCTTGGCAGCAAAAAAGTGTCACACATCTGGTATCGCCGTACTCAGGAGAAGTTAGGGAATGTGTTTTGGGGTGTCATTTTACATATACCCATGCTGGGTGAGAAAAATATCTTGGTCAAATGCCAACTTTGTATAAAAAAATTGGAAAAGTTGTCTTTTGCCAAGATATTTCTCTCACCCAGCATTGGTATATGTAAAATGACACCCCAAAACACATTCCCCAACTTCTCCTGAGTACGGCGATACCAGATGTGTGACACTTTTCTGCAGCCAAGGTGGGCAAAGGGGCACACATTCCAAAGTGCACCTCTCGGATTTCACCGGTCATTTTTTACACATTTTGATTGCAAAGTACTTCTCACACATATGGGCCCCTAAATTGCCAGGGCAGTATAACTACGCCATAAGTGACCCCATTTTGGAAAGAAGACACCCTAAGGTATTCTGTGAGGGGCATGGCGAGTTCCTAGAATTTTTTATTTTTTGTCGCAAGTTAGTGGAATATGAGACTTTGTAAGAAAAAAATAAATAAAAAAAATCATCATCATTTTCCGCTAACTTGTGACAAAAAATAAAAAGTTCTATGAACTCACTATGCCCATCAGCGAATACCTTAGGGTGTCTACTTTCCGAAATAGGGTCATTTGTGGGGTTTTTCTACTGTTTGGGCATTGTAGAACCTCAGGAATCATGACAGGTGCTCAGAAAGTCAGAGCTGCTTCAAAAAGCGGAAATTCACATTTTTGTACCATAGTTTGTAAACGCTATAACTTTTACCCAAACCATTTTTTTTTTGCCCAAACATTTTTTTTTTATCAAAGACATGTAGAACTATAAATTTTGCGAAAAATGTAAATATGGATGTCGTTTTTTTTGCAAAATTTTACAGCTGAAAGTGAAAAATGACATTTTTTTGCAAAAAAATCGTTAAATTTCGATTAATAACAAAAAAAGTTAAAATGTCAGCAGCAATGAAATGCCACCAAATGAAAGCTCTATTAGTGAGAAGAAAAGGAGGTAAAATTCATTTGGGTGGTAAGTTGCATGACCGAGCGATAAACGGTGAAAGGAGTGTAGTGCAGAAGTGTAAAAAGTGCTCTGGTCATGAAGAGGGTTTCAGCTAGCGGGGCTGAAGTGGTTAAAAATACTTTTGTGGCCCTATTAGTTAACATTTGGTGTCCTTAACAGTCAGTCCCTGCTCCACAAAGCAACCTCTCCCTACACTGGCAAAACACAGAATGTAAAATGGCTTCCAGATCGGGTTCTGTTAGGGGGTGTGTCCATATGCTGAAACGTCTCAATTGGCTGTCCTGTCCCATCTGATGTGTGTGTAATGGGTCAAAGTTTGGCGCAATGCAAAAGAATGGTGCCGGCGGACATATGTTCGGCGAATCGCAAACGCGCAAAACAACTGCCGGGCGAACCGCAAGGCAATCTCTAGTAGTCACCTCTGGAGCTGCTTCTGTACTGTACAGTCTGTGAAGTAATCACTTCAGGAGTTGGTTCTTCACTGTAAAAGCTGCATATCTGTGGAGTAATCACTTCAGGGCCTGGTTCTTTACTGAAAGAGCTGTGAATCTGTGGCTTAATGTAGGATCTTTCTTACAACAGAATAACATTAATGATTTTACTGATTTACTTACCCGATATGGAGACTCATCAGGATAATTTAAGATAAGTATTATTGATCCTTCAGGAGAATAAATTGTATGCTAAGTTGGAAAAATGTGTGTTTGCTGTTCAGGAACAGCAGTTTCTGGGTTACTTACTTTCTGCCTCAGGTTTTCGCATGGATCCCGAAAAGGTCCGTGGGGTACTAGAATGAGACCGGCCGGAGAATCAGAAAGCTTTGATGCGCTTTTTAGGATTTACTAATTACTACAGGAAGTTCATCCTGAATTATTCCACTATTGTCAAACCTTTGACCGATAGGACTAGGAAGGGCGCTGACTTCTCTGTCTGGTCGGAAGAGGCATTACAGGCTTTTTCTGCTATTAAGGAATGTTTTGCTTCCGCTCCCATTCTGATGCAACCCGATGTGTCTCAACCCTTCATTGTGGAGGTTGACGCGTCAGAAGTGGGAGTCGGAGCAGTTTTGTCGCAGGGTCCTTCTCCTAGCAAATGGCGTCCATGTGCATTTTTCTCTAAGAAACTCTCTGCTGCCGAAAGAAATTATGATGTTGGGAATAGAGAGTTGTTGGCCATCAAATTGGCCTTTGAGAAATGGCGTGATTGGCTAGAATCAGAATCAGCTTTATTTGGCAAACACAACACAATTGATCGTGCCTGGAATTGGGTTAGGCATAGGTACAGGCATAGTACTAGTGGTTGACAAGAGGCGTGGGGAACACGAGGGGGGGGGTTAAGGTTCTGCCATGGGCACAGCAGGGGCAAGGGATTATGAGCGGGTGATGGGGCATGGTGAGTTCAGCAGTCTGACGGTTGTTGGGAAGAAAGTGTTCAGCCCCTCGATGTCCTTGCATGGATGGCCTGATACCTGCGGCTGGACTTTAGACGTCTGAAGAGATGATGGCCCGGATGGGAGTGGTCATTGGATATTTTCAGAACCCTGGAGCGCAGTCTGTCGGAGAAGATAGAGTCAAAGGGTGGTAGAATGAGCAATGGTAGAGTCAAGGGGTGGTAGAATGAGCAATTCATCCGATTACGGTAATTACTGACCATAAGAATCTGGCTTACCTGCAATCAGCTAAGCGTCTGAACCCTCGGCAGGCCAGATGGTCATTGTTCTTTACCAAGTTTAATTTTGTGGTCACTTATCGTCCTGGGATCAAAAACGTCAAAGCGGATGCTTTGTCACGTAGCTTTCCTGGGGGGAGGGGGGGGATTCGGAGGATACAGCTTTTGGCTGATGGGGTGGTGGTATCCGCTCTTTATCCCTAGCTGGAGGCGGAAGTGCTGGGGGCTCAAGGTGAGGCACCTGATTCCTGTCCTTCAGGGAAGTTGTTTGTTCCTTCAGAACTGCGACACAAGCTGTTCAAGGAACATCATGACGCTGTCCTTGCGGGACACCCTGGGAGTAGATCCATGGTGGATCTTATTTCCCGAAGATTCTGATGGCCAGGTTTGTGTAAATGTGTTGAGGGCTATGTAGCAGCTTGTGAGACCTGTGCATGCGCTAAGGTAGCTCACACTTGGCTATCAGGATCTCTTCTTCCGTTGTCCATTCCATCTCGTCCTTGGATGCATTTGTCCATGGACTTCATCACTGATTTACCAAGTTCCTCTGGGAAAACTGTGATTTTGGTGGTGGTGGACCGCTTCAGTAAGATGGCTCACTTTGTACCATTATCAGGTTTTCCCGATGCTAAAACTCTCGCTCAGGTGTTTATTGGCAACATCGTGAAATTACACGGCATCCCCTCTGATGTGGTGTCTGATAGGGGGATGCATTGTTTCCAGGTTTTGGAAGGCGTTTTGTACTCGTCTGGGTATTCAGTTGTCTTTCTCTTCGGCTTTCCATCCTCAGTCGAATAGGCAAACTGAGGGCACTAACCAGAACCTGGAGACTTATTTGAGGTGTTTTGTCGCTGAGAATCAGGAAGAATGGTCCTCGTTTTTGTCCTTGGCTGAGTTTGCCTTGAATAACCGTAGACAGGAGTCAACTGTCACAATTTTTTGGCGCATATGGTTTTCACCCTCAGTTTGGTGTTTTTTCTAGGACTGAATCTTCTGGTATACCTGAGATAAGAAATTCTCTTGTTCGTTGTCATTTATCTGGCGGAAGATATAAACGGATGGCTGACAAGAGACGTATGACTGGTCCGGACCTGTGTGTGGGTGATTTGGTGTGGTTGTCCACTAAGAACATTAAGTTGAAAGTGCCTTCTTGGAAGTTGGGCCCAAGATTTATTGGTCCTTACAAAATCTCGGCCAATAATAATCCGTTGGTGTTTTGTCTGAAATTTCCGCAGGCGTGGAAGATCCATAATGTGTTTCACAGGTCCTTGTTGAAGAAGTATGTTGAACCTTTTTGTGGTTAATCCAGGTTGTAGTCTATAGAAGAACATTGTGGGGGAACCTGCCACTTATGGAGGGACTGGACGACTATCTATTGTATAAGGGAGTGTCCTAAAGAAGAATCGAGCATACTAGATTTCAACTTGGATGATACTGTGTTCTCATGGTACATTCTGGCAGCGGCTTATTCCCTCTCCCCATAAAGAGGGTGCGAGTCCAGAGGACCATTTGTTTGCCGGATAAGCACTCGTGGTATCTCCAGGTGATAACATTAATATGACCGTGAAGAGTGGCTCTGCTATTTTCAAATGCAAATTTTGGGTGCTCTTATAAAGTCATAAATGTGCGGATCTATCTTCTATAACCTTACATGACACGGTTTATTTGCTCTTCTCTCTGTCATCAGCCTTCCTCCTGGAATAAAACCTGCTGAACTCATGGCTGCAAATCATAATGCAAACACATACAATAAACCTTAATTATTAAACCCTTATGGTTCTACATACAATTACCAGCGCTGTATTTTGCACACGACAACCTCTCTACTTACCTCAGGACATGCAAAAAGCTGGATGAATAACAGTAATTTATGGTATCTGTTTACAGCATATGACTGAAATACCCTATTTAATATCTGAAAAAGGACACCCTACAGTAATCGCATCCTATTGAAAATACTGGTGTCCCCTTATGTGTCAACAGGGCCTATCCGACGCTTCAGATACAAGACATAGTAGCCCCCATGTCATGGCAAGTCACATAATGCAATTCAATATCGTATATCAATATCACTGGAGCAATGTGAAAACCAAGAAAGAGGGTGCTGACCTATACGGACTATAAGCAGGGACAATATGTGTATTCAGGGTGACAGGACAAGTTAGTTCCAGAACCTGGTCAGTTTATTAAGTTGTCTGGTGTAGAAAACCTATTTAAGGCTGGGTTCACATCACGTTTTTCCCATCAATTTAACGTACACATAAAAATAACGAATGCTTCAGACTGATACAGTGACATCTTTCACCATTGGGTTCTACTGTAAAAAAAAAAGTGTACATTATCATATACATTTTTTTTACTGGACTTTGCAGGATTGAAAAGCGTGGTGTGCTACGCTTTTGTATCCCTTTCCCCCCCAATTTATACAAATACAAATGGATGGCAAAAACTTGATGTGAAGCCAACCTTAAGTACGTACTCTGGGTTTTCTGATTTAGAAGGGGTCCAACATTCACAACTCACGTCTATTAGCCTGAGTGGGAAATGGCTAAAGGGGTTATCCGGGAATTAAGAAAATGAAAATACTTAAATATTACTTTATTATAAATATATTCCCAAATATCTTTCATTATTTATAATTGTTCGTTTTGTCTCGGGAGCAATCATCAGGAGAAATAAAATGGCTGCCGTCCTATTAGTACACACCCCTGAAGATCTTATCATCTGTATTCAGGATCATAATCTCTGAAAAGCAGAGCAGAGAGGAGGCAGCTCTTTACCTTAGTATTGTGAAGAAACTTGTTCCACTGTGTGATTAGGACAGGTTTTGTGTGTATTAATAGGACAGCGGCCATTTTATTTCTCCTGATGATTGCTCCCCAGACAAAACGAGCCATTATAACTAATGAAAGGTATTTGGGAATATAGTAACATAGTAACATAGTTTATAAGGCCGAAAAAAGACATCTGTCTGTAGCGGTCAGGGGAGGAAGAGACCGCAGGGCAGGGTTCAAATACAGTACAGCAGACGAGGATGCTGAAGCAGATACCGGCTTTATTAATTAACAAAATTTAACGGCCGGAAAATCGGTTTAACAGTTTTGTGCCGATGTACCAGGGGCGCAATCGACAAATGACAGGAACAATGTTAACAAGTTTACACAAATTTACAGGAAGGGTAACTGATCAGTGATATACTAAATGCGCTCCAACCAGCAAACACATAAAAATACAGTCACAAAACAGAAGTCTATGATACGTTGCCTGGAATCTTGGCGCTGCTGATCCTAAAAAGTGACGTGGGTCAAAGTCACCATATAGTTAGTTCACTGTAAGTCTTGTATGGGACCGTGCTGCCGAACTTCTCTCATCCGATTCCTCTTTACACCATAAGGCTCCTTTCTGATAACTCGGACATGGGAACAAGGGCTTAAATCCACCAGAACTCACTCCCTCAATCCAGTCCTAGGGCAGCGTGGAGATCTTTTATCTTTTACCTTTGTGATATGCCTCTTACAAGTGGAGACTTATGAGTATAATAAACCATTTTATCTGAAACGGACAAGGCAGTGCTTCACTATCTTGCAAACCCCTTGGTATCCTATAGGTCAGCGGTTCTCAACCTAGGGATCGCGACCCCTTTGGGGGTCGATCGGCCCTTTCCGGGGGGTCGCCTGAGGCTTCCTATTAGGGCTGCGCGATTGTAGCGTTACATTACCCTACTTTGTGAGATTTCCCTACCTCCTGACTTCCCGTCGCACTGCTAATAACGTGAGGAGGCGTTCCTGAGTTTTGACGATCTGCGCATGCGCAAACCGACAGTTTATGGAAAATCTCAGCGGAGTTCAGCTTCACACCGGGACACTGCGCATGCGCTGGCCGGAGTTAGCCGCGCTTGCGCACTGGGCCGTAATATTTCCTTACTAAGGCTCTCCTGCGCATGCGCAGTGTCCCGGTGTAAAGCTGAACTCCGCTGAGATTTTCCATAAACTGTCGGTTTGCGCATGCGCAGATCGTCAAAACTCAGGAACGCCTTCTCACGTCATTAGCAGTGCGACAGGAAGTCAGGAGGTAGGGAAATCTCACGAGGTAGGGTAGTATAACGCTACAAATAGGAGAGAGATTGTTTCACACAGGAGTAACATACTTTACACGCAAAGACAGTTATGTGCGCAGTTTAGGACACATGAGGGGACACATAGGGCCATGAGGGGGACCAGCATAAGATGCTATATGTCTTATGCTGGCCCCCCTCATGGCCCTATGTGTCATAGCACACATCCCCTATAACAGCGTACTCCACAGATCCACCCCATAACAGTGCCATCCACAGGTCCCCCATAAGTGACCTCCACAGATCCCCCATAACACTGTCCTCCACAGATCCCCCATAACAGCGTCCTCCACAGATCCCCCATAACAGCGTCCTCCACAGATCCCCCATAACAGCGTCCTCCACAGATCCCCCATAACAGCGTCCTCCACAGATCCCCCATATAACAGCATCCTCCACAGATCCCCCATAACAGCGTCCTCCACAGATCCCCCATATAACAGCGTCCTCCACAGATCCCCCATATAACAGCGTCCTCCACAGATCCCCCACAACACAGCGCCCTCCACAGATCCCCCACAACACAGTGCCCTCCACAGATCCCCCACAACACAGCGCCATCCACAGATCCCCCACAACACAGCGCCAATTACAGAACTACATAACACCTTGTAATAGACTGGCATATATCCTGCATATCAGATATTTACATTACAATTCATAACAGTAGCAAAATTAGTTATGATGTAGCAAGGAAAAAAATGTAATGGTTGGGGGTCACCACTACATGAGGAACTGTATTAAGGGGTCACGGCTTTAGAAAGGTTGAGAACCACTGCTATAGGTTGTGTGGATTGAGGGAGTGAGTTCTGGTGGATTTAAGCCCTTGTTCCCATGTCCGGGTTATCAGAAAGGAGCCTTATGGTGTAAAGAGGAATCGGATGAGAGAAGTTCGGCAGTGCGGTCCCATACAAGACTTACAGTGACAGAAAAATACAGGCTACTCTCCTCTGATATTTTCCTGTCTGACCCCTTCTACTCAGGGCACGTTTCTACAACGCTCTGACTAAAGATTCCTGCTCTATGCCCTATCGCAGGTTAGCACCGGTGCACACTCAGTTCTGTAGGTAGCTGGGCAGAGATCAGTCATGTCACATTCTCCCACGAGGTAGCTGCTTGTCTTAGTCTGGTACGTGGGGGAAGGTGTCATCTGGCTCCTGATACAGTCGCTTGCTTGTCCTAGCGTGTTGTCTTTTTCCTCTCTCTCTCTCTCTAGATTGCAGGTACAGGAATCCACAGTTTAGCTCTGCCAGGAGTCCCCCGTCCTCTGCCACGGTCCCGCTAACCTATAGCATGTTAGCCAGGCCCTATGTCCTGACACAAGTCTCTCAATTGGACGATATCACTCTTCTCAGAATCACTTTTTAGTCTCTGTGACTCTGTCCAACTGCAGCCAGACTCTCAGCTCACACCAGCCAGAAAGACACACACCAGACAAAGCCCGGGAACTTGAAACTCCTCCTACATCCTCTGGAACAAACAACTTCATTTCTTTCTTACTCAAAGACACAGCGGCCTCTTGTGGCTGAAATAAGTCATCACAGTCTGTGTAAAACATTATCACTAGCAATTCAATGTAACTTGGTCATTCTAGGGGCCGACCCTTACATGTCCATCCAGTTCGGCCTGTTATTCTGCAAGTTGATCCAGAGGAAGGCAAAAAAAAAACTGTGAGGTAGAAGCCAATTTTCCCCACTTATAGGGAAAAAAATTCCTTCCCAACTCCAATCAGGCAATCAAAATAACTCCCTGGCTCAACGACCCCTCTCTAGTAGCTATAGCTTGTAATATTATTATACTCCAGAAATACATCCAGGCTCCTCTTAAACTCTTTTAGTGAACTCACCATCACCACCTCCTCAGGCAGAGAGTTTCATAGTCTCACTGCTCTTACTGTAAAGAATCCTCTTCTATGTTTCTGTACAAACCTTCTTTCCTCCAGACCCAGAGGATGTCCCCTTGTCACAGTCACAGTCCTGGGGATAAATAGATGATGGGAGAGATCTCTGTACTGACCCCTGATATATTTATACATAGTTATTAGATCTCCCCTCAGTTGTCTTTTTTCTAAAGTGAATAACCCTAATTTTGATAATCTTTCAGGGTACTGTAGTTGCCCCATTCCAGTTATTACTTTAGTTGCCCTCCTCTGAACCCTAGCCAGCTCTGACATATCTGCCTTGTTCACAGGAGCCCAGAACTGTATACAGTACTCCATGTGTGGTCTGACCAGTGATTTGTAAAGTGGCAGGACTATGTTCTGATCACGGGCATCTATGCCCCTTTTGATGCAACCCATTATCTTATTGCCCTTTGCAGAAGCTGCCTGACACTGGTTTCTACATCTTAGTTTGCTGTTCACTAAAGTTCCTAGGTCCTTTTCCATGTAAGTGTTAACCAGTGTTTTACCATTTAGTATGTACGGGTGACTTGCATCATTCCTTCCAATGTGCATACCCTTACATTTGTCTGTGTTAAACCTCATCTGACACTTCTCTGCCCAAGCCTCCAATCTATCCAGATCCATCTGTAGCTGTATACTGTCCTCTGTATATATATATATATATCAACAAAAAATGGCGGCACTGGCTAATAAGCAAGTCTGGGTGCACGTCCTTAAGGGAATAGGCTTCTTACCCCAATTATAGTCCAGAAAAATGAACGGCACTCTAATAGGTTATAAGAAAATAACTCCTTTGCACCGCACGGGTGATTAAAGGAGTTATTTTCTTATAACCTATTGGAGTGCCGTTCATTTTTCCAGACTATATATATATATATATATATATATCTATATAGTAGGTACGTGTTGTCACCGAGGTTCCTGGCCTCGGTGGAGTAAGAGCTGGTTTTTAGGTGTGTCAGCAGCAGGCAAGAGCAGTGAGACTGGCGTGAATGCCGAAATATTTTTTGGTTTGCATTATTGGGCACGGTGGTATGTCATACATCAAACCAGCGGTATTAGACCCCGTGTCCCATGACAAAATGGAGGCTGTTGTGAAGACCCTCATGGAGGCTAATCTGCAGCAGCGAGAGACAAACCTGCAACAACGGGAGGCTAATAAGCAGCAGCAAAAGACCAACCAGTTGCTACAACACGTAATGGCTTTAAAGACAGCAGGAGCAACACCGAGCGTCCACGATTCCTAAGATGACACCCGCAGACGACATCGAAACCTACCTGGCGATGTACGAGAAAGTGGCCACAAGGGAGAAGCTACTCCGAGACCAGTGGGCTGTAGTTGTCGCTCCGTTCCTGGCATCCAATTCCCAGGGGGTGCTTTTCAACTTGCCGGACTATTAAGCGTCCGACTACCAAAAAGTGAAGGGTGAGATTTTGGCATGACTGGGGGTGAATGTGTTGGTCCGGGCCCAGCGGTTACATCAGTGGGGGTTTAAGCCGGCTGAGCCTGCGAGACCCCAGTATTATGACTTACTCCACCTTTTGAAAAGTGGCTACAGCCTGAGGTGCTCAGTCCCATGGCTATGCTGGATAGACTATTGGCTGATATGTTCTGGAGGGCTTTGCCACCCCTCTCCAGAAATGGATCGGCCAGGTCTCTCCAGGTAATGCCTTTGAGATGGTCGACTTGGTGGAATGCTATGAGGATACCCAGGGTTCTTTTGGGAGGGGGCAGTCAAATCCCGTAAATCTCCACCCCAGACCCGGCGACTTGTGTCAACCAAACCCACCCGGGATGTACCCCCTATGGATCCGGCTCCGATAGTCTGCTAGCAGTGTCGGGAGCTTGGCCATGTACGAGCTGACTGTCCACATCAGGTGGAACCCATGAACACGAACTATGGCTTCCATCAGTCGTTAAATGCCAGGAAGCTGTGTGCAGCGGGTACCCCAGAAATTCTAAATCACTTGTGCCAGGTGGAAGTGGGAGACACTCCAGCACAGGCCCTGCTGGACTCAGGGAGTCTGGTGTCCCTAGTAAGGGCTCCCCTGGTACGGTCTGCTGAGTATACTGGCCGGAAAGTCGGGGTCATCTGCATTCATGGGGACTTAAAAGACTATCCCACCGCCCTGGTGTCTCTAACCACAGGGGCCAGCAGGTGGACTCACGAAGTGGCAGTAGCCACAAACTTACACTACGAACTTATAATAAGGAGAGACTTCCCTGGTTTCCCGGCACTCTGGCCTGCTACGAAAGTGACTAATACCCATGACACAGGGGTAGCCCCAGCAGAGTGGCCTTGCTCCGGGGGGAGGCCAGAAACCTGGGAACCCGAGGCCGACAGGCCAGCGGGAGGGGTGACCGCCACTTCGGTGGAAGAGGGGGAGACAACCCCACTGAATGTAATGGTGGGAGACGTGGAGGACTTGCCACCAGGGCCTGAGCTAGCAGACCTCAATGTCTCTGGGGATAATTTTGGTACTGCACAACACCGGGACCCAACCCTATCCCTAGCCTGGGAAAATGTATTAATAGTAGATGGTGAACCACAACAAGCTGGGGCAGAGTCAGGGTTCCCCCGTTTTGTGGTTCATCAGGATATGTTGTATCAGGTAAACCAGCTGTGGGTAAACCCATTGAACAGTGGGTGGTGCCCCAGGCTTATCGCAAACTTGTGTTAGAGTTAGCCCACCAACATGTTCTTGGGGGTCATCTGGGAATGCAGAAAACACAGGATCGGAGTCTACAACGGTTTTACTGGGCCAGTATGTTTAGGGAGGTGGACGAATTCTGTAAGTCTTGCCCGACCTGCCAAGCAACTAGCCCCAAGCACCTTTTCCGTAGTCCCTTGGTACCTCTCCCGATCATCGAGGTACCATTTGAGCGTATCGCTATGGACCTCGTAGGTCCAGTTCCCTTAGTCCGCTAGAGGACACCAACACATCTTGGTCGTCCTAGACTACTCCACTCGGTACCTGGAGGCGGTGCCATTGCGATATTCATTGGCTAAACTGACAGCTAAGGAGCTAATGGAATTGTTCTCCCGAGTGGGGCTACCTAAAGAGGTTCTGACTGACTAGGGGACCGCTTTTATGTCCAGGGTGATGAGGGAACCCTGTAAGTTGCTGCACATAAAACTGCCACCAAGGTGACTTTTGTTTTATAAACTTGCCATTGGGTGTGAAGTAACACCAACACTCCAAAAGTGACGTTTTGTTTTTGGCATCATGTGTGAATAAATACTGAAGTTTGAATTACGAACTTGTATTTTGGCTCTGTACTGCGCCCGCTTATCGTAACTACCAGAGCGAATCCCCACAATATATATATATATATATATATATATACACATACTGTCCTCTTCCATGTTAATTACTTCACACAGTTTAGTGTCATCTGCAAAAAAAAATATTTTACTGTGCAAGCCTTCTACAAGATCATTAATAAATATATTGAAGAGAATAGGGCCCAATACTGACCCCTGAGGTACTCCACTAGTGACAGTGACCCAATCTGAGTATGTACCGTTAATACCCATGCTCTGTTTTCTATCACTGAGCCAGAGCCTTACCCACATACAGACATTTCCCCCCAGTCCAAGCATTCTCATTTTATATACTAACCTTTTATGTGGTACAGTGTCAAATGCATTGGAGTTAAGTCCATATATACGACATCCATTGATTCTCAACTGTCAACTCTAGAACTTACCTCCTCATAGAAACTGATTAAATGAGTTTGACATGACTGGTCCCTAATGAAGCCATGTTGATATGGTATTATTTTCTTATTTTCATTGAGGTACTCCAAGATAGCATCAAACTGTTTACCCACGACAGATGTTAAACTTACCGGCCTATAGTTATCAGGCTCTGTTTTTGGACCCTTTTTGAATATTGGCACCACATTTGCTATGCGCCAATCCTGTGGAACACTTCCTGTCAGTATGGAGTCCTTAAATATCTGAAATAAGGGTCTGGCTATGACATTACTTAATTATCTTAGGATACGGGGTGTATGCCATCTGGTCCTGGTGATTTGTCTATTTTAATCTTTTTAAGATGCCGCTGTACTTCTTCCTGGGTCAGACAGGGCACTTTTAATGGGGAATTTACTTTTACATTCTGCATTTCACCTGACAGTTTATTTTCTTCAGTGAATACAGTGGAGAAAAAAATATTTAATAGCTTTGCTTTCTCCTCATCGCTCTCTCTAACTCCCCCCTCATTACTCTGTAAAGGGTCAACACCTTCAGATTTATACTTTTTACCATTTATATAATTGAAGAGCATTTTAGGGTTAGTTTTACTCTCTTTGGCAATTAATCTCTCGGTCTCTAGTTTGGATGCTTTTATTTGTTTTTTACATATTCTATTTTTTTCCTTATAGTTTTTCAGTGCATCCTCGCTACCCTCCTGTTTTAGTGATTTAAATGTTTTCTTTTTGTCATTTATTGCTTTCTTTACAGTTCTATTTATCCACATTGGTTTTTTCTTGTTCCTTAACATTTTATTCCCATAAGGTATGTAGCTCTCACAATTAGATTTTACAATGCTTTTAAAGATATCCCATTTTGTGGCTGTATTTTATTTTTGAGGACTTTGTCCCAGTTAGTTAAGCCTAAAGTTATTCACTTTAGAAAAAAGACGACTGATGGGAGATCTAATTACTATGTATAAATATATCAGGGGACAGTACAGAGATCTCTCCCATCATTTATTTATCCCCAGGACTGTGACTGTGACGGGGGGACACCCTCTGCATCTGGAGGAAAGAAGGTTTGTACACAAACATAGAAAAGGATTGTTTATGGTAAGAGCAGTGAGACTATGGAGCTCTCTGCCTGAGGAGGTGGTGATGGTGAGTACAATAAAGGAATTCAAGAGGGGCCTGGATGTATTTCTTGAGTGTAATAATATTACAGGCTATAGCTACTAGAGAGGGGTCGTTGATCCAGGGCTTCTACCTCACAGTTTTTTTTTGCCTTCCTCTGGATCAACTTGCAGGATAACAGGCCGAACTTGATCGACAAATGTCTTTTTTCGGCCTTATACTATGCTACTATGTTACTTTGGCCTCTATTAGTTGGCTAAATTTAGCTTTTTTGAAGTTTGGTATTTTTGTTCCTCCCTGAAGAAACACACATTTGAATGACAATTTGGAAGGTTATTACTTTATGGTCACTATTTCCCAAGGTGTCCACCAACCTGCAGATCTGTTGTTCTGTTAGGTCTATTGGTTAATACTAAGTCCAGTATGGCTGTCCCTCTAGTCGGGTACTGAACCACTTGGGAAAGGTAATTGTCTGTAGTTATTGTCAAGAACCTGTTCCCTTTATGGGATGTACAGGTTTTAGTTTTCCTGTCTATATCTGGGTTGTTGAAGATAATAAAGATAATAAATGCCTTTCTGTCATTTCCGTTGTCATTATTCTGATTAATGAATAGGAGAAAATGTGAATGGTCATATACCTTATTTTTCGCTTTATAAGACACACTTTTTCCCCCCCAAAAGTGGGAGGAAAAAGGCAGTGTGTCTTATAAAGAGAAGGTTGCAATTTTTACATTGCTGACACTGATACATCGCTGGCCGCTGTGCTGCACAGCGCGGCCTGTGATGTATCAGAGCTCTATCACTCTGGGTGGGAGGAGGGGCTGGAGGCCAGCAACTGCTGTTTCACTCGCAGCAGGGCCCTGTGCAGTCAATGTACTTGATAACACCGGGCCCCGCTCACAGCAGTCTTCATATGTAAAGATTAGTCATGTAATCCTCAACAATTGGAGCTGCTTTGTTAAACTACTGTAATCGTCTGTAGTAGTACTCACTATCAAGATAGCAGGCAGGCCGGCAGCGCAATGTCACTCAGTCAGTCATGCTCCTCCCACTTCATTAATGAAGGTGGCGGAGCAGGAGTGTGACCTACTGAGTAATGTTACGCTGCCGGCCTGCCTGCTAGTTTGATAGTGAGTACTACTACAGACGATTACAGTAGTTTAACAAAGCAGAGCTACTTGTTGAGGATTACATGACTAATCTTTACATATGAAGACTGCTCTGAGCAGGGCCCGGTGTAATGGGGGTCACTATTTACACAGGGACATAAGAAGACACAGAGGGGACCAGCATAAGATGCTATGATCCACCCAGAACAGTGTCATCCATAGCTACCCCCATATCAGTGTGTCATCCACAGATCCCCCATAACAGTGTCATCCACAGATCCCCCATAACAGTGTCATCCACAGATCCCCCACAACAGTGTCATCCACAGATCCCCCATAACAGTGTCATCCACAGATCCCCCATAACAGTGTCATCCACAGATCCCCATAACAGTGTCATCCACAGATCCCCCATAACAGTGTCATCCACAGATCCCCCATAACAGTGTCATCCACAGATCCCCCATAACAGTGTCATCCAAAGATCCCCCATAACAGTGTCATCCACAGATCCCCCTTAACAGTGAGTCATCCACAGATCCCCCATAACAGTCTCATCCACAGATCCCCCATAACAGTCTCATCCACAGCTCCTCCCATTTCAGTGTGTTACCCACAGATCCCCATAACAGTGTCATCCACAGATCCCCCATAACAGTGTCATCCACAGATCCCCCATAATAGTGTCATCCACAGACCACCATTAGTTCAAAACCCACAAAAAGCACACCCTTTGGTTCAATTTTTCCCCCCTTATTTTCCCCCTCAAAAACTGCATCTTATCATCAGGTATGTCTTATAAAGCGAAAAATATGGTACTTCCAGATGACCATGCATTTCCCTAGATGACCAGTAGAGGGAGCAGTACTAACAGGCTGAAATCTGTGGGAAAAATTCCTGTGTCCGGGACAAAGCCATTCTTTGTACAGTCATTAGGTTTACATTAAATTGCTTGTCTTAATTTTTTTAAGTTTTAATGTCATCACTGAGCTACATAGCCTTGAACAGATGAGAGTTCCTTTTTTGAGACTCTATGAATAAGCTTGACAACATCTTATAGAAACAGCCATTCTATCCCTGGGAGATGCAACTTTTTTATGCTACACAATAAGCCCACTGATTTCAATGAGTATCCCATTCCCATGAGGTGGCGCTGCAAAAAAAAAGTGAACAGTGAACTGTGCCGCAGATTACAGCTGATTGCTGGGGAACCAGTAACAAAACTAATTTTTATCAGCTTATTTTGAGACCTCTACTAATAAAATGAAATTACCAACTATAACATACCTTTTAAGTCTGACTCTAATGTAGGAATGAATCTTAAAAAGGGCTGTCCCCACTGGACAACCCTTGTCCATATAACCTATTAGGGCATACCTGTATGTGTAACAGGTGGGAGAAGCACCTCATTGAGAATTGCTCTGAATGATACCGTCGCTTGGAAAGATGTATATAAATTGAACGGGAGGCCTTTACTTTAAGGTACGCTGGATAAATTATACATAGGGACATAATTTGCTAAATGATCCTTAAACTGATTGATGATGATGTGTGTCTTACCAGACATCAAGTGGGAAGGGGTTAGGGAGAGGGTGGATGGAGTTCTTCAAATACTGGGGGTTTTCTTTTGAACCATTTTTGTATTTTCTTTTCTTTGTACTTCTTTTTGCATTTTGTTTAGAAAACGTAAAGGGATGTTGCAGCTATGCTACTATACTTATCTGTACTTGTCCAAATATTGGTGAATACAATAAGAATGTGTAAAAAAAAAATAATGAATTGCTCTGACACCTCGGCACCAGACCTCCTGCCGGTCCTAAGAGGGGAGGAAAGAGTCCAGCTCTCTGTACATCACCTCTAAAGACAAGAGGTGGAGCTCCTCATAAGACCAATTGGGCCCCATTTTGGCAGAAGGGCAACACATGCTACATGGTACACTCTTACCCCTCTTCTCTGCTGGGGGTGAGTGCTAGCTATGGCCTTCTGCTGCAGGAAAAGATGCAGCCAGAAGTTTACAGAGAGCTGCTGAGAGTAGTGTACAGTCTGAGGAACAGATTGCGGCAGGAGTGAGAGTCTAATTTCTGCAAGTGCATTTTAGAGTTTGTGTGGTAGTGCCAGAAGAATGACAACAGTCTCCAGCTGGGGTGAACGTGAAAAAATGGTCCAAGTCAGGAGTGGGGTATTGGGGCCTGAAGATGGCTGCATAACTCACCTGAACTGAAACGGCAATCACTGCAACAGCAGTGACCAGAAGATGGACACATAAAGTGGTAGTGGCCCTCAGAGCGTGGAAGGAGAGGGAGTCTCCCTCCTCGCATATCTGGATGAAGATAAGCTGAAGTAGCTGGGTAGCCGGTGACGTTTTGAGGGCTCCTTTAGTTCTGCATGTGGTAATGACGGTGGTAATGTGTGGCTGCCCCAGAGCTTCACCCAGCAATATCAAAGGGCAACTTAGTATACACGTGATTCTGTGCAACCTTCCAGTGGCCATTTGGTCATAGTCATCAAGATTAGCTTTGTTATCAATTACTAATAGAAAGCGAAAGTCAGGGAGGGCACAGACTGTGTCTTCCTAGTGCCTTCTTTGACATGCTAAAAATACAAAAACAACATACTGTATTCTATCCATACAGAGCTTTCTGCATGAATGTTTTTGCCAAATCATATCTTCACAGTGGCGTTGCAATCTCATTCATAGTTGTTGTGACCACGAATGGGCCAAGAGGGGAAGGGGGCCTGCTTCGGATCCCCAGGCCAGCGGCTTAGCTGAAGCAGCACTCTCATGACGTAATGAAGCCTGGATGCTCCCCCACTCATCCATGTGGCTATGTGCCTGCTGCAGCACTTACAATGTCCTCATGGTAAGCAGCGTCAGGATGTGGTGTGCTGCGTTAGACATGGTATGAAGCACAGACATGGCTACATGGATGAGCCATGGAGGGTCCAGGTATGGCAACATAAAGTGATGAGAGTTACACTTCACTTAGTGCTGCTCAGCTAGGCTTCTGAGGAGAGCATCATTGCCCAGGCCTGGTCACTTCCCTGTAGGCGAGTCTGTTTGGGGTGGGGTGAGATCGGCGGGGTCACTTAGAAGTTTGGCATTAGGGCCCTGTTTAAAATTATAGCATGAGGACCAGCATGCTCTAGTTACTGTAGGTCCCTGCTGGAATATATTTTCTTCTGACTCTGCATTGTTCCGTTTCTCTGATATTCCTCCTGAATATTTGACAACTGGGTGTTACTATTCATCTTGTCAAAGGGGTGTGTCTTTGCACAGTCTAGCACTGCCAGCACTGATTGGTCAGAATGTAGATATATCTCCAACTTGTAACACCCATTTGGCAATTCATTCTTACACTGACAGGAGAGTGGCACAAACACAGAAGATGCACTGTGCCACTCTCCCCACTCCCCCACTGATCAAAACGTCTCATGCTTCTCTATGACATATCAAAAATGTTATGAAAACTCAGTGACCCTTTAAAGGAACACTCCAGGCAAATCTATATCACTGTGTCATGCCCAGTGGAGGGCTGGAGGAAGAGGTGCTTTCCTGTGCCATGCTCTCCCCCCTAAGGCCATGCACTGAATATAACACAGTATGTCAGTATTTCCTGGAGTGTTCTTTTAAAGCAAGTTAGAAATTATTTTAATTGCTTGAAGACATTAAGGTGAAGAGTAGAAAGGTATGTGGACACTCATGACAGGAATAAAAGTTAATATTGTACTAATTTCAGAGGAGAGCTGGTGTTACTGAATAGGATTTATAGGCCAATTTACCAGATTGAGATAAAGACAACTTCATATGTTACTAGTATCTGTGATAATAGCATAACTGGTTAACCTGAATTGTACAAAGTTCAAACATCCCTTATAAGATGAGGGGATGGTGCCAGTGAGCATTCCCATCTCTGCCGCCATGGTGTTTCGAGCATCTCTGGGGCTCCTCTGCCTCGTAGCCATCACTGTCTACTCAAATGCCTACACGGTAAGTGAAATTATGATTAATCTCAAGTCAATATCTCTAGTATCGATATCCAGTTAACATCAGTACGGGTTAAATCACTTTGTGGCTCTTCATTGGTAGAAGTACTACAAGTTTCAGCCTGCAATGTGATCTGTAGATTGGGAAGGGCCTTCTGGTCCATCATAAGCTGATATCTATCAACAGTCTAATATTATGTTAAAGGGTTGCAAGATTTAGTAGGAGATTTACGGCTATGCCACAGGTGGAGAGCCTTTTAGTGTCCACTAGTGACATTTTTGTTAAACTTTATGTGATATGATTTATTTTTGCAGATTAACCATCGACAAGACACTGGTAAGAGAAAACCACACAATATTTCTGTTACTGGCAATCACGTATATATCTTCCATGGCTTTATCCAAAATCTAGTGATCTATCTCGATTTCAAGGGGTTGTCTGGTTTAGAGAACCCATTTCCAACGGTGATCTGGATGAATAGAGGAAGGTCCCTTGTTCAGGATCCTCATCTATAAAATGCAGCAGGGATTGACTGCAAAGAGTGTCTGTCACCCTGGAGGACCTTTGCATTGATTTCAAAGGGCTCTGTGTAATACCTAATTTCACCTGCGGTGGTGCTGCAGGAGAATGTAGTGTTTTCTGACTGGTTCTCTGCAGATTAAAGCTAATCACTGGGGTCTTAGAGGTGGGATGTTCTGTGATCATCATTGTTAATGAACAATGAAAAAGAGACAACCTCTTTAAATATTTCAATTATTCCTTGTCTGCAATGAATGAGAAACTATTGTTATCTGTCTGACTGGCCATACAGTTGGTATATCTGTAGTTAAGTGCCTCTATATCTGTAGTCAAGTGCAACTGTGTGTAGTAATGGAGGGAAGGTTGAGAAATCACTACATACTTACATAAACTATGAAGAAATTAACTTTTATAAATGTTGTGAAATGTTTTCTTTTTTTCTAGTAGAAGACAATGGAGAAGTTGGAGAATTCATAGACATCCTTGACATAAACAAAGGTAAGTAATGTATAATGTCTACTGCTCCTGAGCTCTATCTATCTATGAAAGTCTTTTTCACATTTTGTTATGTTGCGGCCTTGTAGTAAAATACCCCCATCAATCTGCACTCAGTACCACATAATGAGGAAATGAAAACAGAATGTTGCAAATCGTTGCTAATTTATTGAAAAGGAAAAACTAGAATCTTGCATTGCCATAAGTTATAGACCCTTTGGCAGCAGTTACAGACTCCACTATGATGACACAAGACCTGCATACCTGGATTTGGGGATTTTATGCTGTTCTGCTCTGAAGATCCTCTCAAGTTTTGTCAGGTTGGATGATGACTGTTGGTGGTCAGCCATTTTTAGGTCTCTCCAGAGATATTTGATTGGGTTGAAGTCAGGGCTCTGGCTGGGCCACTCAATGATATTCACAGAGTTGTCCCTAAGCCACTCCTGTGTTGCCTTGTTTTTGTGCTTATGGTCATTTAATTGTTGGAAAGTGAACCTTCAGCCTAGTCTGAGGTCCAGAGCACTCTGGATCAGGTTTGCATTAAAATGTCTCTGTACTTTGCTCCATCCAGCTTTTCCCCAACCCTGACCAGTCTTCCCTGTCCCAGCCACTGAAAAGCACCTCCAGAGCATTATGCTGCCACCACCATGTTTCACTGTAGGGATGGTATTAGGCAGGTGACGAGCAGTGCCTACTTTCCTCCAGACATGACGCTTAGAATTGAGGGCAAAAAGACTAATTTGATTTAATAACACCAGGGAATCTTGTTTCTCACAGTCTGAAAGTCCTTTTGGTGGAGTACTGCAGTGATGGTTGACCTTCTGGAAGTTTCTCTCATCTGCACACAGGAACTTTGGAGCTCAGCCAGAGTGACTATTTGGTTCCTGGTCACCTCTCTAGCCAAGGCCCTTTTCCCTTGATTACTTAGTTTGGTGGGGTGTCCAGCCCTAGGAAGAGTCCTGGTTGTTCCAAACATCTTCTGGATTATAAAGTCCACTGTGCTCTTGGGAACTTTTAGTGCATCTATCTATCTATCTATCTATCTATCTATCTATCTATCTTAACATAGTTTGTATGGCTAAAAAAAGGACATCTCTCCATCCGGTTCAGCCTGTTATCCTGAGTGTTAATCCAGAGGAAGGCAACATCCTTCATTAGGTAGAAGCCAGTTTTCCTTATTTTAGGGGAGAAAAATTCCTTCTTGTCTCCAATCAGGCAATCAGAATACCTCCCTGGATCAACAACCCTTCTCCAGAATTCTAGTAACTATAGCCTGTAATATTATTACACTTCAAAAATACATCCAGGCTCCTCCTGAACTCTTTTAGTGAGTTCATGATTACAAACTCCATAGTCTGTCTGCTCTTACAGTAAAGAACCCTCTTCTATGTTGATGTAGAAGATCACACAAGTTTACTATAACATTCCTTTTCTAGTTGCTTAAAACACTATGTCACATTTCCAGTACCATTGTGCTCTCACTAGTTAGGCTTTGTTCACATTTCGGTTGTGGTATTTGTTTATAACGCTATTCCACTTTGTATGATGGGTACCAAATGTGCCCAAGGGACTTCACTAATTTACAGTGGAGGGGTTCCCAGCTTCTGTTGTGGTGTTAAATGGGAAGAATAGCAGCAAATGAGATTTAACACTGATAAGTTTAAGGTTATGTATTTTGGATGGGAAAATCCATGCCAAGGTGACATTCTACAGTGAATGGTAAACACTGGGTAACACTGACATGGTAAAGGAAAATTGGCTTTAGGGTTTTATTTTTGCCTTCCTCTGGATCATCTTTGCATAATAACAGGCTGAACCAGATGGACGGATGTCTTTATTCAGCCTTGCAAGCTATGTTGCTATGTTACCCCCCTTTATTTTGCACCCATTTCCAGTTTAATGCAGGCTTTTGCCCCCTACCCAATACCAGTGTCTCATACAACTTGATCTGTTGCTTGGAACTTTATTATGGACTAAAATAAGTCTCCAAACAGAAAAAAAATGTTTCTGTGTTCTTTATGTTCTGTCATTGTTTTACATGCATTTTACCTGATGTTTTTATCATTTATAGAACTAGGCAAGGACCTGTTCCAGGGAGACATTAAGCTTTCGGTGAGCCCCACAATTTTTGTAAATAGACAGTGTGATTATGATGATCGGAAGGGATTAAAGGACCTTCTTGGGTCTGATTGGGGGAAAGTGTATATTTGCTTAGAAATCAAACTGTAGCTGTGTTGTTTTTCTTCATGTCCTGTTTTGCTCCATCTTCCTCTTTGACCTCAGCCCAGGAAACAGCAAGTTTACAGCAGCCATTTGTAGTAGCTGTTACCTAGTCACAGAGTCATTCGAGCTCCATACAAATGCATATTCCCTGTTGTAACCTTCTTACTTTTTTAATTTTTACACTTGGTGTTTAATGCCAGTTTCTTGGGGACCATAACTATTGCTTTGCCACCTTTTTCTCAGGCTTAGGCCTCATCCACACGACCGTTGTTTGGATCCGCATCTGAGCCGCCGTTTTGTCGACTCGGATGCGGACCCATTCACTTAAATCAGGCCGCAAAAGATGTGGACAGCACTCCGTGTGCTGTCCGCATCTGTGGCTCCGTTCCGAGGCCCCGCTAAAAAAAAATAACATGTATTATTCTTGTCCGCGCTTTGCGGACAAGAATAGGCATTTATATTGCTGGCAATATAACGGGCGGCAACACGGACGGCTTCCATTTTTTGCGGATCTGCGGTTTGCGGACCGCAAAAAAACGGCACGGTCATGTGCATGAGGCCTAAGTGTAACGGACAATGGTTGTGGAGTCATTGTTGCAATATAAATAGCAGGACGATACTCTTGACTATATATTTGAGTGTGTCAGAAGTACTTACAAAAAATGTCTCGCAGTCCTATATCTCATACGAGAATATAATTCGTATACAAAAAATGTCTTGCAGGCCTGTATCTCGTGCGAGAACACTGAGCTTCTGCTATCCCATTGCGCACAATGTTTTTGGGGTTACGCCCCCTTACTCATGCGTATCAATGGGATGTAGCAATCTTCTTTAAATATACTACTCTTTTGACATAATTAGTTCAACATCCTAATATCAGTATACAAAAAACATTAGCAATCTGTAAGAAATATACATAAAAATATATAGGGTCATTCATTTAAGACCAGCGTTTTAGACATCGGTCTTAATACCCCTTTAGCTAGGCACCTCTACATAACTTTTGCATATCCACCGCCTGTCTAAATCTGCGCCCGCTCCCCCTCTTCCCCACCCACAAAGCACTGATGCCACACACCTTTTTTTTTAGACTTGAAGTTACAGATTGCGGCTCAAATAACCTTTGCGCTGCAGTCTGCAACAGATATATGCCAAAAAGTGGTGGTGGCACTCCATTAGCCCGTGGTGTTATTGAATATCAAACCAATGACTTGATTATGACGGTTGGGTCAATTCATTCAGAAAATTTTTTGCTGATGTTATTTTGGGTTCACCCTGTTTGAGGAAATATTGTCCAGTCTTTGATTGGAGTTCTGGGGAATTAACTAAATGGGCTCCTCAATGCTCTAATCATTGTTTATCAGTTCTATTCTTTGGTCTAGAATTGGAGGAGGGTCCCATCCCTGGGTTCATCAAGGACTTTCAGGATGCATTCTCCAAGGAGGCTTCTGAAGCTTTACCTCCTCTTCGGGAATATGATTGCGCCACTGAATTGTTCCTGGTGCTAAACTTCCCAAGGGACGGATTTTAAACCTTTCTAGGCCTGAAAGGCACGCCATGAAAGACTATATTATGGATAGTCTAAATAAAGGGCACATTCGACCGTCTGTATCTCCTGTTGGGGCTGGATTCTTTTTTTGTTAGTAAAAAAGATGGTGGACTGCGCACATCTATTGATTACAGGGATCTCAATAAAATTATTATCCAGTAATCCAATAACCAGTACCCCCTTCCACTCATTCCTGATTAATTTAATCAAATAGTCGGGGCTCAGTGGTTCTCCAAGATTGACCTTAGAGGAGCCCACAATTTGATTAGAATCAGGAAGGGGGGTGAATAGAAAACTGCATTTAATACCTCCGAATGGCATTTTGTATATCTGATGATGCCCTTTGGGCTGTGTAATGCCCCAGCTGTGTTTCAGAACCTGGTAAATTATATTTTTCAAAGGTTCCTGGGTCAGTTCCTAAAGGTATAACTTGATGAAATTAAGCAAATACACATTTGGTGTTAGAGAGGTCTCTTTCCTGGGTTACATCCTGTCTCCCCAAAGATTTTGTATGGATTCCGCTAAGGTGTTGTCGAGACCTACCTCTCTCAAGGCTCCTCAAAGATTTCTTGGCTTTGCAAATTATTATAGGAAATTCATTAAAAGTTTTTCTGTCATTGCCAAACCTTTGACAAACTTAACCAGGAAGGGGGCGAATCTTCTCCATTGGTCTCTTGAGGCCTTGTCCGCATGTGAAACTCTGAAAGGAAGTTTCGTTAAGGCACCTGTTCTTACTCAGTCAAAACTTTTGTCATTCAATGGATGCCTCTGAAGTAGGAGTGGGGGCTATACTATCTTAGGGGTCATCTTTCTTAACTAATTTGAAACCATGTGCATTTTTCTCCAGAAAACTCTCCTCCGCCGAGAGGAATTATGACATCAGCAACTGTGAACTATTGGCAATCAAGTGGGCATTTGAGGAGTGGTGCAACTTCTTAGAGGGGCTCAACACCAGATTACAGTGCTTATCAGGAAAATCTGATTTGTTTAGATACTGCTAAACATTTAAATCCTCAGCAAGCACGATGGTCCTTGTTCTTTACTTGGTTTAACTTTGTTGTCCCTTATCCTGGATCTTGTAATGTGAAGGCGGATGCCTTATCAGATAGTTTTGGTACTGAGGAGTTCATAAATACTGATCCTGGTAACATTCTGTCCCCTGGTGTCGTTGCCACCGTTGGTCCTGATCTTGTTGCCGAAATACAGTGCTGTCAGGACTTGACTCCTAGTAATCTTCCCTCTGGTAAATTGTTTCTTCCTCCAAACATTGCTCTGTACTGGCTGGTCACCTAGGTATTGCAGGCACTAAACATCTGGTTTCCTGAGCCTACTGGGGGCCTATGTCGTTACGTGATGTTGTTGCCTTTGTCTCAGCGTCCGATGTGTGTGCTAAGGCCAAGATACCCAGGAGACAACCTGCGGGTTTACTTTGTCCCTTGCCCATTCCACAAAAACCTTGGACCCACATCTCTATTTTGAACTCTTGGACTTCATTACGGACCTTTCATCCTTCCGGGGTAGTTCGGTCTTCTGGGTGGTCATAGATAGGTTCTCTAAGATATGTCATCTGGTGCCATTAAAGAAACTTAAAGAATTGGCTCCTTTGTTTGTGGACAACATCTTGAGATTACATGGCTCACCTGAGTCCATTATCTTGGACAGAGGTGTCCAATTTTTCTTGAGATTCTGGAAAGAGTTTAGCAAGAAACTAGAGATTTAACTCTCCTTCCATCCTGAGACAAACTGAAAGGATCAGCCAGGTCTTGGAACAGTTTTTAACGTGTATCGTTTCTGACTGCCAAAATGAGTTTGCAATTAATAACCATGTCAGCTCCTCTAATGGTATCCCACTTTTTTTTGTAATAATGGCTTTAATCCTTGTTTTTTTCTGTCTCTGGGTCCAGCTCTGTGAATCCTGTGGTGGAGGCTATCATTGACCATTTGTGCACAGTTTAGACTTAGGCTCGCAATAACAAAGCATCCAATGTAAACAAGCTAAGGAAACTGACTTTTGGTCCAAGGATGAGCTCGTCTAGCTTTCCACAAAACATTTGTCTCATGTACCATCTGGTAAACTTGCACCTAAGTTTATTGGACCATATAGAATCATGTCTGTGATTAATCCGGTATCTTTTTGTCTTCAGTTGCTTTCCTCACTCAGATACATGATGTCTTTCATAAGTCATTGCTAAAATAATACATTCCTCCTGTGATTTCTGCACCTAAACCTCCTGATCCAATGGTAGTTCTAGACGAGATGGAGTATGAGGTGAAGAAAATTCTCGACCCCCAGAAGGTTCAAGGTTCGTTGCAATACTCCATTGGAAGGAGTATTATCCTGAGTAGAAAACATGAGTGCTGGCTCAGAATGTTTATACTCCTCGTGAAATTAGGAAATTCCATTTAGAATTTCCATCAAAGCCTGCTCCCCATGTTGAGGGTCCAGTGGCCACTCTTAAAAAAGGTGGTAATGTCACAAACTTACCTGTTTGGGCTCCAGCAGCAAGGTCTCCAGCTTCAGCACAACTGTGCCAGGAGAGACACGCTGCAACAGAGCCCTTGTCAACAGGATGCAATGCTCTTTCTCCCACAGTGGGCAAGTGCTGGAGGAGACTAGCAGTGGGTTGATTGCTCAGCTGCTCTATTACTGTGTGCTAGTGTTTTGAGTAATGGAGCGCTGAGTCATGACCTATCAGGTTCTGATCCTGGGACTCAGTGATCTATTTAAACCCCTTCCTGGCCATATACCAGTGCCAGTTATAGTCTGTGACTTTCTAGCTGTGTTCCTGGTTGTATATTTTGGGTTACTAGTGCATTGGTCTCCGCTTGTCCTTTTTACCACTCTTTGTCTAACGTATTGGTACTGAGTTTCCCATCATGTTCTGATCTCGGCTTGGCTATTTCACTACTCTCTGTCTCTCTTTTTGGTATGTTGTTGTTCTCCTGGTTCTGACCCTTTTCAGTGTGTCTTGTTTTTCTCCCCTGGTGCTGTTTGTCTCGCACCTAAGCAGAGTAGGAAACTTCAACCAGTTGCGGACTTGCTACTTAGAGCTTGCACTGCAAGTAGGCAGGGAAAGAAAGGAAATAGCCAGGTATTTACAGTTAGGTCACTGACACAAATTTTGTTTTTATTACCTATTTACTAAACATATTCAAGTCATAGTTATATAATCAACATGGACATAAAGTCCAGACTTTTAGATTTCATTTGAGGGTATCCACATTCAAATTGGATGAAGGGTTTAGCAGTTTCAGCTCCTTTACATGTGCACCCTGTTTTTGAAGGGACCAAAAGTCATTGAACAATTGACTCAAAGGCTGTTTCATGGGCAGGTGGGGGCAATTCCTTCATTATTTCATTCTCAATTAAACATATAAAAGTCCTGGAGTTGATTTGAGGTGTGGTTCTTGCATTTTGAACATTTTGCTGAGAAGTAGACATGCGGCCAAAGGAGCTCTCCATGCAGGTGAAACTAACCATCCTTCATCTGCAAAAAGAGAAAGAAAAAAAAACATCCGAGAAGTTTCTACACTATTAGGAGTGGCAAAATCTACAGTTTGGTACATCCTCAACAATGCAAAAAGACCTGGACACTCACGGAAGACAACAGTCGTGGATGATCGCAGAATAATTACCATGGTGAAGGGAAACCCCTTCACAACAGCCAACCAAGTGAACACCACTCTCGAGGATACAGGCGTATCAATATCCAAATCTACCATAAAGAGAAGACTGAATGAAAGAAAATACAGTGGGTTTACTACAGTGCAAGCCACATATAAGCCTCAAGAATAACAAGGCTAGATTGGACTTTGCTAAAAAAAAAAAAACATCTTAAAAAACCAGCACACTTCTGGAAGAACATTCTTTGGACAGATGAAACCAAGATCAACCTCTTCCAGAATGATGGAAAGAAAAAAGTATGGAAAAGGCATGGTACAGCTCATGATCCAAAGCATACCACATCATCTGTAAAACACGGCAGAGGTAGTGTGATGGCTTGGGCATGTATTGCTGCCAGTGGCACTGGGTCCCTAGTGTTTATTGATGATGTGACACAGGACAGAAGCAGCCAGATGAATTCTGGGGTTTTCAGAGACATACTGTGTGCTCAAATCCAGCCAAATGCAGCCAAACTGATTGGTCGGTGTTTCATAGTACAGATGGACAATGACCCAAAACATAAAGCCAAAGCAACACAGGAGTTTATTAAAGCAAAGAAGTGGAATATTCTTGAATGGCCGAGTCAGTCACCGGATCTGAAACCAATAGAGCATTTCACTTGTTAAAGACTAAACTTCAGAAAGAAAGACCCACAAACAAACATCAACTGAAAACCGCGGCAGTAAAGGCCTGGCCGAGCATTAAAAAGGAGGAAACACAGCGGCTGGTGATGTCCATGAGTTCAAAACTTCAGGCAGTCATTGCCAACAAAGGGTTTTTAACCAAGTATTGGAAATTAACATTTTATTTACAATTATTTAATTTGTCCAATTACGTTTAAGCCCCTGAAATGAAGGGATTGAGTTAAAAAAATGCTTTCGTCACTCATATTTTGATGCAATTATTTAGTTCAACCCACTGAATTAAAGGTGAAAGTCTGAACTTCAACTGTATCTGAATTGTTTTGTTCAAAATCCATTGTGCTAATGTACAGAACACAAATTAGAAAAATCTTGTCTCTGTCCAAATACATAATGACCTAACTGTATTAGTTGATTAGCAATAGGACACAGTGATGCGGCAGCTCATAGAACAGGAGAGAATTAACCCTATCAGCGATGAAGACAGAGGTATATTGAATACAAGTTCTAATTCACACACAGGACACCGGCGCATGCATGCCAGCACTGTATTGTATTATTTTGGCTGCTTTCTGGAACTGTTAATTTGCCAATGTACCATATAGTACTGTTATTTGAGCACCATACTTTATAGCATGTATAATTAGTCACTGCATAGTATGCAACATTTTTCTGTGCATAATTGTGGAACTGTTTTCTCTGTACAGAAAGAATCCCGAAATGCTCTGCGCAATGAAATCTACAGGTGGAAGTTTCCTATTCCATATATATTGGCTGATAACTTAGGTAATAACAATGCATAAACTATTTATCTATCTATCTTAGAATTTTTATTTGCTAGAACAGTTGGTCTTTTAACCATTTCTGGAACGCCTGTTGCCTATATACTTCCAGGTGGTCTGAGCTTATCTCTGCAAGTCTAATTCCAAACCTTTCAGAGATGGCAGCTGTTCAATAATCAGTGCTTATTTTACCATCCCTGCCTTCTTCATTGCTCTGTATACTGTATATATACAGATTAGAAGGTGACAATGCAGCTGCTTCCTGCCCTGGTCCTAGTAATCATGTGATCGCTGGGGGATGAGTGTCCACACAAACTGCTTGGTCTTAGCAGACCCAGAATAGCTCTGTAGTGAGTGTCTTCAGCATTATATTGCCCGTGTAAAAAAAAATATGTAGGGGCACATTTATTAAGGACGGCATTTTAGACGCCAGTCTTAATAAAGACCCTGCGCTGGTGGTGGATCCACCAAAGTTATGAAGAGGTGCTGGCCTCTCCATAACTTTGGTTCATCTAGCACCAGTTCTAAATATAAGACAGCTTCTGAGCTGTCTTACATTTAGACCATTTTCTGCAATTTAAACAGGCATAGAAAATGGTGAATGAGACAGTCCTGCAGGCCCACGCCGCGCCCACAATTAAAACTGTTGCGCCGCCATCTGCGCCTGAAATACGCCTAATTTAGACATATTTCAGCTTCGTAAATGACATAATGTTTAAATGCCCCCCCACCCAGGTCGTTTATGATCTTATGGAGGGGTAGAAAAAACTGTAACAAAATAAAAAATAGTAAAAAAAACACCAAATCATACACCACATCATAGCTTCTAGACCTTCCCCCAGTGATCATAAACCATGCCCTATATCAAAATACAATCATTAAGGAAATAAATGAGACATGATTTTGAAAAGTATTTTAGTCAAACATCGTGCTAGTAAGAAAAAATGTCAGCAACAGATTATTTTTCTGTGTATTTAAACATTCTTAGGTGTAAAAAATAATAAAAACTTAAAAATAAAGCCCTCAACGAATAAAGAGCAAAAGTTATTTACATAACTGAACAGAAAAAAGTTATGCCTTTCAAAGACGCATGTACCTAAAAAATGTAATATGACCCTGGTCAGGAACTGCTTACCATATTTTTATTAAATTACTAGCAGAAGGACCCGACTTTGCACGGGTATATTTTATCTATTTCATTTAATGTTTGTGTATGTTATTAAAAGATATCGACAGTATCCACTATAACAGTGACATCTATAGTACCCCGCCCCTTTAACAGTGACCTCCACAGCAGCCGCCCTTTATTCGTGACCTCCACAGTACCCCGTCTCATTAACAGTGATTTCCACAATAACCCGCCCCCTTAACAGTGACCTCTACTGAGCTCTGTTCTCTTAAAATGTGACCTCCACAACACCCCACCCCCTTAACAGTGACCTTTAAAGCACCCACCCCTTAACACTGACATCCATAGCAGACCGTCCCCTTAACTGTGACCTCCACAGCAGCCTTCCCCTAGGGTGGCCAGAGGTCCGGTTTTAGGCAGGACAGTCCGGCTTTCGGACTCCCTGACCTCTGTCCGGCGCAGAGCCTGGACGGACACAGGGATGTTCTTTTGAACAGCTCACTCTCAGGCAGCAGCACTGTGCTGTCTGAGCATGAGCTGCAGGGAGAAAGTCACACTCCCTCCCACCCCTCCTGCTGACGGAAGTTTATTTTTACCTTCATTTTTTCAATCCCCATATTCTGCAGAGTGGGAGGGGGGCATGGCTTAGCGGGGCCTGGGGACGCGGCTTTTAAGTCTGTCTTTTGAGGGTCGCCTGAATGGCCATCCTTCCTGCCCCTGAACTGTGACCTCCACAGCACTCCGCTCCCTTAACAGTGTCATCCACAGCGCCCTGCCTCTTTAAAGTGACCTACAGCAGTGAAGAAAAATGGCTGGGTAGTTATGGAAACCTGGTGTAAAACTGTGTGTATGTGGAGACTAAGGGCCTGCCAGCTTCTATTGGCTGATAAGGGTCATGTGAACAGGCTTCTATTGGCTAATGCATTTTTTGGGAATATCTCACGCAGGGATGTCCTTTTGAACAGCTCACTCTCAGACAGCAGCACTGTGCTGTCTGAGCGTGAGCTGCAGGGAGAAAGTCACCCTCCCTCCCACCCCTGCAGCTGAGAGAAGTTGATTTTTACCTTCATTTTTTCAATAACTGTCAGCTGTGGAGTGGGAGGAGGCGTGGCCTAACCAGATTGGGTGCGTGTCTTAGCGGGACCTGTGCGCTGGGTTTTTAAGTCTGTCTTTTGAGGGTGGCCTGAATGGCCACCCCACCTGCCCCCTGAACTGTCACCTCCACAGCACTCCGCTCCCTTAACATTGTCATTCACAGCTCCCTGCCCCTTTAAAGCTGATCTGCAGCAGTGAAAAAAAATGGTTGGGTTGTTATTGAAACCTGGTGTAAAACTGTGTGTATGTGGAGACTAAGGACCTGCGAGCTTCTATTGGGTGATAAGGGACATGTGACCATGTGTATGGCAGTTGGGATACAAAGAGAAAGACTTGCAGGCTTGTTTTGGCTAATGCAGGTAATTTTTGGGGAATATCTCAGGAACGGTATGTTCTAGAGAGCTAAGACTCCCAAAAGATTTATTTCCAGGTAGCAAGGGATGTGTATACCAAGTTTCGTTGAAATTGATGGTTGCGTTTTTTAGTAATCGCGAAACATACCCTACATTCACACATACATACATATAAATGTCCTTTTTTATAATATATAGATATTATTTTATATTAATATTTATTTAATTTTCTTATGTTAATAGACCTGAATGCTAAGGGAGTTATTCTTGAATCTCTTGAAATGTTTCGTTTGAAATCTTGTGTGGATTTTAAACCCTATCAAGGGGAATCGTCTTTTATCCATTTTCAGAAATTTGGAGGGTAAGTCACTAACTATATGTATCTTCATTATTAAAATGTTCAGTAACTTTTTACACATTTTTGCATAAATCAAAGTAAAAGGGATCACAAGAAGCTCTGTAATATTGCTTCCCCTGCTAATTGCTTCTCACTTTGAAAAATGCCTTAATCCAGGACGGGATCATCTCTGCAGGAGGATAATATTACATATGTCAATGCAAGTCTATGGTGAGGAGGGAGGAGTGAGGAGAAACTGTGGAGACAGGCACAGACAATACCACAAAGAGTGGACCATGAATATTGGGCAGACGGAAGCAAAGACATGACATTGGAATTGTACCATATCTATACAGTGTATCTCATACAGAACACAGGGGATTTAGTAGGGGCTGGGGTTAGTGAGGAAAGTAGGGAGAGGACTGGGCAGAACTGCACACCGATGAAAAATAGAGCTGCTGGTAACAAGAACCTGTTACATACAAACACCAACCAAGGTAACCAAAAAATCCCAGATATTCACTTTACAGGTAACAGTATTTTAAAATGTATTTTCACAAATGCCAGAAGTCTAGCTAGAAAAATGGGGGAGCTGGAGGCTATGGTACTAGTAGAACACATAGATGTAGTTGGTGTGGCTGAGACATGGCGTGTGCCTGTCTGTATGTGGGGAGTAATCTGAAGACAAGTGTGAAAGAGGCAATTGTGGGTGAGGATAAGTGTTGAGCGCAAATATTCGCATAGCGAATATTAATCGCGAATATCGCAACTTCGATAATTTGCAAATATTGCGAATATAGTGCTATATATTCGTTATATCGAATATTCGTAATTTTCTTCATCTGAACACATGATTCCTTCCTGCTTAAAATGCTTGTGGGCCAATGACGCAGGGAGGAATCAAGAGTTTAGATGGTAAAAAATGCAGAATATAAAAAAAACAACTAATATATAGCACTATATCGAATATATTAGTTTTTTTGAAAATTTCTTCATTGACGAATATTCTAAAAATATATAGCACTATATCACATATATTCATTTTATAGGATATATTTTTTTCCCCCCCAATTAGTACAGTTATTGCTCTTTCGGCAAACTCCTAATCGACAAGCGTCCCCATCACCATGGGAACACCTGGTGGTTAGAATATACCATCGGATCTGAGTTTTCACGATCTAACTCAGATCTGATGGTATATTCTAACCACCAGGCGTTCCCATGGTGATGGGGACGCTTAAAATTAGAATATACCGCCAGGGCGCTGTGATCTGTGCATTTAACCACTCAGGTGCGGGTTAATTGCGCTGATCACAGCGCCCTGTGCGCCCTACCCCCCCACCTCCCCAGTATTAAAATAATTGGTGGCCAGTGCGCCCCTCCCCTCCCCAGTATTAAAATAATTGGTGGCCAGTGCGCCCTAACCCCCCCTCCCCCCCAGTATTAAAATGATTGGTGGCAGTGGCCATAGGGTCCCCCTCCCCCCCATCATTGGTGGCAGCAGGCAGTTTCACTCAGCAGCATTTACTTACCTGCGGGGCTCTCCTCCTTCTGAGAACTCACAGGTCTATGCGCCGCATATGCCTTCAGCAATGCGCCGCATAGACCTGTGAGTTCTCAGAAGGAGGAGAGCCCCGCAGGTAAGTAAATGCTGCTGAGTGATTAACTAACCATGGCAGCCAGGACTTTAGTAGTGTCCTGGCTGCCATGGTAACCGATCGAAGCCCGGCCATTACGCTGGGACTCGATCTGAACTGTCTGCTGCCACCAATGATGGGGGGGGGGACCCTGTGGCCACTGCCACCAATGATTTTAATACTGGGGGGAAGGGGGGGTTAGGGCGCACTGGCCACAAATTATTTTAATACTGGGGAGGGGGAGTTAGGGCGCACTGGCCACCAATTATTTTAATACTGGGGAGGTGGGGGGGAGGGCGCACAGGGCGCTGTGATCTGCGCAATTAACCCGCACCTGAGGGGTTAATTGCGCGGATCACAGCACCCTGGCGGTATATTCTAACTTCAAGCGTCCCCATCACCATGGGAACGCCTGGTGGTTAGAATATACCATCGGATCTGAGTTAGATAGTGAAAACTCAGATCCGATGGTATATTCTAGCCACCAGGCGTTCCCATGGTGACGGGGACACTTGTTGGGAAGGAGTATGCCGAAGGGCAATAACTACTAATTGGGGGGAAAAAAATGAATATTCTAAAAAACAAATATATGTGATATAGTGCTATATATTTGTTTTTTAGAATATTCGTCATATTGTAAGACAAGAATATTTTGCAACATAGTGAATATTCGTAAATTACACAAAATCCCAATACGCGATTAATTAAATCGCATATTATTCGCGATAAATAGCATAATGACGAATATTCGACTTCAACGAATATAAGACGAATATTCAATTGAATATTCGGGAAATATCGCAAAATCAAATATGGCACCTCCCGCTCATCACTAGTGAGGATGTGGAAACCTTATGGGTGGAATTTCAAAGGGATATAAACACTGAAAAAATAATAATTGGTGTAATCTATAGACCCCTTAACATCGCAGAGGAGATAGAAACACAACTGTATAACCAAATAGAGCACAGGCTGGTACAGTGGTTATAATGGGAGATTTTAACTTCCCAGATATTGACTGGCGTCATGTCTCTGCCTCAACCGCAAAGGGGAAAAGATTCCTCAACTTGCTGCAGGACCACTTTATGGGCCAGTTTGTAGACGCTCCCACTAGGGGCAATGCTCTGTTGGATCTAGTGATTTCTAATGATGCAGAATGACAGAATGACGTGATGACATAGGGAGGAGCTACGTCGCGCCTCCCCCTCTCCTCCTACATCGCTATAGTGAATAGCGCGTCCGCATGGAACAGAGCCGCTCTGGATGATCGAAGTGCCGCCGTGCTGCCTGTTAATTTGGTGCTCCCTGGACCTAGGAGGGTGCGGGCTCCCACTGGCTCTCTTTGTCCCCTTCACTTACTATAGACAGGATCGGAAGTCTGACTCTTTCGTCCATATCTACCTCCTCCTGACTCAACGCTTCCTCCTGCCTCCTGGTTTCACTCCTGATAGCATCGGAAAGTTTGGCTGTCTGAGCTTGTCACTTTTATCTATTTTCATCTCCCTCAATGCCACCTCCTGGGTCCTGACTTTATGAAAAAGTCATCTTTCACCTCTATGAATAAGTTACCCTTCTTATGAACTTTGAATGTGTCTCCCTGACCCCTCGGCCGTTTATTTGACATATATTTGTGAATAAGTGCTTATAGCCTGTACTGTTTGTGATACTCCTGATTCTGATATCAAATAAGCATTGGGTCTGAATCTTCTTAACCTGCTTGGAAAAATATTGGGAACTATTCGAATGGTTTATATTGAGGCTATTTTTTTGTCTTTTGGTTTTTCTTTTTGTGGTTTCTTTTTTTTTTCTTCTTTCTTTTTTTGCCTTTTTCTTCTTTCTTCCTCCTCCCTTGCTCCTCAACCTCATTTGGAGCATTGAAATATAACTGAACCAGAGGAAAAGAAGGGAGAAGAGAAGGGGAGAGAGAGAGAGGGAGGGGAAGGGAAACGATTATAAAGTAAGACCTCTATTTAGATTCAAGCCCCACAGGATTTTTATAATGGATAGGGATACTCATGAATTGGTCAAACAGGAGATGAGGCACTTTTGGGATAGTAATGAGAACACAACTGGAATCCAACTGGTATCTTTAAGGCCTTTATGAGCATTTAAGGCCTTTATGAGGGGAATTTTTGTTAGTAATATTTAAAATCTAAGAAAGGGATACAGTAAGAAAGAGGGGGAGTTAAAAGAAGCAGCTTTAGCTGCTAGTAATGAGTTCACCAGGAATAAAACATCAGGAAATAGGGAAACTATGCAGATTGTAAATCAGGCGTATGCCGATTTTCTCTTGGAAAAGTCCCAGCAGAGACTCTTTTTTGAGGGACAAATATATTTCTCTGAAGCAGGGAGACCAGGGAAACTCTTGGCGAGGGTGATCTCTAATAAAGAACAAAAAAAAAGAGATAGTATTCAGTCTTCTGAGGGTGTAATTATTAAAGAACAAGAGGGTATAAAGGGAACCTTTTTGAAGCATTTCGTTGCATTATACTGTATAACTATAAGGTTATATCAGATGAAGAGATGAATTCATATTTGACTCTATTTCTCTTCCAGTTCTTACTGATACTCAGAGGGAGTTTCTAGATTTGGATCTTTCTCTAGAGGAATTAGAGGCTGCACTGAAGGCATGTTCAGGGAATTCTTCCCCCGGGTCAGATGGACTTCCATATGAATCCTATCGTAAATATGGGGAGATTATCCTCCCTCATTTATTGAGGGTTGTTTTAGGATCATTTGAGGAGGATAGCCTTCCTCAAAGTCAATGACAGAGGCTGTAATAATATTTATATTGAAAAAAGACACGGACCCCCTAGATATAGGCCTATTTCTTTATTGAATATAGATATGAAGCTTCTCTCAAGAGTTCTGGCTACAAAGCTATCCACGGTTGTAGCAATTATACCCCCAGATCAAAATGGATTTATTCCTAATAAGGGTACTCACTATAATTTGCATCGTCTGTTTGTGAACATACAGTCTCTCGCTTCATTCTGTCTCTAGATGCCTCTAAGGCGTTTGACAGGGTGGAGTGGAGATTCCTTTGGAAGGTTTTGGGAAAGATGGAATTTGGTAATAGATTTATAGCTATGATTATTTATTATTATTAGCTATTGTATAAGTCCCCTATTGCAAGATTGACTATCAATGGGAGCTTGACGGAGAGCTTCTCTTTGAGGAGAGGTACCCGTCAGGGGTGTCCACTCTCTCCATTATTATTTGATATTCATAATGAGCCCCTCGCTGCTAGAATTAGGCAGGATTCTAGGATTGAGGGGTTTGGGGTACTGTCTGAATGTTTATACTGCTCTGATAAACAGTTTAATTTATTTATGGAAAAAACAAGCTAGAATCTATAATAGAGGAGATTCCAACTTATTTCCACAAATAAAACAAGAGCTTATGAGAGCTCATTATCTGCACTAAGTTGAAGACAAAAGGAAGACAGTTGTGTACAAAATATATATATATTTATTAAAAATAGTATCTCTACCCACAGTGACGCCACATGTTCATGTCCCTCACTTATATCTTCACGGACTGTGGGCTTTAGACAAGACTTTACATAAAGGCAGACCCCTCCACCTCTCCGGTTTTGACGATCCTTTCTAAACAGGCTGTAACCCTGTACATTAACTGCCCAGTCATAGCTATCATCCAGCCATGTCTCAGTTATTCCCACTATGTCATAGTTCTCCTCACACATCACTAATTCCAGCCCCCCAGTTTTATTAGTCAGGCTTCTGGCATTAGTATACATACATTTGAGAGGTTTATGTATATTTTTTACCCTACACCTTTCCTTCTGAACTGTTCTAGTCCCTCCTTCCATTCCTCCCCCAGTCCCACTACCTTGCCCCCGGTCTCTATCTGCACTATCTTCCCCTCCTATAATGTAATTTTCCTCCCCCCCAGTCCCTAGTTTAAACACTCCTCCAACCTTCTAGCCACCTTCTTCCCCAACACAGCTGCCCCTTCCCCATTGAGGTGCAGCCCGTCCCTACGATAGAGCCTGTAGCCAATAGAGAAGTCGGCCCAGTTCTCCAGGAACCCAAATCCCTCCTTCCTACACCAGTTCTTAAGCCACTTGTTAATCTCCCTAATCTCCCGCTGCCTTTCTTGTGTGGCCCGTGGTACAGGTAGTATTTCGGAAAATACTACCTTTGAGGTCCTTGCCCTCAGCTTTTGACCTAAATCCCTGAAATAGTTTTTAAGGACTCTCCACCTACCCCTAACTTTGTCATTGGTTCCGATATGGACCATGACCGCTGGATCTTCTCCAGCCCCTCCCAGTAATCTGTCAACCCAATCCGCGATGTGTCGAACTCTAGCGCCAGGAAGACAGCACACTGTTCGGCGATCACGGTCTTTGTGACACATTTTCCTATCTGTTCCCCTAATAATGGAGTCTCCCACTACCAGCACCTGTCTGGCCTGCCCTGCTTTCCTGGTTCCCTGCTTACTGGAGCTGACATTCCCCTGACTGGCAGAGGAAGTGTCCCACTGCAGCAGTGCCGTCCTTGGACTGACATCCCCCTCATCTGCCATCTGGGGTGTGACAGATCAGGGCTAGCCTCCCTGGCACTCTTCCCTCTACCCTGCTTTCTAACTGTTACCCAGCTAGCTACCTCACTTTCCTCAGCCTCCTCTCTGTCACCCTCCCCCTCATCTACCCCAAAGAGTGCTTGCTCGGCGAGAAGCAAACTCTTTTGCAAATTGTCAATGCCTCAATGCCTCTCAGCAACTTGCCATTTAGAGACTCGATTTGCGATTCCAACGGGTAATTTGCTCACATCTTGAACAAAGATATACACCCTCGAACGGCTATTCCAGGACTGCATGCATCATGCAAGATGTGCACTGAACTGCGTTGTCAATTGTGCAACACATACTAAATGGGGATTACAACAGTAAAAAAGTAAAACAGTAAATATGATTTAGAATTAGACCCTGTCTGCTGTAGTTGAAGGACTACCTAGAATTAAGCCAACAACACACAAGGCAATTATATCCAACCTTAGTTTCCTGCTCCTTTTCTTAAACTCCTTTTTTTTAACTCCACTTACTAAGAAGCCCACTTAGTAGATCAAGCCTCAGGAAGAGCAAGCTCTAGAGAGTCTAGTGGTTCAATTTATAGCACCTGGTTGCCCAGGCCACTCCCCTTAATCAAGCAGAGAAAAAAATAATCTTCCCCTCCTATAGTATAATTTCCCTCCCCCCCAGTCCCTAGTTTAAACACTCCTCCAATACATTATTAGAGTCCTGGTCATTATCCAGAGTTCAACTGGATTATAAGGAATCTAGAAAGTTATTTATTAAGACGTGGCGCACTTTTAGAGATTGGTTAGGAATAAGGGGATCTATCCATTGTACGCCCCTTTGGTATAATTATTATTTACAGGAGTTGGATGTTCTAGCTGAAGATAAGTACTGGCAAAAAAAACTATATTCTGTATGTTGCACAAGTGGTGAGTAATGGATGTGACTCACTTGGGGCAGATTTTTTACACACGTGTTGGTTTTTGTATACAACTAACAGAATATTGGGAGGCAATAGACACACTTATTACCCAAAAATTAAAAATAGTGATTCCATTTATGGTGGAATGTTGGATTCTGGGTGATTTTCCCAAATTAATTGTGATAAGCATAAAATGACTCTTCTGATTAAAATACTTTTTCTGGCAAAACTTTTAATTACGCAAGGTTGGTTTTCATTAAATACTCCTAGTGTGTGTATTTGGGTAAATCTGGTCAATAAGATTAAGAGTTATGAAAAAATCTTATATAAACAGAGAAAAATTGAGGAGAAATGGAAAAAGATATGGGGGATTTTGAAGCCTTAGCTTTTTTTTTCGCTTTCACCCCACCGTTATCTCTGCTCCGTCCTAGTGGGTGGAGGGGATAGTAGATGCATCGCAAGAAAGGGGGAGGGATGGGGGAGAAGCTTTGGGGTAAAAATTAGAAATTTAATAATTAAGTGTTCTTGCATGACAAGACCACTTACTGTTATCTTACATATATATTTTTATTATAGCCAAATTTACCACCCTAACTCCTCCCACAGTTTTTACACTACATAGACAGTAATATACCGAAATGTGCGGATTGTTCCCGATTGGTGTGCTATTACGTTTCGCCGAATGGTTCGCGAAATATCAGCGTTTTTGTGGCAAAATTGGTCCTATAGGAATGAATAGCAGAATGTTCAAAGCTAGAGTGGGAGCTGACAAAAGCTAGAGTGTGAGCTGAAAAATCAGGACATGATTTCTAAACTGCCACCACTCCCTCATTTTCAAGCCCACCTACACAAATCTTATATCAAAACGTTCAAATGTAGGTCTGGGTCTTGTGATTCTTACAATATAAAGCTCTTCGCTGTAGGATTTATAATTTTTAAACTAGAACCATTTGAAGATGGCAACCACCAGTGAAGTGACCTCTCTTTACTGCTGGGACTGGGGTGTGCTTTCTATTGCTGTGTCTGTACAGAAGTCTGAGGGGCTCTTGTCTCTATATGAACAGAGGTGGGCTGGGATGTCATGTGACTACTCCTCTGAAGATGCTTGCTGCAATGCATGCTGGGATATTTACTTTCACTTTACAGCTGCTCCGCCCACACAGCCTGTTTGAGGAAGCTCCTCAGGGCAACATATCATGGTGAACAGATTAGAAAAAATTACATATAGCCAGCACATTTAGCATGATAGAAATACTTCATAGTTTGGGCTATTGTCTGGGGCATTTTGGATTTTTGATACTTAGGGTGGCCAACCCCTTTAAAACTTTGGAAATACGTTTTATACAGTAGAGAGTATTTAAGGTGTTTCAACTAGCTACAATTACAAAAAGAAATTAGAGCTGTGTGAATATCATGCCATCTAAAGGAAAGAGATCTAAAGCTGCAAAGATACGCTGGACTAAACTGGACCTTTCATACCCACGCTTTCGGGATCCGGAGCCTTACAGCAGCATAGTGGAAATGGAGGTTTGTGACATTCGGGATCCAGAGCCCCACAGCATCATAGTGGAAATAGAGGTTTGTGACATTCGGGGTCCGGAGCCCCCACAGGAGCATAGTGGAAATGGAGGTTTGTGACAGTGAATGTGCCCAAGAGGTACATAGTGAACCTGTGGTGTCATTCCCATGTTCAACACAGTGTCAAGTTCAAGAGCACAGTCCCATAGGAATGAATAGTGGAATGTTCAAAACTAGAGTAGGAGCTGACAAAAGCTAGAGTGGGAGCTAAAAAATCAGGACATGATTTCTAAACTGCCACCACTCCCTCATTTTCAAGCCCACCTACACAAATCCTATATCAAAACGTTAATCTATCCCTGCTGCCACTAAAAATGACTAAGCCATAGTCCTAATAGTTTTCACAATATAACCATTTGTTTGCAACTCACGCCGCCCATTGACATTCATTGAAACTCCACTCTAGCCATCTCAAATTTGAAGGGCAATTTCTAAACTGCGACTGTGCCTTCATTTTTTATATTTCAGAGACATACTATGCATCAAAATGTAGGTCTGGGTCTTGTGATTCTCACAATATAAAGCTCTTCGCTGTCGGATTTTTAAACTACAACCGTTTGAAGATGGCAACCGCCAGTGAAGTGAGCAAGTTGGAGCAGTTTGTTTTTAACCGCTCTTCTCTGCCCTTGCTGTAGAGTGAGTTGCCATAGGAACCCAGGTGCGTGAGCAGCCAGCATAGTGACAAAAGCTAGAGTGTGAGCTGAAAAATCAGGACATGATTACTAAACTGCTACCACTCCCTCATTTTCAAGCCCACCTACACAAAGTGGCTGCTAATGTTTTTATAAATGTATGTTTTAATGTATCCGTGAAGCATTTAATAAATAAAAGTTGAAATGCATTTCTCACTCTATCACGCTTGCCATGTGCACTTTTTAAATTTGATCAATCAATTGGTTAGTGTAATGTTTACTATCTTTACTCACTCCAAACACTCCCCACAGTTACTCTGCCCACTCCATAAAGTTACTCTGCCCAGTCCAACCTTTCCAAAGTTACTCCAGCCACTCCAACCACACAACAGTTACTCAAGCCACTCCACCCAGTTACTCCGCCTACTCCACATGAGTGGCAGGTCCCATATTCGATTTTGAGAATATGTGGTAGAATATTTGTCACATATTTGAGAATATTCGAGATTATTTTGCGATTGCGAAAAAATCTGCAATGTAAGAATCGCGTAATGCGAAGTGGGTCAAAAACGAATATATAACACTATAGAATATAGTGCTATATATTAGTTTTTTTTAGAATATTCGTAATTGTTTTCCATCTGAAGTCAACAGTCATTGTCCCACAAGCAATTTAAGCAGGGAGGAATTATGACTTCAGATGGGGAAAAAATGACGAATATTCAAAAAAAATTATATATAGCACTATTTTGAATATAGTGCTATATATTCGTTTTTTTGAATATTCGTCAATGGCGAATATTCTAAAAAACATATATATAGCACTATAGAATATAGTGCAAAATATTTGTTTTTAGAATATTCGTCATTTTTTCAATCAGAAAACATGATTGCTTCTTGCTTGTGGGCCAATTAGTCATTGGCCCACAAGCAACTTAATCAAGAGGGAATCATGACTTAAGAAGGAAAAAAAATGATGAATATTCTAAAAAACGAATATGACTCATTGGCCCACAAGCAAGATTATTTCAGATGCTAAAAAATGACGAATATTCAATATAGCTAATATATAGAATTATATTTGAAATATTCGCGAATTCTCAAAGTTGCGATACTCGAAATAAATATTCGTAATTCGAATCATCGTGCTCAACACTATCCAGTTGTAGACTACCGGTGGAGGCAAGAACACTTCACACAATTTCCCCAGAAATTTTAGCTTTTCTAGTGTTGAAGATAAGATGCTTAGAAAATAATTTTGTAATTTTCTCTGCCAATAAATAAATTATATTTAATGATGCAGAGCTTGTTGGAAATGTTACTGCTTGAGAAACACTAGGTAATAGTGACCACAATATACTTTTAAAAAGGCCAATTTTCCTGGGTTGAGGGCAGCATTTCAGGGCATAGACTGGGAGCACCTACTGTCACATAATAATACTAAGGATAAATGGGACAGCTTTAAATCCATATTAAGTAATTGCACTAAAAAGTTTATTCCTTTAGGTAACAAATATAAATGGCTAAAATTAAACCCCCAATAACTTACAGCTACTGTAAAAAGGGCAATAATAGACAAAAAAAAAAAAAAGAGCATTTAAAAAAATATAAATCTGAGGGGCACAGTGTTGGGTCCTCTATTATTTAATTAATTTATTACGGATATCTAGGATGGGAATAATAGCACCATTTCTATATTTGCAGATGACACTAAGCTGTGTAGTACTGGAAGATTCCATAAACTACAAGCTGACTTGAACACTCTGAGTGATTGGGCATCAACTTGGCAAATGAGGTTCAATGTGGATAAATGTAAAATTATGCATCTTGGTAGTAACAATCTCTGTGCTTCATATGTCTAAGGGTACTTTCACACTAGCGTTTTTCTTTTCCGGTATTGAGTTCCGTCCAAGGGGCTCAATACCGGAAAAAAAATGATCAGTTTTATCCTAATGCAATCTGAATGGAGAGCAACCCGTTCAGTATGCATCAGTTCAGTCCCTCTTAGGTTTTTTGGCCGGAGAAAATACTGCAGCATGCTGCATTCTTTTCTCCGGACAAAAATCCTGAACACTTGCCGGAATGCCGGATCCGGCATTAATTCGGCATGCACAGACGTTTAAAAACGAGGAAAAAAAATCCGCCTCACAAATGCATCCATTTGCATCCGGATTTGCGGCGGAACTGCCTGCCGGAATCCTCTGCCGCAAGTGTGAAAGTAGCCTTAGGTGATGTAACACTGGGAGAGTCACTTATAGAGAAGGATTTGGGTGTCCTTGTAGATGGTAGATTAAATAACAGCATACAATGTCAATCAGCTGCTTCTAAGGCCAGCAGGATATTGTCATGCATTAAACGGGGCATGGACTCGCGGGACAGGGAGGTAATACTACCACTTTACAAAGCGTTGTGGAAAGAGTACAGAGGAGAGCGACTAAACTGATAAGGGGCATGGAGGGTCTTAGATATGAAGAAAGATTAAAATAATTAAATATATTTAGTCTTGAGAAGAGACGTCTAAGGGGGGACATGATAAACCTATACAAATATATAAATGGGCTGTACAAAAAATACTGTGAAAAACTGTTCCATATAAAATGCCCTCAAAAGACAAGGGGGCACTGCCTCCGACTGGAGAAGAAAAAGTTCAGTCTCCAGAATCGTCAAAGCTTCTTTACCGTAAGAACTGAGAATCTGTGGAATAGACTTCCTCAGGACGTGGTCACAGCAGGAACAGTGGACAGTTTTAAAAAGGGTTTAGATGAATTCTTGGAAGTAAATGACATTAATGCTTATGAAAATGTGTCTCACTTCCTTCTGAGATTCGCATCACCACCTAACCCTTGTTTGAACTTGATTGTTTTTTTTCAACCGTATTAACTATGTAACTATGTAGAGATCAGTCCTTTTTCAGGACCCCCCAAGAAAATGCAGTTTCAGCAAATGAAAGTTATTCTTTGTATAATAAAATTATCCAGTTTTCTGATATAATATGTGTATTACTGTATTTTTTGCTTTATAAGACACACCTATGTTTTAGAGGAAAAACAGAAAAAATGTAATTTTCATCAAACCAGTCTTTATCAAACCTCAAATTAGACCCCCAATCTTTATCAGATCCTCAGATCAGACCTCCATATCAGACCTTAGATCAGATCCCCATATAAGTCTCCCATACACGAATGACTGGTAAAGCTGTTTTTTAAACAGTGGCACCTGTCCAAAGTTTTTGAACTTCATGGAGCTGAGTGGTGTTATTCCGGGAAGAAGGCAGTCTTGTTTTTCTAATCTTGTACAGAACCTTTATATTTCCATCTGTGATTTCCAATAAACATCTATCATACATCTAGGGATAGGATACCATACTCCGCTTCTGATGACTTTTTTGGAGATTGAAGGTTTGGCCAATGAACCCTTTTATGATATCTACTAGGGATTTTTACAAGAAACTAATTAATATGGCAAGACGACAGAGAACAGTCAAACCTCCATGTCCCTTCTTCTCAGGACAGGTTCAGTCTAAGCACATGAAGCTATACAAGGTTTAACCGTTCTTGGCTCCGATTGTAAAGTTATACTTTGGCCCACCAATTACATCACATACTGTACGTCTCTGTATCTCCTTACTACCCCGTATAGTACCACTGTTCTCTGATGTGGCAGAGGAACCTAGGGACCACCCAACATAGGGACCCTGTTGCTTTCATGATGTCTGCAAGCTTCTTTGTAGAACAGTAGCCAAAATGGAACATATCATGATCCAACTTACTATGTTTATACAGTAGGTTCATAGTATACTTTTTTTTATCTTAAAGGTGCTGGTCCTATGTTGGAGACTTCCGTACTGGTCAGAACCTTTCCATAGATAGTGGCTGTGACCATAAAGCCATTGTAGAGCACGAGGTTCTTCATGCCCTGGGATTTTATCACGAGCAGTCAAGAAGTGACCGGGATGACTATGTAGAAATCTGGTGGAATCAAATCACTGAAGGTCAGTTCATGTTCATGTCAATTAGCTTACGCTTTTCTCTCCAGGGCACACATTTTTTTTTGCTGGTTTGCAGGTGATTGAGGTCACATATGGTCTACAAGTTAGGAAGGCCACAATCTGTGATCACAAAGACCTTCTATCCATTGTAGATTGTATTGTTTAATGCACAGTGTTATGGTATATTATGCTGGAATATTTATATTGTATTATAATGAACTCCATTTTGCTGCAGAACATCATTATACAAACCTCAGCTTCTGCAGAACCTCATTATACACACCTCATCTGCTGCAGAACCTCATAATACGCATGCCAACTACTGCAGAACATTATAATACACACAACTGCTACAGAACATTATACACACCTCAGCTGCTGCAGAACCTCATAACACACACCTCAACTGGTGCAGAACCTCATAATACACACTTCGGCTGCTGCAGAACCTCATAATACACACCTCAGCTGCTGCAGAACCTCATAATACACACCTCACACACCTCTGCCAGAAGAACCTGCCTGATAGTTTTAACACTAGTGTGAAACTAACCTAATACATAACTTAAAAAGTCTGTGGCCATATAAAATGCTGGAGACAGACTATATAATATGGGTAACTTAAATCCACGGTGACATTATGCCAGTAATATACAGTTATATATGTGCAAATATTCATGTTGTATGCTTTTTTTTTTAGGCATGGCACACAACTTCAATACATATGATGACAAATTTATAACAGATCTGAACACTCCATATGACTATGAATCTGTCATGCACTATGGTCCCTACTCCTTCAATAAGGACCCCAATATCCCAACCATCACTGCCAAGATCCCTGCATTTAATGACATCATTGGACAACGTCTTGACTTTTCTCTCATAGACCTGGAACGTCTAAACAGGATGTACAACTGCAGTATGTATGACCAGTATCCATATTCTCACTTACATAGAACCCATGTTTTTTTCTTGAATGTATAGGCTATACACCGAGGGTTGATGTATAGGAGAGCCAAAAGGAGCATTTTCCCCCTGGCAGTTATTATCTACTTCACCATTCCACATGCAGACCATGAGTTGATAAGGCAAATAGAGGGCCATCACTGGACCCCATCTGAAGATGGGTGACAAATCTTAGTTCCCCTCCATGGTCAGCCAAATTTTTTTGGTTGCCATTGTTTCTTATATGGGGTTCCTATTGTCGAGTTGCTCTAGTTCCTCCATTGATAGTGATGAGGGCTACCTAAGATAGTTACCATAACCATACCACTAGTAATCCGCTTCTGTCTTACCAAAACACTCAACTGAATTGGGTACAGAGAAGGGTTGTAGGACTTTTGGACAGCACTGTTCTCAATTGTTGATACCATTGGTTATGTAATTACATACAAAGATGTGTCCACCCTTATCTCTTTATGTGAATTGGGTTTAGGACTCCAGTTTCTCACAGTACAAGTTCAATACAATATCACAACATGCTAGCAAAACCCTTGGAAGGCTGCAATTCAAGACACTACGAGTAGGCCACGTGTAGATGCATATAGACATCTCGTGACACAGTATAGTGAAATCATGTTTTTTGCTAAGTTGGTTATCTTGCCAATTTATCTTGGGATATCTCCATAGTTGATATGCATCATATCATATTCATATATTTGTACATTATAAGCCATCTTGTTTTCCAAACTGCTTAACTCCAAGTGCTTGTAACAGTTAACCTGGAAGAACTAGATTTCCCTTTCTCCTCCTTTAGTGGTAGCAAATCACACCAAAATTTTCCTTTGGAGACTGACTTTTAGGTCAGCGGTTCTAAGATTTAATCCACTTTCCTGTGTATTATATGTTTTAAACTAATTTCAATGTTTCTTTATAGCCACGCCGCTCATTCTCCTGGATCAATGCTCCTTTGAGTTCATCAACATTTGTGGAATGGTCCAGTCGACTACCGATGATGCAGACTGGATCCACGAGTTGGGTTCTTCAGGTTCATCTAGTGATCACACCTTAGTGGGACGATGCAGAGGTAAGATATCTAAACAGCTAAATCTTACACAACCCAATAAGAAGTTAACCTTCGTGCAAATGCCATGTGTTCTGAATTATCAGCAGGTAGGACATTCATTGCTCATGTCAAGGGTCAATTACCCTGTTTACAGCTCAGAGATAATTAAGAGAAGCATGTAGAACATGTATCTTTACCAGTTGCGCTTTGTTGTGCTGACATGTGGACTATGGACTGAACTGTAAAATATTGAAAACAAGCACAAAAATGTCAATGGCATTTGAAGGGAATGTTGTATGGTAGACCATGTAATAAAAAGTAGCATTGAGTTCAGCAGAATGAGAGCTGCTCTGTGCAGCAGCTCTCCTCTCTTGATAATAAAGAAAGGGGGTGGTCGTTTATCATTTAAGGTTGTTTTTGGGTCAGTTCAAAGTCTGATTTTGCTTTGTGTGCCTACACCAAATTTATGAACTGGTGCATCTTAATAATATACATATGTGATGTGAATGGTTTACACCTTTAGGTGTAAAAGTAGAACGGGGCTTGCCTGGCTTGGTTTGCGACCTTTGCAAAAGTCGCACATAGTAAATGAGCTATAATCCAGGTCTAATCTCACTTTTCGCTCTTAAACATAGACCACTGTGAAAAGTGATAGGAGTATGATAAATGATTATAGTGGCTCTCCCGCTTTGGCTTCTAGATTTAGGTGCACTGTTATCAGACTGCCCCTCAGTCTGTATATGTGGAAAAATTTGAATGTAGATTAACAGGCACTCAATCACCAGGAAATGTATCAAGAACAGATATTCATGCTGTATAATCAGCACCTTGATATGCCACACCTGTGAGGTGGGATGGATTATCTCGGCAAAGGAGAAGTGCTCACTAACACAGATTTAGACAGATTTGTGAACAATATTTAAGAGTAATGGGTCTTTTGTGTATGTAGAAAATGTTTAAGATCTTTGAGTTCAGCTCATGCAAAATGGGAGCAGAACCGAAAGTGTTGTGTTTATATTTTTGGTCAGTGTATATATACATATATATATATATATATATGTAATGTGTGTGTTTAGGGGATATATATCTGATTGGTCCAGGTTCAACCATTGGGACCTCTATTGATCAAGAGAACGGGCATTCCGTGTCTCCGCATGAATGTTGAGCATAGAGAGTAAATGAACTGGCAGTGTGCATGCTTGACCTGCCGTTCCTTTTGTACAGGGACTTGGGACTCCTCTTCCCATTGTTCCTTGATGATCCTGTACGCATCTGTAAATTTGGATCAGTGCATCATTAACTGGGCACCTCGGTGACCCCTGCTGTTCAGAGGATGAAGAGGATGTGACCCATTTATCTGGTGGCTATGCCTGGTACTCTTGCTCACACTCATGCACTTACAAAGTAACTTAGTTTGTAAGGCTGAAAAAAAGATATCCATCCAGTTAAGCCTATTACCTGCAAAGTTGATCCAGAGGAAGGCCAAAAAAAACAACACATGAGGTAGAAGACAATTTTCTCTATTTAAAGGGAAAGAACTTCCTTCCCGACTTTAATCAGACAATTAGAACTACTCCCTGGATCAACGACCTTTCTTCATATTCTAATGGCTGGAACCTGTTATATTGGGTGAACTGTAATACCAGACAAAACCACACTGGAGTGTTGTGGCCCATTATTTTGCTGATTGATTGGGGTCCATTGGGTCTGAACCCTACATAGGTGACCTATCTTAGGTATAGACAATCAATTAATAACCCTTTAAAAGCGGTAGTGCAAATTAATAATAGTCATAAAAAGACCAATAAATCAATAGCAAATATTTTCTTCTCAGATGTTTTTTTATATTATGCACTGAAATATATTTGTTTTAAATTATTTTACAGATTCAGGCTATTTTATGCATTTTAATACCTCCACTGGAACCGCCGGCCGCACCGCTGTCCTAGAGTCCCGCATTCTGTATCCTAAACGGACTGAGCAGTGTCTGGAATTTTTTTACAAGATAGATGGAAGCGCCCAGGATAGAATGACCATCTGGCTCCGTCTAGATGATGGCACTGGAGAAGTTAGGAGGCTGAAGAAAATCCACACCATTCATGGTATAGTAATTTAATTTTATGGAAAATTTGAGTAGACTTGGTCCTAGGGTGGAAGGCAGGAAATTTGATTTTGAATTAACTTTGATGCAGTAGTAAGAAGGAGGAGGAGCATGGGAGTCAACGCAGGAAATAACGTGCGCTGCTCCCTCCCTGTCCTCGGTTCAATGCTGGAGTGTGTTTGGGGCGCAGAGAAATGCGCACCAAGGAGAAATTCGGCTTGTAAGGCATTCTCGATGGGGCTGTGAACAACTCTCCCATTTCTCTTACCTATCGGTCTCCTTGTTCTCCTCCTCCCCCGGTGACCATGTGAGTGGTGCTAGTTGTGGTGTGGTGGAGCGGTGGAGGAGAGCGATTGTGGAAAGTGGCATGTGAAGTTCTGGCATGACCAGACAAAGTGGAGGCGGCCTGGAAGAGGTGTCGTGGATCGGAGAAGGAGGAGAGACACATGCATCCCCGGCAAGGTGTTTGCAGAACCCTCCTGTGACTTCCTCTGAATACTGTCTCAAGAGGAAGCAGTGCAGTGTAGCGTAAAGACACGTGGGTCCCTGGCAAGGTGTTTGCAGACTCCATTTGTCATTGCCTCTGAAAACCGCTTTAAGGACAGTCGCCTGAGAGCCGTGGCTAGATCCAGAGAAGTACTGGGCAGGGTGATAATGTATCACTGCGGATGGTGGGCTAAGTTGATAAATGCTATATGTGGAGATCTTACAGCCTAAACCCTGGTCCTAGTTCCCAAAATATCTGCCCATATGCCCCCTGGTGCAGGACAGTGTAATATTTAAGGGGCAGTAGCTTCCTAGAAGCTCAAAGTTGGGGAAATATCCTGTGCATGGAGCGTAGACATAGTCTCCCCTTTGTTGTTCGCTGTATAATCAACAGATCCTTAATGTACTCCATGTACTCCATAATATGTATCCAGCCAAGTGGAGGGTGGAGACACGTGGAAAACTTTTTGGGAAGTCTTTGTACTGAACTTCGATAAGAGATCTCCTCTATGGGCTAATATAATCCATAAAAATGATAAAATAAAAGTGAACGAAGTATTAACGGGTAAGGAGGGGCGATATGTAAAAATAGACAGCATATTGGAAGGTAAACCCTGGATAATTGCCAGCATTTATATCTCTCCCCATTTACTATGGAAGTATTGATTAAAATTCACGAGTTTTCAATAAGTAGAAGTAATAGAGCACTTTTAGTTGTTAGGGACTTTAATATTGTTATGGATGAAAGTAAAGATAGATGCAGAATGGGAGGGAATAAGGTGTTGCACGTTAAATCTAAATTGAAAAATATCATAGAAGAATTAGAATGGGTGGATTGTTTGGAGATTGTAAAACCCTAGAGCAAAACGATTTTCATGTTTTTCTAAAACTCACAAAGTGTTATCATAAATTGATATAGCGATGGTAAATAAGAAAGCGATGTACGAGATTGACAGAGCTAAATACACACAAAGAGGTGTGTCAGATCACTGTTCATTAATGGGGAATATAAAGGAAGAAGAGATGGGAAGGGGGGTACGGTTTAAAATGACGATAGGGTGGATAGATAAAAGAGAGAGACACAAGAGGAAATATTAAAGGAAATTAGGGAATGCTTCAGAGTGAATGAAGGATCAGCAGATGAAAAGATAATTTGGGAAGCCGGCAAAGCCTATATAAGGGGGATCCTTATGAAACATTCTTCCATATATATATATATATACACTCACCTAAAGAATTATTAGGAACACCTGTTCTATTTCTCATTAATGCGATTATCTAGTCAACCAATCACATGGCAGTTGCTTCAATGCATGTAGGGTTGTGGTCCTGGTCAAGACAATCTCCTGAACTCCAAACTGAATGTCAGAATGGGAAAGAAAGGTGGGCTACAACAGCAGAAGACCCCACCGGGTACCACTCATCTCCACTAGAAATAGGAAAAAGAGGCTACAATTTGCACGAGCTCACCAAAATTGGACTGTTGAAGACTGGAAAAATGTTGCCTGGTCTGATGAGTCTCGATTTCTGTTGAGACATTCAGTCCGAATTTGGCGTAAACAAAATGAGAACATGTATCCGTCATGCCTTGTTACCACTGTGCAGGCTGGTGGTGGTGGTGCAATGGTGTGGGGGATGTTTTCTGGGCACACTTTAGGCCCCTTAGTGCCAATTGGCCATCGTTTAAATGCCACGGGCTACCTGAGCATTGTTTCTGACCATGTCCATCTCTTCATGACCACCATGTACCCATCCTCTGATGGCTACTTCCAGCAGGATAATGCACAATGTCACAAAGCTCGAATCATTTCAAATTGGTTTCTGGAACATGACAATGAGTTCACTGTACTAAAATGGCCCCCACAGTCACCAGATCTCAACCCAACAGAGCATCTTTGGGATGTGGTGGAACGGGAGCTTCGTGTCCTGGATGTGCATCACTCAAATCTCCATCAACTGCAAGATGCTATCCTATCAATATGGGCCAACATTTCTAAAGAATGCTATCAGCACCTTGTTGAATCAATGCCACGTAAAATTAAGGCAGTTCTGAAGGCAAAAGGGGGTCCAACATCGGATTAGTATGGTGTTCCTAATAATTCTTTAGGTGAGTGTATATAAAAAAAGAGAAATAAACATCTGAGTGAGTTAGAAACAGAAGCTAGTAAATGTGAAAGGGAATATGTTGAGAACCCTATGGAATATAATTATCAGAAATGGCATGATGCACAGACTAGATATAAAAACAAGCTATATCTGATAGCTGAACAACAACAGCTTGATAATGTAGAGGGACAATTTATAATAGGTCATCTGCCGGGAAAGAGACTTTCCTCTATTATCTTGGCCAAGAAGGGTGTTAATTACATCTCTCACTTAGAGAATGGATATGGGCAAGTAATTACAGATCAAATGGGCAAGATGCATCTATTGAGAGAATACTTTGAGGGTATATATAACAGCAGATTAGTTGAGGGAATGGAAGAGATTAATCAGTTCCTGGATGCTATGGAAATTAAAAGTCTATCAGAAGAACAGAGAAAGGAACTGTCACAGCTGAGGATGGGGAAAACCCTCAGCCGTGCGATGCCAGGACGACAGTATTAGGGAGCAGGTCACCTCCTATCGCATCTCTAAACTGACCCTGACTCCTAACCATATGAGTCAACCCTGAAGGTGGGAGGACTAATACACCGGATGCCTTGGGGTCCCTGCTAGCCCTCAGGATTGCCCTGGAACAAGGAGCAGGGTAAGACGACCTGTTCTTCCTAGGCACGGAGGAACAGGAGTCTCACTAGCCAACCTGCAAAGGGAAGAGAACATAAACGGCCTATGGATATGGCAGGAGGATAAAAAGCACTTCCACACCTACCTGCCACAGACACACAGACTGGATCCCATGCAATACAGCAAGTGTCCACACCCAAACACCAGTGGACACAGCACACACACAAACACACAGGAACCCAGATCCATAGGCGCATAACATCACAAAGGAAAACATCAACAGAACATCGTGTATACAAATATAAAACAATAATTTTATGACCACAAGGGTGGCCCCCACTGGCAGATGGAAATACCAGGAGAGTGTCTCCAGCAAAGCATGGCTGAAGCACCCCTCTGAACTGCACTATGCACTGAGGCTTTATAGGCCCAAGTAGTCACACCCACATAGAGACACACCCAGTGTTCACACACACAGAAGGGAATTAACCCTTCCAACACCAGGGAAGGGAAGACAGCAACTTAAAGGGGAATACACACAAATAAACCCTGTGCACACCAGACAAGGAAAGTGCACACATACAAACCAAGTTGCCCAGTGCAACTGCATGCGGATTGCAGCAAGCTGCCTAGCAACAGCTCAGGCTGCTCTACTGCGACAATACCAAAATAACTTGTTGCCCACAGCAACCACAAGTGAGGCAGCACACTAGCGGCCCTCACCTGTGGTTGAATACCTAAATACAAACCGCAGGCAACAGCTTGCGGTTCAAGAGTCACGACCATGACCATGGCCCTGACAGGAACTGGATGCTGAAATTAGCGTGGAGGAAATTAACAGGTCCCTTAATAGTATAGTATAGTCAAGAATAAATCCCCGGGGCTAGATGGTATTCCCTTTGAAATATATGATATGTTTAGGGAAGTGTTATCCCCTAAGCTGCTTGATATGTGGAACGCTTCAAAGGAGAGCAGTATATTCCCAGATTCACTACGTGAAGCATTGATAACATTAATATTGAAGCCTGACAAAAAACCCAAGTTATTGAACTCTTATCATCCTATATCTCTTATAAATACCGATAATAAACTTCTATCGAGGGTTTTAGTGAACAGATTAAAAAGAGTTATAACAGCAATTATTCATGAAGGTCAAACAGGGTTCATGCCTGGGAAAAGTACATTAGATAATATTAGATGTTTTCTAAATATGCAGATAACAAGAACCATTAGTGACCAGAGATTAATTATCTCAATGGGTGCATCAAAAGCCTTCGATACAGTGGAATGGCCATTTATGTTAGCCACATTAAAAAAATGGGGTTTGGAGAAAATGTTATCTTTTGGATAAAACTTTAATATACCAAAATAAAGGCTAGTATTGTTGAAATAGAGTAAGGACAGATCCCATTGAAATTCAGAGAGGTGTCATTATCCCCTCTCCTGTTTCCTATCGTTATGGAACCGTTGGCCTCTTTGATTAGACAAGATAAGGCGATAGTGGGGGTTTAAATATGGAAATCATGAAGAAAAGATCTCAATGTATGCAGATGATTTGATGATGTTTTTTGATGTTTCTGGGAACTCATGATTCTTTGGCACGAGTAATCAAACCCTGTTTGAGACATATGGAAGACTGGCAGGATTAAAAATAAACTGGAGTAAATCTGCTTGTATTCCTTTGGACCTATTAACAGATCATGTTTCTGGGGTTTTAGAGATTAAAAAAACTGATGAAAGTGTTAAGTACTTAGGCATTAATATATCAAGAAATCCCCAAAACTTTATAAAGTTAAATATATTGCCTTTAATAAACAAAGTTAGAGCTAAGATGCAGATCTGGAGAAAGTTACCTCTTTCTATGGCAGGCAGAATTTCATCGATAAAAATGTGTTTACTTCCTATGATGATTTAAGAATTTTGAAACGCCCCGATAGAAATAGCAAAGTAGATCTATAAGGCTTCGGAGAGTTTACTCAGTGAGCTGATCTGGAGAGGGCGTAGGCCAAGGATGAGACTACAACTTCTACAGTTGGCAGAGGACGAAGGTGGCCTTAACATACCAGATTTAAAATTATACGCCCTCAAGAGTCAGCTCAAAAATTGCCTGGATTGGGGCAATACCAGGCTATATGTTTCATCTATAAGATCACTGGACAGAAATACGAGTATAAGAGGGATATTTCAAGCATTAGATGCGGGCCTCCATCTACAGGGACAATTTAAAAGCTCCCAAACTAAAGATTAATATATATAATACATGGAACTTGGTTAAATCCCTTTGGGAAGATATTGAGATACATGAAGAAACTTTGCTGTGGAACAATTTGTTCCTGGAAGGACTAATGACAATATGTAAAACACCATGGCAAATCTTAGGGATATAAGTTAGGTCAAATATTAAAAAAATGGTGATTTAATGGGGTTCCAAGAACTGAAAGATAAATATGGTATTCAAGATGAAGAGTTCTTCTACTATATCCAATTAAGGTATGCCATTAAATCGTGTTCACGTAATAGGAAAGAAATTAAAGCCCTCCCACAACCACTGAGAAAAACTAGTGGACTGACAATGGGGAGAGGAAGAATAACTAGGATTTATAATATTTTAATACAGCAAAGCAGAAGTAAACTGGGGAATAGAGGAGAAGTAAATAAATGAGAGGATAGCACCAATGACTCTTGAAGACTGGAGTAGAGTATATGCTGAAATCCCCTAATCCAGCCCATAGATTGACGCAGTTTTATGTGGTACATAGATTATATTGTTCCCTAGCCAAATTGATGAAATGGTATAAAAATAAGGTTTTTAAATGCCTTAAATGTGGGGAAGAGGGAGTAGATGACATACATTTATTATGGGAATGTCAATGTTTACAAAAGTTCTCAAATGAAGTTATTACCCAAATTTGGACTTATCATAAGATCAAAATCCAAAAAACTTTAAATATTTGTGTTTTGGGCGATATTGAGGCCAGATCCCAAGAAATAGCAGCTAAACTCTTATTTCAAGCCAGAAGATGAATAGTAAAGCAATGGGTAAACAAAAGATCTCCGACGATAAAAATGTGGGAAAGCTTGGTAAAATGCTCATTGGCTTGTGAAAAGCTACATATACGATCTTAGAAGAAGAAGGAAAAATTCTATGAGTTGTGGGGAAAGTGGAGTAACGAGTGTGAGTCTCCCCCCTCTTTCTATATATATATACCCTCCTTTTCTCATTTTTTTTTTGGGTCATGGGGAAGGACGAGATAGTGGTGGGAAAATGAGTATTAAACCAACAATAAAGTGGAAAAAGAGAAAAAATAATTTATTGCCAGAATACTTTAATATAAATGGCTATTAAGTTGTTATTTTATATGTTTTTTTTTTTAAGTGTTCTTGTTAATATGAATTCTTAAATAAAGATGATTAAACTTTGATGCAGTAGTGCAGCTGACCAAGCTCGGCATGATGTAGTCAGATGACTGAACTCTCACATCTGTGACCCATTTCAGCTGACGGCGACAAGAACTGGAAGATCGCACATGTGACCCTGAACGCAGATAGAAAATTCCGCTATGTGTTCCAAGGTGTTCAAGGCGCTGATGGCACCACCAGTGGCGGTATTCTTATTGACGACATCACTCTATCAGAACTACCCTGCCCCAATTCTGTGTGGACCATCCGCAACTTCAAACAGATCCTGGCTACAACTGCCAAAGGAGATCGGGTTGTCAGTCCTTGTTTCACTAGCTCTGAAGGTTACAGATTTGGTATTGGTCTGTATCCTCATGGGCAAAACACATCATCTTACGTCGGGTACACCGGGATCTCGTTTCACCTGTGCAGTGGAGAAGATGATTCAGTCTTGCAGTGGCCGGTCTTAAACCGCCAGGTTATTATAAAGCTGTTGGATCAAGACCCAGATATCAAACTAAGGATGACTTCTACCCGAAGCTTCACAACTTTACCAAGTCACATAATAGCTTGTAAGTAGTCGGTGCTTTGTAAAGTATATCTACATGTTGATATTGCATCATTGTCCCCAGGGTTGTATTTCCTACTCTGATCTTATGCTTCTAAGCCTTCTTTTATGTAGACATAGTGGATACCTCCTTGGTATGACCTCTGAACTTGTCATGAAAGGATCATCAGACATACCTTTGTATCTCGGTAAATTATCTTTACATGGCAAGAGATCTTTTGTATGAACTACATAAACTTTCCTAATACTGCAATCAACCTGCCCCCTTTTATTCATAAAGTCACCAGCCTCTGAAATCGCTACAGCCTCCATACAGAGTATGGGGGTCATTTTCTAACTGATTAACGCCAGTTTTCAGCAATCTGCGATTTTTCCCTGCTCACGCCAGGTCTAAAACAGTGGGCATGGCATGGGCAGGCCACCAGGCCCATCTCATTTATCATTTTATATGCCTGTTTTAGGCCTATAAAATGTTCTAAATCCACGTCAGCAAGGAAGCTGGCATAGATTTTGACTGACTGGTGCCTCTACACAACTTCGGCGGATCTACCGCCAGCACAAGGGGTATTAAGTCCAGCGTCTAAAACTCCAGTCTTAATAAATGACCCCCTATGTGTGTACATCTGTAATTCATTTTTATGCATGCCATTATTTCATTTGTCTTGGCAGCAGCTGCCTGACGCTAGTTACTACAACTCAGTCTATAGTTCTGAATTTTTGTGTTCATTTCACACAATTTTCTAGTTTACAAAACCTGTTTTTCTTCACTTTGTTAGACAACCAGATTTAATAGAGGTGGTTCCCTTGCTAGACTGGAGAGTGGTTACGCAGAGCATCTCTTGCTCTGAAGGACATGGCTTGTTTGCATTAGGCTAGTTTCACACCAACGTTAAAACCATCTGGCAGGCAGAGGAACAGCCTGTTGGAGTTCATGGCATCCAGCATAGTTGAAAACTGCCGGAGCACTTCCAGGCCCCAATGACTGTAATGGGACTAGATGAGGACCCAGCCTGTTTCCAGCATTATTGCCGGGATTCAGCTGGACAAAATACAGTGCTTGCAGCATTTTTTGTCCAGCCGAATCCTGGCACTAAGGCCGGATCCCCTCCATTTCCCATTATAGTTAATGGGTTCTAGCTGGGAAAGGCAATATCCAGATATGCTAGATACAATGAACTCCGGCAGGCTGTTCATCTGCCGAAACAGCCTGCAAGATGGTTTTAACGCCAGTGTGAAACTAGCCTTACAGAGTGCGTCTCTTGGTTTGGAGGACGTTTCTGTTTGCACTAGATGGAACCCACTGATTTGAATGGGCAGCGTGTAATGCTTTATTTATCCTGTGGTGGCGCTGCAGGGAAATTAAATGCTTAATACCAGGTTTCCCCACAGATTACATCTGATTGCTGCAGGTCCTGATTTTGTGATCATGTTCGGCGTTGCACTTTTGTTAGTATATAGGCCAAAAAACCTATGTACAATGGCAGGTCTTCTCTGACAAGTCTCTTCTTTCCTTCTCGATAGCTTTGAACATTTCTCGATGGGAGAGACCGTCTAAAACCGGCCCGTGGGATCCTTCTTGCAACTGCAACAGGACCGCAGACTTTGGCTGGGCAACTTTTATCTCTCACTTTAACTTACAGCGCAGGAGTTTTCTGAAAAATGATGATCTGATCTTGTTTGTGGATTTTGTGGGTATGCATTTATTTTAATTCATTATCTAAGGATAGAACAGTATGTCTCAAAAAGAGAGAAAAAAAAGGGGAAAGGGGTTATCTGGGAATTTATATTAATGATCAATAGAGGCCATAGTACTCCTTGAGCACTTAAGCCTCTTCCTAGGCCAGTGACCTCACTCTACATTGGTCAGATGGCCTAGATGCAACTCAGTCCGATTTTGATCAATGGGGCTGAGCTTCAATATCAAGCATGGGCGGTCTGCAATATACGGCACTGTGCGGCTTCCTAAAACAGCTCATCAGCGGGGGTGCCGGGACTCTAGCCCTCTGATTTGGCAGTCTGTGCTCAAGCCGGTAAGCTGATTATTCAGTTAAAAGGGTTGTGCTACTAATAACTTGTGAACAGGGGATGTGTTTGATTGCTGGGGGTCTGACCACTGGGACCCCAAGAGATCACGAGAACGGGGGCCTGAAAGTTCTTCTAAACTGCCAAATGTGGGTGGAGCGGTGGTGTGCACACATGTCGGACCCTAGATTCTGTGGAAGTGCTGATTACAGTGCTCGCAGCAGTTCAGTAGAAGTGAATGAAGAGGTGGACACATACCACAGCTCCGTTCTCATGGGATATTTTGACGACACTTGTGGACACTGTATTTTAATCGCTGGGGTTCCAGTGGTCAGACCCCAGTAATCAAACACTTTTCTTCTCTCCTCTGGAAAGAGGATAAGTGCTTTTAGTTGCACAACCCCTTTTAAAGGAGCACTCCTGGCAAAACTAGTACATTGGCCCAGATTCACTATTAACTACCCCTCTGTTGGTATAGTTTGGTGCAATTCGGCACAGTAAGTCATAGCTAGTCTATTAGACACTATATTGGAAAAATAAGGCAACACACCAAATGTCGTGAAATGGTGGTGGACCCTATTTTTTCACCCCAAACGCAATGTTTCAGCCCAACCAATGTGGCTTAGTCTATAAGACAGTTTTTTTTGCTATGCTCAACAAGGGTGTGTGGCTTAGCAGGAAAAAAGTATGGTCTAAAAAGCCTTTTTGCACCCAAAAATATTTCTGCCGAAGAAAATTATCAAATTTTTAGACAAGCAATCTATAGATGTGCCAGATTTCTCCTACAACCTGAGCCACTATGATATTTCTGGCTAACTGTAATTCTGGTGTGCTCTGGTTTAAATGATAATATATTTACGACTCGTTTGCACATAATAATTTACTTTGTTTTTTTTTTTGTTTTTTTTTTTATTGCTTCCAGGGCACATGGACCTTTCATTTTCAAGGCTTGCAAAGCCACGTTGACTCATTAACGCCCACTCAAACTTTTTGCATTTATTTTTCCTCCATGCATTTCAAAATTCATAACTTTTTCTAATTTTGTCTTTTCTTTGAGGCAGCTGGTAGGGCTTGTTTTTTTGTGGGGAGAATTGTGAATTTATTTGGTACAACGTTAGGTTACATATGACTATATGATCACTTTTTATTGAACAAAAACTGAGATTCTAGAATTGTTTTTGTTTTCTTTTCTTTTTCTTTTTTGCAGTGTACACCATGTGGGTTAAATAAACTCATAATCTAAAAGTTTGGGCCATCATGTGTACAGAAATAACAATTATAATTTTTGGGGAATCCACTGGGAATACAAGACTATGCACTCCCACCATTCAGGGAGGGGAATTTGTGGAAGTTACCAGGTCAAGCAATTTTACTTTTGCTGGCAAATTCATTCGGAATAATAGATATTAGGGGAATCTTTGGAATTGTGTCATAACTTTTGCCCAAAAGGTGGTGTACATGGTGAGTCCCAAATTAACCATGTACACTAGCGTTAAAAGAGTTTTCTGGGATTTTTTTAACTGACGACCTATCCTCTGGTTAGGTTATCAGTATCTGATCTGTTTGAGAAGGCACTGACGCTCGCAGTAGCACCGTGGCCTTCTCAGCTTAGCCTAGGTCAGGTGATGTCATCTGTCACGTGGCCTAGGAGCAGCTCAAGTGAAAGGGGCTGAGCGCAATACCAAGTACAGCCACTATACCATGTACAGCGCTGTGCTTGGAGAGCATAGAAAAGACCGCGCCACTACTGCGAGCACAGCTCAAGTGCCTTCTCAAACAGCTGATTGGCAGGGGATCCAGGTGTCGGACCCCCACCGATCAGATAGTGATGACCTATCCAGAGGCTAGGTCATCAGTTAAAAAATCTCGGAAGGAGGAAAAAATGCATTTTATGTCTAGCAAGCTACATCAGATATATTATGCTAAATGCCACATCCTGATAAACTTGGCACAATTTGCTCTACATTCCCCAAAGTTCTAGATACTAGAGAAAAATATACCCTAGTGTGTCCTATGGTCAAGTTACAGTTCCTACAGTAGTGGAAAATGTTCTGTATCCTAATATGTTAGTTGTCCAAATGACTGAAAATAATCTGCTTGTCCACCTATGGGGCATCTGTGGCATACAAACTGCCTTTGGGGTATCTATAGCTGGAGGTGAGCGTGACTGATTCACTGTTATGGTGGGTGACCCACAGTCATGGTGGAACTTGTAGATTGCTCTTTGATGTGTGAACATTGGGTTCCCTCAGGGTGTATGTTCAATACGTATGCTTCCTCTCTGTCCTACAGATCTCACACACCTTATAAAGACAGAAGTTCCTGTCCGGCCAGCTTTGGCTACAGTGGAGGAAGATGAAATGCATGAGAGGCAGAAGCGTTCTTTGGAGAACCTCGGGGATAAATATGAGTTCCAACCATTGCAAGCCCAGTGCGATGACAGCCTGTGTCTAAATGGAGGAGTCTGTGTGATGGAGACAAACGGAGCAAGCTGCAGGTACAATAGATCATAGTTGTAGCTTGTAAGAGGTGGAAGAGATGGAATCTCATTGTTTGTTATAGACCTCAGTGGTGATGACTATACAAGTGAGACATTTTCTTTGAAGTTCTTAAATTGTGTGGAGTCCTTGAGTCAGTTTAGGAAGTTATGATGTAAAATTCTGTTCAACCAATAGGGCCCCTATTACCTCTTCCATGGTGGTGGTCTTACAGCTTAACAATAATGGTCCAGACCCCTCTCCAGCCCCAATAACCATGATACAAATAAGCTGCTGTATCTGACTTAAAGATCTTTCTTGCCATACGGCCTTGGTTTATGCTAGTGTTGTCATTTGGAGATGCTCCTGGGCCAGGGCTTAAAATATCCATGATTTGGAAATTCAATGTATACCCAATGTGGTCAGTCCAACCCTGATGGGTCTATGCACCATTAAAAGGATGCTCTACAAGGTCAGACTGTCCCATCAGTGTATCTGAGGATCCTCTTGTGACACAATATGACAAGACCCAAAAGGTCTACCAGAAGACCACCTCATTTGAAGCGAATGTTGGAGCCATTGAACACCATTAAGGTCTATGTCTTTTGAGGTGATACATAAATAACATATTAGAACCTATATGATGCATCCAGGGTAGATCCTCAGAATAATTTCATCTGTTGTCCCCAAGAAACCTTCATCCAATGGTGAAAATCTTAACTGTAGTCCTTGATACTTGCTTAAAGTAATTTCAGATAATCTTGTCCTCATAAGACATTACTGAGTCCATCACCCAAATTCACCAGAGGCCATGTGTGACATTGCTTGATTTCCTTTCTACTGTGTCTGTGAAGACCAAACAAGAGGGTTTAATATATATTAAAAATGCTGATACCAGCACCCCGTCCTACCTGTATTTCACCGCAGGGTGATTAAGCTCGCATGTGCCCTATGGATTCTCAAGCTCCTGGGCTTCATAGTAGTTGCTATGTGGATGTTTTGGCCTTAATGCAATGTGTCTAAGGCTCCTGTTCAGACTTGTGTCTCCATGGTTACAGACTACCAACAGACCCTGTGTATTCTAATCCGGTAGTCATATATTACTCTGTTTTCCATCTGTTTACTTCTGGCTAATGTAGGCAGTAGATGGAAAAGATTATGATTGTGGATTAGACTGCACAGGATATGTTTGTAGTCTGTTACCATGGAGACCGTAACTTTTGCTCTGTACAGAAATCAGCATTGTTAAGATTATTTGCAAAGTAAAATTTTTTATTTTAGAGATTATTTATTATTGTACTATAACATGCGGGCACTTATTGAATGCTGTTGTGTTGCAGGTGCGCATCCAGCCAGGCGTTCATGTACACCGGGGATCATTGTGAGGTCGCGCAATTACATGGCAATATTATCGGAATGATGATTGGAGGGGTGGCCGGGACCATCG